>NC_081819.1:21450000-22650000 GCF_030704535.1 Vitis vinifera | reverse complement strand
CCCTCTTCATTAATGTGTCCACAATTAACATGTTTCCCAAACAGCTTCCCAAGCAAAAAAAAAAAATGAGTTCTAAGAGGAGTATAAGATCCCTAAATCTCTTTGGTTGGGAATATTAAACCATTTTCAGCCCTTAGAGAATTACAATAAGACTTGACACTGTATTTTCCCCTCTTATCATCTTTCCATATTAAAGCGTGCTCCCTTTCTTGCACTTTTAACAAAGAAATGTGTTCCAAAAATGAGTCACCTCCTCTACCTCCCGACAACCACCTCCACCCCCTTTCCTCCCCCATAAGTGTGCAACTGTAGCATTTTTGTGGGATGCTAGCTCAAAAAGTGTAAGGTAAATGTCTTTCAATTTAAACTCCCTATCCCAACAAAGTCTTGTACATTTACCATTTCCTATACGGATATTAGTTCTAAGAATGAACTCTTCTCATCCTTTTCTAATGTCTTTCCAAAGGCTTATCCCATAGGAATCCCTCACCTTTCTAGTAGTCCAAAACCTTAGGTGTAGGGGAAAAATTATTGGGGCTTTTACACTATTATAAAGAAATATACTTATGTAATTAATTTATTGTATGAAATATTTTTATGCAATTAGGAAAAATATAGAAAGACAATTTGACTAAAAAATGGTCTCTTTTTTCAAAATATATGAAAAACAAATTATTATTATTTTTTTTTTAAAAAGTCAATTTTAAGAACATAAAAATGACAAGAGGAAGAAACA
The DNA here is from genome assembly GCF_030704535.1 of Vitis vinifera. Lineage (NCBI taxonomy): Eukaryota > Viridiplantae > Streptophyta > Magnoliopsida > Vitales > Vitaceae > Vitis > Vitis vinifera. Next base: position 22,649,264 of record NC_081819.1, on the reverse strand, counting down.
AAAAAATAGAAATAAAAAGACAACAAAACTAAGAATATAAAAAAAAATAAAAAATAAAAAATAAAAAAAAAACACCTTTTTTTTTTTTTTTTTTTTGATAGACAAAAAAAACATGTATTAAGAAATGCCAAAAAGAAGAGGTGCACCTTATGTATACACAAAACATCCCAAAATAAGCACCAAACATATACAAGGTTAGCCTACAAAAACAAGGCAAGCTAACCATAAGAAAGAGCAACTAAGAAGAAAAAAAAAGCAAAAGAAAAATAAGCAAGATCATCTTGACAAAGTGATTTTCAAACATGATTATAGATAAATGGTGACTAAAAATTCCTCGAGGCTATTTTAAATGGTCTTGGAGATTTGTAAGTGAAAGGAATCCTCGAAATGGGTAATTGTAAGAAAGTGCAGATAAGATGAAGAGGGATAGTATACTAAAGAGGTGAAAAAACATGTTTTAAGGTTGGGCCTGGGAACAGGGTGAAGTTTTGGAAGGACAAGTAGTGTGGGAATACATTTTTTAGGGAATCATTTCCAGAGCTCTATTTTATAACTTCTTTAAAAAACGCTTTAGTGGGTGACCTTCAAGATGATGGTAGCTAGAGTCTTAGGCTTACAAGGCAGCTGCATGATTGGGAATTAGAGGAGGTACAAGTCTTTTTTGGGAGGTTGTATGAACACGTTTATTTTAGGGACTGACAATGTTATGGTATGGTTGCCTACAAGGAATGGTACTTTTTCAACTAAGTCCTTCTATTCTTCTTTGACAAATAGGAGAGTGGAGTTGTTCCTTATGGCACAATATGGAATTCTTAGGTGCCATCAAGAATTACCTTCTTTGCTTGGAAAGCAACATGGGCCAAAATTTTGACTCTAGATCAGCTCAAAATGAGGGATAAGAGAATATCTAATAGATGCTACATGTGTAAGAAAGAAGAAGAAACGGATGACCACATTCTCATTCATTGTTTAAAAGCATGCATTTTATCCCATGTGATTTTTTGCACTTTTTAGTGTCTAATGGGTGATGCACTCTTTAGTTAGAGGGGTTCTTCTGAGCTGACATGGGTCCTTTGTTGGAAAAAAGATAAAAAATGATTGGAAGGTTGCTTTGTTGTACTTGTTTTGGACCTTATGGAGGGAGAAAAATAAGAGAGCTTTCGACAATTGTGAAAGCATGGACCAAACAATTAAAATTCTTTCTTATATCTTTTTTGGGAATTGGATTAGATTGTATATTGGGACCAGTTCTTTGTCACTTTTAGACTTTGTGGATTGGTTAGGCTCTCTATAGGGCATGGTTGCTGGTTTTTGTATCTTCATGTCTTTTTTTGGTCTTTTGTTTACTTTGTACACGTCATTTATTCCTCTTGTTTTTGTTTAATACAATCCCTTTTTACCTATTAAAAAGAAAAAAGAAAACCTAGCCCTCAGTTTGGTTTCCAAGAAAATAGAGCAATAAAAGAAAACAATTTTTTTTCGCATCTTTTGCTTCCAAAAAAAAAAAGAAAAGGGAAAAAGCCACTCGGCACTGTGAATGTTACTGTATTCCTAATGTTGGTGACAATTTTACAATTCAGAATTTAAATTGCTTTTTCATATTTTCTCTGTATCCAAACTAAATCTGTTTTTATACAATAAAAATCATTCCAAAATTGAAAAGACCGCCAATCTAACAAAAATTTCAGCTAATCCAAACTGGCAATAGTTCCACGGCGGTTCAAAGAAAAACCCTAGAATTGAAAACTTCCAGCAGTTGCGTAACCGACAATGCACTCAGTGAAAGCCGACCCTCTGTTTGGTTACCAAGAAAAATGAAGAAAAATAAACGAAAACAAATTCTGATTACAATGTTATCTCTCTCATTTTCTTTGCCGCCAAAAAAGAAAAAAGAAAAAAAAAAAACCTTCAACTATGCCAAAGAGTCTTATTTTCTGTATTCTCGAATCCTATTCAAAATTTTCTTTCATTTTCTCATCGTTTCGATTGCATCTGACCTAGAATTCGATTGAATGAATTCGAAATATAGATTGAAACAGTACCTTGAGGCTTTGAACACGGAGATGGACAGAAACGCAGCGTTTGTAGAAGGTATGAATCGTATGATTCGATGCTTGTGTGTAAACAGAGGTAGGAGCCTACTGGCTACGTGAGTTCGGAGTGGTAATAATGGGTTGACCATGACTATGGCCCGGTCCAAATTTTGAACCATTGGGCTGTAATTGGGCCGATTTCTACTTTATGTCCCAAATCTCTTGAGCTAACTCTAATTCAATCCAACCTCACTTTACTTTTAAGATTTTCAATTCATGTCTAGTTTATTATAGTTGGTTACTTGGCTTAACCGTGTTTTTAAAAATCACTTCCACCCTAAAAAATATTTTTTAAAAAAAAACCAAACAAAACAAAAGAAGTTTTACAAAGTTAAAGTCTCTTGAAAAAAACACCCCGAGCTACTCTTAAAAAAAACGCTATAAAAAAAATTTCAAATAAAAATACTGTCAAACATACTTTAACCGATCATGTTTAATTCGGATTAAGGTTTCAAAATTTTAATAAATAATTTATTCTTTTTCAAATCTATATCAACATATACTCATTAATATATTAATTTTGTAATTAATTATACTTCAAAATGAATTAAATTGACACCATAATAATTTTATACTATTTTAAGAAATTATACGATGAATATTTAAAAATAAATAAATAAATAAAAACTTCATAACTTTTTGAAAATGGGGGATTTGGGTCATATATGGATTAACTTATAACATATCGAAAGTTTTTTACTTATGTTCATATTTTAATAATTCTATTAAAAAGATAAAATATTTAAAAAGTAAAATAATGTTTTTATTTTAACTTGTATAAAAATCTATTTAATAATTAATAATTAATAAAAAATTTATAATATCGATATCATTTTTTAAATTATAATCCCACCTTAATTTGGAACCAAAGTCATAAGAGAGGGAAAAGAAAAAAAAAACGTGAGTGGAATTTTTTTTTAAAACATGCAAAATTTATTTTTAATTGTTAAAAAGATTTTCAACATGTTTGAGTACATATCACTTTAAATATCTGTAAATGCTTAAAAACTTCTAAATTTAAAGGTCAAATATGAATATTGAGAATGTTTGAATATAACTTTGGAACTTCCATTATACACTTCTCCATGCTATTTGTTTTGATTTTCGAAAAGCAATTTACATAAATCAATAAATATTTTGGACCAAAATCACAATATATATATATATTGAAAATTATAAATATAATATCAATTAATTTGAAAAAAAATATGTTTTTTTTTATAAAAACAAAGTGTTTTAATATGAGACAGGTTTTAAAAATTAATAAATGATGATTTTATCAAAACAATTTATATTTTATGTTTTTTTAATTGACGATTACTTTTAGTTTAGAATATATTTTTTTCCCTTTTAATTAAATATATTCTCCTTAAATTTTCTATTAAAAAATAAAATCCTTATTTATCTAAAATTTTTAAAATTATCCAATTTATTTTTATTTTTAAGAAAAACATTCTCAAAATACATTTTCCAACTAAGAATGATAATGAAGTGATTTTTTTAAGGTACATGTCATACCCGTCCATAATCGAACAAGTTTGAAATTTAAATAAATATGTTAAGAACGAGTTTGAATTTTTTTTTTAAATGCGAGATGGGTTCGGGTAGATTTGGGTATTATCTTATTCTGTCTAATTATATATAAAATTAAATTAATTTAAATTTAAATATATTGTTTTTAATATAATAAATTTCAACTAAATAAGTTATAAAAAATGATAGTATTTTAATTATTTACAAAATATATTTATTTAAAAATGATTAAAAAAATTTTAAAACTTTTCAAACAAAAGTTAAAAGGATATGGAAAATTTACATCCTATCTGCCTCACCTTTTTTAATAAAACAGATATAAATATTATTTTGAATAAATGAGATAGGATTAAGATAAGGGTGATCTGTCCAAAACTCACCTTATTCCCATCCTATTTTCAACCAAACCCTTAATAGTAAAGTCTTAAAATATATGCAAATAAAAAAAAATTATTCAATGATAAATTATTTTATTTTATTTTTATTTAAAATGATGATATCTCTCAATTAATATAATAGTTTATTTTATATGCTCATTATAAATAAATAAAATAATTTTTTTTGGAATTATAGTCACATTGAATATGTTATTTTTAGTTATGTTTTATTTAATTCAATGGTTTATATACATTTTCAACGGTTATATAATTTAAAATTTATATTAAAAATAAAATTAAACATTTTACACATGGCATTCACTATTATACAATTTTGAATTTTATATAAAAAAAGGGTATTTTACACGTAATATTTAAACACGTTTTAAAATAAAAGAAAAAAATTAAGTCAAAAATTAATATTTAAATTTATCAAAGAAAAAAAGGGTTAAAAAAGGGCAAATATTCACTCCATGAAGATATAAAAAAGGACAAATATTCATTCCATTAATAAAGGGGTTGGACCCAGACCGAAATTACGGAAATGCCATCGGAACATGATTATTTTTCTAGAATCAAGCACAAAACCCAGTAGATTCTTCAGACACAACAGGGGAAATGGGGTTGACCAGTAGGTATGTCCACTCCTCAATTCTCCATTTTCCTCGTTCAATCTACTCCTCCACCTTCCACCTTCCACCTTTATATATATATATCAATGGTTATTTATATGCCTTTCATTCTCATCTCATTTTCTTCTTTTTTCTTTTTTTTTTTTCTTTTTTTTTCTTTTTTGTCATCTGTTTCATCCAAATTTATATTCAAAAGTAGCCAGCAATCAGACCTACTTTCCCAATTCCACCAAATCCCCCCTTGTTGGATGCTGAACTTGTTCACCTTTTAATCAAATTGTTTAATCCAGAAGTTGTTTTCTTTCCTATTTTAATTCTTTGAATTTTGGTTTGTTGCTTTCTTTGGGTTCCTAATGAGCACATGTGATCATGGATGTCTGTAGACTTTTACCTTACGAGCTCTGGTATCCTGGTTTGTAGAAAGTTTAGGAGTATAAACCCCAGTTCTGTTGCTCTTTCCGAATTCCAAAACCTGGGTGTTGTTCAATTGGAAAACCTGTTGGGTTTGATCCAAATTAATTGAACCTTGGCCAAAACTCCAAAAATAGAATGAAAAAAAAAGGTTCTTACTTAAGATTTGAGAACTGGGTGTCCTTCAATAGAAGCTGTTTTATTATTTGTTTAATCAGTGTAGATTGAATTGATTGGAAGTAGTTTGTTTCACCTCTATGTGGGTGTATGAATACTTGTTGGTATTTGTTCAACCCCTTATTCCCACCTTATATTCTATTTTCCTGTAATATCAGCCTCCAGGATTTCACTTCATCTGATTTTGAAGTCTTCATTGTTATCAAATTCAGTTTATTTAGCCTCACTTTTCTAGAGTTATTGAGCTATATATTTCTATGTTTCGTATGCTTATTTGTTGTTGTTCAGTTGATAATTTAAGATATAGTTTGTATTAATTCCATATCTTCTCAATTCGAGCAGTAGATACTTCTCTTCTATTCAGCATTCAGCTTTTGTTCAAATGTCGGATTGATAATTCCTTATTCAATCTTTGTTCTTGCGTGTGTCATGTTTCTCAATATCTGTTAGCATGCTTATTTGATAGGAGTCAATGTCAATTGTATGCGGTGTTCCCCTTCTTGAATGTGTGTACTGTCTGGCATGTGCTCGTTGGGTGTGGAAGAAGTGCCTGTACACTGCAGGCCATGAAAGTGAGAACTGGGGTCTTGCAACTGCTGAAGAATTTCAACCCATCCCCCACCTATGTCGATTAATCCTAGCTGTCTATGAGGAAGACCTTCGAAACCCACTTTGGGCTCCCCCTGGAGGGTATGGTATTAATCCTGATTGGGTTATCTTACGCAAGAACTATGAAGAAACCCAAGGGAGGGTTCCTCCTTACATGATCTACCTTGATCATGATAATGCTGATATAGTCCTAGCAGTCAGGGGACTTAATTTGGCAAAGGAAAGTGATTATGCAGTCTTGCTCGATAACAAACTTGGGCAGACAAAATTTGATGGTGGTTATGTTCACAATGGTTTGTTGAAGGCAGCTGAATTGCTTTTGGATGCAGAGTGTGAGGTTCTGAGGGAACTGATTGAGAGGAATCCCAATTATACCTTAACCTTTGCGGGGCATTCCCTAGGGGCAGGGGTAGTAACATTGTTGGCTATGGTGGCAGTTCAGAACAAAGATAAGTTGCACAACATTGAGAGGAAGAGGATCAGATGCTATGCAACTGCTCCTGCTAGGTGTATATCCCTGAATTTGGCTGTGAGATATGCAGATATCATCAATTCTGTTGTCCTTCAGGTAAGATAATCTCTTTGACTCTGCACCCGTGTGTTCTTTTCCTTACCATATCACTGTAGACTATAAGTTTTCTTTGGTACTGAACGATGAAATATTTAGTTAAGATGATATATGGTGAAGAGATAACTATATTTTAGCACCTAAACAATGCTCTGGTGTATTTGTCCATTGAAGACAACTTCTAAAAAAATCATGATGGTGCTGAATCTGCTGATGATGTTAGCATCTGTAATGGCAATGTGGTGGCAATGATGGGGATGGTGATTAAAAGCTGGTAACAATTACTAAACAATTATCCAAATGCCAGTTTAGGGCAATCAGACTTTCCTCGATGATTTGTAGAAATAAGGAGCTTATTGGTTGAAATTGTATAATGTGATATCTTGTCTTGTCCTTGGTTTTAGAAGTAATCTGTTGCTGTTTAAAGTTATGATGAGGAGAACAGAACATCTTGTTGGGTCTTTGAGGCCTGGCTCAAGTGGTAAAGGGCGGGGAAGGGTTTGTGGGAGGTTCTAGGTTCAAGCTCTGTTGGGGACAAATATTTACCTATCAAAAAAAAAAAAAAAGAAATCTTTGATGGATAGCTATAACCAGTGTAATTCCAAGGATGAAAAAAGGGTTGTTCTGCACAAAGAAGGTGGTGTGCATAGTTTAAAAATGATTAAGTATCCAGTATCCTAGATCCCAGATCCCAGATATTAGCCTATTATCTTGCTTGAGTGTTGTGCTATATTGTGTTTACATATGAATATTTGTATGTGCTTCTCTTCTGATATAATTTCTTATCATGAACCAGGACGATTTCTTACCTCGGACAACCACTGCTCTGGAAGATGTTTTCAAGTCACTTTTCTGGTAAAAAGATAGTATGTCTTACTCATCTTTTCATTACCAATGTACTTTGCATCTCATCACACCTAATACATACCATGTCTAGTCATAATTAAAACAGAATTCCTTCGATTACAAAGTGACTAAATGCTATGTTGTGTTGGTATTGTCAACCCTGTTATTTTGTGTAAATGAGTTACTAATATGGACTACCATGCCGTGCAAAGGATGTAGAAGAAACTTATGGATGGAATGACTTATGTTGCTATTGGAATGATAAGTGGCATACTTTAGAATACCTTCAAAGACTTATCAAAAATAAAAAAATAAAATTTAGAATACCTTCAAAGGGAAAAATTTAATGGTGAAAATCAAGTGCTTGGGTATGTTATAATTTAGCAGAATATCTTATCATATCTTTTCTGCTTGTCCAACCAACAAGCATGGTGTGATAGTTAATTTGGAGAATGCATGTTTTATATTTTAATACAATAAAGTTGCATCATGAGCATTTGGTTAGATACTAAGCTGATTTTTGTCATTTTGGACAGTTTGCCATGTTTACTATGCCTAATGTGCTTGAAGGATACATGTACATTGGAGGAGAAGATGCTTAAAGATCCTAGGCGACTATATGCGCCCGGTCGTCTCTATCACATTGTTGAGCGGAAGCCATTCAGGTATGCAAGAGGGAAACCGAGAGGGAGAGAATGGTGAGGCCTGACTTTTGGGGTTCAAGGGGAGTAGATCTCATCCCTTTAGTTGATGCCCCAGGGGGCATATATGTAGTTCTTTTTTGTATAGAATAATATTGGTCATTTTGGCACATATAGATCTTGCATCGAGCGGTTTGACCTTCCTAGCGGAAGACAAGTATGGAGAAATTGGGGGTTGCAGCTGCTGTGCCTTATGATGACAGGTGCCATCCTTGGAGACAACAAAGAACTCCCCACCATTCTGGTTTAACCCACTAGGTGCACTAGGCTTTGCTAAGGAGGGCTTGTGTGGCTCTGATATTTGGGGCATGCAACTGCCTCAACAAGTCTCTAATCATATAACTAAAACCCTTTGATACATTCCATCACATGATGATAGCTCCTGTGGGATACAGCAGTGCTAAGTGCTGAACTAAAAATGCCCGAGGACCTACTCTTGATGTGCACATGCGATGTGTATCTAGGGTTGTAGCACACTTAATCAGTGTGATGCGAGACATTAGTGTTCAGCCTTGTGCTGGTGAGATACCCTGTGCTGATGGAGCAGCATGCAATGCTCTCCTAGTTTGTGTCAAATTTATGCAAAACCACAGTCCAAGCTGATGGGCTCTATCTACCTTGTTTCTAAGGAAAAACTATTAGTTCTATCTGAAAAGACCTGCTTCATTAGTGCAATGCTGAAATATAAACAAGGGAAAAAAAACAAATGGGGATATCAGAACTGGAAAAATCAAGATAAATTTTGAAATAATTTAGATTTGGTTGGCAGATCCTTTTCATAGTCAAGAAATTGTATGGGGAAGGCAGATATTTGTTACTGCAAGTACCCTCTTTGCAATTATGTGCTATGTTTGTAACTACACTTCTTGAGACCTCTTTTCCCATTTTAATATTTAAATTCTTAATGTAAATTTATCAGTCAGCTGGAATACTATGTCATGGTAGGAGGGATTAATATAACCATTGGATGGGTGCTTCATGTAGTTTATTTTTCCTATTGCAGGTTTGGAAGATTTCCCCCAGTTGTGAGGACAGCAGTACCTGTGGATGGGAGGTTTGAGCACATAGTACTTTCTTGCAATGTGACTTCGGACCATGCCATCATTTGGATAGAGAAAGAATCCCAAAAGGCTTTTGATGTAAGTTTTCAACTTTTCTTGATTGAGTTTTGAGTTTCAGGTAGTAATTAGTGAAAACAATGTTCAAATGATTGTTCTTATACCTCTGCATGTATATTTTGAATCTTGTCGTTCATTGCAGTAGAAGTCGATGATCCATTTTGACCCTAGGTTTTAGTAATACTCTTTGTGCCACTTGCACTCACTTCCAAGCTTCAAGGAACCGCTAAGTGAAATAAATGATCTTTAGGGCAATTCAAAATTTATAAATCTTTCTTCTTCTGGTGTTAATCCTGATTGTTGTTTTAAGAGTAGCTTTTTTTAAATACTACTTTCCTATGAAACCATTTTTGTCAACTTTGTTATGAAAACATATTATTTTTTAAAACAAATTTAAGATGTTTAGGTTGTTTTTTGTCGACCATTCTGACCCAAAATTGAAAATATGAAGAATATTTTGAAAACTTTTGTATTATACATAAATGCATAATACTTTCATGGACAGTAAGCCAAGAAAACTACCTTTTATATTTAAGTTTCCAAACAGAATTTTATTCTTGAAGACAATTGAGAACTAATTTTAAAAACCATTCTCAAATATTGTTTTCTAAGAACTGTTTTTTGAAAACATTTCCGCACATATTCCTATGTTCTATTCAGAAAACCAGAGAACCATTCAGTTCCCAAATAGTCCTAGAAGATTGAGAGCACAATTGTTATCCTTGTAGTGAAACTGAAACCCTAATCCCTCGTTTCATTCAGTTAATGCTGGAGAAAGATCAGATCATGGAGATCCCAGCAAAGCAGAGGATGGAGCGGCTGGAGTCTGTGGCCAGAGAACACACGGAGGAGTACAAGGCGGCACTCAAGAGGGCTGCCGCCCTCGACGTTCCTCAAGCTTACTCACCTTCTGCTTATGGAACATTCAGTGAAATGGGTGAAGGGGAGGGCGGAGGGGAGAATTCCGGCAGATTGAGTGAAGAACAAGTTCCCATTCTTTCCTCAAGGAGGAGGAGGGAAAGCTGGAATGAACTGGTTGGGAGGCTCTTCCACAGAGATGATTCTGGCCAAATGGTGCTCAGGCCCTAGAGGATGGAGAAATTGGTGGTAGTGTAGCTTTAGCCAAAGAAGAAAGAAGAATTCATTCATTTATTCATTCATACCATTCCCAATTTACAATGGGGGAAGATTATGATTGCATTAGGATTGATAACCAAACAGTACAGGAGGAGAAGAAGGTTGGTTTCATCATTTGTATTCAAATGTAAGTACACTTGAATGGTCAAGGGTTATCAATATGTTTTTGAGAAGGAAGGTTGCATCATTTGTATCCAAATGTAAACATACTTGAATTGGTCAAGGGTCATCTATACGTTTTGGATTTTTGAGAAAATTACAAGAATTTTGATAAATACACCACTTTTAAAACTATTTTCAAATCTACGGTATTTTTTTTATAACATTTTCAATTTAAATTCGATAATAATGTACTTTAAAAAAATAAGTTTCAATGTGGATTCCTTGAAAGTGTTATGGATTTCACAATAGTTTTAAAAATATCATATTTTGATAAATGTTTTTTAAATTACCACCCTTTCTTTTAAAACCTCATGTTTTTGAAAGGAAGGTTGGGAAAGTTGGTTGCATCATTTGTATCCAAATGTAAGTATACTTAATGGTCAAGGGTTATCAAGATGCCTTTGAGAAGAAGGTTGGTTGCATCCATTGCATCCAAATGCAAATACACTTGAATGAACAAGGGTTATTGAATTGGCAACATTCTCAAAAAATAATTTTTTAAAGTAGAGTTTTTAAAAACAATATCCATTGCTTTTATGAACAAAATTACAGTTAAAATATCTCCATATGTTTTCAAAAACAAAATCGTTTGAAAACTCAAACATGAAAAACCAATTAAACTTTTTGAAATTACCTGTGAAGATTTAATCAAATATCTGAAATGTAAATATCAAGATTTACAAATGTAACCTCATTCAAAGACACTGTTATTCTACCATATTATTATCTCATGCTTCAAAGCAAGTGAATGATCAAAACTCAAAATCATATTTCAAGCTTCAAAGCTTTTCCCTTCATTTATATTCTCATTGATGAACCATTCTATGAATTGTGCAAAAGCGCGGTCAGAGATTCGACCATACAACAATCAACCTAACTTACCAGGCAGGCCGGCTAAAAGCCCGGGACTCAGGGGACTCACTGCCTTCCTTGTGATTTCATTTACAGGCATGTGTCTGAGATTTTAAAGTTTAAACTATATCTGGAAAAAAAAGGAAGCACCCACCAGCCTTTTACTGGGGAGCATAAATAATACACAAGCTGGGGATCCTTCTTCCTTCCCGCTATAACTGGAGATCGAGAACTGCTTCCCCTGCAATGGAATAGAAATAAAATCAATCATAATTTCCTTCCAACTAATCACTATCTTCAAAATGTCATAAAAATGGCTAGAACAATGTGAATCAGTTCCAGTTAAACTTATTCATAAGAAAAGGTTGGCTTCGGTTCTATTTATATAAATCTACAGACCGTAATGTGAGAATTTTCTCATCGTTTTTTTGACATAGCTGCTGAAACAAATCAATTTTGTCTTATGTTAGTCGTTTGTTATTTGTCCTTTTAGTTTGGATGTATGATCCAGAACCACTGTTAGGGGATGTTTGGCTCTTGAAAAGCATAAGGAAAAAAAATTGTTAAGCAAAATTATTTTTTTATGCTTGGATGTATGGAAAAAGATAAAGAAAAAAAAAATTATCTTCCTTATATAAAGGCAAGGAAAATTTAGGGAAAGTGCATTTCTCAATAATTAAATTTTTTTCCTTCAACTTTTCCATGGACCACCACAAAAGAAAATTTTATAAGGTTTCTTTACTTCTAGCTTTTCTTATAATTTTCCTCTTTATTTTTTTTTCTTTCCAAGAACCAAACATAACCTTAAGATTTCATAAAATTTATGCAGACTTCTCTATTTAGGATTGGAGAATATAGACCTTGAGTCTTATAGGTCGTTAAGGAGGGTGTGTTCCTACAAGGCCACATGGTGTCCCTTTTCAATGGTCTTGCGATGGAGCCAATATGCAAATTTAAGAGTTTATGATATCTAATGTCAGGGAGACAAACAGGGCAGTCTACTAATCATAGGCAAGGATTTTGCCTCCTAGGATTAGGAAAATCAATTGACTGAGTAATTAGTTCCCTTCTTACTAAACAGGCACACAAACAACATCTAAGAAAATCCATAGACATGTAATGATTAGTAAAAAATTTAAATGGGAATAAAATGAACAATGTATTGAGTGTTTTACCATGCATTCTCTTGACGAATCGTTCAAATTCAAGAAAATTGTGTCTTTCCATGAGAAGTGGGCTGAGTCTAAGGTAGGTGAACGATGAAAAATGCCTCCCATCTGGATCGTTTAGAGGCTTGGCATTCTCTAATATCTTGTTATAGCTTTCTCTATCATGGGTAAGAAGAGCATTCTCACTGACAACTGGTATGCAGACATCCCATGCAGCATTCAATACCTGCAAATGACCGATGTATTTTTCTTAACAAAAGTCTTCTAATAATGAAAATGTATCTGGATCTAAAGAGTTATTTTGCATAATGACTCCAGATTTGCTAAGGGACTAATAAACAAATTCTGTTTAGGACATGTATTTCTCAACGAAAGTTTTGTTATTTGCTTAATGCTTACTTGCCAGGCTAACCCCTCAGGATCTGCCATTGCCTCTGGGAAGTCCTCATGCCGGTTTAACATGTGTAATTCAGCGCATGTGAAGTTTAATGCAGCACCGTGCTTCTTCAACATTGCCATTACTGCAGCATAGCCATCACGATTGCATGGATTGTAAAACCCTGCCATCAATTCCGCTGCATGACTAGTTGTCTTGTACCACCAGTGAACACCTGCTAGCTGCTCAGCAATTAAAATATAGCAAAGAGGCTGAATCAAGTTGTCACTAGAAAAATAGCGCAAGGTCAATGTTTCCATAGCTATCCAGAAATCAGGATTAAATTGATTTATTGCAGCAAAAAGATTTTTTTTTTTCTTTTTATAATTTGAAAATAGTGAAGATGCATGTGCATTGCAAGGCACATATACATGCAAACAAGAAAACATTAGGTTCATATTCTTCTGTAATCCTAGTAAATTGCTACTGTCATTTTCTCTGTTGAAAAATAAAAGAAGATTTATATTTAGTTGTGATCAGGTGAAACCTGAGGATGATAATTACGCCAGAGAGCTGAAATGCACAATTTCACCACAAATTTTATATTGTAATGTACCATAAGACTGGCCTTTAACAAATGATTCTGCATTTGATGTACAACTTTATTTGCATTAGGTTAGATAAAGCATGTAAGAAAATTGGTTTCCAATTTCTTTCCCAGAGAGGTAACTCCTTTTTCTCTAGCTTAGCTAAGGGTGTAAGGATGTGAATTGAGGACCTGCCTAGGGCTGCTTGGTTGAACAGCTTAGTCACACATTTTAAACTCAGCTAATGCTAGATTTCAAGCCTAAAGTTGAGTTTAGCTTAGCCTAATGCATGTTCAGTATTATATTACATCATATAAGACGCATTACACATTATAAATATACCAGCTTAATTGGAGAAAAACATTTGTTCCAACTTTAAGACCCTAGATTTGAGTACCCTATCATTATACTGAGCATAAATTTAATTGGCTAATGAATTTGGACTAGCCTGACCTCTTCTACGTAAAAGAAGTTACTTGAAAAGAAAAAGTTGATTCTACCTTTTCTGGTCTGAATAACATCACATGTTTTTCCATGTCTAAGCAACAAAGATTCTCATGTGTAAACTGAATATGAAGACACTGCAAAGCATGTCATACTATATTATCATATTTGAAAGAGTACTTTATAGCAATAAATAAAACTAACCATAGTCTAGGTGAATGAAACTATGAAAAAAGGATAGGAAGGACAATGTAGGGAGTGGAAATGGACAAACATTGCAACCGTATGTTCTCTTTTAACAAGTATAGATCGAGACAAGCAGATATGCTTCAGGATCAATTTTAGAATTCAAACACCATTTGCACATGAAATGATAAAACACCTTCTGCTTCATATACTCAATAGCACAGGCAGATGCACTGTCGAAAATGTTCACATAATCCACATACTCTGGTAACTAGTAAAACAGAGGAAGAGACATTCTTTGTTCACAACCTTAATATCAAGATTAGAAGATTCATCTTTGAAAAACCTGACTCACCTTTGCAGCAATTGAAGTGCCTTCAAAAGCTAGCTTGGCTAGAGAAAGTACCCGATCGCCATGATCAACTAAAACTTGAGAGTACCAATTAAGGAAGAATCTAGCGTAATAGCCATCATAATCACCCCCATCACAAAAAAATCCAGTTTCATGGGGCTGGGAATTATAGGAACCTACATTATCTGGGCCTCTAGCCCAAAAAGCATGCCCCCTTGCTTCGGCTGCCTTCCTCAAATTCTTCAACAAATACTGATCATAACACTGCAAAAAAAAAAAAGGAAATCAAGTACTGGAAAGTCATTAATGCTTTCTTTTACATTGAAAATTGAAAGAACATACGACACACTTAACTACTATGTTTTATTTGACAAATCTCATTAGCCAGACTTAGAGAGTATTGTTACACAAGCAACAGAGGCACTAGTAATGATTCTCAAAAATGTAACAACAGAGACACTTTCAGACAAAAGTGACAATTGTGCGGATACAAGCAAAGAAGATCATGAAGGACCAACAAAGGGTCTTGAGCAACCCCACCATAATTTCCGTAGTGACTCTAAGCTCCCTGGTTAAGTAATTTTTGGGCATCAATATCAACAATAGGAGTTCAAAAAACCCCCCTTACACGAGCAACAGAGGCACTAGTAACGATTCTCAAAAAAGTAACAAGAGAAACACTTTCAGACAAAAATGACAATTGTGCTGATACAAGCAAAGAAGATCCTGAAGGACTAACACAGGTTCTAGAGCAACCCCACCATAATTTCCATAGTGACTCTAAGTTCCCTGGTTTAATTTTTGGGCATCAATTTCACAATAGGAGTTCAAAAAATCACCCCCTTTCATCCACAGCCCAGTAGAATCCCAATATTTTTGGGCATCAGAGTACATATCCATTTTCTTTTGAAGCAAATCCCAATATTTAGCTGGAACTTCTTCCTGGAATCAAGTTAGATAAAGGAAAACAGAAAAAATTGAATTAGGAAAAGGGAACGCTGGCATACAATTTTGGAAAATATGATTCCTTACGTATTTGCAACTTTGCAAGCAATTATGTGCTCACACTTACCATACCAAAATATTTAATGCCTCGCTAGTCCATAACATGTATATCTGCAAGAATTAATTGGTTAAAAGGGATAAAATAATCCCTAAATTTGTGAATCTAACCCTCCCCATGTTTTTACTTGAAAAGTAACCCTTTTTTTTTTTACATAAATGCCCTTTACAGCTTTACCATTTCAAATATTTACATGTAGCCATGTATGTAGGTTTCAAAAGAAAGGATTATTTTTACAAGAACAGAGCAAGGACATTTTTATCAAAATGAGACCAAAAAATGATGGAGGGTTAAATTTCAAATTTTGGGTTTTCAATGACCCTTTTAATCAAATAACCCCATCTGCAATGCTTTATCTCCTACTTAATTGGTTTTTGTGTTACTTTAAACTTAACAGGGATTACGTACTCAAACCTAAAAGGTACTACTGCATACTCAAACCCCAAAAAAGCCACTTCTCACAGTCAAAATGTCCCCACCAATTATGAGGCACAACAGAGCATTACATTATTTGGAATAAAAGAAAACAATGTCCAGCAAGTTACCTGGAATTCACCAATGCCAGGATATCTCCAACCATGCTTTACAGGATAAGATGGGTACCGTAGCTCCCCGCATGGACCAAGTCCAACTTCAATCATTGAGATGATACCATCCTCAAAGAAGTCATCAAATTCGACACGGAAGCTTCTCATGAAGTCAAAGTAAACCTACATCAGTTAACAGAAAATATCAACTCAACCTAAGCTCCAACTGCTTGGAGTGGGCTAGTTTATCACAGAATGAAACACTTATTTAAACATAATCACTCTTTTCATGGCATAATGAGAAAGAAAAAATAATAACAATGAATAGATTGACATTACCCAGTCAATTAGAACCAATTTTGTTTGAATTACCCTTAGGAAAAGAATCAAGATCACGAGTTACAGCAGTTTGGTTCTAGACAATAATGTATATATCTGTTCAAAACATGGTTCAATAAAATTTCAGTATTACTGGCAGCTATAAAGCTCATCACTAAGTCCCAAAGTAATTCTGTGACATGTTGCATGTGTGGGTGCAGAATAGGAAAGGGTGAAACATATATTTTGAACCATCTAAATTTAGGAAAATTAGAACAAACCAAAATAAATATTGTCCAACTAAATATTTGTGGAAGTTGGATGTATATTATTTATTATTTTTTAATTTAAGACACGATGAAGAGGATATAAAATATGACAAGGTTATAAGATGTACCATCACAGAATTCCAATCCCAATCATACACAGATGTAGACTTTATGCACTTGATAATTATATCAAAATGTTATACCTCAACGGCAGTCCGGCCCCTTAAGTTCCGTTCTTTATCAATTCCCCAAGAAAGACATTCAGGGTTGCGTCTTCCCTCTCTATCGGTGAAAAAGATGTCAGGATTGCTTCGACCGATTTCTGCCACCCAATGGGGCAGTGGAATGCAAACATCATCACCAACATTGCCACCACATTCATGAAATGACAATACAACCTGGGCCAAGATCAGAGATTGTCTACCATCAAAAACAGAATCAGCCTTGAAAATTAACAAAAGCAACAACATTCCAACAAAATAAACACATTCCTGCTTTGCATCTTTCATTACCAAGCTGTGGATAACTTTACCAAATAATGGTAAGCATCAGGCCTCCCTACCCTTCATTTCTCAAAATTTTCCAGGTTATGTAGCCTTTTGTTGTAAGTCCATAACTCAACAATGACTAAAACTGTTTATGAAAATTAGGCTGTAAAGTCTTATTGTGTATTCCTAGTTTAAGCTTGCCAACTATGAACATTTTTGTAGTAACTGTCATTTCCTGGGTTCTCTACACGGTTGTAAGTTTGAAACCTGAGACAATTGTGCTATCCCCTCTCAAGTACGAGATACCTTGCCACCCTAGCACACTCTTATATCTTTTTCTTTTCTTCTTTTTGTTTAAATAGATAGGGAGAATCATTCACTCTTTATCTTGCTCAGCACAGATTTCAGGTTTCAATAAATCCAATTATCTATTTTCCCAGTGCAAACAAATATATCATTCCCAAATTAAATTTTCAATTTCTTTTGCAGCAAGTCACTTGCTCAAGACTTCTCCAAATCAACATCCAGATTTAGCGAAGTGATGTTGAGGTCCAAATCAGCTTACAAAACTGTCAGTGGTGCACAAAAGTACATGCACTAGAAACAAGAAACAACTGAGAGATATAATACTATTGTGGGTCTCAGCAAGGGTGGCAAGTTAGTTCGTTTCCACACTGTAAGATTCATGGTCTCACAACTTCATCAGAGCATCATAACCCAGCAAATAATTTGACAAAGAATAGAGGGACAATGGGGCCTTAACTAATTAATTATTAGGATTAAACACACCTCTAGAGAGAAGAAAACTAAATATTACCACAAGCATAAGGACATAGAACACTTAAGTAGAACTTACTTGTAGCTTAAGTTTAAGCTCACGCACAATCTGAAACAGCCTCTTGTAACCATTCCAGTTATACTCTTGTGGAGCATGTGCCTCTACTATTCCCCACCAGCAATCAACCATAACACCATCAACATTGACTGATTTCAATATCCTTAGCTGCTTCAATAAACCGTCTGGATCAACCAGCTCACACTTCATACTGATGACACCCAGCTGTCACCAATGAAGTGAGACGTGATAATAAACTTACAGAAGGAAAATGATGTCACATTTAGCGGTTAGGTTAGCCCAAAAAACATAGGTAGTTTTTTTTTCTATACACAAAACAACTAATCAACCAAAGTATAAACTCCTTTTTCATAGGCCATGGCCAAAGTAGGAAAACAAGAAAAGGAAGAAGGATGCATGTCTGCTAAGTTAGTCCACATTGAAAAAATGTAGGCTGTGCACAAATAAGACATTTCTCCTTTCTAAAACATAGATAAAGAATGCAAGTAAAATAGAGACAGAGTAGGAATAAATTAGAATACTCACAGGTAGCATCACATAAACAGGAATGTAAGGGGTGCCCGCAAAATCACGCTCTTGTAACTTCGGCGGCATGTCAACCACCTACAAAAAGACCCAACAAAACACATAAAATTAGGGAACCACCTCTGAAGCTACCAAAACGTTAGAAACAAATATTTTTCACTTATTGAAAAAGTTACGTAATAATGAAATCATACTCCTTTTAAGATACTAGTGTGGCCCAAGCTATCATTATAAGTAGAGATCGAACACAAAATGACCCCAAAAGTTGTTGTAGGCTCATGGTGGAAAGAAGCATAACCAAGAAACTTAATGGTGGAGACGGAAATCCATGTCCATGAATAAGTATAATCTATAGAGACTAAGTCCATTTTTGTGCTATCATCAGCTGGCCCCAATCATATTTGATACATGATATGCAATCCATATGAAAGAAATTACAAAACGTGATCAATCATAAAAGAACTTTTCTCCTTAAAGAGCCAATAGGGATAGCTTAGACTTTCAACTCCAAGAAGAAAATGAAACTAATTGTTCCCAAGAAAAAACAGAAATTAGCAAAAAACCAAGAGATGGAAAACAAAATCATTATAATCACCAAACTAGTCAGCTTTACCTGCTTATCATCAACAGCATCCATGGAGCCACCAATAAGAGGATGATTCTCTGCTTGCCCTCCTCTATCTCCCATCACAACTGCAGAGTGAGACCTAGAGCTTGGGGATACATCATAAGGAGATGAAGCAGGCACAAAAACACCTTTCATGCGAGATGCATTGTATTCCACTGAGCTCCGATAACCAGAAGAGACTCCTCTAAGGGAAGTAGGTGGAGTCTGTTGCTGCACCAAGTGTGAAGATGATGAAGTCACCACTGCAGTAGAGGTGCCACCAGCAGGCCTAGGGACCTGAAAAGGTTACAGGTAGTAAAGAAAATGGCTCCATTTAGGCTTTGAGTACGATATTAACTTTTATTCAAATAGGACCTTGGGGTTGTTGAACTAAAATGAAGAGAAGGTTTTATTTTATTTGCAAAGTTGTTAAAGATGTTCATGTCAATGATCTTCAATGAATTGTTTTGTTATTATAAAAATAAAACCTAAAACTTAGTGAACTAATATTTAATGCTGATATTGATGGAGAAATCAATCAATTTGACTTCCAGAAAATTACAGTGTTTTCATATGGGAATAGCATTTGGCTTATGCATAGTGAATCATAAAACTTATGGTTTATATTATTTAATTGAGAAACATAGTGAATCATAAACCTTAAGTTTTGGATCCCAATTTGGGTCCAATTTACTGCCCATATACCTCCCAACCACATAGTAAAGGCACCACCAGCACTAACTGGACAGTCTGGACCATCAACTACCTGCCTTAAGACCTAAGCAGGGTTGTTTGCAAGCAATGGTCAAAGGCACTCCAGCAACAAATCAATAGATGCATACATTCACCCAGGTATGTGTAGATCTATAAAATAATGTGTAGATCTACAAAATACAGTTTGGTTGGACATGAACAAATTAGATAGCCATATTCCAACTCTCTACCTCATAAACCTCTTACATTGAACCAATTGACTTCAGTTTTGAACCAGTATTTCAACCAAATATCCAAGATAAAAAGTTTATGTCAACATGAATAAGAACAGCCTAAGGAAAAATTAATGCACTAGAAGCACAATTAGAAGCTGAACCAGAAATTGCAAACCTTATCCTGATTATCCTGATTATTTGGGATTCGCTTCTAAACTAATTTTTTTTTTTTTTTTTTTTTAGTTAAGTGCTTCTAAACTAATAATTTATGTCACATCTTTTCTCCCACCAGAAAGTAGAGTGGTAGTCTTCTGCCTTGTTGGCAAAACAAGGACAAGTTAGTATCTGCATTTCAGTAAAATGAGTATTATGATTCATGAATCATGTGTTCACAGATCTTTTTCCCCCTTCTCTCAATGCATTCTATTTCATGTTTACTTTTAGTGTATAATGAAAATTTGGTGATACATGCAAAAAATCCACACTTTTCTTTGATAGGAAAAGGTATGTCAAAAAAAGATATGAAATGGGGGCAGAACAGAGGTACAGAAGTTTATCCTGTGTACTTTGGGGTGCTTTTTTGGAGTGTCTTGTTTTAATATATTGTTTTTTTTATCAAAATCAGAGGTATACAAGTTTACATACCCAAAAGAAAATAGAGAAATGAACATGAGAAAAAAAAGGAAAATACAAACAAGAACCAAAAAAAGCCCAAAACCAAAAATACAATCCTACAGACTGGCCACTTTATCAATAAAACCAGGAAGGAGCACCTTGTGGTACAAGATGAAAAAATCTCTATTGTCCCGATATACAAATATCTCAGATATTTGAAGAATCTTCTATCATGCTCTCTCTAAATAGTGCAATTGACACGAGGGAAGCCAGCCATCATGCCTTTTATTTTGTTTATATATAAGTCTACTTGTATTGGTAATCAGCATGGATGTATTAAATCTCCATTGATGCAAATATAAACTTATATTTTTCAATTTGCAACCCCAAGAATCACCAACACAAAATCCTGGAATATGGAGGACCAATCACCAAACAAAAGTCACACAAGATTGGCTCTCTTCTATTTTAATTGACAATTCTCAAACTCATTATCAAAAACTGAAGCCATCTGCACATGTTAGGAAATACTGTTTGTATATTACCAATTAGATGATATGAATTAACCCACACACCAATATATGGGATGTAAATAAAGGTGATAATCAACTTAAAAAAGAAACATTTATCTTGGGAGACAAGTACCTGAGTTCTTGAAGGAAAGGTGGTTCCATCAGGAAGAACAACCCAGCCAGCTTCCCTCGCCAAAGCTGAAATCACATCATTAATATCAGCTCTAACCCTTAGGTTATAGTTTCCATGCCTTCGAAGGCCTGCCAAGATCCTTGCAGTGATAGCTCTCCGGTGCCGCTCTCTCAGCTTTGTTCTCTCCTTTTCTTCTACTGGTCTACACCTTCGCCCTCCACTTTGGTTGCCTCCTTGTTCTTGAATTTGCTGGTGATGTTGAAAACGGTTATTGCCACTGCTTGATACAAATGCTCCATCAACAGATACCATCCCTGTCACAGGTATGTGCTTCTCTTCATCTTCGTCATCATCATCATCCTCTTCTTTCACATCCATCTCCATTTCTTCTTCTTCATCTTCACTTGTCCCAATCAATTTCTGCATATCTGTCGCCATAAGGCCTGTTCTCTGTTTCCTCCTCTATCCTAATCTCCTACTCTAGATGTATGACCTATACAATCTTTCTTCTAGTGCAAATATCATCATTAAAGCACAATTATGCACATAATGGATGAAAATGACAACATACTTGAGACTTCTCTACACCAACTCGGCACTTGGGTTATCTGTCAGCAATTTGAACTTCAAATGAACCACACTTCTCCTTAACCACACTCTCTAAAAAATAGGTAAAGGTGGCTCTGTTTGCAAGGATGGAAAGTCGTTCCCTGTAAGGAAAGCCAGAAAATCATATTTAAAGCTTGCTCCGAGAAAATGTAGGAAAATAAAAGAATGAAAACTTCTAGCGTATCTTTTTGTTTGAAAAATACAAAAATAAAAACAAAAACAAAAAGGAAATTTCATTAAATTGAGTCTAATAGAATTCACTCTATGAAATTAAAAACAACAAAAAACGGGCCTCTTTTCCTCTCCTCTCAGGAACCAAACAATATGCCAAAGTCATCTCCATGTATAATTTTACACTGAAGCTCGGGAAAATTCTCATGTATCTACAGCTAGCTTGGAAAGAAATAGCTATCTTTACACCTGAATTTTCTTCTGTTTTCATGAAAAATGCTTTCGGCAGAAAATTTTTCCTCCAATAAACGAAGCCATAGTAAAATTTTAACTATCTAAATACCTTGTTGTGTCAGCTTGCACTCCCAACGTCAATTTGCCGCGTAATTCTTACAAGAAACCTTGGCTTTTTCAATTATGAGCCTGCAAAAACCAATGATTCGCCATTTTCTCTACAAATTTCAACTCTCTTCTTCAGTCAGAGCTCAAAAGGAGACATCTCTAACATCAAATCTTCATGGAAGCTTCGGAGAACGGATCTATGTTTTCTCCTAAAACGTCTAACGGTAACACCGAAACTGGCCGGAAAAGGATATTTTCCGGTGACCGGAGAGGAGGCCCTGCATAGATTCGAGAAGATGAAGAAGGTTCAGGAGAATTGACGGGCGAGCAGCGTGCCGGAGCTCCGGCGGGAGTTGGGTTCCGGCCGATGAGGGTTGGGGTTTGTGTGAGCATGTGAGGTTAGGGTTTCACGCGTGTGAGAGGCGAGCGTGCTTGAGTTTATGGGTTGGCACGATCGGCATGAGACTGGATCTACGGACGTGCGAGTGACACGTGTTACACGTGCTGAGGCCCGTTGATGGCGGGCACGGCACGAGATTGGGGTGCGTCCGCTTGGCCACAATCACGTGACCCCAATTGACGCCCAACAGTTATTTCTCCAAATAAGAGTTGGTTTGGTAATCAACAATTTCAAACTCCACCAACAGACAAAAACTCCCCGCAAAGTATGCATTCTTTATTTTTCACTTTTGTTACATGTCATTTTAGAATTAAAAACCTTGTTCACTAATACGAAAAAATCCATAGGAAATTTCCAAATTATTCTTAAAAAGATTTTTTTTATTTTTTCAAAACAAATTTCTTTTAATTTTAAAAACGATTTGACAATCATTTTTAGGGAAATAGCTTTTTAAAACCAAATTATTTTTTATAGCAAAAATACTTTTAAGAATTTCTCTATTATACCCAAATTTATAATTTATTTATTTATTTTAACACAATTTCACTCTCATTATTTTATTTTTTCAAATTGAAATACAATCATTGTTAACTTCTTCTAAAGATAAAATGAAATATATTATTACATTGTTTGTGATGTGCAAATATTTGAAAAGCATGAAAATCAGAGACGGAGTTGTTAGGGAAAACATCTCATATGCATGTCATGCCAGTCAACATGTTAATGTACTGTTAACTTTTCACGAGAATTAACTGCAACGATTTGACTTTTAGGGAGACTTTTAAAGATGAAAATAGTTAAATTTAATACTCTCTCCTTCTATTTTATTTTATTTTTCTTTTAAAAATATTATTCCACATGTTTACACATTTTTCAAACTTCATTACTTGTAATATCATTTTTTATATATATATATGATTTTGATCTTAGATTACTTATATTCTTCGCATAACCTATTTATCAGAAAGAATCATTGGAAATATTCATCCCAGACTTTTGATTTAAAATTTATTAAAACACGAAAGAAAAATGGCTTAAGTAGGAAAACTCGATTTTAGAAATAGAAGCCCATCCCAAGAACAAGTCGTTTTGATATTATTGTTGATTCTCCCGACAAGGGCCTGTTTGGTACCTAGGAAATTCTTTCTCCACTAACAGACGAAAATCCCCCAAAATAGGCCCTTTTTAGTCTTTTCTGTTTTTTTTAAAATGTCATTTCATATTAAAAGCCCGTGTCCACTGATATAAAAAGTTCGTCAAATCACTCACCAAATCCTTGTTTTCATTTTACATACCTACATTAGGATATAACTCCTTTTTTTTTTCAACTTTTTTCTAAATTTTGTGGTGTTGTAGTATGTGGCTCATACATTTAGGTTTGTACTTTTTTTTATTGCGGATGAATGATAGATTAAGGGGTGCAGGACGCCCTTGGGCAATATAATTTAAGGGTATTTTTAGGAATTTCATTACCTAAGACTTATTATAAATATTATTTTATATAATCATAATTTGATACATAGTAAATATCTTCTTCTTTGTTCCCGTGGACATAGTCAATTAGTCGAATTACATTAAATCTACGTGTTTTTTTTCTCATTTTTTAATTTTTATCATTAATCGTTGCACGGATTCCAACAAGTGCAATCCATTTACACATTGATTTGACCATGAGAATAAAAAATTATTTCAATTTTCATTTACTATCACGCTAAATTATTTATTATGAATAAAATAAAATTTGCATTTATGAAAATAAAAACTCAAATTTTTATTAGAATTTTGATTTTCTTATATGATGGCATGATTTGATTATATTTCCATTTCTTCAGCCGGGAACGGCACATTTCATATCAGTTTTAGGAACGCCATACAGAGGAGTTTTGTAATATGATATAGTGTGTGATCATCAATTCGACTTTCTATTCCGAAAATGACCACTAGACTTGCCTGAAATGCAACTGCAAGTATGCGAGCCGTAATAGACTTCGTTAGACGTGTCTTCCATGCTTATATCAGCAGCTTCTTTTTTTTTTTTAAGTAGTGGGCTGTGTCACACATGCCAGATCAGGAACCGCTTCCCCTGCAAATGAAAAGGAGAATAGTGTCAGTCCTGATTATCAATATATCACCATATTAAAACTCAGGAAAAATACATGGTATCATTCCATTACATTAGCAGACACATGGCATGGATATAGTAAAAGTTGGACAATTGAATAGGGTTACAAGCACTAAAAAAAATACTATGCCTAACAGAGTGTTTGGTAAATGAAACCTTCATATGAGTTAATAACCTAAATTATTTCATTAAATACCACATCATATCAAATAAAAAAAAATACTATGCCTAACAGGGGATTTGGTAAATGAAAAACTTAAAAATTAAAAATAATTTTAAACATTAAATTAAAATAATTAATTTATTTTTAATCTTCCATCATTCTACCTACAATATATTGATTATGGATATTTAACAAATAAATTTATTATTTAAAATTAATGAAAATAAATATTAATTAAAATTAATGAAGGTAAATATGAAAATTTAATGATGATGAATAAATTTTAAGTTATCTTTACTTAACAACCTTAATATTTACAATAAAAGTTAAGTAATAAGTTTTAAGTTAACAATTTAGAAATATTTTAACTTAAAATCAACTTAAATAAATAATTAAGTAATAAATATTAAATTTAACCAAACATCCTAGTAATAAAAAAACATGAATTATAACCAATATAACTATTAGTTGATGGTATTTTGTAATTTGTGACTATCTTTTGATATGGTAATGAAAAATGATAATCTTTGATAACCAAAAAAAAAAAAATCATGATTTTTGATAGTGTTTTTTATATTGGATTATATATATATATATATAAAAGGTTTTTGAAAGAATCATTGCAAACGTTTAAAAGTGATTTTCAAAATTTATCAAACACATGAAAAAGTGCTTCCAATTCATTAGGAAGTACTTCAAAATTTCTCAAAATCACTGACTCTTAAAATAACCCACAAAAGCAACCAATTTCAAGATTAGTGGATGTCCCTCTTACTCGCAAAAGGTATTACTAAAAGAGAAGGGTTGTGTTTTTACCGTGCATCCTCTTAACAAATCGTTCAAACTCCGTGAAGTTGTGCGTCTCCATGAGAACCGGGCTGAGTCTGAGGTAGGTAAACGCAGATAAATGCCTCCCATCAGGATCATTGAAGGGCTTGGCATTTTCTAGTATCTTGTTATAGCCTTCTCTATCATGGCAAGTTAGAGCATTTTCACTAGCAACTGGAATGCTGACATCCCATGCAGCATTCAGCACCTGAATAAAAGCAAATCTTCAATAAACAAAACAAAAGTTTATAATGACCCGCTTTCATATAGATATTGTCTTTTCAAAGCCCATAGGGCATCATGACTTTGAAACACATCATGTCAAATATAGTCTCCTTTGAGCTTAGTTAAACACATTTACATGATTAAAGAAGTCTACTATATATATAGTGTATACAGCCATAACGTCCCATGGGATTATGGGACCACTCAAACAAAATGTATCTATATGGTTAAGAGAAGTCCACTATATATACATGTAGACACAATGTCTCAAGGGATTGAGCCAAATAGACAGTTTCATACAGGGATTGGGGTTAGGTCTAATACCATTTGTAATGGTCCGTTGCCTCCTATGTGAATATTGTCCACTCATGGCTTTAAAATACATTTATATAGTTAACAAAAGTCTACGACATATATCGTATTAAGAACTTATTCCCCTATGCGATATGACATATCACATTCACTCCAATTGGATGGAGAAAGAAGTTCCTAACACTACATATGTGGTGGATTATGTATTTTAACGTTGTTGGGGTCCATTAGGCCCAAAGCTTACAATATCTTGATAGGAGGAAACAGACTATTACATAGAGAGTTAGGAGGAGTCTGATATATATGTAGTGTTAGGAGCTCTTTTCTCATCCTACATGATATTGCAGAAGAAAAATGCATTGAAAAAATATGGTAAAATAAAAAATTTTCACCTGCCAAACTAGACCCTCTGGGTCTGCCAGTGCCTCTGGGAAGCCCTCTTCCTGGTCCAGTGTGCGTAATTCAACACAGGTGAAGTTCAGAGCAGCCCCATGCTTCTGTAACATTTCTGAAATTGGAGCATAGCCATCACGATTACATGGGTTATAGAACCCAGCAGTCAATTCAGAAGCATGGCTGGCTGTCTTGTACCACCAATGAATACCTGATAGCTGCTCATCAATCAAAATATAGAAAAGACTGTTTATAGCAGAGACAAGAAAATGTAATGTCCAGTTTGCAATTAGAATATTCATCTATCTTATAAAGAACAAAACTCCTGCCAGGTTGACTCACCTTTACAGCAATGCAAGTGCCTTCAAAAGCTAAA
The DNA here is from genome assembly GCF_030704535.1 of Vitis vinifera. Classification (NCBI taxonomy): domain Eukaryota; kingdom Viridiplantae; phylum Streptophyta; class Magnoliopsida; order Vitales; family Vitaceae; genus Vitis; species Vitis vinifera. The sequence continues at coordinate 22,622,151 of NC_081819.1, read as the reverse complement.
TTGGCTAGAGCAAGTACACGATCACCATGATCAACCAAAACCCGTGAGTACCAATTGAGGAAGAATCTACCATAGTAGCTATCATACTTGCCTCCATCACAAAAGAAGACCGTCTCATGTGGACGGGAATTATAGTGACCTGCATTATCTGGTCCTTTAGCCCAAAATAGATGACCCCTTGCCTCTGCTGCCTTTGTCAGACTCTTTGATAAGTACTGGTCATAACACTACAAAAGGAACTAGTCGCATCAATGCATAGAAGAATTGCAAGGCTATAATGAAAAATGACAAGCGAAAAGATGATAATGGATGAAAGTCATGATTTCTAAGTATATTGGAGGACTATCATATAATAGGTATGCTGCTTAAGCAATACAACGGTTGTTTGATAATGACGATATATGCTCTCAGCCATCTATGATATTTTTATTCAATGCTAGATCAAAATATCACCTGGAATTCACCAATACCAGGATATTTCCAACCATGGTTTGCAGGATAAGACGGATATCGTAACTCCCCACATGGACCAAGTCCAATTTCAATCTCAGATATGATTCCATTTGCAAAGAACTCATCAAATTCAACCCGGAAGCTTCTCATGTAGTCAAAGTAAACCTACATAGGATGTATAACAAATAAAACACTGGAAGGTTAATTACAATGAAAAACAGTAGAATATTTGAAATTATAAAGAGCAATATCAAATAGAACAAGCTTTTAACTCGGTTGTTCAGCCACATGTGATGTCATCTTTCATGAGGGAAAAAAGAAAAAGGAAAGAAGAAGAAAAAGGTGAGAGTGTCTAAAATAGGACAATTTTAGTAAAGGTACAATCACAGACATTTCCAAATTTATTGCCTACATAGAAAAGGACAAATACAACTGAACAATCATATAAGAATGTAATACCTCAACTGCAGTTCGGCCTTTTAAAACCCGCTCCTTGTCAATTCCCCAAGAGAGGCATTCAGGGTTACGCCTTCCTTCCTTATCAGTGAAAAAAATATCTGGATTGCTTCGACCAATTTCTCTAACCCATTCTGGGAGTGGAATATGTACATCATCACCGACATTGCCTCCACATTCATGAAATGACATAACAACCTATGCCAATTCCAGGTGTTAAAAAAAAAAACTGGCAATTGTATTTCAAATAATTAACGAAGCAACATATCCAAATAATGAACAGTTTAATTATTCACGTTGATGTTAAGCTATTACTGTTCTTACATAACAGTGCTCTCTATAATCCATCTCCAAATCCACTCAATTCAAGAACACTAATTCAGCTAGCCAATGACAAGTTCTAGACCTTCACAGTTACTAAAGGAGATTAAATTGCTGATGACATGACTGTAAAAAATTATTTAATTATATTTCTAATCTTATAAACTCCTAAGATTTCAAAAGTTGACATCCAGGCCATTGACCTGCTGGGTGGTAAACAGAAGGCTGGGGATGTGTTTTGATCTCAAGCTTCCCTTTCTTCTCTAATAAAAACACTCTTGTTCCAAACTTTTTGCTGATCCTACAGTCCAATTCAACCCTTTGGGACTTCTGCAAGCATAAAAATCCCATACTCTTGAGCTCTTTGAGAGAGCACTCATCAATATACAAACTGATGTATTCTATTCTCACCATATCCATTGCCAAGAAATCTCCTGCTGCTGCTTCTGCTCCTTTGGGTTTTAACCTCCTTTTTCTGGTTTTGGCCAAGCAACAAACAACAAAGATGACCAAAAGCCCCTACAGTCATGTCTCAGAAGGCTTTCTAATATCAGAACGCTACACAGGCAACAAAGAAAGGCATTGTTCCAGACCCTCAGAGTGGATTGCCAAACGGGTGCACAGTTGGTAGCTTCTCTATGTAAACACTTTAATCTGCAATTCCATTCCCAGTGAGATTTCAAAAGGGAACCACAGCAGTCCACTGACAGGTTTTTCCAAATGGTTAATGACTAGTAGCAATCTGTTTCTACTAAGATTTTTTGATACCTGGACCTCTAAGTGATCTTAAATCACATCACAAGGACCAAAAAGATATGCCTGTATCATTGTGCAGATACCCAGATTGGAAATGAATCTATTTACCCATTGTCCATTTTCATCTCTTAGAAGACTGTCTGCATCAGAATAAAATGGATTCCTTTGGAGCTATCATTTGTACTTGAGTTTTACCAACCTAGGAGCGGGTATTGGAGCCAAATATAACATTTGGAGAAATGTTCTTGGTTTGCTAAAATGCTTAACATAAATCAATTCCCTAATGCACGTTTTACATTGTGTTATCAATACAGGTTGAAAGCAGGGAAACATCAATAGGCAGAGATATTGAATGCTGAAACAAGAATCACAGCATTGGTGAAATTCTACTCACCTGTAACTTAAGCTGAATGTCATGCACAATCTGAAAGAGCCTCTTGTAGCCACTCCAATTGTAAACCTGTGGAGTGTGTGCTTCTACTATTCCCCACCAGCAGTCAACCATAACACCATCAACATTAATGGACTTCAAGATCCTTAGCTGATGTACCAGACCATCTGGATCAACCAACTCACAGTTGATATTGATAACGCTCAGCTGCTCCCCACAAACAACAGAAATGAGAATATATTTAAAAAACATACATCTTCATGGTGGAATAAATTATGTACTAACAGAAAAATGCCACAAATGAAAATTTAAACAACTCAGCCCATGATCCCAGATTACAAAAAGGAAGTTCTGAAGAGTGATTTACACACTGAGTTAGAAAACAGGCAAAAATTAGAAATTATTGAAATAAATACAGCCTATTTAAGATGAAAAAGAAAAAAGTCTAAATGTGAATAGTGACAAAACATGAGTAGAATTAGAGTAACGCACGGGTAGCATCACATATACAGGAACATATGGGGTACCAGCAAAATCACGCTCCTGCAACTTTAAGGGCCCATCTGCAATCTGTAAAAACAGAGAGAAAGTGTTTTTTTTTTTTATAAAAAAACGGCCACATGAGAATCATCTTAAGAAACTTTTCAAAACAATGATGCAATTAAGAAATAAACATCGGCTATAGATCCGTGGAGCTATGGATCCTTGTAAAAATTACTGCAATTATAATCAGACTGATATTTCAATTATGTCATTAGTTTTTATAATCATGTTGAATAAATCAGTCAACATCATCTCTAATAAACATTCAACTTCAATTGGAATAGCACCAAGCCAAGCCCTATCACTTCCATTTTCTTCAAAAATTTCTCGAACTTCAAACACCTTAATCTACAAGAATACCAAAAATCACTAATTTTGCACACTTCATTGCATTTTTCTAATAACATGATTTCTATGTAATAATTTCTAAAAATAACTACTCTTTCTTTTGTTGATATCATCATCCTTTGCTCAAACTCTCACACCCTAGCTCTTCTACCAATTAACATCATTCGCATCAATTTCTTTCCATTTAACCTTGTCCTAACAAGTTTACATACCTCTCTCTAACCACCAATTTTACCTGAATTATAAATAAAAGTTATGATACACTTTAGTTTACTGTTACTATAGTTTTACTTTCATTTCTAGGACATTTCTACTCTTTTTTGAATTATTCTTTTTCTTTGCAAGGCGTTGTATCAAGACCTCTTTGGCATTACATGTGAGTATTATGGTTTTAAAACCAACGAGGCATACAGATTGAGGACACCTCAACCGAAGGCCCAAGGAAATCACCTCGAGCTTGGGGCACAGACTTGAGGCTTAAGTTACCAAATGCTCCTACACCTAGGTCTGAGGCTCTCATTAGACATTCTCCACAGATCTCAAAGACTCTGCTCAAACTCTGAAATAGAGGTTGAATAAAAGCTTCTTTGTAGATTTTTTACTCTGAAAATCTTTAAAATTCACATATTCACAGTTTTACCTCGCCTCATCGTAGGACAAATACCTTCAGGCTCTTTCAGAACTATGAAATATTACTATATAATCACCATAGATACCTTCTGCCACCTCAAATTGAAAAGACCGGGAGTTCAAATTGCAATTGCTCAAAAAAGATTATTTAAAAAAAAAAAAAAAAGAATCTCAAAGAAATTAATATTTAAATGTTAAAAACAAATCTAGAAAATGAAAGAGAGAAAAGTATAACTTCACCTTATTATCATCAACAGTATCCATAGGATGATCCTCAGTTTTCTCTCCTCCGTTTGTCACCTTAGTTGAAATCGGAGAACGAACAGTAGATGATACGAAATCTCCGTTTAAGCGACGCGAATTGTACTGTGCAGAGATCAAGAATGGAGAAGAGAGTCTCCGAGAAGCTGATAGGGTATGTGATACCACGGGTGGCGATAACCAAGCCCTCGCAACATTAGAATGAGCATTTAGAGTCCACACACTCTGGAAAAAATGAGCGGGAGAAAACGCCATAAAAAAGAGGACCAGTCCTCCGTTTGGCTAGTAGGAAAATGAAATAAATTGAGAGTTTCAATCACTCGAGCTCCAAGAAAACTTAAACCTCCAAAAGCTGGAGCTAAATGTAACTAATTTCCCCAGTTGACTCTCATTTTCTTTCGTTTTCTCACGCTTTCTCGCCAGCCAAGCAGGAGAGAAAGTGGCGGGGAAAGGTACTCGTCACAGGGGTTACGGGATCCAAGATAGTTATTTCTGGTGAGTATAATAGGCCTACGAAAAATCCTAAAATACCCTCTCTTTTCACTAAAATTACAGATATGACACTCACTTTCCAACTATGGGCTAGGCTCTTGTTGACACAGGTCAGCACTGTTTTGTAAATTGTGGGCCCAAACCTGTCCAGCCCATTAAATTTGGATCAGGATCAGGCCATGGGTGAACACACCATGAATTTTTGGATACCTAAAAATTGAAATTATAACCCACATAAGTTGTTTTGTTCAAAACATCAAAACAAATAGAAAAAAAAAATATCAAAATGGTTCAAGATCGCAAAATAGGCAAAAATTTATCTTTTTTGGAAAATAGGTCTAGTAAACTTTCCATAAAAATAGCTATTTGAGAATTTATTCTAAAAGCACATTATTTTTCAAAATTAATTTTAGGTACTTTTATTTATTTTGTAAGATATTTTGAGCAAAAATTCAAAATATGAAGAATACTTTGCAATTTTTTGTATTATAAATAAGAAAATAATATATATATATATATATATATATATATATATATATATATATATACTCATTTGGATATGATGATTTAATTAATTTTATTATTGGGACAATATTTTTAATGCAATCCCATTAAGAAAGTAAATAAATAAATTTGTCTCTTAGTTGTACTAAAAAAAGGTAATTAAAAAAATATATTTTTTAAACTTTGAAAGAAACTTAAAAAAAAAAAATATTAATAGTAGATTTTTTTTTTTTTAAGCTACAAGAAGAAAATATAAGACTTATTTTAATAGATTTTTTTTTTAATTTTATGTTTAAACTTCATATATGGTGCACAAAATCATCCATTCATTTTTCAAAAAATGCTTACCCTCTTGCCACAAGCGGATATTATGATTTAATTAATTCTACTATTGGAAAAATATTTTCAATTCAATCTCTCATGATATTTATACCTGTTTAACATTTTTCTAATCAAGCAAGTAAATAAACAAATTTGCACTCATTTGGGTATTATGATTTAATTAATTCTATTATTGGAACAATATTTTCAATAATTTCATTCATGTACTAAAAAAGGTAATTTCAAATAATTTTTTTTAAATGTTGAAAAACACTTTGAAAAAAAAAAAAACATTTGTGATGGTTTTTTTTTTTTTTTAACTAGTAGAAGATGTTATGAAAACTATTTTGATGAAAATATTTTAAATTTATATTAGATATAAGGAGCAAAAAATTATCCATTCATATTATCTTCAATAAATGATTGCCAACATGGGTACAATATTGTTTTCTATAAGGAGCACAATATTTTAAATGATTTTTTTTATAGATAAAATCAAATTATTATATTCTCTCTCTCTCTCTCTCTATATATATATATATATATATATATATATATATATATACTACATGCAAGAGTAAACACTTGACAAAGATGGCTCTCAAAAAGATGATGAGTTGTTATGGTATGTTAGTTCTTTTTATTGTTATTAATGGAGTTTGGAGCATTTCAAGAGAAGAAGATCTGGAGCTTGAAAGACAACTCAAGATTTTAAATAAGCCTGGTGTTAAGACCATTAAAGTAAGTATAAATTTTTTTTTCTTAGGTTGTGTTTGTTTTTTGGCTTAATAGAAAAAATCAAATATTTTAGCTTTTTCTATTCAGCTAAAAGTAACTCATTGACATCGACCAACATTATTAAACTAAACTTATTGATAATAAATTCACTTTAATTATATTGGTTAGTATCAATAAGATACTTTTAGCTGAATAGAAAAGTTAAAATATTTGACTTTTTCTATTCAGCCAAAAAACAAACACCACCTTATTGTTACTTTTAATCACTTTGTTTAGAGTTGGTGTTAGCGATTCTCAAATGGGTAATTTTTCTATTTGTAGACGGACAATGGTGAAATTTTTAATTGCGTGGACATTCACAAACAGCCATCGTTGGATCATCCTTTGCTTAAAAATCATAAAGTTCAGGTAGTTATTACGTTGATATTCAAGTGAATCATACCTTACGAATACTTTTCCATCAAAGTTTTAAGCACTAACTATTGTGTTTAATTTTCAAACAGATGAAATTTAATCATCCTCCGAAATCTGTGAAAGAAAAGGAGTCACCATCGGTACTGGGCAAAGGGATAGGGTGCCCAATTGGAACAGTTCCAATTCGAAGAACACAGAAGGAAGATCTTATACGAGCCCAAGCTTTTTCGAAACTCCGTACCAGAAGATACGCTCAAAATAGTCATCCACTTGCCGAAGAATCAAACATTTTTCGAGTAATCTGGGGTTTAAATTTTTGCCACTGAGTTAGATTATAAGCCCTTAACTTTGAATCAATTACTAACGTGGTATTTTGCTGCATCAGTCTGCAAAGCTATATACAAATGCATTGTCCCTTTCAAAGTACTATGGAATCCAAAGCGACTTTAATGTATACAATCCTACACTTTCGTCACCGGAACAATCTACTACTGCTTTAATTTATGTGGCTGGTGGACTTGATGAAGCCAAGTGCGACATATCTGTGGGATGGACAGTGAGTATCTTGAATCTTAACCTCTTAATCTCAACTACTTTATTTTATATATATATCTAAAAACACTCTTTTGAAATTGCAGGTGTATGAGCCAAGATATGGTGACAACAAGACTCACTTATTTACATATTGGACCGTAAGCTTTTAAAACTTGTGAGGTTACATTTGGTTTTTAGAAAATATCAATGAGGGAAAAGAAAATATTAAAACTCCGTTTAATATTGCTTCTAAGAAGTTATTCTATTACTTCTAATATTTAAATTTTTTTTAATTTTCGAGTGTTAGAAGGAGTAAAAATATTTCCTAAAATCACTGTCAAATAGGTTTTAAAATTTATCTGATAGTAATTTTAGAAAACACTTTTAATATTTATAAGATTTGAAAAGTATGTGTATTAAGAGGTTTTCATTTTCATTTATTGATAGATTAAGGTTGTGTTTGTTTTTTGGCTGAATAGAAAAAGTTAAAATATTTTCTTTTTTCTATTAAGCTAAAAGTGACTTGTTGACATCATCCAACATAATTAAAGTGAACTTATTATCAATAAGTTCACTTTACTTATGTTGGATGATGTTAACAAGTCACTTTTAGCTGAATAAAAAAAATCAAATATTTTAGTTTTTTTTATTCAACCAAAAAATAAACACCACCTAAAAGTTTGTTTGACAATTGTTTTCAAAAATTGTTTTTTTTTTTTTGAAACAAAAAAATATGTTTGACAATAAGAAAATATATTTGACAACTAAAAATTATTTTTTGTCCTTAAAGAATAGAAAATATGGTATTATAGAAAACATATTTTTTTATCATTTTGACTTGTTTTTTGAAGACTATTTTAGAAAATAATTATATAAGCATATAAAATAATTAAAAAAATAAAGCATTGAATATAAAAATTATTTTTAAAATATATTTAAAAATATTAAAAACATGTTAAAAATATTTCAGATTCTCAAACAAACCTTTATTTTATAAAACAATTCAAAATTTATTTTTTAAAACTGTTTTCGAAAACAATTACCAAACATAACCTAAATTTTCTTTTGTTGGAAGCAAGTGTAGTTTAAATTAGGACTTTGGTTTAAAATTAAAATAATCTTTATTAACCAGATTTGGTTTTGATATTATTATTGCAGGCAGATAATGGTGCGACAACCGGTTGCTATGATCTTCTTTGCCCAGGGTTTATCATAACCCACCCTCACCGTACACTGGGCCTTACACTTCCCACTTCTACCTACCATGGCGCCCAGGCTGGGATTCAACTGTCTATATCCAAGGTTGGTATATCCTCATGATTTGTTAATCTCTCTTGAAGTAATGTTTACTTATCGGAAAATTAATAAGAAAAAAAAAACGTTACAGGAATATCATTTTTTGTTTTAATTTTTGATGCCATGAAAAAGTTAAGAAAAAAATTATCCTAAGGAAAATGGGAGAGAAATTGCCAAAACAATTTTTTTTAAGAGGGTGATTAGTAAATTAATTTAATGACTTAATAACTTAATAATTTAATTTTAATTATTATATAAATTAATCATATTTGATAAAAAAAAATCCTAATATTATAATTTAAAATTAAAATTGATTTTAAGTATTAAATCAAAATAATTAATTTATTCTTATTTAAATCTAAAATTATGCTTATAAAAAAATTAAGATTGATATATATTAATAATTTTTGTTTTTTGACTTAATAGAAAAAATCAAAATATTTTATTTTTTCAATTAAACTATAAGTAACATATTAATTTCAATCAGCATAATTAAATTGAACTTAGATAATTTAATTAAATAGAAAAATTCAAATATTTTGACTTTTTATATTTAATAAAATATCAGACACCAAGTGAAGTTAATTTACCAAATCTTTTAAGACTTTTAACTTATTTTCATTTTTAGGAAAAATAATATATTTGGAAACTCAAATATGAAAAATAGTTTTAATTTTAATTTTAATTTTAATTTTAATTTTTTTGTTTTTTGTTTTTGTTTTGAGGAATATGCATTTATAAGTAAATTCTTTATTTCTTACCATACTATAAAAAAACATCTCAAATTTATCCCAAAAAAATTACTTAATTTCATGACATTCTAAAAACCTATCTTCAGTTAAAAGTTTGCCAGACATTTTCTTGACTTAAACAATGTTTTTCTCTTCTATACAGCAAAAACTACTTTCAGCAACAGTTCCCAAACATGTTGACATAACTTTTTTTTTTTCTTTTTTTCTTTTTTTTTTCTGTGTGTTTCTTAGGATCAATTCACAGATCATTGGTGGTTACTTGTAGATGGTCAGGAGTTGGGGTACTGGCCTAAACAACTGTTTGGTATCTTTCGGGTTGCCAGGGAGCTATATTGGGGAGGAGAAGTATTCAGTCCAAGCCAACCTTTACCCCCCATGGGCAGTGGCCATTTTCCAGAGGAAGGAGAGGGTGCCGCATGCTATATGAGGAAGCTTAAGTATCAATACGAGGATGGAGGGATATTTGTGGATGTTGAAAGACACGGCATTTCGAGACTTGCGGACAATCCTAAGTGTTATGAAGCTGGTCCTCTCACTGATAGTGGTTTGGGTCAGACATTTTTTTTTGGAGGGCCTGGTGGACAATGTTAGAATGAATTTGGCTCCTCTATATCTTTATCTTCAACTTCCAATTCAATTAAAATAATGAAGCTATTTTTTTTAATATATTTTAATCCTATTGTTTATTATACTCTTTTATTTTATGTACTATAAAACTTCAATAAATGAATATTAAATAATTTAATAACCTAACTTAAATAATAAAATCTTTTGGTTCCCTCGAGGGTGATGTAATAAGTTAATAAATAAAATAATAATATTTTCATGAATCATTTGTAAGGTTATAAAATAAATTTATAACACATACAACGGAAAATTGATCTATTTTGCATTCAAAAATATACTGCAGCTATCAAAAACTTTAAAATAATAACCTGGATATCAGTTCTTCAAGCATAAAATTTTTCTCCAATTGTATGAAGAATCTACGTGTATCCACACCGAAATTAATCTTTGCTATCAACCCTTTGATACGCGGAACTTAATAAAATAGAACAACACTTTGTATTTCTTTGGCGTAATAACAAGGAGGATAAAGATAGATCGATCCTTATTCAGATTGTGTATGTATGCTATATAGCATATCCGATACAAATTCTGTTTTAAGTGATAAGATAACTCAACTAATTTGATTTTTGATTTTATCACTTAATCTATCTCTATCGTGTCCTCCTTCTTTTTTGGGCTACTAAGAGATTCTATTGGTCCATTTGTTTTTCTTTTGCTATTTTCAATAGCATTTGAAAAACACTTTGACCAAGTCTTGTAAGTTAAAAACAAAACCCACATCCCTCCTGTAAGTTGCTGCATGTACCCATATGTTTGCAAATGTTTAGCAAACATTCTCGTGGACTAACTTCCACGTCCAAAGAAAAATATTTTATTTTATTTTATTTTATTTTTATATTAATTATATTCTTGGTGCTAGCAAAGAATATAATAATATTCCACATAGAACATATTTATTTATTTGATTAAAATTAAATTCTCTAATTTAATTATCAAATAATAATAAATAGCTCTTTGCAAAGATTAAAACACTCGTTTGTGTGTGACCCCGTAGGTTCATTACTAAGCTGGTAGTAAATTAATCAAATCAATTTACTAATTAAGGTAGGCGTCTAGCAACACTCCTTAACGTCCAGATAGTATGAAGTAATATCTTTTACTTTCAAGAACCGGTAGAAGAATAATGTAATATTTCCTTCCATCATTTACAGCTCTGGACTAACTCTAGAGTATGGTATTACTGTCAAACTCTAATAAGTCAACACATTATTTATTTAGTGAATGACTTAAGAAACTCATTTCTTCATTCATTCAATTGCCCTTGGCCAAGGTCTTATTTTTATCATAGAGCTCAAACTCATTACCACGAGTTGATGGATTCCTTCTTGATTAATCATTAATTCTACAAGTATTTAATTATATCCAATATCCATTCAACTAGTGCCCTAAGGCATTAGGTGTCCGGGATTAAAATATAATAAATAACTTGTTAATTACTTTGATAATCTCAGGTCAAAGAAAATTATTATATTTCTTCTTGAGAAATTCCTATTGACAATTTAAGGTAAAGATAACCATTAGAAATTCTCAGTTGAGTCAGTTCAATGATCACATCTACATGTGCATCATCTATATATGTAATTTAACAAATGAGATATATCAATCTTTATCCAATAAAGACCATCACATATATATTGATCTATCTGAATTATTGATATCCTGTTGACAATAATCCTATGATCAAGAACAGTTTAGATTAAAATTATTAAAAGAATTGCTTCTCATTATCATAATCTCTATCATGATAACAATTTTCAAATTTTAATCAAGGACCTTATCATATAAACTATTTTAAACATATATGATAATGAAATAAAGAATTAATACCTTATTAAAACTAAAGTTGATTACATGATAGATTGGATCTTGGGCATACGTTTATCCCCAACATCATTAAAAGGCCTTTGTATGAAATGTATTAAAAAAAAGTTCATTTTCTTAATTCATTCTCGTAAAAACGTCTTTTACAAATAAAGAATTTTTCTTATTTTTTTTTAAAATAAACTAAAATAAGTGGCGATTTCAACTTTTTCAAAAATTATTTTTTCACAAATAAAAATGAGTTTCACCTTCAAGTATGAACGCATCTAAAAAATTCAGATCCAGAACCACACCTCTTATTTTTAGAAGTCTTTTTATCATTTATAATTAATAATAATAATTTTTTTTAAATAGTCTCTAAGGCTTCTATGTAAAGTAGAAACATATTATTCTTTATAAATGAATAAATATTCATTTATCATTAAATTAATAAATTTTTCATTTATTGATAAATCAATAACCTCCTTAATATAATAATTTCTCTTAATTCCGAGAGTATTATTTTATAAGGGTTTTACTATATTATATGAGAAACATATTGGAATAAAGAAAAAAAAATTATAAAGTTTTTGTTTTTTATTTACCAAAATTCTCTTCGGTTTTAGGAGTCAATTTTTATCATGTTTTTAATGATTTATATATACTGTTTTTAATGGTACTTTCATTAGAAATGTATTTAAGAAGGCCATCATTCCCTTTTCATATTTGGATAAATTAAAAAAAAAAATCGATTCTTTTAGGAAATTTTGGATTTCTTTTAGAATGCGTTTTGAGAGTGAAATGAACTCCATTTTCAAGGGTCTCGTTTTTTGGAATAAATCATATTGAATTTTTCTATAAAAGGTTTTTTGGAATAAAAAAGATCTAGTTTTTATAATCATGTTGAATAAATCAGTCAACGTCATCTCTAATAAACATTCAACTTCAATTGGAATAGCACCAAGTCAAGCCCTATCACTTCCATTTTCTTCAAAAATTTCTCGAACTCCAAACACCTTAATCTACAAGAATACCAAAAATCACTAATTTTGCACACTTCATTGCATTTTTCTAATAACATGATTTCTATGTAATAATTTCTAAAAATAACCACTCTTTCTTTTGTTGATATCATCATCCTTTGCTCAAACTCTTCTACCAATTAACATCATTCACATCAATTTCTTTCTGTCCTAACAAGTTTACACACCTCTCTCTAACTACCAATTTTACTGTAGTTTTACTTTCATTTCTAGGACATTTCTACTCTTTTTTGAATTATTCTTTTTCTTTGCAAGGATTTGTATCGAGACCTCGTTGGCATTACATGTGAGTATTATGGTTTTAAAACCAATGAGGCATATAGATTGAGGGTCACGACCTAAATTCTGAGCGACTCAAAATTTGGCCTAAGACCCAAAATCAAAGATTTAACTCAAAAGGTTCCTCCTATTCCACGCTGGCAGTCAACCAAAACATTTTTGAATTTTTTTTTTTTACATATACATCACAATAGAGTTCTCACCAACTAACAATATCCCAAACACTACTAAAAAACAACAAAATATATTAATTATCATTACAGTCTAAAAATAAAAGTTTATAGTTAAACAACTTAATCAAATTAGGTTCATACTTCACAGTTTACTAAAACAAGTCCTAATACCACAAACACAATAAATACCATATGTTCCACTAGGCTACTCCAGGAGCATCCTGAGGATCCACAACACCTCAACGAAAGGCCTAAGGAAATCACCTCGAGCTTGGGGCACAGACTTGAGGCTTAAGTTACCAAATGCTCCTACACCTAGGTCTGAGGCTCTCATCAGACATTCTCCATAGATCTCAAAGACTCTGCTCAAACTCTAAAATAGAGGTTGAATAAAAGTTTTTTTGTAGATTTTTTACTCTGAAAATCTTTAAAATTCACATATTCACAATTTTACCTCGCCTCATCATAGGACAAATACCTTCAGGCTCTTTCAGAACTATGAAATATTACTATATAATCACCATAGATACCTTCTGCCATCTCAAATTGAAAAGACCGGGAGTTCAAATTGCAATTGCTCAAAAAAGATTAGCACATATCAATTAAATCATTATTTAAAAAAAAAAGAATCTCAAAGAAATTAATATTTAAATGTTAAAAACAAATCTAGAAAATGAAAGAGAGAAAAGTATAACTTCACCTTATTATCATCAACAGTATCCATAGGATGATCCTTAGTTTTCTTTCCTTCGTTTGTCACCTTAGTTGAAATCGGAGAACGAACAGAAGATGATACGAAATCTCCGTTTAAGCGACGCGAATTGTACTGTGCTGAGATCAAGAATGGAGAAGAGAGTCTCCGAGAAGCTGATAGGGTATGTGATACCACGGGTGGCAATAACCAAGCCCTCGCAACATTAGAATGAGCATTTAGAGGCCACACACTCTGGAAAAAATGAGCGGAAGAAAACGCCATAAAAAAAAGGATCAGTCCTCCGTTTGGCTACTAGGAAAATGAAAGAAATCGAGAGTTTCAATCACTCGAACTCCAAGAAAACTTAAACCTCCAAAAGCTGGAGCTAAATGCAACTAATTTTGGATACCTAAAAATTAGGATCATGTTGAAGCTTCGCGTCACCGGGCCACCGTAGTTGCCAGATGGATGCGCCTTTTCAATTGAAGATGATACCCGCTTCAATCAACCTGCAAAAGACGTCCGGACGGGGGGTCCGGACACACCCTCTGATGGTTTTGTTAGCCTCCTTTATGATACTCAATTTCTCATTTTTTACTAAGCAAGAAAGCTTATCTTCTCTCCTCGCATGAGGGCCCTTTTATAGTGTTAGAAGCTCTATCCCCTTTAATGGTGGGAAGACTTTTTGGCTTGTCATGATGACGCTGAGGTAGTGGCAGAGCCATCATTGTTCTGCAAGCGGCTGTCAGAAATCGTGGGGATGATGACTTACCGTCATTCCTGTCTTTTCGCTCTGCAGGCGGCGGAATGTAGGCTGTGACATGTTATCTGAAGTGACTCAGTATGGTCCCATCAAAAGTGCTTCTGGCAGTGTAGACTAGGATGGCTCGCGTTTCGCGGCCAAAGCTTTTGGCTAAGTTGCTAGCGTTGGGTTCGGACAATATGTTCGGACAAGAGAGAGGGTGGTCCGGATGGCGGGTTTGAGAGTGCCGTATGCCCCCCTGAGGGAATCCGGATAGAGAGTTGATGTGCCACGTATCCCATGGAGGGGTGCTATGCGGAGTTGCCACATGGGCGTTTGGGGGTAGTCCCTACAGATTAGGCCATGGGTGAACACACCATGAATTTTTAGATACCTAAAAATTGAAATTATAACCCACACAAGTTGTTTTATTCAAAACATCAAAACAAATAGAAAAAATATCAAAATGGTTCAAGATCGCAAAATAGGCAAAAACTTATCTTGTTTGGAAAATAGGTCTAGTAAACTTTCCATAAAAATAGTTATTTGAGAATTTATTCTAAAAACACATTATTTTTCAAAATTAATTTTAGGTACTTTTATTTATTTAGTAAGATATTTTAAGCAAAATTTCAAATATGAAGAATACTTTGCAAGTTTTTTGTATTATAAATAAGAAAATAATATATATACTTATTTGGATATTATGATTTAATTAATTTTATTATTGGGACAATATTTTCAATGCAATCCCATTAAGAAAGTAAATAAATAAATTTGTCTCTCATTAGTTGTACTAAAAAAAAAAGGTAATTAAAAAATATAATTTTTAAATTTTGAAAGAAACTTAAAAAAAAATTAATAGTAGATTGATTTATTTATTTTTAGTTACAAGAAGAAAATATAAGATTTATTTTAATAAAAAATATTTTTATTTTATGTTTAAATTCCATATATGGTGCACAAAATCATCCATTCATTTTTCAAAAAATGCTTACCCACTTGCCACAAGCTCTCTCATGATTGGAAAAATATTTTCAATTCAATTTTATACTTGTTTAACATTTTTCTAATCAAGTAAATAAACAAAATTTCACTCTTTTGGGTATTATGATTTAATAATTCTATTATTGGAGCAATATTTTTAGTAAAACAATCCCTCATTATTTATGTACTAATCAAGCTAGTAAATCAACAAATTTGTCGTACTAAAAAAGGTAATTTCAAAAAAATATTTTTTAAATGTTGAAAAACACTTCAAAAAAAAAAAACATTTGTGATGGTTTTTTTTTTCTTTTTTTAACTTGTAGAAGATGTTATGGAAACCTATTTTGATGAAAATATTTTAAATTTATATTCTATATAAGGAGCACAAAATTATCCATTCATATTATCTTCAAATGATTGCCAAAAGAGTAAATCAAATTATTATATTATCACTCTATATATATACTACATGCAAACATGGGTAAACACTTGACAAAGATGGCTCTCAAAAAGATGATGAGTTGTTATGGTGTGTTAGTTCTTTTGATTGTTGTTGATATTAATGGAGTTTGGAGCATTTCAAGAGAAGAAGATCTGGAGCTTGAAAGACAACTCAAGATTTTAAATAAGCCTGGTGTTAAGACCATTAAAGTAAGTATAAATTTTTTTTCTTAGTGTTCCTTTTAATTACTTTGTCTAGAGTTGGTGTTAGCGATTCTTAAATGGGTAATTTTTCTATTTGTAGACAGACAATGGTGAAATTTTTAATTGCGTGGACATTCACAAACAGCCATCATTGGATCATCCTTTGCTTAAAAATCATGAAGTTCAGGTAGTTATTACGTTGATATTCAAGTGAATCATACCTTACGAATACTTTTCCATCAGATTTTAAGCACTGACTATTGTGTTTAATTTTCAAACAGATAACATTTGATCCGAGATCTGTGAAAGAAAAGGAGTCACCATCGGTACTGGGCAAAGGGATAGGGTGCCCAATTGGAACAGTTCCAATTCGAAGAACACAGAAGGAAGATCTTATACGAGCCCAAGCTTTTTCGAAACTGCGTACCAGAAGATATGCTGACAATAGTCATCCACTTGCCCCAGAATCAAACGTTTTTCGAGTAATCTGGGATTTAAATTTTTACCATTGGTGGTGTTTATTTTTTGGCTGAATAGAAAAAACCAAATATTTTAGCTTTTTCTATTTAGCTAAAAGTAACTTATTGACATCAACCAACATCATTAAACTAAACTTATTGATAATAAGCTCACTTTAGCTATGTTGGATAGTATCAATAAGTTATTTTTAGCTGAATAGAAAAAGCCAAAATATTTAACTTTTTCTATTAAGTCAAAAAACAAACACCTCCTAAGTTAGATTATAAGTTCTTAACCTCGAATCAATTACTAACGTGGTATTTTGCTGCATCAGTCTGCAAAGATACATACAAATAAGGACTTGTTAGTTCCAGAGTACTATGGAATCGAAAGCTACTTGAATATATACAATCCTACACTTTCGTCACCGGACCAAGCTAGTACTACTTTAATTTATCTCGCTGGTGGAGTTGATGTCTCTGACATATCTGTGGGGTGGACAGTAAGTATCTTGAATCTTAGCCTCTTAATCTCAACTGCTTTATTTTATATATCTAAAACACTCTTTTGAAATTGCAGGTGTATGAGCCAAGATATGGTGACAACAAGACTCACTTGTTTACATATTGGACCGTAAGCTTTTGAAATTTGTGAGCTTACATTTAGTTTTTAGAAAATATTAAAGTTTGTTTGATGGTAATTTTAGAAAACGCTTTCAATATTTATAAGATTTAAAAAAATTTAATTTTCATTTTTTTATAGACTAAAAGTCATAACTGTTTTCAAGAACAGTTTTTTATTTAAAAAAATATATTTGATAAAAAAAACATATTTAACAACTAGAAAATATGATATTATAGAAAACATATTTTTTTATTATTTTAACTTATTTTTTGAAGACTATTTAAAAAAATAATTATATAAGTATATAAAATAGTTAAAAATAAAGCATTGAATATAAAAATTATTTTTAAAAATATTAAAAACATGTTAAAAATATTTCAGACTCTCAAATAAATTTTTATTTTATAAAACAAGTCAAAATTTATTTTTCAAAACTGTTTTCGAAAACAGTTATCAAACATAACCTAAATTTTCTTTTCTTCATGGGAAGCAAGTGTAGTTTAAATTAGGACTTTGGTTTAAAATTAAAATCATCTTTATTAACCAGATTTGGTTTTGATATTATTATTGCAGGCAGATAATGGTGCGACAACCGGTTGCTATGATCTTCTTTGTCCAGGGTTTATCCTAACTAACCCTGACTTTCCACTGGGCCTTACACTTCCCTCTTCTACCTACCGTGGCGCCCAGTATGATCTTAAAATGAGGGTATCCAAGGTTGGTAAATCCTCATGATTTGTTAATCTCTCTTGAAGTAATGTTTTTACTTTTCGGAAAACTAATAAATAAATAAAAAATAAAAACATTAAAGGAATATCATTTTTTGTTTTGAACTTTGATGCCATGAAAAAGTTAAGAAAAAAATATCCTAAGGAAAATAGGAGAGAAATTGCCAAAAGAATTTTTTTAAGGGGGTGCTTTCTAAATTAATTTAATGACTTAATAATTTAATTTTAATTATTATATAAATTAATTATATTTGATAAAATAACCTAACATTATAATTTAAAATTAGAATTGATTTTAAGTATTAAATCAAAATAATTAATTTATTCTTATTTAAATCTCAAATTAAGCTAATAAAAAAATTGAGATTGATATAAATTAGTAGTTTTTGTTTTTTGATTGAATAAAAAAAATTAAAATATTTGAAACAATATATTAATATCAATCAACATAATTAAATTGAACTTAGGTAATTTAGTTAAATAGAAAAAACCAAATATTTCAACCTTTTATATTCAATAAAAAAACAAACGCCAAGTCATTAACTTATTAAGTCGTTTTAAGTCATGAAAGTTAATTTATCAAACACCCTTTAAGACTCTTAACTTATTTTCATTTTTTAGGAAAAATAATCTATTTGGAAACTCAAATATGAAAAACAATTTTAATTTTAATTTTTTTTTTTTGGTTTTGTTTTGTATTTTGTATTTTGTTTTTTTTAGGAATATGCATTTATAAGTAAATTCTTTATTTCTTACCATGCTATAAAAAAAAACACCTCAAATTTATCCCAAAAAAATTACTTAATTTCATGACATTCTAAAAACCTATTTTCAGTTAAAAGTTTGCCAGACATTTTCTTGACTTAAAAAATGTTTTTCTCTTCTAAACAACAAAAACTACTTTCAGCAACAGTTCCCAAACATGTTGACAAACTTTTTTTTCTTTCTTTTTTCTGTGTGTGTTTCTTAGGATCCAAAAACAGGTCATTGGTGGTTATTTGTAGCTGACATAGAGTTCGGATACTGGCCTAAACAACTGTTTAGTTTCTTTGGGGCTGCCAGAGAGCTATATTGGGGAGGAGAAGTATTCAGCCCAAGCCAGCCTTTCCCCCCCATGGGCAGTGGCCATTTTCCAGAGGAAGGAGCGGGTGCCGCGTGCTTTATGAGGGCGCTTAAGTATCAATACGAGGATGGAGGGGCTTTTGAAGATATTCTAGATAAGGGCATGTCTGTTCTTGCGGACAGTCCTGGGTGTTATAAAGTTGGTCCTCTCATTAATCGTGGTGGTTTTTGGGGTATTACATTTTTGTTTGGAGGGCCTGGTGGACAGTGTTAGAATGAATTTGGCTCCTCTATATCTTTATTTTCAGCTTCCAAAATAATTAAAATAATGAAGCTATTCTGTGGACCTGTGTTTTTCACATGCGTTCGTACTCGACAACGTAACTCATTTTTTATTTATTTGTGAAAAATTATGATTTTTAGAAAAAGACTTGAAGCTGTCACTTATTTTTGTTTTATTTTTTAAGGAAAAAACAAAATAAGAAATAAAAATTCTAAATGTGACTTCCGAAGGAAAAAAAACAGGTCTGCGAAAAACCGAGTCTGGTCTGGGGGTCAGGTTACCTATTAGGAAGGTACGGTGGTGAGTCGTAGCACCCCTCTAAGTCCCTAAAAACGGGTTTATACTAAATAAGGTGAAGCAAGTGTGACAATTGATAAAGAAATCAATGGATACCAACGAAATGATCAAATAATAGAACGAATCATGCATAAAAATAATCAAAGTGGGAATGAAATCGTACCTTAACAGTAAGTAATAGTGCGCTATCATGGAAACAAGGTTAGTTCAAATATAAAATAATCATATGCATATCAAAGAGCAAGACAAAGATCGAGCAATATTAATTAAATATAACAGTTGGCAATTAGAAGAGAAAACTCATATATAGGGCCCCCACCAAAGCCCAATTGATTTTGCATGAATTAATCTCATAAATTCCATTGTTTCTAGAGTTACGAAAATTCATTCATGCTTATTAAAAATCAAGGAAAATGAAAAAAATATTTGAAAATCAAAGAAAATTTGTACAAGTGCATGCCAAAATAAGAATGACAACAAATTTATTAAAATCGGGATTTTTGGTAACCTAAAACCCAAATAAATGATGAAAAATTGTAGAATTAAAAAATATTTGAAAAACTGAAGTGGAATTAAAACTATTCGAAAGAAGACTAGAGTTTTGAAAATTAATTGAAAATTGGAGTTTTGAATATTAAATTTAAGAATTGGAATTTTGGAAATTAATATTTAAAAGAAATTGGAATTTTGAAATTTAAATTTGAAATAAACTGGACTTTCGAAATTTTTTTGAGAATTGGAGTTTTGAAAATTAAATTTAGGAATTGAGATTTTGGAAATTAATATTTGAAAGAAATTTGAATTTTGAAAATTAAATTTAAGAAATGGAGTTTTTGAAATTAAATTTAAGAATTGGAATTTTGGAAATTAAATTTGAAAGAAATTGAAATTTTGAAAATTATTTGAAAATTGGAGTTTTGAGAATTAAGTCAAATTGAAGTTTTGAAAATTAAATTTAAAAATCAAAGTTTTTGAAAATTATTTGAAAATTTGAGTTTTAAAAATTATTTGAAAACAGACTTTTTTTTAAAAAAAAAAAATTGGAATTATGACACCAAAAGATGAATAATTAAGATATCAACATGTGGTCGTTGGATTGTGCACTAGAAGGGTGGTCATGCATGGCCATGCAGAAGTGGGGGCTCGGGGTGCAAAATGGCTACTTGGGGACCGTGTGGGCTGTGACAGGCTAGGGAGGCTTCTTAGTAATTGTGTGGGCTACGACAGGCTAGGAAGGCTGCTTGGTGGTTGTGTGGGTTGTGTTAGGCTAGAAAGGACGATAAGTGATGGGTGACTATGTGGGCTGTGACAGGTGCATGAGGGTAAGCTAGTGAAGGATAGGGGTATGATGGGTTTGGTGACGTAGGGTTGATGGTGGTAAGCTGGTCCCAAGGTATGACTTATTCAACTAAGCAGGTAATACCAGTTTCTTCCACTATAAAAGCTTCTTAATAAGATGAATGGACTGAGCAGGCAATATGATTCTTCCGGTTGCTTTCATTTTCATCAAGAATTGGCTACCGATTCAACAAATACTCCTTTAACTGTAAAATCCTTATGGGGTTGAAGGTCTTGCAGCCACCTGAGGACCAAACTACATAACCCATCACAATCGCCTAAAAACTCTGGAGCATCAGGTTTCCATCTGATTACTACTCAAAAACCACACATTTTAGATACTAACTTTCATGAGTTTCACACCTTTTGAGTAGTAATTATGCCTAATATGCCCAAGTAATACATTGCTACCCTTGCAAGAGATACTAATGGTTCTTTGTTGAGTTTTGGAGGTATTTTAAGGTGATTTTTGAAGCATGGAGAGACAAATGGAAAATGGAATGGAGGAAGGTACATAATGTGGATGAAGAAGAAGAGGAAATGCACTTGGACCAAGCTTTGGAGCTTAATTGAAGGTGGTGGAGATGGATTAAAAATGAAGAAATGGGAAAAATTGCAAGGAGGAGTCGGAAAAGCATGTTTTTCGATTTCGCATGACCATGCGAAATTTTCGCATAGTCATGCGAAATGAAATATAATGAGTGTTGGCTGCAGCATACTAAGGGAAAAGTGAAAAGCAATTTCGCACAGTCATGTGAAACGCTCCAGAAAGATGAAAATGAAGCTGATGGACTTTCCACTTCGCACCATCATGCGAGATTGCTAGGGACTCGTGCGAAAATGCATTTTCTCTAGATTCCTTGATGAAGAAGCCTCTGGAAGACCTCTTAGATGATGCCAAGTGTCCACTTGACCTTGGCCTATAAATAGAAACATGATCGACTCATTTAAAGACTTTTGATACATTTTCTAATTGTAGAACTTTTCATACTTCTTCTCTCTATATAATTCTTCACTTTCCTTCAATTTCTCTTACTTTCTCGATAGCCAAACATGTCTTGTGAGATCAAATCTCCAAGCATGAGTGGCTAAATCTCGTTTTTCTTAGAGGAGGGAGGATCTAGAGGCAAGATCTATGGTGAATTAGAGAATTGAGCTTGAATTGCAAAGGTAATTTGATCCAATTGATTGATTAATTGAAATTTGGGGATTTTTCTCTTCAAATTGTCTTGGATGATTACTACAATGCAAGCTAGGTGGATTCATCAAATTCTTAATGCTAGATTTGATGAGATTGAATAGTTGCATTGTGTGAATTATCGGAAGATAATTTAAGATGAATTGAATATATAATTCAAATTGATCTCTTGGATTAGTTATTTAATTTGAAGAGAAATTAGATCTAGACCTAAAGCTAAATCAAAAATCAGTTTAGATGAAAATTTAGGTTTTCAATCTAACTTGATGAAAATTAGATCTCAACACCTATTCACCATGGAAATTGCTCTCTAGAAAATCCTAACCTCGAGAATCTCACATCTTATTAATTTTCTTCTCTTTTACACTTCATTTTCCTCTCAATTTGAATACATTGTTATTTTGGAATTTTATCATGCATTTTCAAATCAATTTCATTTGATCACAATCATTTCTTATCATCTCATTCAAGCCTTAATTACCAAGAATAATCCATCCTTGTGGACGATACCTAAAAACCACTATACTATAGTAGTTTGCACTAAAACCACTTTTTGATCGGGTACAAATTGCTATAAAAGAGTGAATTAGGTTATAAATTTTGTTTTGATCCAATAAACGACAAAAATCCGAGCGATCACCATCCATCCTTATGCATTGACCCAGAAAGCCTAGGAATCTGCTGGTTTCACTCACCCAACTCAAAAGAGAGCTTCACACCGACATTCAACAATTTCATATACTCCATCTCAAACCCCATACGACCCAATAGGAGACTCACAGGAAGGTAAATGAAGGAATAGAGCAAAGACGAGCAGAGTAAAAGAAAAAGAAAAAAAAATAGAAAAAAACCAAATAGAAAATCAAACAAAAATTAAATGCATGAAGCCTCATTTCATATGTCTTTCATGAGCTCGAAGCAAGTGGGGAAAACCTAGAGAAGATTCAAAACATGAATAAAAATATTTCCAGATTGCTACACAATGTATATAGAACAGAGCCACAACAACCCGAAATTAACCCACGAGAATAGCAGATGAATCAACAACAACGAAGTATATAAAAAGAAATATCCGAAAATCAATAAAGTTCAGCATGTATTCCATATTATCCATACTTAAATCAACAAAGCGATACCAGGCAAACAAGAGGAATGAGAGAAGAAAAGTATTTAATTCAAAATAGGTTTCATGAAAAACTTACCTGGAGTTGCTTCCTATCTATGTTATGCTCATTCCCCTCTCGCTGCTCATTTATTTTCTTTTCTCCTCAGCTCGCTCTCCCCGAGGGAGGCCATACTGGTGTGGATGAGAGTGGTGGTTGTGATAATCGATCGTAGGGATGTGTCTTGCTTTTAAACGAATACCTAGAAAAGAAGAAGTTGTTGTGGTGGCCAGGAAACCTGTAAAAAATAATTCAAAGACTGGAAAAGAAAATGATGGATTTGATCGGAACCCCAGCTGCAGTCTCCATGCTGTTTTAAAATGGCTGTGGGTATCAGTGATGGGTCGTGTATGGGTGTGGTGGTGAGACTGTTATAGGTGGGATGGTGAGGCTGTTATGGGCAAGGTGGTGAGGCTGTGAGTACTAGAGAGTCAATCCATGGAAATGAAGTTGAGGGTTGTGGGTGCATACGTGTTGGGTGTTAAGATGGAGTCGCCTGCTAGTGTGGGTTGGGTTTTGGCGTTGTGTTTGGGAGCTTGGTGGTTCTCCAGGTCGAAAGCAAAAAAAAAAAAATGGTGATATGAGTGAGGTGGTGAGGCTGTTAGTGCATGGAGATGATGGCTACCCTCGTCTTCTTAGGTTTCTTGGGTGAGAAAAAAAAAGGCGATCCCCCTACTTAAAGCCCCTGAACCAAATCCTATTTCAAAAGCAATAATATAATAGTAAAACCAAAAAAACCATTCTCCAAAAAATAGGGGTCTACAAATATGTCTCTCTTCGATAGAGTTCACGAGTATAAGGAATATGAACACTAGAGTGAAAAGAAAGCGTGAATAGTGAGTGGAATGAAGTGAACTCTATTGAAGAAAAAAAAACCCCCCAAAAGCATACAAGTAGAACACAAACTCACTCAAACCAAACAAATAAACAAAAAGACTCTACATGTGCTCTATATGAGGACACAAGGGGTAGGACATCTAACAATACAATTAAGACCCATGCTATAAGCTCAAAGATCTATATCACACACAATGGAGGAGAACAAATCCTAGAAAATCACAACTTTGAACTCCTGAAATGTGGCTCTGAACGCCAAAACTAAGATGAACAATTTTGAATAACTAAACTATGATTATGAATGCTTAAAACTTTGGCTTTGAACGCCAATGGGAGAAATGGTTCTAAAGGCCTACGATTCTAAACACCTATAAAAGAAAATGGTGGTTGTGATGCGGGTGACGTCTAAAGGGTAGAAGTGAGTGGCTCTGAACGCCTAAAACTGGAAGAGATGGCTCTGAACGTCTATACTGAAGACATGAGTCTAAACGCCTAACTAAAAACATGGCTCTAAACACCAAACTATGAACGATGACTTTGAATGCCAAAATAAAGATATGATGACTCTGAAGGCCAACTTGATCAATGGCTTTAAATACCAAACTGAGGGAATATGATGATGGCTTTGAACGCCTAAAACTGATGAAAGAAATGACTTTAAACGCCTAAAATTGGAAAAGATGGCTCTAAATGCCTATGAAGGAAAACGGTGGCTCTGAACGCCCAAATTGTAAGAAAATGTTGGCTCTGAATGCTAAACTGAGAAAGAAGACTTTGAACGCCGTAACTGGGAGGAAGTGGTGGCTCTAAACGCCAGACTGAGAACTGACATCCCTAAATGTCAAACTGAGGAGGACGGTTTTGAATGTCATAACTGAGAAGATATGATAGCTCTGAACGTCAAGCTGTAAAGAGATGGCGGCTTTGAACACCATAACTAAGAAGGGATGGTGGCTCTGAATGCTAAACTGAAAAGAAATGGTGGCTTTAAACGCCCAAGTTGAGAAGAGATAATGGCTTTGAACACCAAACTGTGAAGGACAACTCTGAACATCGTAACTGAGAAGATATGGCGGCTCTGAACACCAAACTGAAAAGGAATGATGTCTCTAAACGCCAAACTGAAAAGAGGTGGTGGCTTTGAACACCTAAACTGAGAAGAGATGGTGGCTCTGAATGTCGAAACTAAGAAGAGATTGTGGCTCTGAATGCCAAAACTGAGAAGAGATAGTGGCTCTAAACGCCAAACTGTAATGAGAATGGTGGCTTTGAATGCCAAACTGAAAACGAGATGGTGGCTCTAAACGCCAAACTGACACAACAACTATGAACGCTAAGATGAAACAACGACACTGAACACCAAACTAAGAAAATACGATGGCTTTGAACGCCAAACTAAGGAAATGAAGTGGCTCTAAATGCTAAACTAAAAACAAACTACAACTCTGAATGCCAAACTGCAGATACAACTCTGAACGTCGTAACTGAGAATAGACGGTGGCTCTGAACGCTGAGCTACAAGGAAATGGTGGCTATGAATGTCGGACTGTAAGAAGATGGTGGCTTTGAACGCCATAGCTACAAGGAAATTATGAGGGGGAAATATGTCCCAGTGTAGCGTGCCGCCATAACTCTCAATCCACTGGAATAGTCTGAAAGAGACTCCCTAAGTCTCAAAAGATGCTCCGCTAGCGAGTCGAAATGATCAAATCAACTATAAGTACGACCTTACAGCCCATCTGACTAAATCGCGAGGCCTGACAAAGTGTCATAATAAGTCAAAAGTCTCTAACTCAAAATGTTCTACTGGAGGAATCCATCGTCATCTTAAATGAATGATCCAATGGGGATTCTTAAGAGAATAGTCCGCCAGGGTAACTACTGCGACCTTAACACAACAATATACAAAAAAAGTCATGGATAGTAGGACATCGAAAACCCGAAGGTTGTGCTCCTTTGGAGGCTCATCTTAGCTAAAATCACCGAAACTGTGATCAATAATGCAAAGAAATATCCCTCGTTCGAGTAATGAAGTCTGTAACAAGTCTGTGAGAAAACAATCATCTCCACAACTAAAAGAATGAGATATGTCCCAGTATAGCAACTAGTGCATCTGGTTTGTCCTGATAACTTGAGAATAACTCCATGGGGATGTATAAGAGATCTGACATGTACTCCACTGAAATGATGATATAGGAGTCTAGGCACTTGAGATGACTCCATCCAAGAATCATGACAATATCAGAAAGTATGAGGTTGACTAAATGACTCAAGAAAGGCTCCATTGGAGAATCAGAACAAAATGAAAGCAAATCATCAATCTAGCGTGTATCTCGTAATTAAGGATGATCATGCAAAATCAATGAAGATCTATAAATCTCAACCGAAGAGAAAATATGCCCCAGTATGGAATCAAATGTGGAATAGGTCGAAAAATCGGATGACCTCAAATCATCCATCATCAAATGGGTAATCCTAGTCATCCATGTCCATAACTGAATCAGACCTAATAGATTAAGGAGACATATTCTAAAAGGAGAAGCATGATGACATCCAGATGCCGAAAAGTGTGGGTCTGATTGAATGGCTCAAGAGAGGCTCTACTGGGATATCATGATAAGATAACAAATAGGTCATTGTCTCGGCGCGTATCTTGTAAGTGGGGATAAGCATGCAACTCCATGAAGACCTGTAAATCTCAATCGGAACGGAAATATGCCCCAGTATGACATCGGACGTATGGTAGATCAAAAAATCGGACAACATCGGATCATCCATCATCAAATGTGCAATCTCAGTCATCCATATCTACAACTGAATCGGGTCCAAACATCAAAGAGGTGTCTCCCAGAAGAAGAAGCAAGATGATATCTAAATATCAACCAAATTTCAAATACCTGTCCAAGTAGGGGCTATCGAAGACGACATCTGATCCCATGGCCTCAGGGTGATCTTAAGACACGAAACGTAACGTAGACTAGGGTGATAAGGTAATAGAAATGAAGGGAAACTATGTCCAAATACCCAATGATAAAAATCTCATACCCTCATGTATAAAATGCAATATATATAGAAAAGCTCGTGAACCATGGATCTAAGGGTGCCCAATGTGAACATAATATCAATAATGAGACAATGAGGCAAATCAAACTGATAATGAGATATGCAAGAATGATGCAAGGGAAATATCAAACCTGGAATATGAAATATCAGCTTCCAATTTAATTAAAATAATGAAGCTATTCTTTTATATATGTATATATATTTTAATCGTATTGTTTATTATACTCTTTTATTTTATGTACTATAAAACTTCAATAAATGAATGTTAAATAATTTAACAACCTAGTTTAAATAATAAAATCTTTTGATTCCAACTCCAAGGTGGTGTACTAAATTAATAACCTGGTTAAATAAATAAATTAGTAATATTTTCATGAATCCTTAAAGGTCTTTATATAATATATATTTAGAAAGTTCATTTTCTTAATTCACTCTTATAAAAAGGTTTTTTTTTTTATACAAATAAAGAGTCTTTCTTATTTTGTTTTCTCTTTTTAAAAATAAACTAAAAATGTATTTAAGAAGGTCATGTATTGTGCGCAAGAATGGACATTTCATTCCCTTTTCATTCCTTGCATATTTGGATAAATTCAAAAAAGAAAATATCGATTCTTTTAGGAAATTTTCATTTCACGGATTTCATTTGATATTAATAAGGTAATCATTCCATTCTATTTTACTTTCAAACGACCTCTAAGTTATTATTTAAAATTCTACATTTTTCTTAAAATTTTAATTATATTAATTTGGAAATTAATTTATACTTTTTCTAACAACCTATCTTCCACATATTCTCACCTTCCTTTATTTTTCCTCCTTTAATACCATTTTTCATTGGATGAACTCTCGGCATGAGAACTTTTTAAAGGTATACAAAGATAGTCACTTATCAATTTTGGATATTATGATTTGATTAATTTTATTATTGGAATAATATTTTCACTGCAATTTCTATAATCTATCTATAGTACCTTCTAGTTAAGCAAATAAAGAAAAAAGAATTGTCCAAAAAAAAACAAATTTTAACTATACAAATATATTTTGAAGATAATTAAATTATTGTAGCTTTTAAGGAAAAATTAAAAATTTATTTTAATGAGAATAATCGAAATCTAAGTTTAGATTCTATATAAGTTGCACAAAATTCATCAATTCCAATCAATTTCCATATATGATAGTCCGTTTGACAATAATATTAAAAAACGCTTTTAATTTAAAAAAATATTTTTTAAAAAAATTGAATGTTTGGTAAATTTTAGAAATCATTTTTAAAAATTAATTTTAGTGTTAACAAATAATTAAATTAAATTATTATACAGACCTTATATAATATATATGCAACATGATAAGTAAATATTTGCAAAACATGGATATCAAAGCGATCACCAGTGTGTTATTTCTTTTGATTATTGTTGATGTTGATGGAGCTTGGAGCATTTCCAAAGAAGAAGACATGGAATTGGAAAAACAATTGAAGATCCTGAATAAGCCTGCTATTAAAACCATTAGAGTAATCCAACCACTCTTACACCTTTTTACAATCTAGTTTTCTTTAAATTACTTTGCCTATTATCATACTAAAATGACTGAAGGATGAACTTTCCAGACAGATTCTGGTCAAATCTTCGATTGTGTGGACATTCACAAACAACCGTCTTTGGATCATCCTTTGCTTAAAAATCATAAAGTTCAGGTAACATCATATGTAATTTACCAATTAATTCTTCGTCATATTTTAAAAATTCTTTTTAAGTTCTAATGGTTGCATCTAATTTCCAAACAGATACTTTTGATGGTTTTCCGGAATCTATGAAAGATAGACCCTTGAAAGGAAAAGGGCTATCAGGGTTTGGTGTAGGGTGCCCGATTGGAACAGTTCCGATTCGAAGAGTAGAAAAGGAAGATCTTATCCGGGCGAAAGCTTTTTCAAAGTTACATACGAAAGCATACGCAGAAAATTGTCACCCACTTGCGGACGGTCCTATACATCTTGTAACCTTTGCCTTCAAATGTTTAACTTAAAGTTAGATTATATTTTCTTAATTTTGAATCACTTACACAATATTTGGCTACATTAGTCTGCAAAGCTTGCTGCAAATGACAAGCAAATATATGGAGTGGCGAGCATATTGAATGTATATAAACCTACACTTCTATCTCCAGACCAAGTTAGTGGCTCTATGATTTATCTCTCCACTGGCTTTGGTGATGACTCCAAGAGTGTTGTAAGTGTAGGATGGGCGGTAAGTATATTATAAACATTCGATCTTTAGTCTTTTACTCTGACAAAGTCTTTTTATGACTAATATATTTATAAAATTTTGAAATTTCAGGTGATGCCTCCGGTCTATCGCGACAATTTCACTCATTTATTTGCATATTGGACTGTGAGTTTCAAAGCCTATAAGAATTTTGTTTGATTATTGGAAATTCCGGAGAAAAAGAAAGAAATGACGAAAATTTATTTTCTTATATTTTTATACAGTAAAAATAAGAATAATGAAACAAATAGTAAGAAAAAAATGAGAATTTTGTTTGATTATTGGAAATTCCGGAGAAAAAGAAAGAAATGACGGAAATTTATTTTCTTATATTTTTATACAGTAAAATAAGAATGATGAAACAAAAAGTAAGAAAAAAATGAAAAAATTTGTTAAAAGATTTTTCTTAGATAAAAGGTGGGAAACCATCTGAAAAATGTATAAATTTTTACCAAATAAGAAAAAAAGTTATAAATTTTTCTCTTAAAGGAGTATTATATTTTTAAAAAAACCTAAAAAATAAAATATAATCATAAAATTATTGTAGTTTTTTAATTTTGAGTGGAATTCTTCTTTTGAAAAGAAGAGTTAAATGTAAAGGTTGATTTTTATTTTTAAAAGATGAGTGTAGTATAAAAGGTTTTAGAACAAAAAAGAACTCGTTTTTTGAAAAGATGAATTTAATATAAAAAGTGAATTCATATTTTAAAAAAACGAGTTTAGTGCAAAAAAAAAATGAATTTAATATAAAAAGTGAACCCATTTTTTAAAAGACAAATTCAGGATAAAAAGTGAATTGATTATTTGAAAAAAAAAAACGAGTTTAGTACAAAAATAAAAATAAAAATGATAACAAGTGTCTTATTTTTGTATAGTTTTTAAACAACTATATTTAATAATATATATATTTTTTTTAAAAATCCTATTCCCTCCCCATTTTCTTTCCTTAATTTTTTTAAGAACCAACCTAACCTTAAGTTAGGACTTTGGTAAAAGGTATATCCTTTGTTATTAACTAGATTTGATTTTGATATTATTATTACAGGCAGATAATAGTAAGACCACGGGTTGTTATGATATTCTTTGCCCAGGATTTGTACAACAAAGCCATGAATTTGCCTTGGGTCGAACATTTCCCGGCTCTAACTACAATGGCTCACAAATAGACATTAAAGTTCTTGTATCCAAGGTTGGTAAATCCATATTTGTTATTAATATTGTTTTTAGGCTATGTTTTGGTATCTAAAAATAGAATGTTAAAAAGCTAAGTCCAGTTGGTTGACCAATTGTTTTTAAAATAGTTTCCTATTTTCTAAAACAACAAAAATAAAAAAAATGTTTAATAATCAAAAAATAAAAAATAATAATTTTTTTCTTAAAAACAAAAATAAAGTGTTTACAAAATATCTTTCAACTAAGATTGTTTTAAAAATTAATTATAAAAATATAAAAAATGATTAAAAATAAAATATTAGAGATAAAAATTATTTTTTAAAATATATAAAATAAGTTAACAACATTTTAAATTCTTAAACATATTTTTATTTCACTTCACATCAAATAACAATAGAAAAAAAAAACATTATCAAACACTATTTTTCATAATTATTTTAAAAAACACTTCCAAAATAGAATCCTAAGACAAGGGTATTATTTTTGTTTTTTGGTTTTTATCTCTAGGATTCCAAATCAGGTGATTGGTATCTAAGGGTAAATGGCGCAAGTGTTGGGTACTGGCCTAAAGAGCTCTTCAGAGGAGCATTTGAGGTTGCCAAAGAGGTAAACTGGGGGGGAGAAATATTCAGCCCAAGGCAGCCTTGTCCGCCCATGGGGAGTGGCCATTTTGAGTCGGAAGGTATCGGTGGGGCATGCTACATAAGTGGTATGCGGTATCAAACTGCCGCTGGAGGGTATTTTGAAGACATTGACCCTGAACTTCAGGCTCTTGTGGACAGTCCTCACTGCTATAACGTTTCCATGCCCAGTTATCTTAGTGAAATCACTGGTTATACATTTTTATTTGGGGGTCCTGGTGGCCAATGTTGAATCAACTTAGCTCATGATCTTTCTTTATTCAGTTTCTAACTCAATTCCAATAATAAAGCAATGCTTTTTCACTATTTCGGTTTAGTCTATCGCAAGTTACCATACTTCATAGCTAGGTGTTATTTCAATGGTTATCATAACGTCTCTTGAGGTCAGGGATGCAACTCAGTTGGTGAGTTTGAGTTTACACCTAACCCAGGTCTAACTCGAATTAACAAATATCTAATTTGAACCTTAATCTCTAACAGACCCCTTGAGTTGAGTTTGGGTCATGCTCGGTTTGAACGGGTGATTGTATTAGTCAAAGTTGAGTTTGACCAACATATTATTGATATTAGGAATGTTTTCCTTATATCATTCAGTGTTGAAATATTAGGAATGTTTAGATATTAGGAAAATTGAGATATTAGGAAAATTAATATATTAGGATATTACTTGTTCTTTTCTTATATCATTTTTTTTCCATTCTTAGAATGGTGATTACCAAGTTAAATAATAAATATTACGTCATTTTTAAATAATAACAAAAAGTTATTTATCTTTTTAGATAATAACAAAAAAAAATCTATTTATCTTTAGGAACAAATAAAATAATACCTAATATAATTAAATTATATATATTTTTTAAATTATTTGAAATGATATTAATTGAATATTAGTATATAAAATAATACAAATTATAAATATTATAAAATATTAAATTGGTTAGAGGTGATAAAATTTGATACAATTTTACAACATGACACGAACTCAATATACTTTTTACAGGTTTAAGTCGAGTATCATAGGGTTTGGATCAAATTAGTGTCAACCTACCTAACCCATTTAATAAAGATGTAATTTTTGGGTGTATGATATGAATTTAATCCAAATTAACTCATTTAATAATCTTGTTGATTAAATTGATTAAAACTTTAAATTATTTAACTCATATTTAATTCATTTTAAATTTATTTTTAAATAAATATATTAATTGAGAAATAAACATTTATGATTGAGAAATAATATAAATTTGTATAAAACCTGATTCAATTTGATTATTAAACAAGAAGACCTGATTGAGTTAATATTTTTTAAATAATTATTATTTATATTTGATTTGAGTTGACCTATGTGGTAGAATATTTAAGCTTTAACGACATGAATACCATGCACCAATATAAATTGACACCCATAA
This sequence comes from Vitis vinifera, assembly GCF_030704535.1. Taxonomy (NCBI): domain Eukaryota; kingdom Viridiplantae; phylum Streptophyta; class Magnoliopsida; order Vitales; family Vitaceae; genus Vitis; species Vitis vinifera. The sequence continues at coordinate 22,589,412 of NC_081819.1, read as the reverse complement.
AATTGGCTACAAGTTAAATTAAATTTGTCCAACCCTTTGATTAACCCTAACTTGAATTGAGTTCAAGTTGAGTAAGTCTAATCCAAGTATAAAAAATGCTTGCACAAACAATCATAGAATTGGATAAAATTAACAGGCTAAGTTGCATTATTAGTCGAGCTGACATGTACTAATTGAAAAAAAAAGTTATTTCATTAAAATAATATTTGAAAACCTAATTTTTAAAATTTAATTTCTCACTTTTTTTTAATCCCATTTGGATAAAAATGCCCTTATTATTTTTTTGTAAAAATAAATCTTTTTTTTAAAAAACCTATATGTAAATACTTGAAATGATAAAATGTATTTATATTAAAATGAGTTATTTTTTAAGAAAAAAACATAAAAATAGTTAGATTTATAATTTAAAAATTATTTTATTTCTTTTAATAAAATATTTCAAAAAAAAAAAAAAAAACACAATAAGGAAAAAAATATTTCAAAAAGAAAACACAAGGAGGCATTAATGGGGATAACCCAAACAATACCTTCGAAACCATCCACCAAATTGGCAAATTCAGCCAAATATGGTATGCATATATTCTCTTTCAGAGCCTTCCTCTTGGGGAGCAGACCAAAGTGTATATATCAAAATCTGTGTGGAGATTTTATAGATAGAGGAGGAGATGAATAGATCCCTTGGGAGCAGCAAAGGCATGGGAGGAGGCGGTGGCAACAGCACGTCGAAGACGGCCGGCAGCAACACTGATAAGGAGGCAATGGATGCAATTTCAAGTCCTACTGGTGGTTCGATACTTAAAGTTTCTTCAATTTCAGAGTCAGATTGGCGAGAGCCGTCACTACAATCATGTAATCCAATGGTGTTGCAGACTTATGGATCTAACAGAGCTTATGATGCTTTCCATTTGTTGCAGACCGACACGGCTATTCAGGTTCTCTATGGTTATACTATTACACATTCTTAACCAAGATTTTATCTCAAATGGGTGGAAGTTTGAAATGTTGTGAGATCGAAACAACATTTTCCTACTTTCTTTAACATTTACAATTCAAGAATTTAATAAACTGATGCATTTTTCTCCTGATACTTGAATTATTTTTAGCTAATTTTATGACATTCTTGATTTTAAAGTTGAAATTGATGCATAAACTTAAACTTGTTTTTTCGATCCTTTCAACTTCTTCAGCTGAACAATAAATATGGGGCACCAAAGGAAGGAATAAAATCGAAATTGTATTTAGAATACTCTAGAACCGTGTTTATAGGATACTTCAGAACTGCATAGAGGCACCAAAAGTAGGAATAAAATGAAAATTGTATTTAGAATAGAATATGCAGAACCACATGGTATATCTATTGGAAAATTTAATATGAGGCACCAAAGTGGGAAATAGGAAGAAATCAAAATTGTATTCAGAATTTTCCTCCTAGTTAAATGGTTTTTGAGCCTGAAATCGTACTTGGTGCACTTAGGCCTCTTGTATGCACATGGGTCTCCCACTATTGTCCACAAGCCTATGAGACAGATTATGGGATTCAACATCCCTTCTAAACATCTATTCCTTTCCAATATGGGACAAGGAAAAAGCTTTAACTCATGCAGTCTTTCAACAATATAGTGTAGATTGTATAGCTCCTTTGTGCAATTACATTCTTTCAAGCTTCCAAAGGAGATGCCTAATTTCGTGACATTGATCATCTATTCTATCTAATGTTATTTTATGCATCCATGAGGATTGAACTAGTTAATTGCATTTTGCATAGAATTTGAACCCACTAGTTGGTAGTGTAATATGAAGACCTCATCTTATAAGTATATATCAAAATAAAGTGGTGATAAGGTTCTTCACTCCTTTTCCTGGGAAGAGTTAAAGTATGGTGGTTTTTCTTTTTGACATTTAAATCTAATTCGCATTGGTCTAATTTGTTTTATTTCATTTATTCATTTATTTTGTAGAGGATGGTTATGGCCATATCTTCTGATAATACTGTTTGGGATGCTGTCTTGAACAATGAAGTAGTAAAGGAGCTTAGAGAGTCATTCTATGCAGGTGAGTATGGAGGTTGATATTTATTAGTTAATAAAGCTTATGTGATTAGTATATTTTGGAACTCACAACAAAAAGTTATATCTGCCAAGACATAATCATATCTCATATATCAAAAGATGTTAATATGATTGCCTAGCAGAATGAATTTTCATAACTTCGAATTTGCTTTCTTGCTATGGAAATCCTGTTTTGGTTGAGAATTAACTTTTAGAAGGTTTAATTTGCTTTCATGGCACAAATTATTGTTGTTGTTGTTGTTGGTTTTTTATTTTACTTTATTGTAGTTTGGAAGGTATTTGATAAAATGGCTGAACAGCAATCCTTCTGCTATGATTGCGAAGCACTTCTAACCAAATTCTGTTTAACCTGATCCGCTCATCCTTTTTCGTTTGTCGTTGCTTCCTGAAAATTCATGGTTGACTAGGTGTTGGGACATCCCAATTCTACTTTCCTCTATCTCTCTCTCTCTCTCTCCCCTAAAGAAAGCACACTCATCTGTTTTCTTTGAAAGTTATGCCTGTCCAAGATTTTCAAATTCTCCACGTATACAGGCAATCACCTGGTTTAATTCTCCTTTTATTTTCTTTTCCTTCCATTTATCCTTCAATTCCATATCACTGTTGGAAAATTTTAATGTGGCAATGTTCCGACAAATGCAGATTCAGAATGGGCTTGTCTTTCTTTTTACATATAGAGCAAATGTTATTGAGCTTCTTGTATTGGGATCAGACTGTTTGATCTTCAATGGCACATCAAAATACCTTATATTCTTTACCATTCTTTGCTACTTGTTTCTTCCTCTCCTCCACTCTGCAAGAATGAACCTCAACCAAACATCATTGCTTATAATTTCTGTTTACTCTATTTTGATGGTCCTGCTCCGTGTCATAGAAGACATCTACTTTGACCAAGCATCATTATATCATCTTATAATTGTGTAGTGAATGTGCAAAATTTTTATGATTTGCAGCTGAAAATAATGCTCTTCCAAGCTCAGCTGAAAGTTCTGCCGACGACAGTGTTTCAAGCTCAAACGGAATTTCTGAACACTCCAACGCAGCGACAAACTTACTGAAGTGGATTTTTGATGGCACCAAGACAAAAGTCAAGGAACTTGTGGAGAAAATCATAGCCAAAGATATAAAGAAAAAAGTTTTCAAATCATATTTTTTATGAATTTATTTTATTGTGTTTACTATATTCTATTTCTATTTACCATCATTCAAAAGTCCCAGTTTGTTGGGCTCTAATCCTATTGGGTACGATATCAAATGTGGTACTTTTTTTCTATTTATTATTATTATATTTTTTGAGGTGAAAGGTGATGTTACTTAGAAAAAAAAATATGATAAAGGTTATGTTTGGTTAGAAAAATTCAAAGGAAAAAAAAATTGTAAAAGAAAATAATTTTTTTATGTTTAATTTTATTATAAATTTTTTAAAAAAAGATTAAATATAATTAAAATTAGTTATAAATTTATATATTTTAAAATTATTTAATCAAAATGAAGTGAAATAAGTTTTAAAAAACATATAAAAATAAATTATTAATTTTAAATTTATTTTATTTTATTTTTTTCACTTTTCCTCTCTATTTTTTTTTTCTCACATTTTTTCTCGAATTTTTTGGGAACCAAATATGATTAAAGGTTTTTTCTTTAAAAAATCAATAAATTTTTTCTCTCCCTTAGTTAGGTGGATAAAAAGAAATGAAAAAAATAAAATAAAATAGTACTTTAAATGAACTTATGCGAGTTATTTAATTAAAATTTTATTTCATTTCCTATTTATTATCATATTTAAATGATTTATTAAAAATAAAAAATATTAATAAAAATTATTTTTAGATTCTTATTTGGAGACTCGGAATTTCTCCAAAAATAGCCTAGTTAAGCCAAGAAAAGAAAAAGGAAAATCGACAAAAATATTCCGACCTACTCATTAATTGTCACGCATGCATGGCCCACATGCACGTGCAGAAAGTGACGCAGTATTGACGTACGAAACGACGTCGTTAAATCTGCACCATTCATTGAGAGGATGGCGAAGTCTGGTTTGTCTCATGCTCATTAAATTCATTTAATAAAAGCATTAAAATATTACCTCGAGAATTGAATTTTCTTGTTTTATGGAAAATGACATTATCATATTCACGTTATTCTCCTGCAAATTTCATCCTCACTGCAAATAATATCTCAGCTGCCAATTCACTCCATATATATAAAAATATTTCTTATCTATATATATTCGAAAAAGATTCCATCAAAATACTCCACGTATTTTGAATAATTCTATAGATTTTTAAAAATAATTTCCAAATCCATATTTAATGATAATATTTATGAGTATCTATAGTAAATCACTAGAAATACTTAAAATAAAAATAAGCGAATTTAAAATGAGTTTAAAAAATTTTTTAAAACTCGAAACATGGGTTAAGTTTGAGTATAACTGCTGCACTTCATCTCATCTCATTTAATTTTTTTTTATAGAAATAAAAATAAATATAAATAAATGAAACACGGTTGAATGAATATAACTTACGTTTCTAAATAGCTTTGTTACCTTTTTAAAAAAAAATTAATTAAAACTTTGAAAAAAAATGAAAATAAAAATCATAAGTACTTTTACATTCCGACTTTAAAATTTAATAAAAAAAAATGGTATAAAAAATGTTGAACCACTTTGAAACAAATTTCATTTTTAAACAGGATTGATATCTTAGATATTATAATTGGAAATTATTGAAACATCATGCTAAAAATTATTAGTGATTCTCTAAAACATTTTATCATACAATTGTTAATCATATTTTTATTCCAAGAAACAAATTTAAAACTACCAATTACCTAACATATGTATTGCTTATTTTAAAAATTATTTATATATTTTTTTAGAAATAGTAAAAACAAAAATATAATCAAAAATTATTTTTTAAAAACTCTAATACCTAAAATTTTGTGTACAAATTAAAGATCATATTGGTACAAAATAAATACAAAGTAGATGATTACTCACCTAAAAAATTAAGTTGGGAAAAAGAAAACACCCAAATAAAGTAAAACTAAAATTAAAATTAAACAAAAATCAGTCATTTTTATCTATGATAGTCTAAATAAATTGATTTTAGCATATGGGTAAATTCCAAATATACCATGGGTGAGAAATAGAGTTACTATTATTAAATTAAATGCATGTGAATAATTTCTGAAAGACAAAAGTCCATTGTACCAATCAGTCACATGTCTATGACAGAGTTGGTAACAATTTTCTTTTTGTTTGTTTGTTTGGCTGGAAAGAAAAGGAAAAAACAACAAATGAAACAGGACAACAGCCAAAAAGAATGGTACAGCAGCAAAGACATGGAAGTGGGACTGTGTCTGAGTGAGAAAAAATAAAAATGTACCCCATAAATGGTGAAGGAATGGTAATTTCAATTGAAAAACCAACCTATTTATTATGCAAATAGGTAGAGTTCATAGCAATTTTTTTTTTTCCCTTTAAAATCCTCATAAAAATTCATTACTTATATAGATGGTTGTTTATTTATTTTAATTTTAAATATTTATTTTTTGTTATAAAAGTTTGAAGAAAACATATTTTAAATAATTCATCACTTGTTTTATAATATTTTTATTACTTCCTTCAAGATGTAAATGAAATGTAAATGCAATTTAAATAATAATGAAATGTAATGAAAGAAACTATTTACAAGATCCAAACACAATCCCTTCTCTATGTCAAGGAATTTGAAATTTGTGAGAAGAAAACAAATATAAAAAAGACAAAGAAAAAGTGATGAAGAGAGTAAATACCTCAAAGACAAAAACAATGATGGCAATCATGTCCTCACTTGGCCCCTCCACAAGCAATAATGTACTCCAACTCCTAGCCATTTGAACACTAGTTTTCAAGCTCTTTTCCCCATCACCATAACCCACTTGTGCCTTTCTCTTTGATTCAATCATGTGGGTTTGAGATTTCTTTAATTTTTTCCCCTTTGGCAAATAGGATTTTGAGCTTGTGGTATGATTCTTCATGCCCCACCTCTCATAGTCGCCTACAGATCTAAAAAAATGAGGAAGGAATCTAGGAGAGACTTGAGCCTTTGTCAGTGCTTTTATTTTTCATGTCATGTCAAGTGGAGTTTAAATTTTAGGAAAATTAAATATAACAAAAAAATGGTGTGGTACTCTTTTGGTATCATATGAGGTCTATGCTTTCCAAATTTACGATCAAATTTTAACCTAAGTATGAAAAATATGACCCATTAATGCGAGTACTATGATCCATGGTACAATATAATATAATGTACAAAATTGGATAAGTGATGTTTTGTGATTGGTGACAATTTTTTGGTATGATATCGAAAATTAGTTCCATTCATAATAAAATTATATTTAGCAATAGAGAAGAAGAGGGTAAAAGTATGGTTAGAAGGGTAAAGTGGATTTAGTCTTAAAATTATTTTACAAATATATATATATATATATATATATATATATATATATATATATATAATTTTTTTATTCTTTATATTGAAGAGAAAAACAATAAACAAAATTGGAGAAACAATTTGGAAAAAACTCTAATAAGTTTGAACCTATTTTATTTTTCAACCAACACATGCGAAACATGCTATCAATTGGGAAGTCAATTATAATAATTATAATAATGATGTTTTTTTTTTTTTTAATAGGGACAAAGAGGTGGTGTTACAACTTACAAGTCAAAAAAACCAAAAAGCAAAAAATGTAAAAAAAAAAAAAAAATACAAAAGGGAAAAAAAAAAAAAAAAAGGGACGGGGGAGGGGGAGGGGGAGGGGGCGCGGGGGGAAGAAAAAGACTCTAAAGGCCTTTAATGAAAAAGATTTTGCCATAAAGAGGTTTCAAACAAGAAAAGTGATCGTAGAACTGATAATGGTACTGTAGCTATGCACCTGTATGATTCTATCTCACCCACCCATCAAAAAGAGAGCCCACAGCTTTTTCTTGTTTTTAAGAAGAGGATCTCATCTGGGATTCCTTGCTCTTTGTTGAGGAATAAGTAAAGACCCTCCCGAGGGAGAGGCGGAGGCAGAGGGCAGCAGGCAGATTCTTTTGTAATTTTGGCAGAAGAAATCTAGTCCATTGAATTCTTTCCCAAAAGGTCAAATTTCAGTCACAGGGGTTATGTCCTTTTAACCTCCAAACCCCATGGTTGTCTTCAAGAAAACCAGCATAAAATTTTTTCTCCTTAGTGTGAATGTGGGTTTCTAGCTCAGAAACCACTTTCCTACCACACCAGCCTACCCAAGGCCAGCATAAGTAGGCTTCAGATATGTCTTATTGGGTTGGGACCATGAATTGTTTAAGAAAAACTACTCATGAGCGACCTGCCCATGTGGGTGAGACTGAGAAGATGAATTCATACTAGAAATCTGAAGTTTTTTCCTCCAAGGATGGCTGGTCAATCCTGCTGTGTAGTTGGTTGATGGGTCTTTTCTGTTTATCTCTGTGAGTTGAATTTAGGATTCTGTGTTGGGCAAATGGCTAATGGGGTCCAAAACCAGGAAGGGGTTCCAGAAAACCTAAGCAAACAGCTTGCTGTGGCTGTGAGGAGTATCCAGTGGAGCTATGCTATTTTCTGGTCATTGTCAACCAGGCAACAAGGGTATGCAACTCCTTTTTCCTACCTCATTTTCTCTTTCAGAACCATTTATCAGCTTTTCTCACTACATGGGTTTGCATATATTTTATGGAATCCGATATAAATGAGCACCATGTATGTTCTATTTATGTAGCTCTTTCATTGTTCCATTTCCCTTTCTTTCACAAACATTTATCAGCTTTGATTTTCCCTTTCTGGGTTTGTATATATTTTATGGAATCTGATATAAATTAGGACCATGTATGTTCTATTTATGTAACTCTTTCATTGTTCCATTTCCGTTTCTTTTACAAACGTTTATCCGCTTTGATTTTCCCTTTCTGGGTTTGTATATATTTTATGGAATCTGAAATAAATGAGCACCATCTGTATTCTGTACTTACTCCCAGGAAAAAAAGGGGGTATTATACCTGAAATGGGGACTCTCCATAAAGGCAAAAAAATCACAAATGGTATGCTGCAACTGCCCAGTGGGAATTGATGATGCTTGCATCTGGGTAGAGTTGACTATTTACATTATCGACTGGTAGTTCAACTTGGCTTCACCTTCTGATACTGTTTTAGAGCTTAGGTTCTTAAATGTTGAGTAATATTAGTGTAGTTTCTCGGGAAAATTGGAGAAAATAGTATCTGGTTTGTATGGATTTTAGTCTGCAAGATGGGGAGCTGATCTTTCTTAACATGTCCTTGCTCTTAACTTTCTTGGAAAGGCATGTTTCCCTTTTCTGAAGGTGAGCTTTTGGAAGGGTTATGGAAAATGGAAAACAGAAAGCAGAAGTGAATCAAATCCCTCTTTAGAGTAAAAATGCCCCACTAGGAGTTCCAAAAATTTTCAAAAATTTTGAACCAAGAAGGATTTTTATGGCTTTTCTTTCCCAATAGTTTTCTTCAGTTTCCCAATAGTAATAGTATCCCTGTTGTATGTTCATCACAAGAGTTTTAACTTGAAATTAATCTTTGAAGTTTGCATTCGGGTCACAACCTGAACACACATTTCCATTTGCTTACTCTGTGAAAATGTGGTTTGGTTCTTATTCTTCAGGGTACTGGAATGGAGTGGGGGGTACTATAATGGGGACATTAAGACAAGGAAGACAGTCCAGGAAATGGAACTTAAAGCCGACAAAATGGGCTTACAGAGGAGTGAGCAATTGAGAGAGTTGTACGAGTCTCTCTTAGAAGGTGAAACCGACCAACAGTCCAAGAGGCCTTCTGCTGCATTGTCTCCAGAAGATCTCTCAGATGCAGAGTGGTATTACTTGGTTTGCATGTCCTTTGTATTCAATCCTGGCGAAGGGTACTTACATCTATTCTACCAATCTCAACTTTTCCTTTCTGTAGCTTATATTTGACATGATCTTCCAAATATAATGGTCAAGATTATTGTGATTATAGAAGGTAACCAAGAGTTAATGCAAAGGGTGAAATTTCAGTTTCATAATTGAACTATAGATTTTGTGTCACATCCATATATCTTGTATGAGTTCTTTTCTTTTTCTTCCATTTCTGTATAATTTTCTTCATCAATTTCATTGGGGTATATGTTTCATTAGATGGTTTTATGACAATTCTTCTCATTGTTGCATAGTTTGCCAGGAAGAGCACTAGCAAATGGTCAATCCATCTGGCTTTGTGATGCTCAATATGCGGATAGCAAAGTTTTCTCTCGGTCTTTGCTAGCGAAGGTTGGTTTCTTTGGCTGACATGTATCCCAAATTTTGAGGCCATTCTCAGTTTTATGGCCAAGTTATTTTACAAGCAACTAGAAAGCTAACTTTCTGAATTTCTCTGTTGTTTTTAAATGACCGGACATCAACCATTGCCCTCAGAGCGCGTCTATTCAGGTACATTTATCTCTCTGATGGTCAAGAACCATATGATCGTAGTTATACATGCCAATGGGTTTGGCCGGCCTAAGCCTTGGCAACCAACACAATGCTATAGTGGTTTGCTCAAATCTTAAAGCCTAAACTTCAGTTTAGGCTGGGTTTAGAGATGTAATATTCATCCTACAACCCAGTCTATGCCCCATGCTACATCAAATTTTACACTAACAATTTGCTAATGAGTGGCAAAAACAGAATTTATTCAAATATTAGAATGCACGAAACCTAAAAGAAAACATATCCAGAGAAAATAATGTTCTATACCTTGCAAGTATAATGGGCCTATTTCCAACGTCTACTCTGATTTCTGTTTGCAAAGCGGTACTCATAGAAATGTATCTAAGCAAGTTGGGTAAGTAGAAATGAAAACTGACTACAGAAAACAAACATACATCTAATGACTTATTAGGAAAATTGCATATCATATTACTATAGCTTCGCTCTTTTACTTGTTTGGCATTTGTGAAATCTCCAACTCCTTGTGCCTGCATTGAATTCTGATGCCTGCACCTATACTTCTATTATGAAAACACAAAATGCTATTCATAATGTCTCTCTCTTTTTTTCCCTTTTCTCCAGACAGTGGTATGTTTTCCTCATATGGGGGGTGTGATTGAGCTAGGCGTTACAGAGCTGGTAACCTCTTTTCAAGTGCTTGATTACCAATCTCTTCTGTTTGCTATATGAGATTCTGCTGCTAAACAACTCTTCTCTGTGTTTTTGTCTTGGGGATTGTCAACTCAAGGTCCCAGAGGATCCTAGTCTCATTCAACATATCAAAGCTTGTTTACTCGAGCTTTCAAAGCCTATCTGCTCTGAGAAATCTTCCTTTGTTCCTTGTAACACTGATGATGATAAAGACCGCATGTGTGCCAAGGTTGATCATGATATAGTTGAGACCATGGCTTTGGAGAAATTGTACCCCGCCACTGAAGAAATCAAGTTCGAACAGGAGGGGATGAGTGAATTGCACGGAAACATCCATGAAGAACATAACATTGGTTCTCCTGATGACTGTTCAAATGGTTGTGAGGATGATCACCAGACAGAGGACTCCTTCATGCTTGAAGGTATTAATGGAGGTGCTTCCCAAGTTCAGAGTTGGCATTTCGTGGACGATGATTTCAGCAATGGTGTTCAAGGTTCCATGGATTCTAGTGACTGTATATCACAAGCTTTTGTGAACCAAGAAAGGATTCACTCTTCCCCCAAGGGTGAAAATGTAAACAATGTTCGACTGAAAGACCTTCAAGAATGCAATGACACAAAATTTAGCTCCTTGGATCTTGGAGCTGATGATGATTTGCACTACAGAAGAACTATTTCTACTGTTCTCAGGAAGTCACACCCGTTGATTGGAAATTCATGTTTTCGCTGTTATGATATCAAATCTAGCTTTATAACCTGGAAGAAAGGAGGAATGCTTGATGCCCAAAAGCCACAAACACAACAAAGAATATTAAAGAAGATCTTGTTTACGGTCCCCTTGATGCATGGTGGTTGCGGTTTCAAGTCCCAAAAAGAAAATGCTGGAAGAGATGGGCTTTGGAAATCTGGAAGTGATGGCATCTGCAAGCAACATGCTTTATCAGATAAAAAAAGAGAGAAAGAGAAGTTTCTGGTTCTCAGGTCAATGGTTCCTTCTATCAACAAGGTAATTCAATTACCATTCATTGGAAATTATGTTTAGCATTCATGTCATGTGAAGTCATGTTTCTTTTAGGCTTAGTGTTGGGTATTGTAAAATCCCAAATTCAATATTAACTCCTAAGTTTCACATTTATGCAGATCGATGAAGTATCAATTCTCGGTGACACAATAGAGTACCTGAAAAAGCTTGAGGCAAGAGTAGAAGAGTTGGAAACTAGTATGGACTTGCAGACAGAGCTGGAAGCAAGAGCTAGACAGAAATACCTGGATATGGTAGAACAGACATCAGACAATTATGATGACAAAATGATTGATGATGGAAAGAAGCTGTGGATAAACAAGAGGAAGGCTTGTGACATTGATGAAACTGACCTGGAAATCAATGAAATCATTCCTAAAGACAGCCTGCCATCATCAGACATGAAAGTCCGCATAAATGAGCAGGAGGTACTCATTGAGATGAGATGCCCTTGGAGAGAATACTTATTGCTTGATATCATGGATGCCATAAACAACCTCCACTTGGATTGTCACTCAGTTCAATCATCAAACCATGACGGTTTTCTCACTTTAACACTTAAATCCAAGGTCTGTACAGGCAGATTTCTATGACTTTTTCCCTTCATTTGTTCGTAACTTAGTTTTATCAGTATGCTATCTGATCTAACCTCAATAAAGAATAACTTCCATACTCTTTCTTGAAGTTTCATCCTCAATGTTCATGTGATGTTTGTCTCTTTATCATTTGGTTCCAGTTTCGAGGACGAGCAGTGGCATCAGCAGGGATGATCAAACAGGCACTATGGAGGATAACAAGCAAATGCTGATCACAAGATGGAGTCCTATTATCCACTTCCATTGTAGAATTTCTCTGGGTATGTTGTTAACTTTAGCTTCTTGAATATGTTGTGTAAATTTATCTACTGTCCTCTCATGTCTGAATCCCATTTCAATAAACCTTCTTAGTCTTCATTTTCGGTTAGTTTGTACTGATTGTTAGATGAATTAGCAACTAGTAGTGGATTATTTGACCAATATTGTGATTAAGATTCCTAAGGAAACCTTTGTGGCTTAATCATGATCACATAATCGAATTATACATGGCAAATTAATGATTAAGTTAGGAATGGTTTTTTTTTTTATGAAAAATGCTTCCTAGACCACTACCAATTTGCCAACTTCATCCATTATTAAACATTGTTCCCATTTGTTTTTCAAGCAACAAAAGATGTTGACGAAAGCAGCATCACCTTTAATCTCTTAGACCCTACTCTTTTGATTCTCTACTTAATGCACATGAACACTTCTTATTATTGGTGGGGTTTACTTTCTTTCTCTAGAATTTTCATTATTGTATGATCCAAGAGATATTCTTTGAAGCACTCATATGAAGTTTCAGGCTTGTAGAGTTGGCTGTGAACTTTCTACAAGAGTTCATTCTAATGATTTAGTGGACAAGTTGGAGGTTGAGCTCCCACCATACAACTATTTTTTTGTGCCATTAACTTCCAACAGGTCAAACCTCTCCAAACCCAACTAACCCAACATCGCTTCTTTTTTTTTTTTTCTCTTGCTGGTTGGTGGTAAATTTGATGGAAAATGAGAAGGAAAGAAAATAGTGAAAAAGAAAAAGTAAAATAAAAAATAAAAACTAAATTTTAAATAATTAATTTTTATATACCTTTTAAAACCTATTTCAGTTTATATAAAGATTAAATAATTTAAAAATAAATAAATTTCTAACTAGTTTTAAGGTTAAGTTTGGTTATCAAGGTTTTTGAAAAATTTAAGGGGAAAGTAAAAGGAAGGGAAAATTTGGTAAATGTTTTTTCATGTTTAGTATAAAAAATGTCGAGGGAAAGAAATTTATCACTGAAAAATACACTTTTTTGGATAATAATTTTTTCCTCACTTTTTCTCATTGCATATCCAAATATGAGAAAATCATTTATCTTTATTTTTTTAGCTTTTCTTAATGCTTAGAAACCAAATGTGGTTTAAGTATATTTGATTTCTTTTCCTTCTTTTTTAAATAATTAGTTAAAAAGACCATATTTGTAAATCTAACATTTCTCCGAATTTGAATTTGAAAAGTAACTTATTTTTTATATAACTGTTGTTTTGATTATTTACATGTAAGTTTTAAAAGAAAAAACTATTTTTACAAGAAAAAAGTGAAAACGTTTTGTCAAAAAAAGTATGTTTTAGGCTAAAAAAATGAAGGTTAAATTTACAAATTAGGGATTATGTGATCCTTTTAATTGAAACCTTTTCTAACATGATAAATCAAACATGAGAATCATGTTCTTTACCTTTTTTTTTTTTTTCTTTTTTTTTTTAAGTATTTTCCCCTAACCAAGTATGGTGTCAAATTTTCAACTGAAAATACAACATTCATCTTATTTTTTTCAATATCACAAGAACAAGAACCCTACAAGAAGCATCAATCTTACTTCCAATAGCTTATTTCATAACCACAAATGAAGGGATACTGCAGAAAAGTTATCAACTGGGAACAGCTTCTTCAACTTAGGTTTTCTGGTGGGTGTGTTCTGGTGATATTGATGCCTGCAAAATCTTTAACAGTGAAGCCAACTTTCTCAAACTTCCCTTTCTCACTACTCTCTCTGAATTTCACATAATCCAAGCAAACAAATGGCTTGTACATTCTTGTGTTTCCTTCTCCTATAACTTCATCAGGAGCCAAGATCACCTTCTCATCTTCAAAACACCAGAAGAAAGCCAGAGAAAACCGGTTCACTGGTTTCTTCAAAACAACTCGATGTTCTGATGACCTTAGTTTTCCATTGCTCCAAGCCTGCAACATGTCTCCTATGTTCACCACCAGGGTACCCTCACATGGGCTTATGTCCATCCACTTCCCCTCCCTTGATCTCACCTGCAGGCCCCCTATCTCATCTGGGTAGACTACTGTCACACAGCTCATATCAGTATGCATACCAAGCCCCTCAACCTCTTCTTTGAAATCATCTGGGGGTGAGTAGTTTATTATCCTCAAGTATCCATGACATCCATTGAATTCTGCTTCATAGTATTTCTTCACAAAACCTTCACCCAAGCTCATCAGCACAATCTCCATGATCCTCTTTGACAACTCTGTCATCTTCTTCCCGTACTCTTGCAGTACCTCACTGTCAAAAGAGCAAACCAGTGAAGGAAAATCCCAACCAAATGTGAAGAGAAATTAACCAGCATAATAAAAACACAAAGGGACAGTACCTGAATTCAGAATTCTGTTTGTCAAAGAGAACATCTGCAGAACTCTGAGCAGAAACAAAGAAATCTGGTCCAGAAACCCTGAGGCTCTCAAAGAAAGGAGAAGCTATAAAATGAGGAGTGTAAGTTTTCAGAGAAGAGAAAGGACCCAGCTTCAGTTTGGTGTCAGAAGGGAGGCTGAAGAGGCTCTTGGAAAGTAAACACAGTCTGCCGTAAAGATCTTTGGTGATTCCATGACTGGTTATGTGGAAAAAACCCCATTCTTTACAAGCTTCAGCAAGAGACAGTAGAGAAGCAGGTTGTAAGGGCTGAGAGATATCAAGAACAGGCAGTTCTACAGAATTTTGATCAGATTCAGACATGATTACTTGGAAGAAAATTAGCTACAGAAGAGATGTAGGGTTTGTCCCACAAAGGTAGGTCTGTTAAATAGGTGGGTAGGTCTGTTACAAGGAGAAGAAAAAGAAGACTACTCTACTGATTATGTACAGCCATTGAGGAAGGGTGCATCTGCATCATAAAGATGATTTTTGGTTGTTTATGTTGAGAAAGCAAACAAGAAGACACTTGTATTTGTTAATTTGACGTTGAATGGAGCAGGACCAAGCTGGTTGCAAGGAGGCATCTTAGCATTTGAGTTTGTTATACAAGTCTGGCTACACTACAAACTGTACTTTTTGATAGGTATCAAAAAGAAATTTTCAACCTGGAGATACTAACTATACATTTTAATTTTCATTTACCATAATATCATTTATTTGTATATTTGTATATTTGTACATTGGTTTCATTCATTTGTATATTCGGTGACCTAAATTTCACTATACACATTCAATGGTTTGAATATTTTGTTTTTTAGGTACCACTACAATAACTTACTATTTTCTTTGTTATATACTTCTAATCACAAAATTTTTTAGTTTAGATTCTTTAAAATAAGGTTTCGTTTGGGATAATTTTCTTTTTTTGGCTTTAATTTCAAAGTTAAAATTTTAAAAGGCAAGATTAATATTATAAAGGTTCTATTAAATATGAAAAAAAAATGTCTTGCTTAAGTTTGAAATAGAATTTTTTAGATGTAATGTTTGTTTGACTTGCATATTAAGGTTTTTTTTTTTTTTTTCTTTTTTTCTTTTTTTTTAAGTCATAAGCTTTTTGAGTAAAATTAGCCAAATAAATATAGAAGCTTTTATTTCTCGGAAATCTAACTAAATAGGGCCTAAGAGTAGGACCAACACTAGTGCTTGGTTATTGAGTATGTAGGATCTCGAAAACTTTTTGATTTAAATACCTTTTCCAACTTTGTCCCTCATAAATATTATATATCCTAAGCCCAATAATAGACTCTTCTCTTAATATTATCGACTTAAATATAATTTATCTTGAACCCAATAAATTCTTCTCTAATACTTGGTTATTGAGTATATAGGATCTCGAAAACTTTTTGGTTTAAATACCTTTCCCAACTCTGTTCCTCGTAAATATTGTCTTTCCTAAGTCTAATAATAAATTTTTCTCTTAATATTGCCCACTAAATATTATTTATTCTAAATCCAATAGATTCTTCTCTTAATATTGTCTACTATAAGTTGTACAGATTCTCAAACTTTAAAAAACATGTTTACGGAGTTAAAGAAAAATTCATTGTAAAGTAGCTTATAACATATATATATATATATATATATATATTGTCAAAAAAAAAATCCCCTTTTATTGATGTGAGATCTTAAAATTACCCTTTATACAAACATGTTGTTTAGCTCACACTCAAACTCTCACATCAAGCTTAGAGTCCATTATCATTTGTGACAGTCTATTCTAGATATCATCCATCATGAATCTAATAATTCACTATAATTTTAAAATATAATATCAATTAGCCTGACCCCAGGTTGGATCTTATGAAAAAATCCAAGTGCATATTCGCCCTTTTATCAACTAGAAAGCTGACACCACATATGGGTCTTCATAGAGTGGGGTTCACAGTAAGTCCATTCATTGATCCATATCATTTGGAGTCATTTCCTTTCCATGGATTCATTGTGGATTTAAAAACTAAGATAAAATCAAAAGCAGACAACTGAATTATTGAACCATTTCATCAGTCAATTTCATTACAATTGCCTTTAAAGTAGTAGACCAAGCTGATGTGAACGTTATTTTGTCTAACATATTAGTGCTCTAGTGCTACTACTATATACTACCACTACAACCACTATTAGTGGTGTTTGATGCCTTAATTCCAAGTCTTTAGCCATCTCCACCTCTAGATGTCACAACAATTGCTTTCTTTCTTTACGCACCCTTTTTAATTTTTTCTTTTTTCTACATCGCAATATCTAATCCTGATTTGGAGCCAATAACTCGAAAATGACATGAAATTAGCAAATTTAGGTTAAGGTTGATTGTGTTGGCATCATAATTCATGTGAACCCTTTTGATGCTTTGATGCCTTAATTGCAAGTTTTTACCCCTAACCACCTCTAGATGTCACAACAATTGATTTCTTTCTTTATGCACCATTTTTTTTTTCTATGTACAGATAATCTTGCTTTAGAGCCAATAACTCAAAAATGACACGAAATTATTTAATTTAGGTTGAAATTGATTGTGTTGGCATCATAATTCATGTAGACTCGTTTAATCTGTTTATTAAATGAGTCACTACTTTTGAAATGGACTTTTGACCATGACTTGTTTTTGACATAATTGACTTAATTATGGATTTATGATTTAACTCAAATATAACCCCTTATGAAATTGTAGATTTTAAGCTTTTTTTTTTTCAAATAAGATTCTATTAATAAATCATAATGATTTTATTATGTTTTTTATAAATCATTTTGATAAATAAGCTATCTTATGATTAATGTAAATTTAAAGTTTTGAATAAATTAAACAAGTAATAATCATATTAGGTGAATTATTACTATTTGTTTCGTGTAATTTTATATTAATTTAATATATTTTCAACTCGGTCCAATTCAATTTATTTATTAAGTGGGTTGTATGGATTTTGTTGTAGTGTCTATATAATAAACCGATCATATTCATTTTAAAGAAATCAGATACAATTACTAAATACATCAAACATTAAATAAATAAGATACAATTACTAAATACATCATGTTTGAAAACCCAATTGTCATCTCTATTCTCAACATTCTTATTACCTAAACTAGGTAAAAAAATAAAAATATCATTAGAGCTTGTTTCACCATGTGATTTATGAAAAAAAAAAAAAAAAGGATTTTTGAAAATTTGAAAATAGTTTTTAGATTTACAATTTATATATTTATTTATTTATAGTGCTAGTTATTATTTAGAAATATTTTTTAAAAATAGAATTAAATAGAGAATAGTTTTAAATAATAAGCTTTGGCTATTTACTAGACATTGTTAATTAAAACCATGCTGTTTTATATAAGCTACAGTTGGGCAAGTAATTGAACTGGGCTTTGGGCATGCTGTTTTACTTTTACCTGCGAATTTAACTCTCGGCCCAACTTATAATATGTCAAATTTTCCATTTTTTTTTTTTGGGTTTTGATGGGACAACTATTGGACTCTACATGGGCCCATCCATAATTGGGCTTGGATTGAAAAAATCAACCCAGTTTTGCCCTAGAATGATCCAGCTGGGATTGGATCCAACCAGCTTAGACCCAAAATTTTTAAGCAGGCTTGAACTAGGGCTGGGATCAATGGGCCGGTCAAAACGGAGTTGTTGGTTCAAACGGCGTCGTTTCAGTTTTCCTTTTTCTCTTTTTTGAAATTACCCTTTTAGTTGATCTTTCCGTCCTCCCAAGCTGACTCGCTCTTAATCTTTTACCTTCACAGCATTTCAACCACACGCGCCACCCTCAAGCCACGACGTTCGAATCTTTTTTCTTCTCAAGTCTTTGAAAAAAACAAAAAAAAAAAATCAAATCTTCACATCTGAAGCCATCACAAGATCTATAATGCGCTCCCCTTTTCGAAATGCATACAAGGTGTTCGAAGAAATTACCCAAAGAAATGTTTTTATCCGAAACTCAGCGTATAGTTTATATTACAGGAGTATGTTCAATACTTATGCATACTACGAAGAGCCGGTTGAATTCCATGGTGAAAAAGATAATGTAATATCTTGGACATCGAAAATTTCCAGTTTGGTGAAGCAAAATCAATCTGAATTGGCAGTGGGGTTGTTCAAAATGATGCTCATGACCGAGCAGAGGCCCAACCATGTGACAGTACTGAGTGTAATACGGGCTATTAGTGGGTTGGGTTTGGAAGATATGATGAGGGTGATATGTGGGTCAGTGATCAAACTGGGGTTTGAGTCAGAAGTCTCAGTTGCAACAGCCCTTATTGGATTTTACTCTGATTATGATATGGGGATTGTTTGGAAAATTTTCAACCAAACACCCATTAAGGACCTGGTGTTGTGGAGTGCAATGGTTTCAGCATGTGTGAAGAGTGGGCAATATGGGGAAGCCTTCGAGATTTTCCGAGCAATGCAATATGATGGTGTCGAACCAAACCATGTAAGCATTGTAAGTATCCTGCCAGCTTGTGCCAATGTTGGTGCTTTGTTGTTTGGGAAAGAGATACATGGGTTTTCGATAAAGAAGATGTTTCATCCTCTAACAAATGTGCACAACTCACTGGTGGACATGTATGCAAAATGTAGGAATTTCAAGGCATCAATGCTAGTTTTTGATCAGATATTGGAGAAGGATTTGATATCGTGGACAACTATAATTCGTGGGTGTATTGAAAATGATTGTCCAAGAGAAGCATTTAAAGCTTTCTCCAGGATGCAATTTTCTTGCTTTGGGGCAGATGAAACAATTGTGCAGGATTTGATTGTGGCAATAATACAAGCAGATGAGCATAAATTTGGAATAGCTTTTCATGGCTTCCTACTGAAAAATGGGCTTTTGGCTTTTGTTTCCATTGGAACAGCACTTCTCCAAATGTATGCTAAATTTGGTGAGTTGGAGTCAGCTATAATTGTATTTGATCAGCTCAATAAAAAGGATTACATTTCCTGGAGTGCAATGATCTCAGTGCATGCTCATAGTAGGCATCCTTATAATGCTTTGGAAACATTCAAACAGATGCAATCAACTGATGAGCGGCCTAATGAGATTACTTTTGTTAGTTTACTACAAGCATGTTCTTTAATAGGAGCTCAAGAGCTTGGGGAAAGCATTCAGGCTCACGCAACTAAAGCAGGGTACTTGTCCAACGCATTTTTATCATCAGCATTGATTGATTTATACTGCAAATTTGGGAGAATAAATCAAGGAAGAGCTATTTTCAATGAAATTCCGACCAAAGACCTCGTTTGTTGGAGTTCAATGATTAATGGCTATGGATTAAATGGTTGCGGAGATGAGGCTCTTGAGACTTTCTCGAACATGTTAGCTTGTGGGGTAAAGCCTAATGAGGTTGTTTTCATTTCTGTTCTATCGGCTTGTAGTCACTGTGGACTAGAACATGAAGGTTGGAGCTGTTTTTCTTCCATGGAACAAAAGTATGGTATTATTCCAAAATTGCCCCACTATGCCTGCATGGTGGATTTGATTAGCCGTAGGGGAAATATTGAAGGGGCTCTTCAATTTGTGAATAAAATGCCAATGGAACCTGATAAAAGAATTTGGGGGGCTCTCCTTGCAGGTTGTAGATCAACTCATGGGTCTATTGAGATCGCTGAGCTTGTGGCTGAACGGCTTATTGGCTTGGACCCACAAAATACTAGCTATTATGTGATCTTGTCAAACTTATATGCAGAACAGGGTAGATGGGGAGATGTGGAGAGGCTGAGAAAATTGGTAGATGAGAAGGGATTAAAGAAGGAAATGGGCTATAGTATGATTGAAGCACAGTAATATTTTTTATGTTATTTGAAGTGATTAATGGTAGGAGGTTGATTTCTCATTAAATTTCATTTTTTCCCCTTATACAATTAATGTTGTAAAAATTTGGAAATTTTTGAATTTCTTATTCAATTTAGAGTCAGTTCCAACTGCTTTAAAATTGTTTGGTTTTCATTTTATGATCTGATAAGTACTTTTTAATTGGGGCTTTGCAGGTTAGACTTCTGTTTAGAAAGACGTATATGTTGATATTATGTTCAATTAACCAGAGCTTTATCGTTATAAAGCAAATGGTGTCAGGTATATAGATGCCTTTCTTCTGTTAGATCCATTTTATAGAGATTCAATTGAAGTCTTTATGTTGATTCTCGAGTTGATCCTTTTCAATACTTAAAAGGGAACTTCATGAGAGCTTAGAAAGCTTAGACTCCTTTTGTTTGAAGAATAAATTAAGATCACCTTTTTTCCATATCTCGTAGTTAGGCACACTTGAAGAAGTTGGATTGTTTGAAGCCCATGAAACTAGTTGCCTCATTGGGTTTGGCTTCTCTCTTTGCTCCACCATTTGGATCTTCTGCTACTCTTTACTGCAATCATGCACCACAAAAGAATGGTGGAAGCTGTTTGAAATGCAGAGTGGTGAGTCCACACTTCATCACTTCTTTTTGATAATATTATGTTTGAATATGTGGTTAAACAACAATAAAGCGTGTAACTCTTGAATTTATTGTACATGATGTTCTGCTTTATGGTGATCAAATTAGGGGATTCATTACTCCTTTGAAACGTCTCTATTTGCTTCTATGAAGTGTTCCTTATTATGAAACCTCAAACCTTCATAAAGGGAAATAAATGTCACATTAAACTATGTTTTGAGGCTCCCTTTTTATTAACTTTGCCATCCCGATTAAGCATATAGAACCCCTCCATAGACCAACAGCAGCCCTTCTCATGACGGGAGGAATCCTTGAAGTGCTTCTTGTTAGTGCCGAAGACATCAAGCATAGAAATTTCTTCGGTGCTCCTTCCTCTCATCTCTACTAATAATAGTAAACACTATATTTATAGGATTGTATCATTCATTTGGAGAGTAAAGAACAATCACATTTTCTTTTCATTTTTATAGTATTGGATGCATCATTAACAATTTGAACTTGATCATATGTTTGTTAGGAAAACCGAAATATTATGTCATAATACAATGTGGAACTCAGATCCATAGAAGCAAAATATCATCAGGTCTGGTTCTTGTTCTTCTTTTCCAATATATTGATGTCGCAACTCCCAATTCTAATATGTTCAGATTTTCCTAGTAATGTAATTTGGTGATGTAGGGAAAGATGAGAAAACTTACTGGAACGGGAAATTTATGTTTGAATTCCCACATTCTGAGTGGAAAAACTCGACCCATCTCAAACTCAGAATCATGGACAAGGAGCTCTTCAGAGGTGGTGGATTGATCGGTGAGACAATGTAATGACCTCTAGACTTACATGATGATTAGATTGCATCTTTTCTTTGCTACATTAAATCTTTTCTTTTGTTTGGGAATTTTTGTATATCCAGTTCACTGTGATCGGATCTTAGTGCTGACTTCATAGCATTCTCAAGTCCATTGAGATTGCAAAGAGAATCTTGTTATCTCTTACTAAAGGGTTATTATTCTCCTCATCTAAGATATTTTTCCTAACCTTGAATTATGTCCCCTCCCCAAACACCATGACTAGGTTCAGTACAGGAATAGCAAAAATAAATTGAAGTTTATTAGGGTTTGTTTGGAAACTACTTTTTAATTTTTTTTTCTTTTTTACTGAACAATTTTTTTAAAATTTGTTCTAAAATTAAGTCATTTTTAAAAACAGATTTGAGGTGTTTTTAGGTGTTTTTTTGTAGAGTTTCCTAAGAAATAATCGAAAATGTGACAAATAGTTAGAAAACTTTTACCATTATACATAAGTCCATAGTAATTTCAAGGCAAGTAAGTCGAGAAAACTATTTTCCATGTTTAAGTTCCAAGCATAATTTATTCCTGAACACAATTAAGAACTAGTTTTAAAAACTATTTTTTGAGAACAATTTCCAAAACGTTGTCAAACAAGCCCTTTGCCATCATCCCCCCTCCATTTTTGCAATGGTAGAAATTGTCTAGTCACTGAAGTTATAAACTAGAGTACTTTTCTTTATTTGTGATACTTCTTTCCTTCCCTTCCTTTTCATTGTGCTATAAAACATAGTATCATATTGTCACAGAGAATGTCCACAAGGAAAATTACTTGCATCCATTGAGCATGTAAAAAGCTGTCTTTAGCATGGTTACATCGATCATGGTGGATCAATCAGGCTTTTGATCATGAGCTCTCAGCCAAGGACTATGGTTGTAAACCTCGATTTTTTTAATCATGATGCATGCATACAATGAGTTTCTTTTAGGTCTGTATGGCATTGTGAATTATTTCTAAATTATTTTCAACAATTTTCATACTTCGTAAGAATCATTTCCTTCGCTATGCAGCATTCATCTAGGTGGAATAATAACGGAGGGATACACAAAAGGATTCATGGAACTGACACCAGCTCCATATAATGTAGTTCTTGAAGATGATACCTACAAAGGAATGATAAAGGTCGGACTCAAATTCATTGCAAAAGTAAGTATGCTTTTACATAATCCCATTGATTGATTTTACATTAGCGGTTCAGTGTGAAACAGAATATAATCATGGTGATTTGCAGAAAGAAGAGAGGAGGGAGACAGGGGAATATGAAGTGAAAGAAGAGCTTATACAGGCTAGAGATTATGAAGTGAAAGAAGAGCTTATACAGACTAGAGAATATGAACTGAAGGAAGTGAAGGAAGAGTACAGGGAGACTAGAGAATTTGAAGCAGAGAAGGAGCAGAGACGCTCAATCTATAAAACCATTACAAGTGTTTGGAAATTTTCTTGGTGGAGGTTGTTTTTTAATAAGAGGACAAGTTATAGAAATGAGAAGAAACAAATTTAGGAGGATTTGATGAGAAAATGATTTTTTTTTTTCTTTTTTTTCTTTTTGTGTGTTTGTTTGGTGTCTGAGAAAAGTGCATCATGGAAATGGTATTAGAAAAAGAAAAAAAAAATTATTATCATGAGTATGGGTACTTTCTAATCACAATTCTATCTTCTCTGATACCATGACAACAGTTTCAATTAAATTGTTTTTAGGAATAAAATTTTGTTTGAAAATTTAAATAATTCTTAATCTTTTTATTCTTTGTATTTTTAATTATTTTTTTCAAAGCACTCTAAAAAATTATGAAAAATATCTTAAATTTGTTTTAAATATAACACATTTTCCAAAAAAACTCAAATTTATACTAAAAAACCAACATATTTTCAAAAAACTTACTTTGATATTTTTAAAGTTAAAAAATCCGTTTTTAAAAGCAGTTTCCAAATAAACTCCTTTTAGTTTTATTTTTGTTTATCTTCTAACATTCCTCTCCATTTTCTTTTTCTCGCTTTCATCCAACATTTTAAAATTAAACACAAGACACGACACTTATATATTACTAAAAGTCTTAATATAAGTTATTGCATCTCATATATAATCTATTGACCATAATTATATTTTTCATATCTTTCCAATTTTATTAAATTTTAATTTCATGACATTTTGTATAATACCAAAAAAAATTATTTACCATTATAAAATTAAAAATTTTAGTTTGAAATTCATTAATAATAAATTTATACTATAAAAAAAAAAAACTCGAAACTCCCACCATCAACCTAATAAATCAAAAGTAAATTTAAATTCAAAGTTCCAAGATTTACAAATCAAAAAGGGCATTCAATATTTTACCATAAATCAACAAATTTGACTTACCACAAAAATTTTAATTCGTTGACCTATGTTTGGAAAGTAATGGTATCAAACCCTAAAAATCAGGTTCATGCATTTATTTGTATATAAAGAATCATTTGACTTTTCAATTTAAATTCCAAAGGGCCCTTAATTTGTAGGTCACCACCCCTACAACACTTCCATAAGCCACGTTAAAAAATAAATAAAATAATAAATAAATAAAAGATAATAATAATATTGCACATAAATGGAGTTCACGTCTATCTCTTGACCTTTTTGAAAAGATTATATTCCATGAAAATAACATTACCATAAACCCATTTTTTTATTCAAATTATTTTATTTTAAGGCAACAAAAGGGTTGAATTCAAAGTCTCTAGTGTATCCCACATGCCCCTTGAGCTAACCTCCCACCTGAGTACCTTATTAATTTCCGAAAACATGGAATTTGGACATCCACGTTGTGTTTGTGTGGGTGTATTTTTTTTTAATATATATATATACTTACTTAAATATTAATTTTGCACAACACTGAGATATTAAAGGTTTATTTGGTAAATATTTTCAAAAACAGTTTTAAAATATAGTTTTTGAAAATTATTTTTTGATATTTTATAAAATAGAAGTTTATTTAAAAACTTAAAATGTTTTTAATATATTTTTAATATTTTAAAATATGTTTTAAAAATAATTTTTATATTTAGTATTTTATTTTTAATTATTTTATGTGTTTATATAATTATTTTTTTAAATAATATAAAAAAAACAAGTGAAAACAAAAAAAATAATAACAGAAAATATAAAATAATTTTTTTTGTTATTAAACATATTTTCTTGTTAATAGAAATGTGTTCTAAAAAGCAGTAAACAAATAGACCCTAAATAAAAAATTTTGTTAAGAATTTTCATTTTAAAAAAAAATTAAAGGAAAACCCATGTGACAAATATATAATTAAATTGGACACAAAAAAAATTCATGCAAATATACATGTCAAACGATTTTTATTTATTTATTTGATATAATTTAAACGCGCATTGTTTCACAAAAATAAATAAATAAATAAATAAAGATAAAAATGAAAATATAAGGATGTTTTTGTAGTCTACATTTGTTTCCAAAAAAGAGCGAGAGCTTGGAAATACATAGAGAGAATACAAATATGGCAGTCTATGACCTCAACGGTAAGTTTATATATGAAGCATGGCTTGAGCATACTTTTTTAGAAATAACATAATTTCAAAACATATTTTTGGAAAAACACCATGCTCTCCTCCATTGTTTTTCTTTACGCGGAGAAGGAAAAAAAAAAATTTTCAACTAAATAGACCCATTCACACGCCTAAAATGCCAGTAATCACTGAATATTCTTCTTATAAATTTGTCATATGATATCAAATTTTACGTTACACTGTTATATAGTAATCAATCTAGTGAGAATAATTGTACGAGGGTCGACATTTTTTTCCTTATAAAATTGACTATCATCTATGACAACTAAGAATATCGTATATTTTTCATTTTCCTTTTCTTCTTCCTCCTACATCCTTCAAACAAAGCTGAATTCCAGCCAATTCTGCATCTGGGTTTCTCTGATTTGACCGGAAAATCAGCCGGAGTGTCGCCGGTTTTCATTTTTTATGCAGTCTTGGCCACATGGGTCTGGTAAAAAAATGGCCTTCTTTTGAGCAGAAAAGGGCGTCGAAGAGAAAGAGAGGACTAGGAGGGAACTGTTTCAACAAGGCTTTCTCTACATTCTTTACTTAAAATTCAAATTCTCTCAAATAAAGGTAAGATTAAGATTGTAGATTGGCTGTTTTTTTCTTGGCTTTAAGCTTTCAAATTTCAGTTTGTTTACCTCCAGAAAATGTTCCTTCCATTGCTTTAGACCGCAACTTTGCTGCAGATTCAGGCATTTTCTGCTTTCATGTATCAATAGTGACCTGTGAGAGGCCTCTTTTGCTTTCTTTTCAGAAAAGAAAACCATCCCTTTTGAATACAGATTCTGCATTTTAATCCATTTCCCGGCCAAAAACTTCAAGTCTGGTTGATTACATGCAGGTTTTTCTGAGCACAGAATTCGTTAATTCAATAGTTTTGAAGCACAAATGAGGAGATCATCGAGCCGAGATGAGAATCATGATCTGGGTTATCGTTTGCCTTATACTGTTGATCATTTTGATCGATCAACTGCACATTCTTCAACACCGAGCGCTCGATCAACTGCGCATTCTTCAACACCGAGCGCTGATTCCATTTCATACATGAGGACCTACTCTCAGTCATCAAACTTTTCGGATCGTACAGAAGACAACAGCAGCTACTCCTACGAGGCTTCTGCGTCAGCCTGGCCCGTGGCGAGGATAGAGACACAGACAGAGACGCCCCATAAACAGGCTGTTCTTACCGGACTGGAAATGAAGCAGCACAAGCATGATCTAGACCCTAAATACGATGATGATGCTCTAGATTCAGGTGGGTCCAAACCTCATTTCCGGGGAAGCTAAGGTCTGGATTCTAATCTGCTTAACTAACTTGTATTTGATTTTCTGGGCAGAGCTTGAACTGATGAAGGAAAGATTTTCCAAGCTTTTGCTGGGTGAAGACATGTCAGGAAGCGGCAAAGGCGTCTGCACTGCGGTCACAATCTCAAATGCCATAACCAATCTCTACGGTATTTTCTCCTAATAGACTGCCAGAAATGATTATCCATTTGGCTGCTGAGAAAACTGAGGAAAACACTTTCCTCCACCTTTTCTCGGCCTCCAAACAGAAAAAAGTGTTTGTTCTGCTCTCCATGTCAATGCTTATGTATTTTCCTCTGTGTGCAGCTACTATATTTGGCCAAAACCAGAAATTAGAACCACTGAGCCCTGAGAAAAAATCAATGTGGAAGAGGGAAATGAATTGTTTGCTCGCAGTATGTGATTACATGGTGGAATTCTTCCCCTCATTGCAGACTTTACCAAATGGGACCAGCGTTGAGGTGAAAATTTTCGTAGTCTCACATCCAAATTCACTTCTGGGTATTGTCTTCTTCGCTTGCTTTTGACACAATTTATCGGTTTTGTTCAGGTGATGGCAAGTAGACCCAGATCAGATATCCATATCAACCTTCCAGCTCTGCAAAAGCTCGACACAATGCTCCAGGTAAGACAAGCTCCATCTGCTGAACTTCCTGGTCTTTTTGGAAGGCCTGATTCATAAGAACTTGAATTTTGCTTCACAGGAAATATTAGACAGCTTCAAGGAAACAGAGTTCTGGTATGCAGAACAGGGGAAGCTGGTGAGTGCCACCCGGGCTGGCTCCTTTCGGTTGATTACTCAGCGGCCAGATGAGAAATGGTGGTTGCCAGTTCCATGCATTCCCCGAGGCGGCCTGTCAGAGAAGGCGAGGAAGGACCTGAAACACACTCGTGACTGCGCTAATCAAATTCACAAAGCGGCCATGTCCATCAACAGTAGTCTTCTTGCTGAGATGAAAATCCCAGACTCATACATCGCTGCACTCCCAAAGGTTTAGTCCTTGTAGATCGAATAATAACATTCATTTCTCGGTTTGATCACAGATTCTTCCCATTGCAGAAGTTGATTCTTACGGGAAATTTCTTGTTTTCAGAGTGGACGAGCGGGCCTGGGAGATGCAATTTATCGGTTCATGAACACTTCTGATAAATTCTCCCCTGATCAACTCATGGACTATCTCCATATTTCATCCGAACACGAGGCCCTTGAGCTTGCAGACAGGGTTGAAGCTTCAATGTATACATGGAGGCGAAAAGCATGCGTAGCGCACTCCAAATCATCATGGGACATGGTAAAGCAACTAATTTCAGAAACCGAACGGACTGACAAAAACTATGTGTTAGCAGAGAGAGCCGAGAGTTTGCTATTTTGCTTGAAACAGAGGTACCCTGAGCTTTCACAGACTAGCTTGGACGCATGCAAGATCCAATACAACAAGGTGAGCAACTGCATCCAAATTACTAAAAGCTAAAATTCCAGGAAAATCATGAGTAGAAAATGACTGAAAGGAAAATATTTGTTGCAGGATGTCGGGCAGGCGATCCTGGAGAGCTACTCTAGAGTGTTGGAAAGTCTAGCATTCAGCATTGTTGCTTGGATTGAAGATGTATTACATGAAGACAGAAACATGAGATGCAAAGAGAGATCAGTAGTAGAAGACATGCAAAATCGAATGTCAAAGCTTGATATTTGATCGATCTAATGATATTCTAGGTCATTACCATGTTGATGAACCTCAATATATATTTGATTCTTTCATGTTTTTGGGCTAATTCTGTAAGCTAAATGGGAAGCATCGAGTCTCCCATTTGTAGATTTCAGGCATGAGTTATACATAGCATGCTCTGATCATAAGCATCTAACTTTTGCAATTTCATGTATATAAACAGGGATGAGGGGTCCATAGATTTGATCGCTGTGGAAAGTTTTTTTTTTTTTTTATGAAGAAAATGAATTGCAGGTGGGAAAAGGTTTTTACATGGAGCCAAAATTATCCAAGGCCATTGTTCGAGGGCTAATGCGATTTTGATTGAAAACGTTTTCAAAAACTGTTCTGAAAAAACAGTTTTTGAAAACATTTCTTACAAAGGTTCTCAGTTGTTTTCAAGAACAAAATTCTCTAACAATTGATTTTCTCGGCTACCAAACAAACAGCTTTTGTCACACCTAAAACCACAAATTACAACCCGTGCAAATTTCCGGCCCCTGTTTGTTTTGAAGGGAAGAGGATTGCTTTCCACAAGCCTCACAGATATTTTCAGGAAACTACTCTAAACAAAAAAAACCAGGCAGAAACAATCTTCTGATAACCAAATTCATCTTTCCCAATGACAAATTTCTCAAAGAATCATTTTCTTTGGAGCCAAACAGACAAAAGGAAAAAATTCCTCTTCAATTCAACATCACTACCGTATGAACAAGATGGGCTACCCCAAATCCTCCAAATCGTCATACATCAGTCAAATAACCACGACCGAGGCTAATTGGCGTGCATGGCTTCTTAGTAGAAGAAGAGGAATAAGCTGAATCCTTGAATGCTTCAACCAGAGCCTTGCATTTTGAACTATTGTCTTTGTTTTCTTCCAAACATCTCTTCAGAGCATCAGCATCATTCTGAGAAATTGTTTTCTCTGAACCACCACTTTGTACTTTCTCATCATCCATGCTCAAAACCCACAAAGCTGAACAGCAATTACAAGCTCAAATCTTTCAATTGGCCTGTAAAATCACACACAATTCCACTTAAGCATCGAATCAAAGCGAGAACAGTAAAACCCACCATTAGGTTCCCATAAAACTTAGCAGAAGAAAATAATTCCTCCATTTTCTTACACTTTCTCAGCTCCCAAACGAGAAAAAAAAAAACATTTTTTTTTCCGAGGAAAATTCTATTCAACAAAGAGAATCGAAGAACATGGGAAAATCCAAGCATAAAAAGGAAAGAAATCTTTCAACTTACAGTAAAAAGATTGAGAGAGCATTGAAGTGGAATAGATTTGAAGAGTCCAAGAACCCTAAATCTCAAAATCTATACATTTTTTTTTTAATAATAAAAATGAAAATCAGAGATTACTGACTTTTCTTCGCAGTCAAAGGAAACTGAAGAACCAACTAAATCTAGATAAAGTTAAAAATGACTTTTGTTGAATATAGCGATAACAAATAAATATCACATAAAATTTCAAAAATAATTAAAGAAAATGATTTTTTTTTCTCTAAAATATCAAAATACTTTATATCCTATTTGTGTTTGGTGGTACTGATGTCATCTTGTACTGCTTTATTTTCAATATTATTATATTATATTTATGTTTATTTTTTGAAATATTGAATTTAATATTTACATTATCCATGTTTTATCATTTGCATATAAAATTATTATAAAAATAATAATTTTTTAATACCTTATCTTTTTAAATAATTTTTAAAAATTATTACAAGCCTCTAATTTTATTTTTTTTTGGAATTTATATAAAAATTAATTTTATATAAATGGCCATCTAGTTGAATCCAAAAGAATGAAAGAAATACAAAAATGTCGGCATCATTGATAATAAATATAAATATGTAAATATTAGAATAATACTTATTTATATAAAATAAAAATAAAAATTTGATGATTTTAATATTTTATATTATATAACATATTTAATTTCTATATATTTATAATTAAATTATTTAAATATATGAAATATATCTTTTCAAAGTTATCTAAAATATTAAATATTGTATAAAATATTTGAAATTATATCATAATATTGGCTTATTAAATGTAATAATTATCACGACCACAAAAAAAAAGCTTTGATAACATGTTGAAAGCTCTTTATGTATAATTTTTCATCATTCACTCTTTATATATAGGTTTTGATATCGTTCGGTCACAACCCCAATCTCCATCTGATATTGTCCAGTTCAGGGTTGCCCTAAAGTTTATACTTTTAAAAAAAATTCGATAATGTGTTGTGAAAACCCTCTATAGATGACTCTTTCTCGTTCAATCCCTAAACAATAGGACATTAGGATAGTTATTTTTATTGAAGGAAAGTATGATAAATATAAACATCCCAATTATAATAATTTTCATTTTCATTCCCCTTCTTAACAGTTTAGTAAATATTTCAATTAAATTTTTTATTTTGATTCTGATTCCATCAATTTCTTTTCCTTTTCATTTAGAACCTCTTTCCTCCCATTCCCTTTCCTACAAAGTTTTTACATCATGTCATAAAAATTGTATCCATTGCTACTTCCAATATTTTTCATCTTCAATGAATGATCTTATTTGCTTACACTTCAATTAGTATAAGAAAATAAGATCCAATTTCACTTTTTTACTATAGACAAGAAAATTTGTATATATGTGTCAGTTTCTCATGATCTAACTAACACAATAAGAAACACAATCTTTTATGAAATAGATGTTAACAAGAAAATGGGTGAATTCCTCATGATCTAACTCTTTATGAAGTCAATTAAAATGGGTTACTTTCTCTTGATTTAACTTCTTTGTTGAAGTAAATTTTATGGATTTTTTTATAAACAAGATAAATCAAAGTTGTAGGATTTTTTTTTCTTTCAGAGATCAGAATATATTCTTGTTAATTTAAAAAAAAAAAAAAGGCAAAAA
This sequence comes from Vitis vinifera, assembly GCF_030704535.1. Taxonomy (NCBI): domain Eukaryota; kingdom Viridiplantae; phylum Streptophyta; class Magnoliopsida; order Vitales; family Vitaceae; genus Vitis; species Vitis vinifera. The sequence continues at coordinate 22,558,073 of NC_081819.1, read as the reverse complement.
AAAAACTAATTTGGAATTTAAGCTATTTTGGTTCATGGAAATTAGGGTTTGAGTGAATGAAAATTCAAAGAAGAGCGATTTAGTACTTCAAAACTCATTTAGATACACATTTTATTTTTATTTTTATTTTTAAAAATAAAATAATTAACCAAAAAAAAAAAACCTAAGGCCATTTTCATTAATTGTATTGGGGTTTTAAAATCGCAATAGGAAGAAAATACGAAGACACAAGAAGATAGCAATTTAGTGTTCGTTTAAATATATTTCTTATTTTTTTGTTTTTAAAAATTGAAAATAATAGGTCTTGAGGACATTGTATATATATGAGATCTGTTTGTTTGTGATGTCTCATATTGGATAAGGAATAAAGTTCTGTATACTATATAAGTATGAACTCTTTTTAATCTTGTAGATATATTTTAAAGTCATAAGTGTCCATTTAGTTCAGAACAAACAATACATATATGGTTGAATGCGAATCATTATAAACAATAAGTTATATATAAAAATAGAGAACTCTTATATAAAATGTAGGAATTTATCTTATATTCTTGAAAATCATTTTTGAAATGTCAAATAGTAAAAATTTATCATGATTTTTGAAAATTTTTCATTAGAGTTATTATTAATTTTATTTTTTACAAATAAAAAACATTAAGTTTATCCAAATGAGCCCTTAGTTATTAATATACATGTTTTTAGTTTAAATCATTTTATATTAAGAAATATTAAACACACCCACAAAATCTCTCTTATGACCCTTAATCCTTCCCATACTCCTTGCTCCTTTTTCTTCCCATTCACCTTCACTTTGAACTATCTTCCTTTTTCTTTATTTTCATTTCTATAAATTTCATAGGTTTTATATTAAAATTTGTATGGTGTGCGAAGATGAAGAAAAGAAAGAAAAAAAAAAGATGAGAAACACAGAAATGAAAAAATTGATGTGTCCAAAGTTCCAAGAACCAATGCCATTAAAGATTTCCAAAAATATAAACATATATCTACCAAAATGATCTTTAAGTAAATTGATATTTCCTATTTACCAATAAATTGATTGAGATGATGATCATGCTAATGTGTAATAAATCTTGCTTAATGCCCAAACGTTTGGCCTCAGTCATGCTCCTATTCATTGCTTGATTGACTAATTGCACAATTATAATTTTGGAAAAGTAATTAAATTTTATATACAATTATGTAATACTTTCTTTATTTTAAATACAATATTTACATATAGAGAATATTCGTCAGAAATCAATGGATACCAAATCCGAATTTTAAATCTAAGAGATAATCAAAACCTCCATCCTCTATATATGTATAAAACAAAGAAAAAAATATGTAAGTACATGCAAACCCAAACAAAATTTTCAGAGTGTCCATGGAGGCGAAGATCACATACTGTTACAGTCTTCTTTTTCTTCTGTTGGCCATTGTTAATGGCCATGGAGCTTGGGGTATCTCCATAGAAGAAGAAATTGAGTTGGAAAGTGAACTCAGGATTCAGGGTATCCCTGGTCTGAAAAGCATCACAGTAAACCCTAGTTTCTCTTCTCTTCTCTTCTCTGATTTTTTTCTACTATATACTACTGTGTTATTGACTATGAATTAATTTTAATTTACAGACCGATTATGGAGATGTCTTTGATTGTGTGGATATCTACAGACAACCTTCTCTGAATGATCCTTTCCTTGAGAATCATAGAATTCAGGCAATGAACTCAATTCTTAGTCATTTTTCTTAAAAAGCTTGTTTCCATCATAACTTCGCTGCTAAATTATCACCTGCAGATGAGACCTTCATCATTTCCTGAACCTTCCACAGATGATTTCCCCATGATGTCCGAATATGAGGAAGTGGGATTCAGAGAAGGATGCCCACTTGGAACAGTTCCGATTCGAAGAATACCGAAGGAAGATAAGCGAAGAGCCAAAGCTTTCTTGAAGACATATTCAGAACAACTTGCTAAAGATAGTATGCAGCCTTTGGAAGAACCAGGGGCTTACTTTGTAATTCTTTTCACTAACCAGTTTATATTATATTAGATTTGTATGGTTTTGGATCAATACTAACAGATTTTACTCAACCAATCAGAAAGCTGAGGTGCACACCCAAAGAAAAAGGACCTCAAAATACTATGGAGCACAGGCATTTCTCAATGTATATAACCCTAAATTGACTACAGACCAGCAGTTCAGTAGAATTATGATGAAGCTCCGGTATGGCCCTGAGGATAGTTCTACTTCTTTAGAAGTAGGGTGGGCAGTAAGTATATGTATATTTAATCTCAATTTGATTCTCAATTCTTCCAAGTTTTAATTGGGATATGCTCAAAACTCTATTGAATTAACTAATCTCAGGTGTTTCCTGCCTTATACAATGACACCTTCACCAGACTTCATACATTTTGGAGTGTAAGTTTCACAAGCTTTTGCATTTTTCATAGAAATATTTGTACCAAAATAATCCTTGTTTTTGAAGTTGTAAATGTAATCTTATTTGAAGGTAAATTTTGTCCAAAAAAATAAGTCAATGTTGTTTTTTCCCATGAGAGATTATTTTATCATTTCTCATCAAATAACCCTTTTTTACATAGTGTTGTGTTATAAACTTCTTATTATGACAGGTGGACTATCATCGTAGGAGTTGCATGGATGCTCTGTGCATGGGTTTTGTACAAGTGAGTTCGAAGATTCCTCTTGGTATGAAGATTTCTCACATCTCTACCTACCTTGGCAAGCAATATGATCTGAAGCTTACCGTTTTCAAGGTTGGTGTAAAACAATTATCTTGTTTTATAGTGATTTTAGTAATCATTTTTTATTTTTTTAATACTTAAAAATAACTCTTTTTATAAAATATTTTTAGTACTAAAAACCTTTTTTTTGAATCATTACCAAACCAATTCTTATTCAATTTGATTTATCATAGCTTATTTCACTAAATGTATACAGCAGTGTTATAATTCTTATTTTTTCTAAAATGATAGGATCCAAAATCTGGCCATTGGTGGCTACTTTACGGTCGGAACAGCGAGCCGGTGGGGTATTGGCCGGAGGATTTGTTGGGGGATTTCACAAGCCATATAACAGAGGGAAAATGGGGAGGAGATGTTTATGGTCTATTTGCACCTCTTCCACCCATGGGAAGTGGCCATAAGTTTGAAGAATCCAGGAGAGGAGGTTACAGGTCTGCATGCTACATCAGAGGGATTAAGGTCCAAGAACAATTGGGAGGCAAGTTCTTGGATGTTGATGAAGTAGAGATAGAAGAAAGGGAGGACATCCCCATGTGCTACACTGTGGAGGATCAAGGGATGTCTAGTAGCTGGGGTTATACAATTTATGTTGGGGGATCTGGTGGACTATGTTATTGGTAATCATTCTATGTTTTTTTTTTTTTCTTTAATGGAATACCCCAATCCTATAATAATGATAACAACAACAATAATAATGCCGGTTTTTCTAAATGACGCCAAATGATATACTTGTGTCTTTAGTAGGAGCAAATTCATGTTATCTTCTCTTTTCCCAAGTCTTTTTCCCAAAAACTTAGGGGAAAATACCAAGAAAATAAAATAAAAAGAAAAAGTGAAAAGAAATTATTTTTATGTGTTATTTCAAATTTATTTAATTTAACTAAAAAGATTAAATAATTTGAAAATATAAGTTTTAAATTAATTTTAATTATATTTGATTTTTTTTATTTTTTATAGTATAACCAAATATATATTAGGATTTTGATTAAGTTTTTCTACTTGTATAATGCACTCTCAATGTTCTATTTCTCAAATAAAAGAGATTATAAAAATAAAATAAAATATAGCATCTTTCCACCAAATCAGGAGGTACAAGTATTTTATGCATATTTCTAAACCTAATAATTGCCCACTAATTAATTTATTGGTAATTTTAACTAGAATCTATAGGGTTGATTTTATTTTACAAAAATTTGTTTATTATATAAGAATAAAAAATATGTCTGCTAGTGATATTAGAAAGTATTTATAGTTTTAATAACACTTTAAAAAAATTATCTTTCAAGTATTAAAAATATTATGAATACTTTTTAAAATTGTTGTCAAACTTACTGTAAAGCTCAAAAATTTTCTAGTGAATTTTTAAGGAAATTAAAAATTTTATCTTTCAAATATTAAAAATATTAGAAATACTTTTTAAAATCATTGTCAAACTTACTATAAAGCTCAAAAATTTCCTAGTGAATCTTTAAGGAAGTTAAGACGTCAAACATCTATACTCTTTTGAATGTTAGCTGCAACATATTTTTTTATAAATAATATTGTAATGTATGATTAAATTGTTGCAATAATAAATATTTACGTAATATATAGTAAAATGCATTTAATAAAGTGAGAGAGAAATTAATAAATACTAAGGTTTTATAGAAACTAATTTCAAATATTGCACAATAAGTCAATTATATTTGTTTTATTATTGTAATGCTAACTCATAAAAAAGTGGGGGAAATGAAATAAAAGGAAAAATGAAATGAAGAAAAATAAAAATAAAATAGATTTAAAATTTATATATTATTTTAAACTTATTTCACTTACTTTAAAAAATTTATAATTTTTTAACTAATTTTAATTATATATGATTTTCTTTTGTATTTTTTATATGAAAATGTAAAAATGCATTTTTCATGTTGAAACCAAACGGGGAAAAATCATATTCCGCATCTTTTTATTTCTTTAACATTTTCCATGAACCAAATATAATTTAAGAGATAGTGGGAAAAAAAAGACATAGAAAGGAAAAGTGAAATGAAATAAGAAACAAATAAAAATAGAAAATAAATTCAAAGTCAAAAAATTGTTTTATATATTTTTTTAAATTCATTTCACTTATTTTCCTCTACTATATAAAAATTAAATAATTTAAAAATATATAATTGATTTTCTTTAATATTTTCCACGGTGAAACCAAACATAAAAAAAAAAAAAATCATTTTTCTTATCAATTTTTTCTTTCCTTATCACTTTCCAAAACTGAGATAGTCTAATAGTATCCAATTGTATATTTCAAAAATAGAATCGAAAAAGTAATTGAATGATAAAAAACTATTTTCAATTTTGGCATTTGGTTACCATATATCTTATTCATCTTATATCTTAATGTCTATATCTGATAATGAAAAATGAAAAGAAAAAGGAAAAAAGAAAAAAAAAGGCAAATGGTAATTAACAAAATTTTCATTTAGTGGAGGAGTAATTAATACTCACTACTTTTAATTAATTGCAATTATAGTATGTTTTGATTTTACCTAATTACAAAGAAACTCAAATTTAAGGCATTGTATCCTCAAAAAGAAAAAAAAATCTGATGGATTTGCACAATAATTTCTATCTATAACAAAAAGAAAAGAAAGTCAAAGATTTAATTTGTAGTGCCTATAAATAAATGCAAACCCAAGTAAAATTTCACAAGCATATGAATGTGGTAGCCATGGAAGCTAAGAAGGTTATATACTGTTACAGTGTGCTTCTTCTTCTGGCCATTGTTAATGGCCATGGAGCTTGGGCTATACCAGGAGGAGAAGACATTGGGTTGGAAAGCCAACTCAGTATTGTGAGTAATCCTACTTTCTCTTCTCTTGTCTTCTTTTTGGTTAATCATGCTCCAAAACTATTGAAGAAAGAAAAAAAAAATATTAAAAAAAGTAGTTATCTTATATTTGATTTTATTATAAAAAAAATTCAAAAGGAAGTAAAGGGTTTGTTCACTAACTATTTTAAAATATAGTTTTTGAAAATTATTTGAAAACTGAAATGTATTTAACATGTTTTTAATTTTTTTTTAAATATTTTATAAATAATTTTTATATTTAGTATTTTAGTTTTTAATTATTTTATATGTTTGTATAATTATTTTTTAAAATAGCACTTAAAAAATAAATAAAAATAATTAAAAGATGTTTTTTGAAAACACCTTTTTTTTATTTTAAAAATAAAAATAAAAAAACAGTTTTTAATTGTTCAATGTGTTTTTGTTATTTTTTTATTATAAAGAACATAAAACCATTTTCGAAAACGATTGTGGAACAAACCCTAAATATCTTTAAATTTATTTTTATTTTTTTTCTTTTACTTTTCTCCTCAATTTCCTAAATACATCTAGCTTTCCGTAATCAAACATAATGACTGAATCTTACAGGAGCATGATGGCGATATCTATGACTGTGTGGATATCAACAAGCAACCGACTCTGGGCCACTCTCTTTTTAAGAACCATAAAGTTCAGGTAATGGATTAGTTAATTCTTAGCTATTTTTCTCATAATTAAAAGGATTTTTTATAATCAATTTCCTAATCATCATGCATGCATGCAGATGAAACCAACTGGGTCATTTCCAAAATCCACCATAGATGATTCATCAATTACATCTGATGATCAGACTGTGGAAATAGGACTGGGAGAAGGGTGCCCACTTGGAACAGTTCCGATTCAAAGAACACCAAAGGAAGATCTCAAGGGAGCCAAAGAAGCTTTCTTCAAATCATATTCTGAACAACCAGATGCCAAAATTGGATTCGGTTATTTTGTAATTCTCTTCTTCATTAACCATTTTTATGTCATGCATCAACATTAAAACTATATTTAATTGGTTCTCGAAAAATATTAAGAAAAATCATTTTCTTGATACCAAACATAACCTAAGCAATAAGTTTGTGAGTGATGAACAGAGGGCTGAGGAGCAGACCACACTGAAACCAAGCTCAAAATACTATGGAGCACAGGCATATCTGAATGTATATAATCCTGCAATGATTGGACCTGATCCACAAAGCAATGTGATCATCAAGCTCTTCTTTGGCCCCGAAGATTACTGTTGTACTACTTTAGCAGCAGGATGGGCAGTAAGTATTATCATTATTCTCAATTCTTCTAAGTTTTAACATTTATATATCTTCTCAAAACTGGTTGAAAATTCTCAGATATTTCCGGGTATATACAAGGACAACAGCACCAGACTTCATACATTTTGGAGTGTAAGTTTCAAAACGCTTTGCATTTTTTATAGAAATATTTGTGCCTAAATCATAAATAATTCCCAATTTGAAAAAAAAAAAAAATCTCATTTGATGGAAATGATTAAATAATACCCATATTTTAAAAAATGAAAATTATACGTATAGCCCTCATTTTTATATTTTTTTAAGATTATTTTTATCTAAAATATATTATATTTCATATTTTTTAAAAGCATATAATTCTGACCATGTTTTTCTTTTTATATTAGACTGCATTTGAGCAAAGGTTATGTTATAACATCCGGTGCCCTGGTTTTGTACAAACGAGCCGGAAGATTGCTCTAGGTATGAAGATTCGCAACGTCTCCAAGTATCATGGAAAGCAATATGATATCAAGCTTACCATTTATAAGGTTTGTAAAAATAATCTTCTCAAATTTTCATAGAGATTACATAACATTTTAGTAATTCAAGACAATTAAGCCTATTTAATTATTTCATCCTTAAGCATCATTTATGTTAACCCAATCACAATCAAGCAAAAGTTAAGAAATAATTTGCATCACTTCTACTTCTACTACGACAAAAGATTTTCTTTTATGTAATAAAAACCTAGTATCAATAATTTTGATTTCATATGTCTACAATTCTTTAATATTTTGTTCATTCGTAAGTGTGATGAAAACATTCATAAACTTCTCTACCATAATTCTTAGCAGATAACCCTAATTTGGGTTTAATAGTACATCCTAATATGAAACTATTATATTTGTTCAATTTATCTCTGTCAACTTAGATGTGAGACAGCTTGGAAGGAGATCGATTCTTTTAAATTAAAATTAGTAACTAAAGTTACATAAATTAGAGTCGAAAAAAGAGATAGGTTAAATTTGAAAAAGATTTTATTAGGGTAACTATGTTAAATTTATTTTGTTTTTGCATCATACAAAAAACAAATACTCAAGTGTATGGAACAAACCAATAGAAACGTAGATGAAAGGTTAGATAGTGAAGGCTTTGTTACTTTTCTTGATTGCTCCCACACATAATTTTTGTCCTTAAAATGAAACATAAATCATAAGTGGGCCAAAATATAAGAGAAGTAAACTTGTCATTCAATGTATAAGTTGAATGGCAAACAACTTGATCCCATGAACTCAACAGGAAGTTCCATACCCGACATTTCTCAGGTAATGTAACAAGATTGATTAGGTTTGTCGATCCAACGATTTGTTATTCTAATTCTTTTTTTCTAACAAGTAAAGATAAATTCATTTATAAAAAACGTCAGAAAAACGACTCAAAGTATATAAACCTATACACCCACCACAGAAAGGTTATTCTAATTCTTGTACTTGTGTGATGATAGGATTCTAAAAAGGGCCATTGGTGGCTACTTTATGGAAGAAACGATGAGCCGATAGGGTACTGGCCTAAGGGTTTGTTGAGAAATTTCACGAGCCATGCAACCACAGCAGTATGGGGAGGAACGGCTGTTGGAGAAGATCCTTTTCCGCCAATGGGAAGCGGCCATAAGTTCACAAAATCGCCGCAAGGAGGCTACGGGTCAGCATGCTATATTAGAGGGATGAAGGTTGTAGAAAAATTGGGAGGGAATTTCACTGATGTTAATGATCGCATGCTTTCAAAATTTGAGAACCGTCCCATCTGCTACAATGTGGGGGGTCAGGGGTTCTCTAAAGAGTGGGGTTATGGAATTTTTGTTGGTGGGGCTGGTGGACTTTGTGGATACAGCGGATTATAATTATTTTGTGTGTTCATTTCGATACCGTAGAATTCTCCATATATCATTTTATGATATGAATAATAATAATGTTTGTGTACATGATGTTTTTATAATTTTGCTATCTTCCTCTTTAATCACTTCTGTTTCTGTACTCAATAATCAAATTCCTAAAACTAAACCACCCATCCATCTACTTAGATTGTCTAATTTTTTTTTTTTAAATAATAGTAATTTTTGGAAGAGGTTGGACTGGTTTGATTAATTATGTTTATGTTGTGACATAAACAAATAATAAAGGGTGTTCACAAATTGATAAACATAAAAATTATGTGCATTAAAAATGTAGTGATTTTTTTTTTAGGATAATAGAATGATAAAGTATATGTGAATAAAGTTTATTTTAAAAAAAAAAGATTTTTTGTCATTTTTTTAGATGTTCTTAATAGTTGAATTTTGTATTTGTTTTATTAAATGAAATTTGAAATGCTAAATGTACATTTATATTGAATCAATATCATGATTATATTTCTATAAATGTTAATATTAAAGATAAAAAAAAAAAAAGGAATATATATTCAATTTATATTTCTATAAATGTAACTCCATTATAAGTGGATAAATATTTTTATAATCAATTTATCCTGTGGTAGAATTAAGCTAATTGTTAATATGTGCATTTCCCTCTCTAACAATTGTATGAATTACTCAAACAATCCCATTATTCCCTGTTTTGATGATGGAAAAATAGGAATTTGTTTGGTTGTATGATTTAAAAATAGTTTTTTATTTTTAAAAAATAGAAAACTATTTTTTAAAATTTTTAATATTGTTTGGTTGTTGTTCTTAAAAATAAAATAAAATAAAATATAAAACAATTTTTAAAGAATTAGAAATTATTTTCATCAATTTTTAAAAATAAAAGGAAAATATAAACCTATTTACCCATGTTTTTTAAAAAACGAGTTTCAAAAAACATGACTATTTGGGACTTAGATTGGTACTATTTAGGGATTTTGAAGAAAAAAAATGCAACAATTTTAAAACAAAAAAAAAAAAAGGGTGTGAAGTCATGGATATCCCTTTTGTGGACTCCTAAAATGAAAATATTCTTAAGTGTGCAGCCTTTTTAAAGGTCCTATCAACCAATATTCAAGTGGCCCTTGTGGCTCTTTTTTCCTTCTATTTACTTTAAATCATTCTACAATTATTTTTAAAAACAATAAATAAAAAATGATTGAAGAAAACTTAAAATAATTAAAATATATTCTTAGACAACACCTTGCTTTTTAAATGAATTTTAAAAAATTATTTTTGTTAAATAAATCTAAAAACATTTTTTTATTTTAAAAAAAAAACAAAAAACTATTTTTAAGTATAATTCACAATCAGGTTTGTAATGTTTTCTAGAATAAAAGTATATTTGGAGAAGATTCTTAGAAAAAATTATTGGGAAAAGCTCTTAATATTTTTTAAAATAAAGCATGTTTGGCTATGTGATTTAAAAATGGTTTTTTATTTTTATTAATAAAAAATTGTTTTTAAAAATTTTTAATATTATTTGACTATTATTATTTAGAAACAATTTTAAAAATAAAGTGAAATAGAGAATAATTTTTAAAAAATAAGTAGAAGTTGTTTTAACAAGTTTTTAAAAACAAAAGGAAAACGTGAATTCATGTGATCATATTTTCTGAAACTTGTTTTTAAAAAATAGTTTTTAAGTTAAAAAATAAAAAATAGTTTTTAAAAACAAGTATTAAAAAATATGGTCGAACGGATCAAATTTATTTAAAAACTTAGACCATATTTAAAATGTTCACAAATAGACTTTTGTTATAAACAACATCAAAGAACGGTTTTTAAAAATTATTTTCAAAAATTATTTTTAAAACCAATTAATAAACAGAATTTTAGAATATTTTCAACCATTTTTATGTTTTCAAATATTTATAAGTATTTTATTTTAAAGCATTCCCCATATTTATACAATTATATTTTAAAATCATTTAAAAATATATTCTTTAAAAATACTCTATTCTTGTGAAAATTTTCAAAAACCCAAACCATCAACAACCATATTTTATGTTTCCTTTTTCTTCTCAAAAACGAAAAATTTTCCTTCACATCCCAATCCAAACATATAATAGATTTTTTATTTTTCTTTTGTCAGTTATTCCATCCCAAATATTCAAAATTATTGGGAGAAGTTAACAAATTGAAATTTCATAATCATCCTTATTTTGAATAAAAATACATTCAAATTCCTAAAACTATGGTTTCAAAATCAAAATAAAGAAATAAAGGAGATTTGAAGTAAAATTTCATCAATATTTTAATGGAGATTTATTCAAAGTAATATTTTTGGATAAGAAGAAATCAAAATTTTAAAAAAATTCATAATTATCCTTATTTTGAATTTCAATACTTTCAATATAAAATTCAAGCTTATATTCTCCCTACCATTCATTTTAATCCTGGGTTTTGTGTTCCTTCTTTCTTTCTTTTTCCATATATCAGAAATGGTCTTGTTCCTTAGCCAGCCTGACCTCTGCGAGGGTGTTTTTCAGGGAATGTTGCAGGGGATATTAGAAGAAAGAAAGGCAAAGAGACCATACAAACCGCATGGATCTGAATGGAAACGCATCAAAATTTTGGCATGTAGGAATTGTAGAACCCCCTTCTCCTCTACTTTGACTCACCTCATAGAGGAGGTAATGTCTCTACATACTTTTCCTTTCTTGGTATTTATTTTTTCTGCCATTTATGATTTATTTTATTATATTTTTAGGTGAATCGCCTCGATGGGAAACCCTACCCAAATTTTTATCATGTTAAAGAAGGGTAAGTTGTTTTTTTTTTTTTTCCTTCATTTTTAATTTAGGCTTTGTTTAATTTTCATAAAAAATAAATTAAAATATAGTTAAAATTAATAAATTATTTTTGTACACTTGTTAAAACCAAAAAAATGAGGTTTTTTTTTTAAAAAAAAATCTTTATTTTAATACCTTACATAAAACACCAAACATAAAAAAAGATTTTTTTGAAAAAAAAATATACATTTTAAAATTATTTTATGTTTATGAAATAAAAGAAAATTAAAAGAAAATAAGTGAAATTAGTTTGAAAAAGAATATAAAAATAACTTGTTGATTTTAGATTTTTTTTTAACCTTATTTTATTTTTCTCTATTTTTTTCTTCTATTTTCCTTCAATTTTTTCAAAAACCAAACGTAATTTAATCCATGTTATATTTTCTTTTGGGGAGAATTGAGATAACATTTTTCTCACAATTTTATTTAATTTGTTATATATATATATAGGGCAAATTTGGAGATCCAAAGGCCTAGAAGTTTTCATACTGCCCATCTCTCCAATGGAAAATCAATACTGTTATTGAGAGTGCTCTGCAGTTCATGTCGTGTGTTAGCTGGCTTCCAAGTGGTATATATGTTTCTTGTTTGTTATATTTCAGCGTTTGGTTCTCGAAAGTTTAAAAGAAAATATTAGGAAATGAAAATTGGGAGAAAAAGTAAAAAATTAAAAATCAAAAATCAAAAATAAATTTAATAAATTATTTTTATATATTATTTAAATTTTTTTATAGATTTAATTCTTCTATATATAAATTAAATAATTTAAAAATATATAATTTTTTTAATAAATTTAATTATACTTAATTTTCTTTTACATTTTATATAATAAAATCAAACACAAGAAAATTGTTTTTCTTTCTTAATATTTTTTATTTTTTTGATATTTTTCGAGAACCAAACATAATCTTTATTTTTAGTAATATTTTAAATTTCAAGCAAATAATTTCTTGTATTATTTTTAAAATTCCTTTTAGCTCTATCTGGACGAGAATAATGGTCGAGGTCGAGGTCGAGGCTTAAACCTCGATGTTGGACACTACATTGTGGATGCTATGTAAGTTATTTAGAATGAGTTTGATAATTATTTTTTTGATATAGTTTTAATAAAAACAGCTTTTTGAAAAATACTTTTAAAAGATTCACTTTAAATATTTTTTATGAAATATTATAATTGATTTTTTAATTTTTTTAGAAGGGAATCCTAAATTTTGTCTAACTTCTAATTTCTTTTTCAAAAACTGTTTTTAGACTTAAAAAGTATTTTTTTAAAATATTTTCAAAAACTCTTATATATATGCTATTCTCATTTTACTTTGCATTGTTTGAAAGTGTATTTATTTGAATGTTTGTTTTTTTAATATATAACTTTTGTGAAATTTTATCATACTTTATTTTTTGTGAAATTTTTTATTTAAATAATATTATTTTTAAAAATAGCTTTTTAAATATATTTACAAAAATAAAACCCTTTAAATATTAAAATCCTCTCTTCAAAATAGGATATTTTTTTCAAAAAAACGATTTTATCATTTTAAAAAAAAACTTTCTCTGAGCCCTTTTACATCTTACAATATATTTGTATTATATCTTACAATATATTTGTATTATATTTGATGACGATGGTGTTCTTGATTTCAGATTGTTCAATTCCATTCCGTGAGTACGTGAAGCAATTAGGGAAGTAGTGGAATTCCTTCAATAAATTTTATTTTGCAATTAGCGAAGAAGTAGTGGATTTCCTTCAATAGATTTTATTTTGTTTCTTGATGTGGGAATGGGATTGACTGAAGCATAAATAAATAATCAAATGTGAGGTCCAATGAATGGATTTTATCGCCTCTTCCATTCATTCCAATTTTGCATTTCTCATCTTTTATTTTTATTTTATTTTATTCTTAAATTTTGCATGTAACAAATGAGTAATCCAAGAAGTGATGCTATATATGTAACATTGGGCATGAATATGTTTTTAGAATTATTATTCTTTTATCAAAAAATATCCTTATTTAGAGTTGTTTAATAATGATTTTAGAAAATATTTTTAACATTTCTAAAATCACTATCACTTTTAGAATACATTTTATAGTGGTTTTAAAAAGTGTTTTTAATATTTTTATATCGAATTAAACAAAAAAAAATCATTTTTATATTCCTCGTTTATGTAAGATTAAATAAATTAAAAATATATAAATTTTTAATTAATTTTATTTTTATTTTTTTATTTTTTTTATTTTCTATAATAAAACCAAATATGGAAAAACCATTTTTCTTGACATCCTTAGTGCTTCCTATGAACTAAACCTCAACGTTTTTATTGGAACACTACTTATCAAATATAACCTCTAATAACGTTGTTGCTCACAAAAAGTCTCCGTCAAGAAAACTAGTAATTAAGAGTGTGTTCCACAGTATCTTCATTCAAATTGCTTTTAGTGAAACCGTTTTCCCAACAAATGTTTCCAGGCAAAGTACTTTCTCAAAAGCGTTTCTTATACTAGAAGTGCTTTTTCTAAAAGCACTGCTAAAGAGACCCTAATTTGCCTCAACCCATACGCTAGTATGGCAGAGGGAGGCTCAGTGTTAGGAGATTAAGTAGAAGGCCTCATCTTCAAGTCTACATGTAATAAAAATTATAAAATGATCCTGCGCAATATCAAAAAAAAAAAACTACAGAGGAAGAGATGACAAGATTGATGAGCATAAGAGAGCTACAGATCATTCTTGAGATATTTTACTAATCTCAATTGGTAAAATGAAACAATTATCCCTCTATATACAACAAGCCTCCGAACCGTACCTGGAAGCGCAGAGCCCAGAAAGTGGGAGGTGATCAAAAGGGCGGTCAGTAGTCGAGCAGGCCAGGCCAGGTCGAAAGCGGACTGCTGGAGAACATCTTCACATTTCTCTCCTCCTATAGAGCCCCCTCCTTCGCCGAGAGAGAATGTCCCTCACAGCTCCCTTCACCATCGTAAGGCAAGAAGGGCAAGCACAAGATTATAACCACCTGATGACGGATTTGCTCATTGTGGACCAAATCAAGAATGGAAGTTAACCATAAGATCAGCTGTCATCATCCACAGCACCAATGTATGTGAGGTCCGTTCGCCGCACTCTCACAGTCCCTCTAAGCCAGCTAGATGCCCTAAGATTAGCGTGATCACCACTGCCAATCACAGCAGTGTTACCTGAAGATGGTCCGGCCCCTGCCCCGTCTTCCAATAGCGTCCATGGATCAATTTCTATATCATGGTCCTGCTGCAACGGCATATTCTTTAGTTTCCCAGGTCGCACCAAAGAACTGGAATTCCTTTGAGACTGGTTTGTATTTCCAGGGTGGAATGCAGGAAATGAGAGGCTCGGTTGAAGTGAAGCAACGGCGGCAGAGGAGACAGATGGTGGCTGGCAAGAGATGGAACACCGGCCAGAAGGGACAAGAATTGGCATTGCAGCTTGGATACGCCAGCGGATCGTGTCAGGCAATTGCATGCAATCCAAGTCATTCTGCACGATAAATAAGATACGTAGAGAGACCATTCAGCATTCTTCCTTTTTTTGCCTCAAGATTTGAAGGTTGAACTAAAAAGTTCGTGCACACAAAGTGTACGAAAAGGAAGGGAGAAAAACAAAACTATACAGGAAATCAGGCAATTCCCTATGATTGCATCGAGAGAATTTAAGGGTATGCTCATTAACAATGAAATAATCTCAACAAAGAATCGAACCTGTAAATTTTCTGCTGCCTCGCGATCAAATCCAGAAAATTCCTTGATAGATTCAGTGGTTGACTTTGAGGCAGACTTTGACTTCAGCCAACTCGGCTGACAACTGCTCAACAAACCATGGAGAACCAACAACAGCCGATCAAAAAGACTTTCACCAGATAAATCAAGAGAAGCAGCAGTAGAAGCCTCCATCAGTGACTCTGCCTCCCTCTTTGAGGGAGGACTCTGCGTGGAATAAAGGGAGAGGTCTGCATCCTCATGCACAACTCGACTTCCAAGGAGACGAAGTATTACTGAGGCAAGACTTTGCCTCATGTTCCGTGATTGCTCCCTGACCAAGTACAATAAATTGTTTAAATGCTTGTCCTTTGTAATCTTACGCTGAAGGTACTTCACAATTTGAAGAAATGGCCAAACAGAACCACACATGCATAAACCAGTTACTTCAAAAAAAAAAAAATCCATTTGTTAGCCAATAACTTGTAGGTAACCTAAAAGAAAAATCAGCAGATTTGCATAGGTTTGTAACATACGAGTAGGTTATTAGTGGATCAAAAAGGCCAAAGCAATCTTATACACCAAGAATGAGTTATCTGTGACCAACATCCATGGGAACAATTTCCAGTAAAACGAAACAAGCCATGAGACATAAAGTGCTTCCGATAAAACACACACAATGTTCAATGAAATGCACTGAGAGAAGCTTTAACGGGTTAGCATATAATTACCCTTCTGCACAAATGATAGGAAGCAATCTCAGGAGGAACTGCAACCGCAGTGCCATGGAAGCTCGCAATGCTGCAGGGGAGGGTGGTGCAGAATCAGCTACTCCAGTTGGTCGCCTAGCTAAACCAGGACTACCACCTCTCATACCTTTCCTGTTATTGCCTTTGTTTGCAGGACCTTCAACTCCAGAAAGAACAGTTCCTGCCTGCTTAGTTGTCCCACGAGTAACTGTATTTATTTGTTGTTCAATAATATGCATCTGCTTGATCAAATCACTTGCAAAGGCATTGCGTGAATCATCAGAGCTTTGATCTATGCAAGGAAGAACCAATTCAACAAGAGCTCTCTCAGTTGCATGCTGCTGGCTGACATTGAAACCATCAAAATCAGACATTTGGGTAGACCCTTTTGCATATCTTTTGGAGTCTGTACCTTCTTCTACAACCTCCCCTTCTTCAAGGGAAGTGACTTCGAATTTCTTCTTATCTCCCTTGGTGGCAACTGGATCCAAACTAGAATAAGACCAGCCCCATGGCTTCCAAAACTGGACCTTAGTGGAGAGACCTTTACTCTCAGCAATATTAATAAGCCGTTGTCTAATAGATTTCCTTCCAAATAGAACATCTTGACCTACCAAAAACCATTTAGCTTGCAACAACGTTGAATCTTCCAGGGACCTCCCAAACAAGTGCACCACCTCTGAGAAAAGGGCTGCGGCATAAGGCCGTGCAAGTAACCTTGTCAGAATGATCAGAATGAAGTTGTTCTCATTCTCAGAAGCCACAGCTTTTTCAGGGTTGGGTGACATAGAGTGAATAGCCTCTGCTAAGGACACATCATGGTTGTCGACTTTTTCAACAAGGGCTTGTTCATTTAGCAGAAGCCTGAGCTCAACCCATTGCCAATGAAATTTTGCAGGTTGCAGGGTATCCAAAATATGCACTAGCTTATCCAGAAGCTTGGTCTCATTTTCTGCATATGGAACTTTCGACTCAGCATGTCCAGAAACCCAACTTACATCATCCTGTGTCAATGAAGTGTTTGGCATTTTGCAATCAATGATGGCATTCAGGAAAAGCCTTGCACGTAGAGGAACAAAGGCCATAGCTCTCAAATGCAGATCTGGACCATTCAACTCTAACATGGCAGCAAACTCAGAATCACTGGCATCTGCAGCTACAAGATCATAGAAACCGTGAGTGTCTCTCATACACACATCCCGAAAAGGCAGATGCTTTATGGCATCGCTTATGGCCAATGTTAAAGATTGATACAATTGGTGGATGTCCTCACGGTTTGTGATGTTAGCATTAAGAATAAATGGCCTCCATACAACAAATGAAAATATTGAATATGCAGGCGGAAAGACTAAATTAAGAGGGAGTGTTCGTTGCATCCTTGATAGAGCTACTATAGATGGTTCGCCCATGAGATCCACAACTAATCCATCACAAACAGTTTTGCAGTTCCCAATCAGCAGCCTAAACCAATGCACACAAACTTCAACTGAATTATCCACCTTAAAAGCCCCAAGTGACCTGGGATTCCCATTCGAATTGGATCGTGTACTCCGTATAAATTGAATAACATCCAAGCCCTCCTTTAACCTGAAGACAGTTACCATCCTCTCCAAGCTAATGACTCCATGAATAACTGCCCCAATAACAAGTGCTGACACAGCAGCTAAAATTTTGGTAGCTCTCCCGAGTTTGGCAGAGTTATTCAGAATTTCATTTGACATGGATGCATTGGAATCATGAGCTTCAGGAGACAACTGAAACTGACTACGAGGAGCCTTTACAGGAGCAAAAGCTGTAGCAAGAGCAGACGAAGCTTCTGCTGCAAGTGCTATCTCAAATACACGGCTTTGTCTCTCTCCAAGAGCTTCCTTAAGTAAGCATAGGCAAGTAATATGAATGCGTAAAATGCGCCGAGCAAAATTCAATGAACTTGTTGTGGAAGGAAAATTCAAATAATTATTACCCGCTGAGAAATCAGGTAATTTTGCCATGGATGGCCCCACATTACAGACAATTGCAGAAACAGCAGAAGACACCAAAGAGGGGTCCCCTTCTTGAGCAGCACCACCAGTTTGCCTAATGCACTCCATTAGTTGAATAACTATTTGTTGAGCAATTTGATATCCATCATCCCATTTTTCGATAGCAGGAGCTTTGGGTGTAGCAGGTGCAAAAAGTTTTCTCTCTTTGCCAAAGAGATAGTGAAGAGCATCATCAACATTTCTTTGCACTATATCTTTCATGCTCAAACCCACTCTGGATACCCGAGTGTGACTTATTTTTTGATGGAAAAATTCATCAAGATCCTCAACGCCGGCTGGAACTCCAAGTGGAAACCCAAACTCCCCTTCCAGCGACCGGCCAGATTCAAGTTCAGAAATAAGTCTCTTATCACCTGTTGACTTGAAATGCCTCTCCCATTCAATGACGCTAGACACATTACCATATTTCTTCAACAGGTATCGAGCATAAACCAACGCTAATGAACCTGAAACCCTTCCATTTGAGGCCATAACTGCAGCAGCACGGAGCACTGTTGCAGATAAGGTTTCAGGAATGAGATCTGTTGCAACAAGTATATTCTCATACCTGCCATAGACAATGTTAAGCATACAGAAAGAACAGAATTAAAAATTATTCTGCAAGAAGCAGGCCAATCTATGGACTAAGATGATAAAGAGAAGAATACGCACACAATCAACATATTTCATCATAAAAAATATAAAGATAACTAAAACTGTCTACTCTGAATAATGGATGACTTTAGTGTAAAACGGCATGATAAACTAAAGTAAAGAAAAGTAAACAAAAGAATTTGGTGGAAGATAGTTTTAAGGGCAGACAAAAGAAAAGAAAGAATAGGGATTTTCAAAGCTTGAAATTCCTGGCGCTAGTTTCTCAAAACAGTTAGGAACTTGCAAGAACTGATTTCATTTGTTTACCTGGCAGAAATTAAATATCTAAATGCTTCTCAAACAATTTTACCTCTTAATATTGCCTTCTCCTCAAGTTGTAAACTCGGGCAGTGGGCAAAATCATGAGGAATACAAGTACCAGATCTTCATCTTATGAGGGAAGAAAGGCTATTTAGATACGGAGGTGTACAAATATATCAGACAGAGGATACCAGAAACATTGGGGCAAAATTGTTGCTTATCAACATTGCAGACTGAGGACAAAAAACCCATGAAGGATAGTGAAAGATAATAAATAAAAATGTCTATCAGTGGCAACAGCTAAACTAAAAGAAAAGAGGCGGGAAGAAAAAAGCCCTCTAATGAGCAAAAAGATCATAAATAAAAATATCCTATGAATTGCTATTGATTATAAATAGAAAAGATTATATAAATATAAATGTCTTGTGAGTTGCTACAACTGAATTAAAAGCAAAGAGAAGGACAAAAAAAACCCTCATGAGTAAAAAGGCAGCAGATATGAGTCAAAAGTAGAAGAGCAAGCAGAAGATGAAGCCAACTAACAGAGAATAAAAATAGAAATGATCAAAATATGTATTCTAATTTATTAATTGGGACCAATAAAAAATTAAAAAAACAGGTATAAAATGAGTGCACCTTCGGATAGAAGACAGCAGATATGCCTCCCCAACTTCACATGCATGGCTTTCCACATTCCTAGGCAGCATCATAATGCTCCTCCCTCCATGAATTGTAGAACTGGGGTTACTAAGAACCTTGGGCAACAACCAAAGAAGAAATTTGGCTGCTGAAACTAAATCATTACAAACATCCATCAAATAGAGTGTAGAAGACAATTCTTCTTCACCAAATTTCCATCGCAGAGAGCTCCTGTCATCAACAGAGAAAGGCCGACTAAATTGGCCACCCTTGGCAACAGTCTTTTCATTCTCTTCAACAAACTGCCTAACTACAGTTGCCAACCACATTGTGATGGTCCGTTTCTCCATAAAACGCAACTGCTTTAAAGCTTTTCCAATTGAAACAATATCACTGCAATGAGTTGCTTTCACCTCATCTATTGACTTAGGAGCTTCTCCTTCCATACCAGTTCTGTGGTGAGGGCAGCTTATCCTGTTATCACATACGTGGCTTGTAGATGCTCCCTGGCTACCCTCAATCCTAGCAGCTGCTAATTGAGCAAGGCTCTGAGTTTTCCGGACAATCTTTTGTCTGCCCCTTGAGGTCTGCTTGGCTGCTTTAAGAGGTGGATCAATTTTGAAGGACTCTGAGGATTTAGGCCCCTTCCTCACCCACCATGTATCCTCGTCGTCTGATGGATTTGGCGAATGTCCTTGATATGAACTCCGATCTTCACTTAATTTTTGTCTCTTTGCCCTTCTACATTCTTCACATCCAGGTGTTCCTTCTACTAGATCCATTTTGTTACAATTTGACCCAACAGACTTCTTAACACTCCCTTGAGATTCATCAAGTCCAGTATCTGCAGATGTTGTAGAAGAATTTGGAAGCTGCAACAATCCCGAAATAGCAGCCTTCAATTCTTCAATGTCAGCATTGCTTTTGGCAGTTTTACCAGATAACATATTAGATGCAGACTGAAGAGTCCTCCATTGATCAACAGAAGCAGGGGAAGCACCATCTCTAGCAGAGACTGGCAGGTGCTTTGGTCTACGAGATGAAATACTTGCAATGTTCTTACTTTTATATTGATCCCAAAGAAGCCCCTGAAGCACAAGGCGACGTTCATTTGAGTAAATAAGAATGGCGTCAGAAAGTAATCCCACTTCAGTAACTTGTGCTCCCTCCAGAGCATCACGCATATAAGACCCAGGCAGCTGCTTCAAGATTCGATAGTGTCTCTTCCGCCTGTCCAGATCAACAATAGGTCCATACCTATCCATAATTCCACTAACTATAAGCTGCCTTACATACACCTGAGGGTAAAAAATGCCAGACCGTGCAAGTTCCATAATGAGCAGTTGAAGGCGTTTAAAACCTTCTCCTTTATGTGCTTCATGTTGATCAATCCAACAAACTATAATATCATGTAAAGGACCAGGGCTTTGGAAAATATCCAATGAATCTATGCTTGCCCTATCCATATTTTTCAAGTTATTTTTGTTTTCATATGCATTTACCACCGAAATTCTGCCAGAATTATTATTTGGCTGACTGGAACCTTTTGCAAGGGTATTGATTCCAGCTGTGCTGTTATTCTTACAACAACCTGGATTTTGTACATCTCTCAACTTTAGCTTCAAAAGCCGAATTGCAATATAAACTTGAGAGAAATCTTTCCTCCCAGTGAACTTCATATCATGGGGTGGAGCAGTCCTAAAATCCCTGAAATCACATGTTGCCCACTCACAGAGGAAAAATACAGAGCAAACAAGTGATGAGCTCACAGTTCCAATCCACTTCAATGAAGATCTTAGGCATGGGCTGACTTCTGCAATCCAGCCTTCATTAACAGCACCATCACAATGATCATCAAAGAGAAATTTATACGCGCCTCTCACATCTCCATCTACAAGAGCCTTATCCAAGGCCTGGACAGCTTTTGCCTCACTATGACATGGATACCCTGGACTTGCAGCTTTAGCAAGATTATCAGCACGTTTTTGAATGGATGAAACAATGTGATCAAAAGACAAGGATGGGTACTGACCATCAAGAACTTTATCTCTAAGCACAGTAGGAACCTCTGCAGGACGATTTTTTATCTTTATTGTATCCTCAGATACCTTCGTTAAGAAACTCCCATCATTTGCAACATGAGATACGACACAGGGGGGCAAAGGAAAGCAATCCAAAGCGACAAATGTATCAGGCACAGCCAGTATCAAAAATCGAAGCATCTCAACCAGAGCAGAGGAAGTGTATGCCCTCCTCGAATTATCAACCAGATCAGAACCACCTGGAGAAGGTTCCTTGATAAAACGAACAGCTACTCCCACAAGAGTGCGTACATACGTCTGAGATAGAACAACAGTTTCTATAACACCATATATGATAGGCAATAGCAGCTGCAAGATCTCAAGCAATTCTTTGTCCTGAAAGAGCATAGATATTAAAGTTAGAACAAGGTCTGCTATCTCAACGTGATAAAATAATCAATATTCATTGTTGTTCCTACTTGGAGCACATAATATACATCTTACTCAACGTGGGTCATAAACATGACATGAAGTAATCAATACCTGTAGTTGACGAAGAGCCCAATCAATGATGAGCGAAGGAAGAATCAGGCCTTCAGCATGGTGCCATTGCAAGATCCGCACCACATACCACCACTTAAAATGTAGGGAAGGCTCCTCACTATCAAGACCTGATACAGGGTCACTCTTGTGCTGTATTGACCCAGCATAAAGGATTTGTTGTGATTTATCCCTGCTGTGTTGAGTGGAATGAGAATTATTTCTTGAGAAAAATTCCTCCAGGAGGCCCTGCAAGTAATCAATAACATCTTTTGTCCAGAGCTCAGTGCGAGACAACTGAATCTTGTCAGGTGAGCCAGAAGAAATACTGGCAGAGGCAGGGCGAACCTGTAAAAAGAAAACAGCCATAATCTGTTACCTTCAATATTAACAATAGCTAAGCTCAGTCCAAAGAAGCAACATGAGTGTTTGAAGCATCTACCTGGTTAAGATAAGTTACTTTAATAAACCAAGTTGCTCTCAGTAATGGAACATTATTCCTGATAAGAACTTCAAAAAGGTTTTTCTTCCTGAAACCATGAGGAACATGATCGGCCAAAGAACGCAATCGTTTGTGATGTTGGGATAAACCCTGGAAAAAAAGGGGGGGGGGGGGAAAAGGAAGCTGAGGACTTCAAATCATCCAATTTCAAACAACATTTTGAATTTAAATGCAATGAAGTAATGCCCAAACTAGAAAAATAAAGTTCAGGTTTTTGGTACATCATTCAGTTAAAACTGGATATCAAATTGGGTATGTTTCAGGTATTTTGGTTTTCCCTCACTTTTTTTAGCTTGCACAAACAGAACCCAAGAGATAGAGACCAAACAAGTGAATAGTTTAGTTTAACATCCAAATCATGTCTCCTTCAGGTCATGTTACAGTGGGTAACTTGCACAACAGAAATGCATGAGTAATACTGAGGCCAACAATTGAGAGAAGGTGTGCCACCTTGCAAAAAGGATCCCTGATAATAGCCCCATGAGGAAATCCACAGAGCAAAGAAATGGAAGGAAACATATTAACAGAACTATCAGGAGGAAAAAATGAAATCTTTCTTTCTTTTGTTCTTTTTTTAGAAATAAATTCGCATTCAAAAATAACTCCATGCATGTGTAAAATGAGGGAGGGGATTACGTACCCCACAGGAATCAAATTGGCAAAGAAAAAAGACCAACTAAAAAGTGAATCCAACGATAAAAGGAGGTTTTCCATCTTTCATAATCCATATAAAATAGTATTATCATGAAATACCACCATTGCAATGATATTGAAAAATAGGAACATGACACAGAGGCTTCCAAAGTCGTCCCTTTTTTTATCAGAAACAAAAGCATGTTCATTAATAGAGTAAACAAGAGAAGGATGAGAAATCCTTCCCTAAATACAAAACCTGATCAAAACAAAGGAAAAGAAAAATAAACCAGATAACATCAAAATGTCTCGACATTAATATTTTGACCCTTTTGAACTACATATAAAAATCCAATCAAGTCAAATAAAGTTGTGAGGAATGCCCTTAAAAGCTATGATAGTAGATGCCCAAAAAGATGAATAGAAATAGACTAGGTCCCATAACGTTTTGGATGTCCTCCACTTGTCCTCAAAGATCTTTGAATTTTTTTACCCCACAAACTATCCAAATATATGTAAGACATGCAATGTGCCATACTTTGCCCCTATTCGTGCTCCCCAACGTCATAAAAGAAATGTTCAACATGTCACAGACACTTCTAGGATGAACCCAAACCAAGTTGGGCAATCTAAATAGCTTGTATAATAACTCCAAAGTCATTGGACAGCATAAAAAAGATAATTTATCGATTCTCCACTGCCCATACATAGAATGCAACAATCTGGACTAAGGGTTTTAAAAGGTCTTCTCAATTGAAGTAGGTCAATGGCTTTAACCTTCTTGTTGGCCACAAATCAAGTAGATGCCTTGACTTTTGACAAGGCTTTTGATTTCCAAATGAAATTAGCAGGAGAGTGGAGAACTGAAGTTGATAGCTGCATTGCTAATGATGTTTTTGCTAATGATGTTTGTCATGTTTATGTATGAGAAGTGGCTTGCAAAGTTGTAGGTAGCCATATTACTAATATGGTGTTTTTGCATTGGTATGTAGCTCATTTCAAAGGTTTCCTCCTAAATGTCCTTTAAGTTGGACCTCAGTTTTTTGCTGATTTTCATTTTTTGCCTAATCCAACACTCGAACTGCCATTTGCATACTTTCCTAAGATTGGTTGACTGGACATTGCTTATTAAGCTAGTCTTTTTCTCAATGTTCCAGGTTAGTGCCTCGGACCATTTTTCTATAAGACTTCTTTTTTAATAGGTAAAATCAAGATAATGTTGAATAAGAAGAAGGGGTGCCCAAAAAGCGTCTTGAAGCATACAGGAAGCATACAGTTGTCGCCTAATAGTAGAACCTACAAAAAAAAGGGGGTTACAAAAAACACTACCCACCCTCATCTAGAGCCTAACAAATAAAAAAATTTGACTAAAGGAAGAGGCCCTTCATCCATACACGACTTAATCCAAGACTAAAAAGTACAAAACAAAGGAGTTTTTCAGCCTTTGTACCGAAAGTTGCTCCTTGTTATCAAAGGCAAGTATGTTCCTTTCCTTCCAAACTATCCAAAAAAACCATAAATGGGCTACCTTCCAAACCTTTTTGCACTTCTTACCCACAAAAAAGTCATGTCAACCAAGAAGAATCTCTCTAACAAAGGTAAGACCCAAGACACTCCAAAGAGAGCAAAAAGTAGTTGCCACAACACCCTAACCTTAATGCAGTTAAGTAGAATTTGGTCAATGGTCTCTTCTTTTTCTGTAAGACTTCACTTATATCTTCTTTTTAAATAGAAAAAAAAAACCAATAAAGGTGCCAAAGAGGGGTAACCTATATACAAGCAAAGCATAGAAAATACACCAAAAGCAACAAAAGGAAACAAAAATAATAAGGAAAAAATGTTCTCTACTAGCAAAATGCATCAAACAAACCCAATAAAGGAACCAAACCTAATAAAGGAGCTATTACACAACGGTGTAAAAACATAATCGGAGAAAAACATGACAAAACTCTAAAAACGCTCAGAAAGTGTTGCTAAAAGAATTGAAACTTCTAGAGATAAATTAAACAACATACCAGTGGATGTCACTCTTCAACTAGATTACCAAGTATTCCATAAATCTAAAAAAAAATAATACTTCACAAAACATAAGGGTATGTTTAGAAGCTATTTTCAAAAACAGTTTTCGTTTTTAAGAAGAAAAAAACTGGAAAACATGTTTGGCAACCAGAAAGTAGAAAACATTTATTTGTTTTCACTTCTTAAAAACATTTTTTAAAAATTATTTTAAAACATAGAAAAATAATAATAATGTTTCAAGTTTCCAAACGAACTTTTGTTCTACAAAACATTAAAGAACAATTCTCAAACTATTTTTCAAAACTGTTTTAAAAAACACTTCTCAAAAAAAGCTAAGATTCCCTTTCTCAAGATGCTAAAATAGACTTGTCATTTTACTCACATGTTGTCCCACATAAGATAGATTCCAGAACGGGGGTAAAAGGAGATGTCCAAGTAAGATCCCACTTGGAAGTGATTTTTGTAAGAACATGTTTAGTCTATACAATCTGCACCTCTTTTGTTAGTAACACTTCTATCAAAAACACTTTTACAGAAAATCACTGACTATTTGGTTATAAATCATAAAGAAGTATTTTATAGTGTTTTGGTTATAACAATAAAAAAGTGACTTTCGGAAGAAGCAATTACCAAATACCAATAAAAAAATCACTTCTATTGATTTTTTAGATTTTTTAATTTTTGTTGAACACCCAATTTTTATAAGGAAAACAGTCCCAAGCATTAAGAAGCACTTCCAACCCTCTCAAAACCACTCCCAAAGGGCTAAGTCAAATTAAGAAGCAATTCCATCCTCTGGCCCCACCACAAAAAAAAATTAGATTGTGGGTTTCCCACCACCCCTTCCTAATCCCCTCCAAGGCAACCAACGCAAATCTATCACCTTGCAAAACACCTTCCCTTCCCCTCTTCATACTTCCCCACCACTACTTGCCTCCACAACTCTTTTTCACAAGCAAGCCTCTGCAGCCCTTTTCTTAAATAGTCTTGTTGTAGAAGGCCAATATCATGATTCAAAATACCCTACACTAACTGGAGAACACACTTGCTCTGTTCCGCTTAATGATACTTGACCATGTCCTACACACCTTACCCCATTCCAGCAACTGACACTTTTTTTCATCCTACAGTCCTCCCCAAGAGAAGTCCTTCAAACATTTCTGGACCACTTCTCCACTGATATTAAAATGGACCATATCAACATAGAATACATACAAGTTGTTTGTAGTTGATTATCCTCTTAACTTTAGTTAGTTTCTTTTATTGGTTGGGCACTTGTTGAGGTTGTTTTTGCCCCTTCTTTTTTGTTGCTCTTTATCCTATTAGAGCCATTTTGGCAGTGGGTGTATAGGTACTGTATACCTTGAGTTGCTCTTTTGGCACCTCTTTTTAATATATTCTCTTCCTTATCCATCAAAAGAAAAAAAGAATACATACCAGATGTGGAGACATCACTTGAGATAAAGAGTGAACTCCCACCTGCCTACAAATTCTTCTTTTAAAATTGCCAACCTCCTCTCAAAACATTTAACTGAAGCCCAAAATAGTTTTGGTTTCAAGGAAGAGTTCAACTATGAACCAAGATAAGCAGTTGGAATGGAACTCGAGCTCCACAAACCAATGCCACAGTAAGCCTAAAA
Organism: Vitis vinifera; assembly: GCF_030704535.1. Lineage (NCBI taxonomy): Eukaryota > Viridiplantae > Streptophyta > Magnoliopsida > Vitales > Vitaceae > Vitis > Vitis vinifera. The sequence goes on along the minus strand of NC_081819.1, from coordinate 22,531,060 downwards.
TCCCACCACATCATTTACCCTACTTACTGTAATTAGCTCATTCTTATCCATGTAAAATGGCAACAGCTCAACCCTGAAAAATCGTTAAAACAAAAGCAATGCAAGCCTAAAATATTCCAAACAGTACACCTCCACACCACCGAAGCCAATAGCAACATCAGCATAAAATATTTGTGAAATTACATACTGACACATGGAAACCTGGAGCATCTCTCCCACGTCTTCTATGGCCCTCAACTTCCTGAACGCCTCTACAACAAATGGAAAGCCCAGAAGTAGACATCCAAGTTCCAATCCAGTTTCTCAATCTTTACCCAAATTCCAATGCATGCAAACAAACACAACAAGACATTCAATGCACATGATCATGCACAACTTCTCTGGAGAACCATAACCACAAAGCTAATCTCTCCCTTAAGACAACAAATTCATTGTGGGTTAATGCATTCTAGTCATAAGCTAAAATTTTCTCTCAACCACTAAATTAAATCTCACACCTGATACCTAGAGTAGAGGAGGATCTGTATCCATTAATGTGAATTTGGAGTTCAATCAGTATGCAACTAAAACTTTTATAAGAAAGATAAAAAGATAAAAACTGAGTAAATATAAAAAGAGGAAAACTCAAATCTCAATAGAAATTCTAGATTCATAATATGTTATGGCATGTTGTTCTAACTTGTACTAAACAGAAGAACACAGAAAATGCAGTAGTGACATATGTCATTGGGAAGTCTCAAAAGTAATATGAACCAACCCTTGAAAAATTAGTACGCATTATTGAAACTCTCAATATTAATATAACCAAACTGAGGAGAAGGTATAAAAGGCGACAAAGAATCATCATATCCGTGTTATGACAGGACCTTTTTAGACATTTTAGGCCTCTAGTGGAACATGGTAACCAAGTTTATTATTTTTTCCAGAGCTTCAGGCAAATAGAAATTTGTTGTTCATATTGTTCCCATCCTTGGAATAGTAAAGGAATAGTAAAACCCCAAAAACGTTCAATTACCCAGGAAGGATCGTTCAAAGATTTTTTGGAATAACTTGAGAGCCACTTTAGGAAACCTATGAAACTAAATGGTAGCATTATCCACCATTGGCCTACATTGGCAGAGCATCCAATGCAACACCAATGCATCAAGGTTGATGCCTAGCAACAATTAGATCACCAATAATTTGGCAGTTCTACCGACATGCCTCTTCAGGCGATTGCCAATGTACCACTTCTATATTCTTGTTTTCATTAATGAATTACAATTTATCTAAAGATATAAATTCATTCTGATGCATCCATGAAGTTCTTACTGAAAAGTGAAAGACAAACCTCAATCCATTTCTTTCGGAAGTCTTCACCACAAGGCCTTTGCTCAGGAAAAACACAAGGCTTAGTCAAGAGTGAGCCTGAAAGAGGCACTCCATAAACTTGACCTGCCTGCTATAGAAAAAAAATCTCTAGCTTCAAAATCCACAATGAGATGTCAAAACTTAAATATCATACAAAAGGGAAAATAATAGAGCACTATTAAATATACATGAATTCAACATAACATTATACAGGGAAAGATGAGCAGTAGAAGTTTTAAATATGTTATTTGTAGAATTAAAAAATTATTTCCACAAGTACTCATCACTAATTTCAAAAGGATAAATGCATCACCTTGCGCTTTTGAGCCCGAGATTCATTGATGGCCCTAAGCCGCTTTCTGATTGCCTGAAAAAAAGTAAAGACATTACATATCTTTCATGGAAGACAATCAGACTTGGTGAATAGAGTAGAATTTGTAGCACACTGCCGAACAAGAATAGCAATCAGAGATTCAGCAATGAAGAAAATCACCTCTTTGCATTTTAGAACTGTAGGCTTACTGAAAGCTTGAATCTGAGTGAGTGCGATCTCTCTGGCATCCTGACATACTCAGCCAGTAAAACCAGTAAGAAAATCACAAGTGGCAGAGGCAACAGAAGGTGGGAATAAATGTCAAATGTTCCTACTAAATATAGGCATGTGATTATTGAAATGTGTGTGAATGCTAAATCTTCAACAATGTTAAAGGACAAGTTTGCAGGTACAAATCTCACTCTATCGATTTTGAACACTTGAAATACTCGGGTTAACACAAGGAAATCATGACATCATGGCAGTAGATTTGTCAAATTTAGGGTTCAATGACCTAGAAGTTAAAACTACACTAAGTTTTTATGTTTTGCAACAGATATGAGATGCAAAAGAGTCTGAAACAACCAACCACTCAAACATTGCTTCTCACAAGAGTTCTACAACACATAACATCTGAAATGATCATACTACAACATCTGCTGGCCAAAGAATGGAGAAAATGGGCTGATGACAAAGTTTCTTCACTATTTTAGAAGGAACTCTGAAGCATACATGAATGAATACCTTAGGACATCAAATCATGGTTACAATGCCCAATGTCAACCAATTGAGCAGTAGCCTCAAGCAAAGACATGTTTACAAAATAAAAGCAGGATTATTGGATAAAGTGATGAAAAAAACTGGAAAATGAATGAGACAAAAGATGTTAACCAACTTGTCAGCAAAAATGCAATGTGATGTTGACTTGTATACGGGTCACTACCTAAAAAATAGAACAGAAATGGTTGATTCCAAAAGTTTACCTCAAGTCCCACAACAGTCTCCCTGTATCCATGCTGAACATATTCCTGGGTGAGAGTCTCCTCTGGGCAAGTTGAAGTTTGGGGGTGAAAATCAGGTGGCCCAAGTCTGAGAGGGAAAAAAAAATAGATGAGCTATGATGTTGAATAAGAATAGCAAGTAGCAACATAAAATGCTTCAAAATAAGCATCAAAGCAGGACAACTAGAAGATTCCACACTTTCTCATCCAACAATGTACTGAAATGTAAAAATAGCATGAAGACAAAATGTGAGAAATATGAAATCCAACTCCAATCCATTGCATTTCTAAATACAAACATTTTTGCATGAAAGGAACACAATTACTTTATTGCAAAACTTACCTGGAATTCAGAGATTCTTTATCACACTTCAACTTGTATGGTGTTAGCTGAGATTGTCGCCTACATGATCAAAATTTGCTAAATTTAAAGTACATTCAGATAAATAAGCTCTAAGAGATAAGAAGGAATAACAATCTAACTTGACCAACATTTCAAACTTTTGTTTTTCTTTTTCTGATGTGGATAAGTGACATTTGAATCTTGAAATAAGAAAAAATACACACAATGATCAAGAATGACAAGGCATTGTGCATGTGAGAACATCTTTTTGCCTAAGTGTCCAACAACAGGCATGCAGTTAATGCACTGCAGCTGGAAAAGGACCATAAGGTTCCATACTCACATCTCAAAAAACTTCCAAAATCAAGAGAGCTGGAGAGCTAGCCTATGATTCAAACTGCTTCCTTCATTTATGAAGTTAATAAACCATGATAACATGCCTTACAAAGAATGGAAATGTAAAGAAATATCCACCATTGCCATCTTACTTCCAAATTATGAAAATGCAAAGTAACACAAATTAGCATATTTCTCTAAATAGATACCTTATTTGTTGGTATGCAAAATATAAACAACCCTAATTTCTTAGCATGGTCAGCACGCAGTTGCATGAAAATACATCATAAAATAAAATCACCAAAAATATGGACAAGCAATGAACACTTGTACTCAGCCATCAGCAAGTACAAGTAAAACAATTAATTTTTGTTATGATTAGAAGTGCACGCCATGGTACATTGATACAATCATGAACCAAATTAAATTTTGAAACGATATACTTAATAGCTATTTCTGTACAAGCATGTTTTTGGGTTGAGAGAAGATGGAGAGACAATAAGCCTTCCATAAAAGCCCTTAAGAAACATATTCACCTTGAATTCAGGGAGAAGTTAGCTGACAATGAAGACGAATCAGCTCGAGCACTATCCCTAGCTGATGGCCCACCAATTGCATTGCTATTGACTGCACTATTGCAGTTGGGTGCATGATACCTTTGCATTTCTCCCAACTATCACCGGCATACTGCCTCCAGCATCAAACCACTACAGGAAGCTATAGAAGCTAAACTGCATAAAAGATTGCTAACTAGGATATATCTAACCATCAATAACTGAAGCCGACTCACCACAATGTAAATTGTAAACTCAACCAAACCTAATAAATCAAACTCATTAGCCAGATACAATACAACAGGATTCAATGGGATGGCATCAGGCATAGGATCTGTAAGTCAAATATGGTCTCCCAACTACTATATAGAATGAGTGGGTAACTTTATTTGCCTTCAGCACCGTGTTCTTAGCTCATTCAAATGAGATACAAATCCCAGGAACCTTAAATATGTTATCTATTATGCATACTGCAACCTGTCAGAAAGGGAACTAAAAGTATAAGAGAAGAACTAAACATAGAGAAACAGCAGAGTATCAAACCAAGATAAACAGAATATCCCAATAGGATGATTTAAAATAAACCGCTTTTTGTTGCTAGCTTATTATTTCATTGCATTGTGAAATTTTTTGAACCCCAATATGATGCATAATCCGATAGTTTGGAATTTCTAATGTTTAAATTTTAAGCATTAATACAGCTGTGATTTGATAAAACTTTGAACACTAATATATTTACAATTAAACGTTCTATGCATATACACACACTTAACAGAGTATGACCCAGTAATTTGGAATTCTTTAATGGTCTACTTGAATTCTTTATGTGAGCATTACCGATAATTTTGAGATCCCATACTTGCTTAATCAAAATTCTGTACCAGAAAAAATAAAGGACAACTCAATAGTCTGGAGTTGCAAACAGTTAAAATTTAAAATATAGATACTAAAGTTTAATGCACTCAAAAGAAACCTATCCCATCATTTTGGAGTCGCTAATATTTAAGATTCTAAATTCTGATCAAAGAAAATATTTAAGATTTTAGAAGCGTATTTTGAAATCCTAACAGGGTTGCCAAAATTTAAAACTTTGAATATATAAACATTGAAGAAAAAATTTCAAACCCAAAAGAAAAACATTCCGACCTTCTGCAGTTACTGAATTTGACTTTTCAAACATACAAAATGAGCTTATAACTAGCAACTCAATCCAGTGGCATTTATGCAACAAATCGATATGATCTATTAGCCTTAAAATCAAAACCCATTGACAAATACTCAATTTTCCAACTTTTTACCCACCCAACCAGCTCAAATCACTTCAACACCCGAGAAGAAAGAACCCAAACAACCAGAAAAAAAACCCCAAACCCAAAACCGAAGATCAACCCAACACATAAGCTGAATCGAACCGAATTCCAAATTCCACTGAATCAAACCCAGATTCCACACCCACTAAAAACCCACACCCGCGCATCAAATCGCCCGAATCTAACAAGAAAAGCACCGTAAATTAAAGCACGAATCGAAACTAGGGTTTTGAAGGGGCGCTGATTTTCCGATTCCAAACCCAAAGTCTCCTGGAGCACGAACTGAAACTAGGGTTTTTATGGCAATTTTGAAATAAAGGCATGAACCTCGTGACAAAACAGGAAACAATCTCAGATTAGCGGAGAAATGTTCATACCTGATTGATAATAGATTTGAGATTGAAGCAAAACCCATACACGTACACAAACCCTAGATAGATAAAGATGGGTTTTTTCAAGAGAGAGAAATGGGTCTGAGGCTTTTGGGGCTTTGACTCTATGGTTTTTGCTGATGATGACGATGATGCCTCTGTGTTGCTTTGCTTCTGGTGCTAGAATAAAGGGGGGAGAGAGGAAAAAAAAAAAGAAAGAGATCTAGTGATATAAATATAAGTATATTTTTATTCCTCTTTTCCCATTTTAGACATCCTATATTTCCTTGTATTTTCAACTTACCCTTGTTACATAATTTGTTATAGGGTCATATTTGGAATTTTACCTCATGGACCACATAGATTAATTAAACCCTAATTATCTTATACTTATTGTTCAACCTTAAGCTGTGCACCATTCTCTTGGGTTGAATTCAATGTTTTGCTTAGGATTGGGTGGGTGTTTGGTCCAATGGATGCACCAAATGTATATTGTTATTATGCTATTACGGTTTTTGTTAACAATGATCGATTGTCTTAATCTTATGATTAGTGAAACATTTAGAGTACATTTGGTATTGATTCTATAAACTGTTTGTAACATTTCTTGCACTTTATTTTTATTTTTATTTTTTAAATATTAGAAAGATTATAACGTTTTTTAAAATATGTCAAATGAACTCTTCGTTGTGATCATTTTTTATGAGATTATGATTTTTGTAAACAACAATTGATCGTTTTGATATTGCGATGAGTGAAATATTTCATATTTTAAAATCCTCTAAATATATCTTTCATAAAACATTCAAGTGTTAATCTTCTTTTAACCAAATGATTAGTTTTAACTTTGTGTTCATACATTATATAAATACTTAACTATAGTATATTTGTAATGGTAGTGTTACTTTTAATCTCAACTTTAAAATTATGACAAAAAAAAAAAACCCCCAAGGTTTGATTAAAAGTCTTTCAACCATACATTGTAATACTAATTTTAATCTTATTTTTAGTAAATTATTTGAAAATTTAATTTTCTTACCATACTTAAAACATTTAAGTGTGATATTTTGTAACTTACATTTGTGAAATATTTTAAATTTTAGATTAGCGAACAGTTAAAGATGACTTCTTTTTAACCATCATGTTAATCCCGTGTTTAATGAAGTAATTAAGATTTTAACTCCCCGACTAGGAAAGGTGATGGGGTAGTTAGAAATTCTTTGACAGTTTCTTGTATCAACTTTTAACTATATTTTTTTTAACGGATATGTTAGTTTTAATATTTTGCATTTTATTTTTTTACTTAGTGCATATTTTGATTTTTTTTTATTTTTAAAATAAAAAATAGTAATAATATCTTTAAAATAAAAAAATAGTAATATTATATATATATAAAAATCTAGGATTTAAAGTAATAAAAAATTTAAGATTTAAATAGTAATAAAAAAAATTTTAATTTGTATATTATGGAACTTGATGAAATTTAAAATAAATAAACAAATAAAGTTGATGAACGATTGGAAAAATTATAATGAAACATATTTTTGTTTATGTTCTTCTTGGCTTTTTCATTAATATATATATATATATATATATATATATATATATATATATATATATATATATATATATATATATATTAATATAAATTAGACTTTAATCATCAAAGCCATCGCATTAAATTGATATTGCATTCAATAAAATGTATGCAAACAACATAACAAGATTGGATTGGTTAATAAAAGCAAGAGAATGTATTTGATAGATAATTTCTCTTAAATTTAATTAAAACTACGAGATTAAAGTAATAATAAAGATATATTTATTCATTGCTAAAATTTTAAATTTGAACACATAAATTCTAAATTACAATCAAATGAAATTGAGATTACAAATGTGATTAGTAGATTATTAGCTTATCAATTATATTTGGTTTCCAAAAAAACCGAGGGAATTAAATAGTAAGAAAACATAAAAAGTAGGAAGAAAAATAATATATATATATATATATATAATTAATAAATTATTTTTAAAAATTATTTTCATTTATTTTTATTTTTTATATAATTATTTAATAATTTAAAATATATAAATTTCTAACAAATTTTGAATTTTATTTTATTTTTCATTCATATTTTTCACAATAAATCACACATGATTTTTTTTAATGTTTTTTCCTTAATATCTGTTGGATATCAAACATATAATAAAAGTTTAAATAAAATCAAGAGACGTTTTTTATAAACCTAAAAAATAATAAATTTATTATTATCTAAAATTCTAAGGACTAATTTGGGATATATTTTAATTAATGCTTTTAACATAACCAAAGTAGGAGTTGAAGTTGTCACTATTGTCATGGGATTGATTTTACGTTTAAATATTAGATTTTAAAAAATGTATTTATTAAAAAAAATGACTTATTTTAATATTTTTAGGAGTTTTATATAAATAAAAATCTAATTTTAGGGAGATAGATGTGTTTTATAAATTTGATGTTTTTCATGATTTTATGGTCATGTTTAGTAATTATTTTCGAAAATAATTATTAAAAATAGTTTTAAAAATCTGTTCATAATATTTTGTAGAACAAAAGTATACTAGAAATCTTAAATATTTTTAATATATTTTTAACGGTTTTAAATATGTTTTAAAAATAATTCTTATATTTAATACTTTATTTTTCATTATATAATTATTATTTTAAAATAATATTACAAAAACAAATTAAAAGAACTAAAAAATATTTTTTGAAAACATTTTATTTTTTATTTTATAAAATAAAAAATAGAAAACAAATTTTTGGTTGTTAAACTTGTATATATATATATATATTAACAAAAAATTATTTAAAAAAAAATTGCTAAACAAAACTTAAATTATTTTTTATAATGATTATAGAAAATGTTTTTAGTCTATGTAACATTTAAATGATAAAAAATTTTAAATATTAAAAAATTTAACAACACTTTCTAAAATTACTTTCAAATGGACTTATAGAACCCATTTGATAGTGATTCTAGAAAATGTTTCTAATATTTTTAATATATAAATTTTTTTATTATTTAAGTATTAAAAAAGTTAAAAATATTTCTCTACCAAACACACTCTTAGAGTGTGTTTAACAGGAATTTTAAAAAATGATTATAGTATTTATAATATTTAAAATTTTTTATCTTTAAAGTATTAAAGATTTTGAAAACGCTTCATAAAATCATTGTCAAACATACTCTTATCATTTTACTTTTTAAAATCATATTTTCATATTTAAGATTTTTATCTAAATACTTTTAAAAGTATTGTGTGAGTTATACTAAATATTTCTAATTGAAAAAAAAAAAAAAAAATCTATGCCCACATTGGATTTGCGTTAGTTGATGTCATAATGATAAAACAAGACCCAAAATGAAAACGCATTAGATTTAGTCCACGGTCCACTCACTTTCACAATATGTTCCACTTATGCCCCTACTATTTATTACAAATTTACAACCAACCCGCATCCACTCATCTGCCCTATATTCGTTTTCAACGGTCCACCCTCCTCATTTGTTATCGGGAGGAATGTTACATACATTAGTAAAAATATTTTATTATTTTAAAATTTAAATTTAAATATAAAACTTTTAAATAGCATTTAAATAAGAATTAAACAAAGATATTATATTGCTTTTTAATCTACGTACACCCAAAAAAACGAATAAAAAAAAGGAGGGTAAATTAGGGTTTTTTTTCATTCAATTATATTAAAAATAAATATATTTTATAAATAAATAAATATTATAAATTTTTATAAGTTATTTTATTTGAGAAGTAATTTAAAAAATATTATATGGGTTAAAAAAGAAAAAAAAATTAAATGACTTTTCTGGGGATTAATAGTATGAATATTTTTATTTTTATTTTTATTTTGGGCCACTTCACGTTTCAAAAATAAAACTATTTTTGTTAATTTTTTTCCTTTTAAATATATTTTTGGTTTTGGATTTTTTTTTCTTTATTATGAAAATATGGAAAAAAAAAACAAAATGCGAAAAATATGTTCTGAAAAAGTGTGATGAAAACAATTTTCACAAAGATTTTCCCTTTTCAAATGAAAAATTGTCTTTTTCTACTTCTCATCCCCTTTTCTATCCTTTTTTTTTGTGTGGTTATGAGAGCTCTTATCTTCTTTTCTTTTTTCTTATTATTCATGGATGCTATGATGAAAGTATGGTTTAGTAATTATTTTTCATTTGAGATAAACAAATTTAAGAGATAAAAAAATATTTTTCATTCTTCAATTCTCAAATAAAATTTTATTTTAAAAACAACAAATAATTAATGCTCAAAAAACCATTTAACCATTGCTTCTAAAAACAAATTATTTTAAAAATAAATTATTAAAAAACATTTTTTTGTCGGTTTACTAAACATATTCGAAAATTATTTTTTAGAAGTGAAAATTTGGTACATACTCTTGAGATTTGATACGAATATATCTAATAATCATTTCTCTCAAATCGATGACACTTAATAATATTCTTGATAGTATTTTTATTTAGAGTGTTTTTAGTCAAAGTGTTTCCTAATAAATGTTTTTGAAATAATTATCAATCAATTTTGTCTTTTCTAAGAAACATTGTAAGTAATTTTTCAAAATTTTAAAAGAGTTTTTCAAAATTTGCCTAACACTAGATTTTTTCTTTCAAAAAAGGTATTTTATTTTAAAAGTTTTTCTCTAAAAGTATTGTTATAACCCGTTGAACGGTGATTTAAGAATCGTTTCTAACTTTTCTAATACTTAAAAAAATCTTATTATTTAAGCGTTAAAAAAACTATAAATATTTTATAAAATTACTATCAAACACACTTTTAAACGGACTTCAAATATATTTATATTAAATCTGAGACAAATGTAAATCAAATGAAAGTTTTTTAGAATAAGGTTTAAATAAGTCTTAATTTTTAAAGTTATTTAATCAAAAGAGTCATTGAAAACCTAATTTTAGAAATTTAACAATTTTTTTTAATAAAAATATTTTTATTTTTTCTTATAAAAATAATAATTCTTTTTAAAACCTACCTACGTATAAATACTTGAAATGATAAAAAGAATATTTATATAAAAACTAAGTTACTTTTAAGTAAAAATATGTAAATTAGGGCTCTATTACCCCTTTTAACAAGATCAATTCAAAATTTTAAGGAGTTGTTTGGAAGGAAGACTCATATATTTACATAGAGGGCATGGAGCAGGGGGTAGAGAGGGTCATATAAAAACAAACATGTACCTGCAAATGAACCCCCATGGAAAGGGAAAGGAAACTCCATGGTATAATTAGTTGGATAGCTTGGAAAGGAAAGGAAAAACTGCCAAATGAATTTAAGACTCCACCACAAGGATGCCAAAGATGGCAATCATGAGGATTTATAGTGGGAGTGAATATGACTACAAGAGTTCAATATAAAACGAGACATTTAACAAACTTCCCAATTTCCATCTCTCTTTTCAAATACTTATTTATATAATTTTTTATATACAACATTTTTAGTAGGGTTTATTTGATAAAAATGGTCATCGAAAATCCAAAATTTGAAAGTTAACCATTTTCTATTTTGACTTCATTTAGACAAAACTACTCTTATTATTTTCTTGTAAAAATAACCATTTCTGTCAAACTCTATATATAAATATTTGAAATGATAAAAAATATTTTATGTTAAAAAATGAATTATTTTTCAAGTAAAAAAAAGAAGAATTAGATTTACAAATTGAGGTATCATTTTATTTTTTTTTAACTAATTAATTCTTTTAAAACAATTGAAAGTATAAAAAATAGTTTAAAAACTTTTACATAGTGTGTGTATATATGTATATATTTTTGATAAGTTTACATTGTGTATACGCCATTATAAAACTATTTTTCATATTTATGTTTCGGTTTCAAATAGGTATTTAATAAACTTTTAAACGTGACTTTTGAAAATCTAGAAATTACTTGATATAATTCTTAGATAATTATTTAATAATTATTTTTTTTAAAATAACATATTATCAAAAATATTATTTTTTGATTTCTATAAAAACATTAGGAGTGTGTTTGATAATGATTTTAGGAAGTATTTCTAATTCTTTTAACATTTGAAAATTTTTATCTTTTGAAAGTATTAGCAAGACTAAAAACACTCCCTAAAATCGCTTTCAAATACATTCTAATTTCACAAATACGTATCTAATAAAAATCTTACAAAACCAACACAATTTTGCCGTTGCCAAGAATAGCGCGGTATCACTCTCTCTCCATATCTTAGAGTGCGTTTGGTAAAATGTTTCCTTATAAAGTATTCTTAGGAGACTCAGCTCTAAGGCGTTTCTCCGAAAAACCCTACAAGTGATTTTTCAAATTTTTAAAAGTGTTTTCTAAATTTGCAAAACACCCGACTTTTTTAGAAACACTTTTTAGATCAAAAGTGTTTTTGAAAAACCCTGTTTTGACAGGCCCTTATGGTCAAAGAAGAAATTGAAAAAACTGAAGAAACCGAATCATCCTAGAAAGATTTGTTCAGATATTCTGAACTTACGTTATGCCAACCCATGATTTTCAATAATCCAAAGCACAACAAAAACAAGAAGCCCAATGCATACAACAACACTCCAGTATGAACTCTTTCATTTACTTATTTTTTGTGTTTTATCCTTCTATATTACAGCTAGTCACAGAATACTTCCAAATCTGTAAAACCACTCCAGAAAACAGAAACAAGAATGAATGGAATCAAACAGAAAGAAGAAGCAGAAAAGGAAATTCCAAACATTTAGATACAAACAAACACCCATACCCATCACAATCAACACACCAAACCCTACAGATTCTAACAAGCAACACCATTGATAAATGATGAGAAACACATCCATCTTCTCTAGGTTAGAATCCACTGACCTGGAACTGACCATGAAAACAGAAGCTTTTGTACTTTTGCATGGATCACCCGTGAATTGTTTTTCTTTTTTTATTTATTTATTCTTGCCTCGTCGTCTGATAGCTTCCATACTGGAAGAACTTGTCAGCCAGGGTTAAATTCACGAGGTAGATTCTGACAATTGTATCTACATTATTCAGGTAGATGAGGTTAGAAAAACCTATGTCATGTGTTGTCCATGGAAGCTCGGAGGGAGAGCTGGAGAAGTTCACTCCTAGCTTGGTAAGATGCTACACAGCCCATCTTCCTGGCATGCAAGATATGGCTTGTTTGCTTTCCTTTCAGCCAGAGGAGCTAACAGGATGTCGTATTTGACAGATTGACACTGCTTTCATCTTCCTCCAAGTCAGCTTGAGGCATTGTGAATACATTTTCTGAACTTTCATTTATGCAGCACAATATGGTGTCTTCCACTAATTCTTGGAGGACCACTTCACTCATTTCAATACCAATAATTTGGGCTTCAAATCGAAGATCCATCCATGTTCCAGTTTTCACCATGTCTTTTCTGACAATCTGGTCCAAGTTATGAGGTAGAGGTTGGGGAAGGAGATGCCAGTGAACTCCTTCCCATACCTCACGAATGGTGTTCTTCATGTTTGGGACTGGTCTTATATTTGCCTTTACAATTGATGCCCAAGAGAAGCAACCAAAATAGCGCTCACATACCTCCATGAGAACTTCATTAATACAATTGAACAGGAGCTTTTGGTCATGGCAAAGTTGGAAGGAAGATATCTCTTCTTCATCAAGCAATGACGGGTCAAGAATCTGATCTGAAGTAAGGGACATCAGGAAGAATTCGTCCAAGCTTGAGGCAGAGATTTGCAGGACTGCTTTTATGTACTCAAACACAGAGTCCTTACTCTCCACACCAATTTTAATATGGGTAACTAGATGTGCAGCAGAAGCATCCTGTTCTTCGAATTGGATTCGTAGTGGTTGCATTAGTTGTTCAACTGTCAAATTTTGAATGGGTTAAGATCATTAAGAAAGCAACAGTAAAGAGTAAATAATGAATGTCTGTAGGGTTCTCAACATAAAGCCTACCGGGTTTAGATTTGATGCTTGCAGGGCTGATGTCATCTTCTGTGAATAAAGGCTCAAGAACAGATATGGGACTTGGCCTCTCTATTCTATCCATGATGCTCGCTAAATCTACAACCCCTTTGTCCATCAGAGAGCTTGATGGGGATGCCAATGGAGAAGATTGCCGTTGATCCTCTTCAACAGAATCCTTAAAAAAACGACCCAAAAGATGTTGGAAAGTCAGAAATAGTAGGACTAGAAGTAATAAAAAAACACCATTCCTATTAAAAGTTCTTCAAAATATCTTAAGGATGTCAAATGTAAGAGAGAGAGTTACTATCAAATAGATTGATATTGGACGCATTCATTTCTTAAATGCTTTATAGAGGAGGATTTCTAATTGAAGACTAGAATATAGGCAGCCCCAGGTATCTCTCTAACAATTATATGTGCTGTACAAACAAAGTAAGTGATGGTGCTCACTGATTTCAAGCTTTCAATATATCCCTTTTCATCACAACTTTCAGCTGCAATGCATTCCATTTGATCATCTTTGATAACAGAGGAGCTACTTGATTCAGAGGAAATATCCAAGACTCTGTTCTCCTCTAGAAGTGTATTAATTGTTTTTACAATCTCCACATCACCTGCAGGATTTTGCGAACTGCTAAGTCAGCATTGGAAATTTCAAAAACAGAGCACGGGGAACTATTAAGCATGCTTCTCACTATAACTTGGACAAGGGAGAAAACGATACCTTCAGAACTTATCTCATCTCTAGTAGAACAGGCTTCTTTCACTTTGTTATCATGAACGAACTCAACTGAGATATTGGGACTTGAGTTAGAACCCTGTGCTTCATCATCCTGGTTCTCATCGGAAGGGTAGGTCCGATTCTTGAAGTTTTGTGCCAATGGAGTTGAATGACCGACATTGTTTTCTTGCTTGAGCCGTCCTGTGTTCTCGTCTACCCTCTGAAACTTCCCACAAGCAGAAAATCTCATCTGTGCAGTAACAAAGTTATTACCCCAGTCCCTCCCAGGGCTGCAAATGGGTGAAAGGTTGTACTCGGGAAGAGAGAGTATCCTTCCCAGTGTTCTCGGAGCCTGTCGGATCAAAATATCCTCATCTTCATCCCCATTACTCAGCATCTCAGAAAGATGTTTCTTGGCCTCGGAGTAGATGGTAGATACCCTTTGGTTGGGATAGCCCAAAGTGTCATGTTCCATACTTATTTCACAGTCTTTCAGCTTGCCAATTTTATCTCCCCTCTTGCTGCCAGCAGAAGGTTTCGGGATTCTTTCAGTATAGAAGTGGCTTCTATTTGGAGAATGCATACCAATATTCTCACCACTAACCCGTTTATTGCCATCTTCTGAACTTTGATGATTGGATGGAAATCTATGTAAAACACCATTATGAGCGGTCCCTTGCCGCTCTCTTCCCATGGCATGCTTCAACCTTCTTTTTATTTCATTAAGAGAAAAATGGGAAACGGTTCTCTCACTCGGCCCTGTATTTGTCATGTCGTTGTGAGATTGCATCAAGGACCCAAAACCGTTGTCTGTTTCAGAATTTCTTGAGTCTACAGGTCCAGGCTTCAAAATGACTATTTTATTGGAAGCTTGGTAATTCTCGTTTCCATTCAATGAGATACTGTCCTGAGACTTTGATCTTCTCCTGAAAAATTTATGCTGCTTATGATTGGTAAACTCCTTGGACTGTTTCAAATTCAAGAGCTCTCGATCTGGTAAGTTGGATCCTGGCAGTGATTTGGAATATTTATGTGAATTGGAATTTTCATGTGACATGGAATTTTCATCTTTCTCTACCTGAGAATCCAGCAAGTTCTGAATGTGTTTCATCAACAGCGAGTTTGGGTCTTGTAGGAGTTTCAGAAACAGTTCTTTGTTTGAATTTAATGTCTGAAGCGCATCTGTGAACTCTTGGGAATTCTCCGTCTTCCCGTCTTCAGCAGTCCCAGTAGCAAACTTCTGACTTATAAACACCTTAGTTGCCTCACTTAACTTTTCCTCGGAAGCAGGACACCTCTTATCCGGCTGCATGTTATGTTCACCATGATGGTCATGCCTCCCACAAGTAGAACTTTTCTGATGGATCTGGCCACAGAGCTCTTCCATTATTGCATCTAGATCAAGACTACTCATAAATTGTTGCTCTGAATTGTAATTAGACAAATTTCCCGATCCAGCATTATTGTGGATGTGCACATTGCATGTTTTCTTGCTTTTGTTTATTCTTCTTCGATTCTTTCTTATGGGGTCTCCTTTTTCTGGATCGGATTGTTTTGGTTCTACTTCATCACTGGTCATCTGCTTCTTCACTTCCTCCTCGTTTGACATCTCTTCCTCTATGAGTTTTTTCATGCTTGGTTTACAAGAATCAGCTGTCACCATCTGGCACTCATCCCCATCCTGGAACATTTAGAAGCCAGCATATCAATCAATATTCATATAATTCACCCATAGCAAATGGTTCAAAATTCACCATTTGCTAATTTTACGAGGTTCATTAACATGGTGAATGCCCTTCTCTCATGTATATACAATTAAAATTTCAAAATACACATTCAGTTGGGATATGTGTGTGTAAATTATCAAAACTTACATCAGTGCCTTGACATTTCTCATCAAAGTCGGTCAACAAGCTAAATGTACCCTTTGAATATCCTTCGCCTGCAGAAGGGAAAAAGAAGATTCTGAGATATCGACATTTAAAATTAACATGTATGACAAGACTGCCAAAAAAGCACACATCTGAATGTCGACATGGATCTAGGAACAAGTACAGATCGCTTCATGCCCAACAACAATTTTTTTTTATTCCTTTTTTTGCCCTGAGCTGAGGAATTGGATAGAATCATATACAGTTTGTTTGAATAATAAACAAGTTTCTTACCGACAGCCTGCCAGTTGTCACGCTTCCTATCTGACAGAAGCCTCCGAGTGGATCGACCATGGCGGAAGTCAAACATATTAATCAAACTCCACATGCAGCCCGACTGACCTTTTTCATATCGCACAGGGCGCCTCTGCGATCTCTTTCCCATCATTAATGGATTATTCTGCAGCTTCAGAATGTTGTGTTCATCTAATTTTCCTTATTTTAGGGCCACATTGAACCTGATGCATGGAAAAAGAAGTAAAGAAACAACAATTAGAAGATATTTTACAGAAAAGTTGCCGTCTGGCCCATTCCTTTCCCCACCTGGAAACCAAAAGAAAGGCTCCTCCATAAGCAATGTACCACAATACGAAGTCTAGAAAAATTAAAGGAATGGACATGGAGCTGGGGCATTCGATCTAACCAGAAAGTAAAAGCTACTCTGGAGATTTCATTGAAGCACAGAAACAATTAAAATTAGAATTAAAAAAAAAAGAAAAAAAAAAGAAAAGAAGAAACAATCGAGTTCATAGTCCTGGATCTTCATTGGAGCTCTCAGGAGATTTGAAAATTCATAAACCTAAGGCCTTTTCTTAACTGTTTCCTCACAGACGAACACTAAAAATGACAATTCAGGCTCTGGAGAAAAACCCAAAAAAAACAACCATAGAAGCCATTGAAAAAATAACACCCAAAGGCAAGATCAGACACAAGCCAAAGAGTGAATCACCAAGGTGTTCACATTGTCATCAACATTTCGAGGAGGCTCGGGTTATGGCAATTCTACCAAACCTCACATGTCATGAGCTAGACAAGCTAGGATGTTTCTTGGTTTGACCAATAAAACAATGTTCAACCCTACCAATAATCTTTCAACAACCCATGCTTTAGATTGTTCTCCTGCAGCTCTGAAATATTTTCTCCCCTAAGATCATATTTTCTATTATTTTCGTGCTGACTTGAATCGATACTTTGCTCCATTTTCCAAGGAAATCAGCATAGCTGAACATACCAAATTACAATATTTTCAGGCTCAGGAAAATGCAGAATTTCTAAAGCAATTACTCCTATTTCCTAGAACAATCAACTTGAAAAAAGAAAAAAAACATTTGATACAACAATGAGAACATGAGAATACCTGAAATTCAAAGCAATTAGTCTTATTTTCTAGAATGATAAAAAATGGATGAGAAAATACCTGAAATTCAATTTGATATTCCCAAAGAAGAGTGATGATGCAGCCAGATATGAGAATCAAAGAGAAACCCACAAAAATTCAAATCAAACCCTCTGGGTTTTTTTTCTCTCAACAGAGTAAAGCTCAAGATACTAAAGCTTTTCTTTGGATGGCAAGGTATCAAAGCTTCCTTTCTTCATCCATAAGCCTTAAGCAGCATCAAATATTCTTCACTAAAAAAAGGCCAAATTTTAATAATTCAATCCTCTCTTTGATGAAAAAGCCAATTGGATGACTGCACTCCTTGAAATTTCAGCCTTGAAACCTCAACTATGGTAAGTATTTAGAGATGGGCTTTGAGGAAGGATAAGACGAAAATAGAAAAAAAAAACCCAGATGCTATAGCCATCAATTCCACTTTATTTTTATTTTTATGGTTTCTGTACATTTTATTCAAACCGACAGCTCCCACAATTCAACAAAATCAGGTTTATGGCTATAAGGAGTTGAAAGTTCAACTTCAATGTCAAAGCTCCAAACCCACCAAAAGGATAGAATTAAAAGAAGAAGAAAAAACACTTCAATTCTGTATGATTACCGCCAATTCACAACGAAAGATCCAAAAAAATCAAGCTTTTTGAAAAAACCCAAATCAAGAATCTGGAAATTCTAGCATAAATATAATCAAAATTGAAGCTTTTTCTTTATGGGTGTCATGGCCATGGAATACCCACATCACGCAATTCTGCAAATTTTCTGAGAAAAAACTCAGCAAAACCAAAACTTTTCCTTGGTGGGTATCTTTTGACAGGCGAAAAAGAGATGCCCAAATGCTTATTTAGCACCGACCCATGTTTTTATAACGTGGAATTTTCAGTGGAAAGGGAGAGGACAGAGAAAGAGTGAAGAGAGAAGAAGAAGGAAGAAGAAGAATAGGAAAAGGAAAGTTGAGAAAGAGAAAGGAGAGAGCTTTACTCTGTTGGCTGATAGTAGAAGAATTGGTGACAGTTGGGGTTGGGCTGAGGGACCCATTTGAGCTTTCCATTGAAGAAAAGTTTGGGGGGTTTCCATTTTTCAGCTACAGTTCCACGTTCAACCATCATCAGTGTCACCACTCAAACCCCCCTTGTCTTTCTCTCCTTCTCTCCCCCCATCTCTCTCTCTCTCTCCCTCCGTCTCACGCCTCTCCCTCTATCTCTCTCTCTCCCTCCTCCCTCTTATTGCTTTCTAGGTAACATCAGCGGACAATGTCCGTATAAGGATTGAAAAATGAGAGTTGAGAATTGAGATGATGGGTATAATACGCATCCACGCGTTTGACAGGGAGGGAGACAGAGACAGAGAAAGAGAGAGGACAGTGGGTAGAAAGAGATAAAAAGAGTGAGTAGACGTTTGGTGAACATCAATTAAAACAGGCCAAGAAGAGAAAATTGTCCTTTTACAAAAACAAGAATTATTCAACTATTTTTTCTAACAAATTTGATTCAGGAAATTAGGTAGTCATTCGACTCATTCAAATCAAACCAAAAATTAAATTAAATTTCAAATTAGTATATATATATCATAAACAAATTCTTTGATTTACTAAATGTTTATTAATTCTAACAAAATAATTATACCTCATTTATAAATGGGTTGAATTGGATTGCGTATCATATTTGTCATGATATAAATTATCATTTTTTATGATAACATTTATTTAATATTTAAAATACAAAATTTTCATGTAATTTTATTTTATTTTATAGAGTATAATATACCCATTTGGAATTAAAGATATTCAACAAAATGGGAGGTGAATGATTGCCATTGGAAGAGATTAGAGGCCTTAAAAGTAACGAAGACAATGAAGAGTATACAAGGGGCCTCACAAAGATGACATCATAATAAATGAAATCAATAAAAGAAATAGGAGGAAAGCCCTTAATGCCATGCTCCTTTTAACTAATAACAACTAATCTTTATTTATCATTATGATGGCAATGATGGTTGGCCGGCTGAGTTCAAATTCAAATCTCCATCCCTCTTGCAAGAAAATCTTTCAAGGAGAGTATTGGGTCATGAGGGTGGCTTGTGGCTTTGGGCTTTGGGCAGTCAAATTTGATTTTTGTGTTTAAGGAAATGATTAAAGAAATTTACCTTTTCTTGGGATATGTCAAATTAAATATAATTTTTCAAAATTTGATCAAACACTTTTTTTTAAAAGAAAAAAAAACACTTTTTATATTAGAAACGTTTTTTAAAAATAGACTTAGAATATGTGGGACATTGATTCTAAAAAATATTTTTATAATTTTTAATATTTAAATATTATAAATACTTTTTAAAATTATTATCAAACACTCTTTTAAAGTGATTTTACTTAAAAAGTGTTTTTAATATACTATTATAAAAGAAAAATAATAATATTTAAAAAAGCACTTATGAAATAATTAAAGTGTATTTGATAGTGATTCTAGAAAAATATTTTTAATATTTATAATATTGGAATGATAAAACTTTTCAAATATTAAAAAAGTTAAAAATACTTTTTAAAATCATTATCAAACGGATTTATATTCAAAAAAGTGATTATTGACATTTTTTAAATTAATTTTTCCAACCATTAGAAATACTTCCATCCCTCCTAAAATCACCCTCAAATGACTCTTAATTCATAAAATATTTTATTACATTATTCTATTAATTTATCAAATTGGAAACCTTGTCTCCTTTCATATTCTTGTTAATGAATGGTACTTTTTATGTTTTTGTCGGTACAATTAAGAAAAACAAAACCACAATTAAGGTGGGCAAGGGATCATACGACCTTGCTATTCTCCAATGAAAAGGAATTTATGGATAAAAAATTATATGGGTTACAACCCCTTTATGAGTTGGGACCATTTTTTGGTTATTGATATTTTTGGCTAATGAGAATGGAATACGACTAAGAGTGTTAGTTTTTTTAAAGAGATTTTATAATAATATTTATGGATGACATGACCCTAAGATTAGAAACTCTTGACCATAGAAGTGTTTCCACGTGACAAAATTTTTATGTATAAAATAATAAGTAGATTCCAACCTAAGGATAGGAACGGAGCTTATCATATAAGAGCAACACTACTCTTCTCCACTCGTTCAGGTTTTTCTTATTATTTTGTTTATGCGTTGAGTTGAGTGATGATTATTTTATGATATTATTTTATTATTTACTTATATAAAAAATAGTGATTCGACGTGTTAAAATGTTGTTAGCGTGTATTAAATATAAAATATTTTTAATTCTCATTAAATAATATTATGAAAAAGGATATGAATGAATATCGCTAATCTAACTTTAAACTTGACATTGACACCGAAAAGGTATTATGTACTACGATCTTGATCTTATTTTTTTGTGATTGACGCTTCATTACTTAGTGATTTATTGATATGTAATCTTTTTATTTTGTACTTTAATCTCATTAATTTGTATTGTAATACCTTTTATTTGTACTTATATGTTTATATATTGGTCATATATTATTAGGGTGTAACGGTTTTAAATCAAATGATAAATCACTTAAATAATAATTTCTAAAACAAATATATCGAAATTTGATGTTGAATGTTATAAAATGTTTGATATATTCGTATTGGACACCAATTAGTTTTTAAATGAAATTGTCAAATTTCAATCTAAAAATTGGTATTAGAGACTGAGTATCAACTCCTACCGAGAATTGTTGGGTGTAATAATATTCTTATTAAATCAGATGATAAATCACTTGATTAATGACTTTTGAAATATTTTTGTTAGATATAATATCAAATTTTATAAAAGATATTAAAACTCATCAAAGGTTTATGGTGGTACCTTGGCCTAGATTTCGTATATGAAGAATCCAAATTGAATGTTTGGTATGTATGTTACCAAACAAGCATTATGGAATTTTCAAAGATAGGTATGACTAAAACCCTAGATTCATTGCTCATTGGAATGGCATCTTGACGGATGGTAAAAGGCCAAAAAAGAAAAGGGCACGTGCGTGCTGAGAAAATAAAAGGCAGAGGAATGCAGAGATGCCATTTTGGGTTCACCGATGCCTGTTGGTCTTCTAATGTCAGGAGTTGTTGGCCCAAAAGGCAGTTCAGTTGGGCCCCAACACATTGAAAGAGATGTTGGGCCCACATTTTACCGACTCCCATGCTGGCCTCATTTTTCTATGGAGAAGGCCCATTACAGATAACACCCCTCCCACCTCACTCTTCTCTGTCCGATAAGTACTTAAAAGAGCGGATTCTCAACAAAATTATTTGACTTTCTAATAACAATTAAAACAAATATTTATGGAAAATTTAAAGTTTGTAAAGTGTTACTAAAAGGAGAAAGAAAATGAATAAAAATATCCATTATTTTATACATTTGATTATATAGGAAAACATCATATCGATTTTTTTTCTTCACCTGTAGACACTATTTAATAATATTAACAAAGTTTTAATATCAATCATTTACGAAATATCGTATCAAAATTTTAATATCAATCATTATTAAAGTTTTAATATTAGAAATTAAATTTTTATAAATCACGTTATTTGCATCTTTAGTATTTTTTTATTTTTTTTTTGTCGTTATCAAATCTTACTTTTCATGTTGTGATCACATTTTTCATGATTTAGGTGATATTTTCTCACACTTTAATCATAGTTTAAAATTTTTATTTGATAAATAAAGACGACAGGCCCCACAAATAATTATTATAATTACCATAAACCACATTATCGAGTGCGTATACAAGTTTGATATTCCATTGTAATCATCAATATATACACTTCTTGTTCTCAAGTGGCCAAAAGTTTGATTGCTACCAAACAAGAAACCCTAATATGAAATACAAAAACAACCCAATTTTTAACTCTATTTATTGAACAACTTTATGGGATAGTGATTGAGAAGGAGATGGGTGAATATATTGTTTGTTTTCTCATCTCTCTCTCTCTCTCTCTCTCTCTATATATATATATATATAGTTTTTATTTAAGAAATATATGTGTGTGAGAGCCTGCATCCCACAGAGTATAAGTCAGCTTTTGCTTTGCTTGCTCTGAAAGAGTATTCAATCGTAAATTAAAGAGAGGAAAGGTGGTGGAGGAGGAGGAATGGAATACACAAAGAGAGGGCCACACTGCAAGCATTCATTCCACAATTTAATCATTCTACACTAGCTTTTCCAATGGATTCCATTACCTATTTACTCCTCTCTACCCTTGGATGCAAAGCAATGATATTCAAACCTTTAAATAAAATAAATAAATAAATTATTTTAGCCATAAAAAAAAAAAAGGAAAAAAAAAAAGCATATTGATTAGTGATTTTAAGTCCCAAGTCTTGGCTACATCTCATGAAGATAAAGCAAAACTTTTTAGTTAGGTTGGCAACATTATTTAAGTAGTTCTTAAACACCGGTTTTTAGAATATATTTTAAGATAACTTTCTCGGTCAATTCTATATAAAAATATGATATATTTACGTATGATGTTCAAGTTTTTAAAATATCATTTATATTTTTAATTATTTGTCAAAATACTTTATAGAACCCCTAAAAATATTCCTTTTAAGTTAGAGGACTATTTCTATTTTAAATAATAAAAAATTACTTTTAAATATGTACATATATTTTTATATCTTAAAATAGCTAAACAACAAAAATAGATGATAGGTACAAATCCATGGGTTCGTTAGAATGTCTTAGTATACATGTGGGCTTTTCTATTTGAGAATTATCTATAGAAGGATATAGTTTGTTAGAGGGTTTGTTATAAATCATAAGATGCAATAATTGTGGGTTTGGTGGGGTTTAAATCTACCAAAAATGTTCCAATTTGTCATTATTGACTTGCTCTAAGGGTGAAATGGGAATATTTTTTGGACACATATGGTTGAGATAAGATCATCAAATTAGGTGATTCCGAATGGACTATGGAGTAGTTTGGTTCTTATGTTGTGAAGGGAATATGTTTGGTTGTTACCATGTAAGGGTTCTGCACCAAATGATGTCACTACTCTGACCTTACATGTTCTATTCTATATGTTAACGAACTTTATTTTATTTTTTATTTTTTATTTCCTAACTTCAGATTATGGTTTGGGGGAGACTGGCTGATGTTTACCTAGATGATGACTGGCCACTATTTATTTATTTATTTATTTATATTTTAAGTTGTCTTAAAAGAAGGAAGAGTGGCAAATGGTCTACTTGTTTGTTAAGTGAGTTAAAAAGAAACAAAGAAACTTGTGAAGGAATCAAACCAAACTTCCTTCAAACTTCATCCAACAATGGGGAACTCAACCTCCTTGAAAATTGGGATAGGGTTGATGGTGGGTTGGGTGGCCTTATTTATCCATCACATAAAAGAATAAGGACATACCTATTCCAACGACTCTCTCTCTTTCTTTCTCCCCTGCAGCATTGGATGCCTCCCCTCCTTTTGGGCACACCCGTGGGTGTAAAAGGCAGAGCACCAACCCACACCCAATCTGAGAAATAAAAAGTAAAAGTTTGATAAGTTGCATTACACTCAATAAAGCAATCAAAGATTATGGGATGAACCCTACTTTTAAACATGTCCCAAATGATGATCCATTTTGGAGAGTGGAATCATGACTCATTCCACAGTACTATAATGGGTTTCACCATCACAAATCAAGGGCCCACTTGGTTGACACGTGTGCCATTCTCCATCATTGGATTGAAGCTAATTAGGGGAGTCTTAATAAGACAAAGGGGAGGAGTAAACAAAGGCATTATTCCATAATCTTGCAATCTATTGATATAATCATTGGTTTGAAGCATAATGGGAATCTTGAGAGTTGAGGAAAGAATGTTAAGAGGATAAGAGAAGATGGTTAATGAAAAAGGGCTGTGAAGGGACCAAATGGTGTAAGGTGAATTTGGGAGGACAACGAAGAAAAAGGAATGTAGAGGGAATTGGAGGTTAGGAGGCACATGTGGGTTTAATAGAGGTGGGACTGAAGAACATAGGACCATTGAATTTTAAGTCCATGATTGTGGTATGACAGGGTGTAACCTAACCCATCCGAATTTAATCCCATTTTGAGCATATTTGGACAACCCCTTTTACAATTTAGCTTAGATTTGGGCGAAAATAATAATAATAATAATTTGGGTTGCATTTGGATTGGCATGTAGGGTAACTCAAATCTAAATTATATAATAATTTTAGTTAAATAGATATTATATATATATAATAAATAATTATAGTTTATATTATGTTATTTAACTAATGATATTTAAATTTTAATTAACTTTAACGATTTTAATTAATATTCAAATTATATGAAAATGGATGGATTAACTTTTATTTATTAAAATTAAATAATTTATCTTTTAACAAATCATTACATTACATGGATGAATATAACAAGTGAGTTTTCTTTTTCTTTTCTTTTTCTATTTTCGAGCAATCCAACCCAACCCAAGATAATATCACCCAAACTAGTTCAAGTTTTGACTCGATTAACCCCCATAACACATTGAACCCTAGCCATCCATATATTTTTTGCCTAACTCGAGTCATGCCCTATTTTAATTCGAGTTTGGGAAAAAAAATGTTCAAGTTGAGGTTGGGTTAAGCAACTCAAGTTATAAACCAAATTGAATTGAGCTTTAACCAAATATAATTTATTCATGAGTTAGGTTTGAATTAAATTTAACTCAGCCCAATTTACACAAGTTACACTCCTATCTTAGAATGGTTGATGAATAATAGTTTGAGCTCAATTTGACAGGGCAAGATTTAAAATTTAAAATTGTTATATTTGGTTTTTTTTTTTTTTTAAATATATGTTTTTTAATCTTATAATTTTATTATTTTTATTTTTTTATCTTTTATCAAAAATGGTAAATTTTTCTGGTGAAGATAAGGTTCTTACATTAAATAACCTCCATCAGATTTTTCCTAATCATGAAATTTAGGTCTAACTTAATCATCTTTTCTTGCCAGCATGTCAAGCTGAAATTTTTCCTATCGTTTAATCTTGTCTCAATTTTCAATTATAAGGCCTCTTTATACCCTGAAAACGCAGCTGGGAATCGTGGGCTTTAGCCGTGTGACGTCTGCGTTTTGGGCTTTAAGATCCCAATTGAAGGTTAAGACTAAATTGGGCCAAATTTGGGCTTGGGCTTGGGCTCGGGCTCTGAAGAATTAACGACCTAAAAGTTTTCTCCCAAATTTTCGTTGAGTGATGTTGAAAACAGTACATGTTTGATATTTCTAATGTCAAAATAAATAAATAAAAACAAAAACCCCAGTAGAGAAAAATAAAATAAAATAAATTGTTGAGCTCAAACTTAGCCCCCGCTTGGTAGTGATTCTACAAAATGCTTTTAACATTTCTAATACTTGAAATTTTTTGTAATTCAAGGATTAAAAAAGCTAAAAACATTTTCTAAAATCACTCTCAAACGCACTCTTAATTTTATCTCATCCGAGCCAAACCTTATTCTATGTATGGAACTAAATTTTGAAAAAAAATACAATGATAAACCGCTCTTAATTACTTAAATTATCTTAGATTCAAATTTCAAATCATTTTTTTTTTCCAAAGTCCTATCATTCCAAACGCAATGTTAACATAAAAAGTTACCAGAAATTTGGGTTTTTTTAGGGCGTTACTATGGGTTTCTTCCATGAATAGGCCCCTAGAGATGATATTTACAAAAGAACCAACACTTAAAACACATCAAAAACAGATTTGACTAATTTCAACTGATAGGTGAAATACAAAGGAATAATTTCATTCCATTGTAGATCCAAAAGCACCTTTAAGACTCTAGTTTTCAACCACTCATTGAACTAAGCTAATGAAAAAAAATTTATATCTGCAATACCACAAGTACAGTAGAAAATGGAAAGTCTCACAGCTATAAAATGTCATCGTACCTCAATTCAAAATAATAGTGTTAGAATATTTTCTCTTTCTCCTTCTTGCTTTCCTCAGGATTCGTTCAGTCTCTTCCTTCACTTCCTCTACCAAATGGTTTCCTGTGTTAGCCAAAAGAAAAAACATACATGAAACAAACTATGTATGCCAAAAGGCAGTCTAAGCAAGTAAAATGTCTGACCAACATTACACATGCAAACCCATTTTGAAGGAGTGTTCGGGTGAAGGAAAAATGGAAGGACCTTAGGAATGGAATTTTCTTTTCTTTTGTCTATTTCTTGCTTTGATTCATTTTGTGTTTAGACAGACGGTTGTTTTCCAGTAGAATTTTTTCAGCATTGAATCTTAAAACTCTATCCAGCATATGAGAATGATCAATCTCTGCTAAAAGCATCTCTTCATAGAACAATTAAGAATCCATTCAGGACAGCTTTACCCTATGTTTGGCTATTCAAAATTTTGAGGGGAAATGAAAGGAAAAAAAAATAGAATGAAAGAAAGAATGATAAAAAAAATTTTAAATTAATAATATATTTTTACATGTTTTTCAAATTTATTTCATTTGTTTTTTTCTATATAAAGATTAAATAATTTGAATATACATAAGTTTCTAACTAATTTTAATTATATTTTATTTTCTTTTATACTTTTCATATTAAACCAAATATAAGAAAATCATCTTATTTAGCATTTTCTTTTTCTTTTCTTGGTACTTTTCTTGAACCAAACATAGCATTAATTTTCTTAAACTTATGCTAGAGTTCAGATTTATCTCCCCATGTCTAGGACACCAGCTAGCACTTCTGGTTCAAGGAATATTTGACTTCGAAAATTGTTTAGCAAGGAAAAGATATGAGTAATAGTCACCAAGAAAAATCACAACCTACAGTTTTGCATTTAATCACTTACCTGATTCTTTTTCCTGAAGCAAGCAGGAAAAGCCTCCATCAATTTCCTCATCAGAGTCAATGATAACCCTGCATTCTCTTTCCTGCATCATTGACCTTCATCTCAGGTGACCCGCAAAAAAGAAAAAAGGATTTACACAGTTCATCAAAAGAGTAACTGCAATATTTTTTTCACATATAAGGGAAAAAGGTTAACCATAGCTATGCCATGGTAGGCTACAATTCTGAACATGCGGTAGTCATTAACTAGCATTTGGTATAAGTTGATATTTGTACTTCTTTCTACATAAGGAAATGTAAAATTCTTGGCCCATGTATTTCATAAAATAGAAGTCAGTACTATGCATCTCCCAATTAGAAGATATTCTACTGTTCTATCCAAAAAAAGGACAAGAGGAACAGTAAAGACTGAGTTACCCGTTCAAGAGGAGAAACTCCATTCTGTTTGGGCTGCCTGTTGGAGTTCCTATCTGGGAAAGTGGCTCGTTCTCGTTGTACTGAGTTCCAGCTTCCCATTTCTATCTTTGGAGGTAGAGTTGCTTGCATACAAACTTTTGTGGGCAAAACTGGCCTGGGATCATGAAGAATCTTTTTAGTCTCTCCCAAGGTTAAAAGGAGCAATGATATTGAATAAAGATTCAGAATTAACTAATGTGTACACTCTGAAAGAGAAGTGGATTGCATCCTAAGTCTGTCAGAAAACACTTTTAACCATCCTACATATCATGCTAAAGCAGATATTAATGTTCAGGACTCTATTTCTATTTCACATCAAGCAGCTTGAACTCCAGGATGTTGTGATTCAATTTTTTCTCCATTGCTAAAATTTACACCTCATCAACAGGAACAGAAAAAAAGCCAGTCCCCAAGCTGCAAATTGCTTGATGGCATTTATCTTTGAGGAGATCACATCATTTTCAAGCTCATGCCATAAATGGTTTAATTGAGCAGAGTAGTGACAAAGGAATAAGAATTATACATACTTCTTGAGAGGCTGTGGCTTTTCCTTTGGAGAGGCACAGTAACTGGAACTCTACAGTTATGCAATGTAGAGGTTTTGTGAGAACAGATATCAGAATACTTGTTTGCATGGAAAGAGGTAAGAAGTAGATCATTGTCTGAGAATAGCAGTGTACATTTGGTGGAAAAAAAGTCTGTATTGCATATTTTTGGTTGGGGGTCTTCAGGCTGTGTGCGGTTTCCTGCAAACAATTGAATGATGCACAGATAAGTAAATTTCAATGCTGGGAAGCACAGAGATATATAAAGCAGAAATTTCAATTGAAATATTGCCTTGAGAAAGAAATATAATTCAATTCAGCACTTCTCCACATTGTCTCAAATAAACAGGACTTATCTTGCAGTGTTCAAAATCTTCACGTATTGAAGCGTTTTCCATTAGAGTATTATACATGCCTGCATTTCTTTGGTGATGGTCTTGCAGAGTTCATTTTGTAATTTTTGTAAACACATTTCAATCTGCTCTGGTAAAGCTGAAAGCATTAAGAAGCTCTGCTGTAAGTTGTCTTGATATAAATCCTTGTTCATTTGATCAGAAATAGACTTCAAGGCAGCATCAAGCCTATCTTTGATATCTTCATGTCCCTTGTTCTGGTTATCATGTCTCAGTTATGTCAGGAAGTCTTCATCCATTGATTCATACAAGTAGGGAGTACAAGAGAGAAAGTAACCAGGCCAGATAACAATGTTCTCACCATTAGCAGAAGTGAGCTATCATGAACAGTTAACTTCTGCCGAAGGCCTTCCACTGAACGAAATTGAGAATCATGAGCCTATAAAAATAAACTTTTGCAGCTGTAAAGAAGATTAAAATTGTATCTCAATTTCAACAAAACTCTGTTCCTCATTCCTGTGAGTTCACTGCTCATCACATATTCAGATTTCATATGCATGTCAATCCAATGGAACCATATTCTTTTTTACAAAGTCACCCCAAGAAGATCTACCATTAATATTTAGCCATCGGTAAGTGAAAATGCATCATTACATATACACTGAAGAAATGGTGTTCCCTTGTCTTGTATTCACCTGAATCTGTAGAGCCACATCAAATGGCACATCCTCCTAGAGTTTTGTTCTCAGTACGTTGGAAACTAAGCCCTCTTGTCTAAAGTAATTAATGACCCAAATGTCTTTTTCAGGACTTTCTTCATTTGTCAGTTGTGCACTTAATTGTATGTAAACTGAAGTACTACAACAGAAAACTAAATGGATGTTTTCTATTTCTGGCATTGAGGAATTTTGACACTTACTCTCCATTAGGAATTCCTTCATTCCTTTATTCACTTGCATGACATCACTCTGAATAGAATCCAAGATCATTCCAAACCTGGTTAATGAAGTTTCCATCATCCCAATCCTGTGCTCCAGGTCTTCACCAATCTGACCTGCACAGGCAAATCACAATTTAATATTCTGTGCTAGCACATGACCACAGGTACAAGGGGACAAGTCTATTTGACATGCTAAATTTGGATGGTGAACTAAACATACTTGAATCCCTTTTGAATCTTGTTCAGGTGAATGAACAATAGTGTTTTATCACGACAAAGAAGGCTTACATCTATAATCAGGAGCGGAGGCAGAACTCCATTTGCGAGCTAGGCTGGTGGAAGACCTTGAAATTGGAATTTGACTCTCTTCCCTTGTAAAACTAACTGGGGCTAAGCAAGAAATCCTTTTCATCGAATTCTCTCTTTCTTGAGAACCAAATCTCTGCAAAGACACAAAGAGAGAAATAACAAATACAGTTTATTTATGTATGGAAAAAAAAAATCAGCAACTCAGGAAAGATGGAAACAAAAAACAGTTTCACAAAAGTTAAGAGTGATGATATTGCAAATCATAAACATTAAATGAAATACCATCCTACAAAATCATGTTTCTGTTGCAAAGTCATTCATATGCTGATAAATCTGGATGAAAATATGTGGAAAAATTCCCATAGTTTTGTCACCCTAGTAAACTAAGTATTTTGCAATCATTTGAGTTGAGTTTTTCCTTTCTTTAGGAATTAAACAGCAACAAAAAAAAGGATAATGCTAAGACCTCATGTTTCCATAATCTTTCTTGACATCCAAATAAATGTTCAAATCAATTTGATTTCCTTTCATTACCTAGCTGAAAATTGAAATGTCTTAGAATACAGATTTTACATACTATCATTAGCTCTGAAAGCAAGTGAAAGACTTCTGAAATGCAGAAGAGAGTAGATTTCGTGTAGAATTGCATTTCAAAACGTCTCAAACCAAAATGTTCAAATTGAAACTGAAATTGACCTGATCATTTGCCACAATTTCATCAAGAGAGTTCTGTGAAAACTGAGAAAACATTCCATGCTGCGACTGCGAGAAAGATTGCTGTGACTGCTGCTGTGATCGGAGCTGCTGTGATACTTGTGGTCCAGTTGGCACGGTGCTTGATCTCCTTTAAATCATCGCCAGAGCAAACAAAAAGAATAAGTAACAACAAGAATAATCAAAATGAATTTAGATTTGGAATGTTCTTCATTCCGTTCGGTCGATAAGAAAATGAAAGCAACAACAACCTCTAAATCTTCTATTTTCTGATTCTGTTTCTCGAAAGTAAAAAACCAAACTGAACTAAACCAAATTGACGTGAATTACGCTGAGTTACATCACGAATAATGACAATTTTAAAATTTAAAATTCACTATATCTCTTATTTTCCAGTTTTTTCACCTGTCTTCTTTTCATTATGAGAGTGGCGAAAATGAACTCAAACAAGCTAAATAGTTATGGAAATAACGAAATTTTCAATCTCCAAAATTGACTTCTTGTCATTTTCCACGTTTTCTCGGAAACCTACATTTTCTTAGAAACCAAACTGATGATTTTGGATGGAAACGAACCTGGTATGAGGAGGAAGAACTGAAATCGAACTCAGATCGCAGGCTTTGTTTATCTTCATCTTCATTTCATCAAATTAACGGCTGAGATCGTGGAGATTTGGACAATGCGTGATCGTGGAGACCGATCCGCTGACTGAACCGAACGAGAGTAAAGAGCAACGAGTCTTGTACACACAGGAGTACAGGACTAACACAACTAGGCGGGAAATGTGATTGTGCTAAAACGACGTCGTCTTACAGACAGACTTGGGATGAACGCCGTCGTCCTTATTAGAGATCTGGGAAGACTGTTTTAACCCTGAAATCAATTAAAACTATTTTCAAAAATTATTCTTAAAGAGTTATTTTTTGAAAAATGTTTTTAACATTCTCAAACAAGCATGGAAAAGTATTAAGAGAAAATTATTGGTCCATTATTGAAATACGAAATAAAATTAAATATAATTAAATTGATCAACAATTTATATATTTTTCAAATTATTTAATTTTAATATAAAAAAATGAAAAATAAGTCAAATATTTAAAGAAATATTTCTTTAACTTTAAATTTATAATTTCTTTTTCTTTATTTTTTTATTTATAGTTGTATAAAAATGTGTTTGATAATAATTTTATAAATTATTTTTAAACTTTTTTTTTAACACTTGAAAAATTTTATTTTTCAAATACTAAAAAATATAAAAACACTTTTTAAAATTATTATCAAATGCAAACTAAATTTACCAATAAAACAATTTGGGCATGAAACTTTGTCAGCCACATAGAATGCATCATATTTTTGGTAAACAAAATCGAAATTATTATAATGTTATATTATATTATTATCCCCATAAAATAATTCCCCAAGGCATGATGCTTTTGGTTAGTCCAACCACATTACAAATGTGTATAATATTTGGAGACCAATTTTTGGCAGTTATTCATCCACATTACCTAACGGCAGCCAATAGAATATTACGGGCCCATCATCTATTTAAATTAATATAGAAATGGATCAAAATTCCCATGACTTTGATTCAAAAATAAAAGCTATCTTCGACATTAATAGTTGACATGGTCACGGACAAGTAGACGATGATATTGTTAGCTTGCTTGGTGAATTGCACTTGAGCTCAAATTATTAGCGATAATCATAAATTATATTTGAAATATTGGAACAAATAATAAAAATGAGAAATCAGTTATATTTTCTATTTGTTAACTTATTTAGATCATTTATTACCAAAGAAATCAATTTTCGATCTTATTGAAATTTTAATTATTCCTTTTTACATGTTATTGTAATTCAAACTTTATTCTTATTCTACTTTCATTCCTACCTGTTTCATAC
This sequence comes from Vitis vinifera, assembly GCF_030704535.1. Lineage (NCBI taxonomy): Eukaryota > Viridiplantae > Streptophyta > Magnoliopsida > Vitales > Vitaceae > Vitis > Vitis vinifera. The sequence goes on along the minus strand of NC_081819.1, from coordinate 22,498,347 downwards.
ATGTCATAATATATTATATTTTATTATTAAAAAATATTAAACAAATATTTGTAAATCAACTTAATAACTTAAAGTGTATTAATAATATATTTTAATTCATTAAATAAATTAAATATATTTGATAAAATAATTTAATGGTATGATTTAAAATAAAAAATAATTTTAAATATTAAATAAAAACAATTAACTTATTTTTAAGTTCACATATTGATTTTACATTTTTATCATTATTTTTCCTAGTTACCTCAAACGTCGTTTACCCTAATTATAATTTATAAGAATAACTATATTAATTTGATAATTTAAAATAAGTTTTAAGTATTTTATTCGGTTTCATAAATTATTTATGATATAGGTATGTTGTGAAATATGGTATGATCATACAAAATTATCATTTTTATTAAAAAAAAATTAAAAAATTTAATAATTATGTTTTATTGTAATGTAAGTATATTTATATTGTAATTATAACATATTTTTGTTATACCTGTATTTTATAATAAAAGTAATAATATTGAAAATCACCTTTTATACCTTATTAATATTCAACATATCAAATATATTAACATCATCCACTCTGAAAAAAAAATTATATGAAATTTAAAAAAAAAACAAAACACCATGTAAAGGAAAAAAAATCATATAATTTTTTTTAATTATTTTATTATAAAAATAAAATATGATTAAACATTTTCTATCATTTTCTTATTTGTTTAGAAAATCTGAATGGAAAATTAAATATTACATATCTCTTAAATTTAATACAAAAACATAATTTATCAATTTAAATTTATAATATATATATATATATATATATATATATATATATATATATATATGAAAAAATCATCATTTTTATGATATAATTATAAAACTCATTTTTTTCCTAACAAAATTAAAAATTAGAATAAAAATAAAAAAATGTAAAAAAAAACAATAATTGATATTTCGAAAAAAAATTTTGAATTTTTTTTAAATAGTAAATTTAAATAACAAATTATATATAATTGTAAGGGTTAAACCCAAAATTTTGATTTAAATTTTGAATATCAATAATTACAATAAACGTGGGACCCATGTACCATAAATATATGGACAAATCAAGTGAAGTACTTTAAATGCTTTGAATTTTAAAAGTTTTAGTTAAATGACAGTTTTGGTATATTAAGCCTATTAAAGTCCTCCCCAATAATTATTAGAAGAAACCACCCTTTTTAGTAATTGTTCTGCTCAGTCCACCCTATTAGGTAATTCTTCCTAAATAATAAGTATTAAATTTTACCGAACAAAATAAAATGAAAATACTCATCTTTGCCCATTTAAGGAATTTTTTCAAAAAGAAAATATTTCATAATAATTTAATTTTTTTTTCTCCTAACTTTTGAATGGACATTAAGATATGTATAATTTTCTCACCTGTTTCTTTTCTGATAAATCTTCACTTCATTAACTTTCCGGAACATTGCTTAAGTGGAAAGTAATCATAGCCACCTCAATTAAAGTTGTTGTATAATTCTTTCATGATTATTGAAAGATACAAAAATTTTCTTATTATAAAAGGGAAAAGCGCGTCTACAAGTCACTTCACTTCTTTTAATATTTATATGTTTAATATTAAATGATAGTGAAGTGAAGTGAAGACAAGAACTATTGTTAGTCTACCTCCACCATCAATTTAAAAACTATTTGATTCAGAGAGATGCTTTTTATTCCTTTTTGTCAAGCATGCATCACCCCTAAATCATATTATATCGTTTTAGATAGCCCATACGGAAGTCATTGTGTGGAAAAGGCATGTGTTAGATATTGTTTTAAAAAACATTTTATTCATATATCTAAAATGGTCTCCTTAATTTGTACCTAAAATAGTTTGGATAGTTTCTTAATAAAGTTTTAGATGACATCAGTTTTTATGAAGCATTTTTCGAGATTTTGATGACTTTTATTATTACAAAGAAAAAAATTATCCAACGAGATGTTTTCAATTATTTTTATTTTTTAATATTTAAAATAAGTGTATTTTTTTTCATATTTAAGTTCGTAAATTGAATTTTATTACTAAAAATAATTTAAAACCGTTTTTAAAAACCTTCTTAGATAATTATTTTCCAAACGTTTTTAAGTGGGTCCTTAAATTTTATTTTGAAAAATATAACAAGCCTTATATTAGAAGCAATAAAGAGTCGTCTTGACTTTTATTTGAAAGATATATCAAAAAGAAAATAAATAAATTTAAAAAAAAAAACCACGTTGGCATAGATGGTTGGCAACGTGAACGACGCCACACAGATTATGATGAACTTTCAAATACAAAAAGATACATTCAAAATCAAAGACTAAACATCTCTATCACCGTTAACGAAAGGAACTTTCCCGTGACTTAAGATTTTATTCCATTCTGAAAACGCGTGAAATACATTCTCGATATTTATCGAGAAATCGAATGGATGTTTGGCTGATACCATGAAGATCTATTCTCCAAATTGACTTGAATCTTACACTATTGACTGTGACGTGTTTTACTAGGGATAGGATAGCTCGTCCCCGGCCTTTTACCATTTTAATTCAAGTATAAATCAAGCTGGTCAATTCAACTCATTCTTATTCTAATAGCAAGTAGAACAATGTTTTTTTATATTATAGTTATTATTGTTAATAAAAAAAATATTTTTAGACCATATTTAGTTGATCAAATATAATATAAATATAAGATAAGAGATAAATGTACGTATTTTTTTATGTTTTATCGGAATATGCTAACTCATCATATTTTAGGAGGTGGTGTGACATAAAAGTGGTATTATTGTAGTAAAATAAATTTTTATTTATGAATTTTAAATATTTTAATTATAAATATTATTAATAGGCTTACATTTGTTTGTTTTATATTTTGAAAAATAAAAAATAGTATTAATTTTTATGTATGGATTTACCTTACCCTCTTAAAAATTATTTTTAAAATTCTGAGGTATTAAATTTTTTTAAAAGTTATCATCTTTTTAAAATAAATCCAAATCTTGCACTCTATCCACTTATTAATGCTTTTTTTTAAAATATATATATATCTTTATATATATTATTTTGTTTTTAAATTATTTTACAAACTAAACATTTAAGAGACTAATGTCTTATAATATCATTTTTACGAGATAAAATATCAAAATATATAGTTAAAAATCATATTATAAATTTTGTCCGATTCAATCAATCAAAACATACAACTTGTTGATATTTTCAAAACGCGTATTCATGCATACGATATTTCTCCGATATTTACCAAGAAAATAGCATTGTTTTGCTAAAACTACTAAGATTTAATGTTCAAATTGGTACAACTTATTGATATTAAGCTTAGACCATTTGAGTGTGACTTGTAGGTAGTTGAATTAATAAATACTTGTTCACCAAGAAATTAGAGACAAAAAATCCCTTGGCTAAGTACTCTCACATGGTCAAAACTTCAATTAGACCCACACTGCCTACTCCAGTTGTTTTTGGCCTTGTACAACTCATAAATAGTGATTGGCTAAGAACTCACATAGTCAAAACTTCAATTGGACCCACACAGCCTACTCTAGTTGTTTTTGTACAACTCATCAATAGTGACATATTATTAATGCTTGTGTTAGATTTTATTTCATCATAGTTTATTATTTTTCAGAGCTTTTAAATTAATTTATTTATTTTTATGCTTAGGTGGTCCATGTATTGTTGAAAAGATTCATCAAAGATACGGTATCAAATTTTATGGGATAGGGGTTCCACCTCATCGGAAAATAATAAACACATATTTAAAAGTCATAAATTTGTCTCAAAACTAATAGTCTAATCTTAATTAAAGTTTGATAGTTAATTAATTAAGAGGGTATTTGATAAAATTTAATATTTATTATTTAATAATTTAAATTGATTTTAAGTTAAATTATATTTAAATTATTTATTTATAATTTATTATTTGATTTTTATTTTAAATATATTTATTCTAAATCATTGACATATTTATTTTTACAAATTTTAATTATAATAAAAGATATCAAATAATAATAAAAGTTATAGAGTAGCAAAAGATCCATTAAAATAATTAGGATAAATATAAATAGAAAAGAAAAATGAATATGTAAATTTAAAAAATAAATTAATTATTTTTATTTATTACTTAAAGTTATTTTTTACTTTAAATTATATTATTAAATGTATTTAATTTACTTAATGACTCAAATTAAATTATAAATCACTTTTATTTACCAAACACTAACTTAATAAATTTTTTATTAAATCATTTTTTTTAATCCTATTTCCTAATGAAGAATTTAAGATATAAAAGTTTGGTTATATTCTATTTTTTATAATCTATGATAAATAAATAATTTTTTTCCCTTTTTGCTTGCTACAATCTAATATAATTGATTTGATTTTTTTTCTGATTTTTTCCCTTTAGAAAAGTCAAGTTTTCAAATCTCAAGTTTGAGGGAAATGTTTCAATAATTTCCCAAATTCATTGAATAAGGGAGACAAGAGCCTGTTTCATTTTACAACTAAAAAATAAAATAAAAAATAGTAAAGTCAGCATGTACGGACGACTGTGGGGCCATGGGTTAAGGAATATTCGGATGCCCCGACTTTGATACTCTCTGCAAAACCGTCGCTTGGCATTTGTCCACGGCGATAAAACCACCCAGGTGTAACCCTTTTTACCGCCGCATTGCTCCACGTGGCCTCGTTTCCACCGGCAAGTTTCCTGTTCTGTGTCTTTAGGTCAACTGTAATAACTGTCATTCGACTTCGTGGGCTCGTGTCTCTCACGCGGCATTGGTGGATGCATACCACCGAGTCTTGCTGTAGAGGCGGCACACGAATTATTTTCTCCTCGGTCGGCAGGGAAATAGCTCACGGTTGAGGTTGAATTATGACACAGAAAACCAAAGACGAAAGATATTTATTACTGTTTTATTTATTTTTTAAATAAATTAGAATAAATCTTAGGAAGCTATTAATTTTTTAATTCATAACTTATTCTACTGAGGTGGGGTTTGGACACCATTTTTATTTTTATTTTATAAATAAAAATATTCGTTTGCCAACCCTTTAAAACTTATTTTTTTTAAATAATATATTTCAAAACTTGATGAAAGAAATTAAAATTTATTATATATACATATAAAATAATGTACCAATCACTATGAATATTCAAAATTAATTCAAGTGACTTTTTTATATATATATATATATATATTTTGAAAAGTAAATTTCAAAAATTTATCATCAAATATTTCTTGAAAATAAATTTTAATTATTTTTCAAAAAAATATATTTTTGGAAGCTTAAATAAAATAAAAAAAATCTCAACTTATTATCTCAAAAGGAGCAACCACTTTTATATGATGCTTTAAGTTCATATAGTATTTTCTATATTTTGAATTATTCTTCAAAATACTACATAAAGAATATCACAAAAAATTCATAAATTCATTATAAAATAACCTATCTTATATATATATATATATATTTAAATATACTTGTTATTGGGAGTATTTACCATGCATATTTTCAAGTTTAAAAACTATTTTTTATTAGAGTTTTCAAAACATATACTTATATTTTTAATCACATATTTTCTTATACTATTTACTTAAGTATAATTAGGAGTTCATTTGACAATGATTTTAGGAAACGATTTTAATTTAAAAAATATTTTTAAAAATAAAAAATAGATGTTTGATAAGATTTAGGAATCACTTTCACACCTATAGTATCAAAAAATTATTTATAGTGTTTTCTATAAAAATATTTGATATGTAATTTTTTAAAAATATTTTTAGATAAAACATTTTCATTAATAACATTTTGGATAAAAATATTATCAAATCCAATATAAAAATTTCAAATAATGTTTTTTAAATTAAAAAGAAATATAACAATTTTCAGAAGTTGATTAATTTAAATTTATGAGCTTTCATTTTTAATTAAAATGGATTTATTTTGGAAAGAAATTGAAAATCATGGATCATTTTATTCTCCCAATCCATCTTAATTTTCTCTTTTTTTAGCAAATTTATTTATACATGAATTAATTATTTATTATAGGTTCTTTCATTATACCTTAAATTTATTGAAAATACTTCCTGAATTATTTTAATTAATCAATTTTCAAGTAATTATGCTTTATATTTAGAAGAGAGAGAAAAAAAAACCTCATGGTAAGCAAATAAGGGAGGGTGCTCTCGTGGAAGCTTCATCTATTTATTTATTTATTTTAAAATCTTGATTTATTTAAGTCAGTAGGCAATTCAGAGAAGCTTCTTCAAGGTGAAGAAAGCCCACAAGCAAGCAGACAGGGTCGTGGTAAGAGAAACTTGGAGAGAGAGAGAGAGAGTGTTGGGGTTTTTGGGGAGAGAATTTTGGAAGAAAATTGGAGATGGAGACCCCCATCTATTAATTTATCCAACTAAAAAATCCCAAAATCATCAATGTTCTTTGTTTTGTAGTTCACCAGTTCTGAGAGCAGAAGACAAGCAACCCCTTTCCACCCAATGATGAATTAGGGTTCCAATTCAAAATCTAGAGATAGAAAAACCCCTTTTCCCTTTCTTTTTTTTCTTTAAAGAGAGAGAGAGAATTGAATTGAATAGCCATGAGCGTTTGATGTTCATCTTCTCCATTATTGCATGTTTCAATGGCCGTGGTGAGTCCAGTTCCGGCAATTTCACAGCAGCTTGATCACGTACGGTTACATGAAATTGGGGTCTCTGCGGTGATGTCAAGCACTGGAGAAATCGTGGAGGAACAGCCGCTGGCTCTTGTGGTCGAAGATAAGATATTTGTGGCAGTTGGCAAAGAAGTGAAGGAGAGTAAATCGATTCTGGTGTGGGCGTTACAGAACTCTGGAGGCAAAAGAATTAGTATAGTTCATGTTCATCAGCCGGCCCAGATGATCCCTATAAGTAATTCTCTCTCTATATATATGTTTTCCATTTTTCTTGATGAAATCTTAATGGGTATTGAATTATTGTTGTTTTGATGGTTTCTCTTGTGATTTGAATGTGAAATGATGGATAATTTGTTTGAATTTTGTAATTCATGTTCATCGGCTAGCCCAGATGGTCCCTTCTAGTAATTCTCTCTATATTTGCATTTTTTTGGCTTAAAATTTTGATGGGTATTGAATTATTGTTATTTTCATCATTTCTCTTGAGATTTGATCGTGAAATGATGGTTGATTTGTTTGAATTTCCAGCTGGGTTGACTCAGTTTTGTTGAACTACAAGTGCCCAGCTCAATATTTTTTGTCGTTTGATGATCATTGTTTTGAAACTGATGAATTTTATGATATTCTAATGGGGATGCATTTTTTATATTCTGAGATTATCTCTTCTAATCTGATCCTAATTGCTAGAAGTGGTAAATTCAATTGACTCAGTTTTGTTCAGCTCGAAGCACTGGTCTTGAGAACATTTTGCAGAAATGGTCTTTACTTCATCAGTTGCTGCCCCGAGTTTTTCTCTGGCCCTGGATCTCGATTTTTCTGTAATTCCAAGTTTGTGCTTGATTATTTATTTTTTTTAAAGGATTTGACCATTGTGTTAATGTTCACTTGAATGATTAATGGTTTACAAGAAAATGATTTTTTTTTTCTTCTAAGTTTGGAACGTGAACTTTATGACTTTGCAGCTGAATGTTTTCCAGCTGAAAAAGACTCCGGTTCAATTTAACTTTGGGTCAATTTTTTGGTTCCAGAATCAAACAAGAAATGGAGCTATATGACCTGCCATTTGCTAAATTGAGAAGTGTCTTTGGTTGAAAATGATTGATTTATCTTCTCTACTATCTAGCCAAACAGTCTACTCCAGTTATTGTGTAATTACTTTTTACGACTAAATTGCCTTTTCTATCTACTTTGCTGTTAAGTTCACAACTTAGGAAAAGTTTAAGTCGCTTTAAAAGCTTTCTTAATATAATGTATCAAGTCAACAATTAGGTTAATCATCATTTCATGGCTGTGACTTACAAAAGCATTCTTTTATGAATTTGGGATAAATTTAATTGAAAAGATTTCCAAGTTCTTTGATGTCTAAAGCAGACAAACCGTGGATCTTGAGTTGAGGTCTCCTCCAGCTCCAATCCATGCTACGATTTACTGTAGAGGAGAAGAATTGAAGTAATAATATTACAGTCTTTTAAACGCTGATTGGAGTTTTCATTTGCTTCCTTCTTTCTTGGTCTACAGTGGGTGGGAAATTTCCTGCCAGCAAACTGAAGGAGCAGGAGGTCAAAGCCTACCGAGATCTTGAGAGGCAAGATATGCACAAGATTCTAAATGACTACCTTCTCATTTGTAGGAAAGCAGGGGTATTGTTTCTTCTTTTGTCTCCTCATGTACATTTAGTAATTTTGTTGTTGTGGAATTGTATTTTTCCTGTGAGTTACTTTATACTGCATAGCTGAGCTAGTTTTTACTTCTGTTAATAAAGCTAAGTCTTCAGTATTACACCCATTTACAATGAGTGTAAAAGGAGGGTATATCATAAAATTGTACAAAAGCACTAATTTCTGTTACACGATTCTGAAATCCTTGGAGTTCTTTTTTATTACTGAATAATCATGTTTTTAAATTCCCTGACATGCTTTGCCCTTTCTGACTTCTTTTTCTAGGTGAGAGCGGAGAAACTGTATATCGAGTCAGAGAATGTGGAGAAGGGTATTTTGGAACTCATTTCTGAACATGGGATCAAGAAACTGGTCGTGGGTGCAGCAGCGGATAAGCACTACTCAAGGAGAATGTTAGAGCCGAAGTCAAAGAAGGCAGCATATGTGCGGGATAAGGCTCCTTTATTCTGTCATATTTGGTTCGTATGCAGGGGGCACCTCATCTACACAAGGTATGCTTGACATTTTTGTAAATTTATTGTATATCAGTAATTTATTAATTAAATATTTATTTGGTAAAATTTTTACTCAATGGAGATGGCTTTCTATGCTTTGTCGACAATTGTGTCTATATGGACCTTGTAATTATGATTACAAAATATCCGATTGGTTGATTTATAGGGTAGGTTGTGCACTTGTAACTAGTAAAATTGCTTCCTTCATCAATAACCTCATAATTTTTGAACTATCGCTTGATTGTTACTCTCATGATCTCTAATGAAAGGACTATATCTAAATAGGGAAGGTAGCTTGAATGGGGCTGATATAGAGCTCAGAACACCTCCATCACAGCAAGCGAGTCCAAACAATGAAACAGGGCAATCAAATACCTTCAGATCAATGTCCGTATCTCTGGGGCAGAATCATCCATCAAAACTTGTCAATCCAGGTCAAGACTTACCCAGAACAATGTCAGTCCCCGTGAGAATTACAGTGCTTTCTTCCCCTGATGGTACTGGAGGGGTGTCTGCACCATGGAGCAGGATGGGTAGGGAAGGGAGTTCCGACTATTGGGATGGGATATCAAAGAGAAGTCCTTCTCAGGCTTCAGGTTTTTCTACGTGCTCCTCAGGTGACATGGCTGGTGAGGTAAATGAAGATGGATTAGAGTCACGTGCGTCTCCTGTAGCCAAGCAGGCTCTTCACCATTCATCTCCTCCCAGTGTACTGGTATGTGCAAAACTGTCACAAGGAAAGATATATATTTATGTGATGGACCATGTGTACATTTCCAAGTTTATGTTCATATTTTGGGATTATAAGAAATGTTCTCTCTTTAGCATAATGAACTAAGTTGATTCAGTGACACAAGCCTCTCAAATCTACACCATCTGAAGAGTTGCAAACACGGTTCATAAATTTTTTTCAGGAAGAAAATATTTATGATCAACTTGAGCAAGCAATGGTGGAAGCTGAAAATTCCAGGCGGGAAGCTTTTCAAGAGTCTCTTAGGCGCAGCAAAGCTGAAAAAGATGCTATTGAGGCTATTCGCAGGGTAAGACTTAATATTTAATGCTCATTTTTTCTTTTATGGTGATGCTTTTCTTTCGGCTGTCAAGCACAAAAAGGGAAAGAGAGTGAAGGAAAAACCAAGAAAATAGATTTGAAGTTAATAAATTATTTTTACTTGCTTCTTCAAACTCTTTTCACTTATTTTTCCTCTTTCATATAAAAAATAAATAATTTGAAAATGCACAAGTCTTTAATTAATTTTAATTAGATTTTATTTTCTTTCATATTGTCTATGATATACCAAATATGAGAAAATCATTCTCCTTAACAATTTTTTATACTTTCGTTAGTACTTCCCTGGAACCACACATAGCCTTAAAGATTCTCTCTTCATGCTTGTGTAATATCTAGGGGGTAGAGACATTTATCATGCATGATCTAGATGGCCAGTATGCTGGGCAGATATCGTTTTGAGTAATATTTGCTTACATTCAAAGCATAAACATGAAGACTACTAATGAATGTAATGTGTGCGGCTAATCATGCGCCCCCCCCCCCCCCCCAATTTACAGGCTAAAGAAGCCGAAAGATCATTTAGTGAGGAGTTGAAACTGCGGAGAGACATTGAGGAGGCATTACAAGCCCAAGGAAAAGAACTTGAAAGCCTGAGGAACAAGCAACAAGAAATCATGGAAGAACTGAAGATTTCTTTGAATCATAAGTCGCTTCTGGAGAATCAAATTGCAGATTCTGAGCAGGTGGTAAAGGAGTTGGAGGAGAAGATTATCGCTGCCGTGGAGCTGTTACAGAATTACAAGAAAGAACGGGATGAGTTGCAGATTGAGCGTGACAATGCAATCAAAACAGCTGAGGAACTCAAGAAAAAGGGAGCATCAACTTCACATACGCCTCAGTACTTTGCTGAGTTCTCTTTTGCAGAAATTGAGAAAGCAACTCAGAACTTTGATCCATCAGTGAAAATTGGGGAAGGGGGGTATGGAAGCATTTACAAAGGTTGCCTGCGCCATACCCAAGTGGCAATAAAGATGCTGCATTCTGATAGCTTCCAAGGCCCAACAGAATTTCAACAGGAGGTAAGATGCATGCTATATATTCACTCAAAAATCATTGGAATCATTTGTCTTCAGCATCCAATTTCAGGCTGATGGCCCTAATCAATCATTTAATCTGGAATTCAAATCCTATATCATGAATCTTGTTCTCATCTGCAGGTAAATTATATGTCAAGTACCCTCAATGCATTGTCTTATCATTTTATATTTGAATCAATTAATCATTTAGGCAAATGTAGATGCATTTTTGAGGATGTCTTGCTGTTTGTTTACTCCCATTCAATTGGCATATGTTCCAATTGAATATATGCAGTGCATATTATTTGATATTGCATGTTATGTCCGTTGAATTCATGCTTGTGTCTTTACTCACTCACTGTCTTAGTTAGCCAAAATATCTTGTCAAATCACACAATCATACATGGCATATCTTGCATACAACTTTCTTTTATATGCTTGAAAGTGTTATTTTGATATCTTCTGGAAATGTGATTCACTCTAGAATTAATTGTTTGGCTCAATTTTGTCAATGCAGTGAGTAGTTGATTATAAAGAAAATTGTTATGAAAATTATAAAAAGATTTCCTGCTTCAAGGGGACCTTTCTTTTTTTAATATATTATATAAGTTTTAGTTAAGGGTGCAATTTGGGCGGGTTGGTCCGAACCCAACCCAATGTTTGGGCAAGCTTGGTTAAACATTTTCAACACTTAGATTGATCTTGGGTTGAGTTTTTTCAGCTCAAACTTAATTTGAGTTCATTTCAGGATAAGGTTTAGACAACTTGAGCCTTTCCCAAACTTGATTTTTATAATGTCTATTATGCTGTATAATAATATTCTTTTTTTTATATATATATTTTCAAGAAAAAATGTCAAATTATAATTATATCATATATTTTTTTCATTTTTTTTTAGAATGATATATTAGTTTATTTTTACTTTTTTTGTTGCTATCTTGAAACTTTGTTTTGTTTACTATTTAAATTTTGGTAGTAATATATAGATTTTTTTTTTTTTTTTTTTAAAAAAAAAACACTATAGATGAATTTTGAATCATGTTGCCTAATCAACAGACCAACCCAAGTCTAACCTGATTAACTCGAGTTTAACCCGATGAATATGAGTTTAACGTGAGAAACCCAAATTCAATCCGAACTTAGAAAAATGAGAATGGGTTAGGTTTGGGTTCAGTACCTCGGACTAAAGTTTGGGTTGAGGGACTAATTGTTTTTAAATTTGATTGGGCTCAAGTTAGCCATCAACTCAACCAACCTATCCAACTTGTAGCCCTAGTTTTTTTCTTTTTCTCCATATCTGCATTTTAATATAGTAGTTCATCTTTTGCAATTGGGGGAAAAATTAAACAAACATATCAGAACCTGGGGTAGAAAAATGAAAGTAAATTTACTTACAAAATTGGTACTGCAGGTCGACATTTTGAGTAAGTTGAGGCATCCAAATTTGGTAACTCTCATAGGTGCTTGCCCAGAAGCCTGGGCACTCATCTATGAGTATCTTCCAAATGGAAGCCTGGAAGACCGACTCAACTGCAGGGACAACACTCCCCCACTGTCATGGCAAGCTCGTATTCGCATTGCAGCAGAGCTATGCTCCGTGCTCATCTTCCTTCATTCCAATAATCCTGACAGTATAGTGCATGGAGATTTGAAGCCTAGCAATATTCTTCTGGATGCCAACTTTGGGAGCAAGCTTAGCGACTTTGGAATCTGTCGTGTGATCTCTCATGATGGAAATTCGAGCAACAGTGCAACCATGTGTTGCAGAACTGGCCCAAAGGGAACTTTTGCCTATATGGATCCTGAGTTCCTCTCTTCAGGGGAGCTCACTGTAAAGTCAGATGTATACTCATTCGGAATTATATTATTACGGTTGTTAACTGGGAAACCAGCAATTGGGATCACAAAAGAAGTGCAACATGCATTAGATCAGGGAAATTTGAACACCCTGTTGGATCCCTTGGCTGGGGACTGGCCCTTTGTGCAGGCTAAGCAGTTGGCTCTCATGGCACTGAGGTGCTGTGAGATGAACAGGAAGAGCAGGCCAGACCTTGTCTCAGAAGTATGGAGGGTGCTTGAACCCATGAAGGTTTCATGTGGAGCTTCATCATCATCATTTCGGGTCGGTTCTGAAGAGCGTGGCCAGATTCCACCCTACTTCATTTGTCCCATTTTCCAGGTAACTTCATTACACTCATATTCACTCTCTACTGTCTTTTCCATTACTTTCTCCATAATCAGTGTAACTTCACACCTTCTTTACCCAGTTGTGTCAGCAAACCAACTCTGAATTCTTCCTTATATCCAGAACCCTTCATGCTTCAAAAACAAGCCTTACTGAGAATCCCTTCTGTACTTTACACATTCCTCTCATTGTCTCAAACTTGCAGGAAATCATGCAAGACCCTTGTGTGGCAGCTGATGGGTTCACCTATGAGGCCGAGGCTCTGCGAGGATGGCTTGATGGCGGCCACAGCACTTCACCCATGACAAACCTGAAGCTTGGTCACCTGAATCTTGTCCCCAACCGGGCTCTTCGCTCTGCAATTCAGGAGTGGTTGCAGCAGCCCTGAACATTTATATATATCTACATACACCATTTTGTATTCTTCATAATGTCTATACTAAACTTATTTTTTTCTTTTCCTTTTTTTCTCTTCTCGTCTTTCACCATTTTGTTTCCTTATGAGATTCTGGAGTATGTATAAGCATTATATTCTAATTACATTGTACAGAAAAGCAGCATGTTCATGTATTTATATAATTATATTTTTATATAAAGTGTAGGCTTATTAGACTTAGGTCTTGTTTGGGATAGTTTCCTTTGGAGGAAAGATAAAACTGAAGCTAGAGTCACTAGTGGGTAATATCGGTGTTGTAAAATTTTATTAAACATGAAAAAACTTATTGCATTGGTTAAAATAGAGCTTCTACGATAAGTAATATTTTTTAGACTTTTATATTAAACTTTTTTTTAAGTCATAACCTCTTTAAATAAATTAGTCAAACAGACATAAAAGTTCTTATTGAACTTAAAAAATGGTTTTTGACTTCTCAAAAGTCTTCAAACACGACATTAGGAATGTTTGAAACTAAAAGACAATAGGATTTAACAAAGCTAGATTAATTTCAACTAATTAGTTAATCATTCTCCAACATTCCCCAAACATGAGGTAAAAAGATTTTGTACTCTTATTTTATTTCTAAAATTCAAAAACTTAACACTTAAAATAGGTGTGAGATAAAGATGCTTGAACAACCTAGACACCAATAACTTGTCTTCTTGTTCCTCGTAAGAACCACAAATTAATCCTTTAGAGAAATAAATTTTCGCAAAACTTCATGAAAAATCATTCCTTTTAATTTTTTTCCTTATGTTATTTTGGTTTTAGAAAAAATTAAGAAAAAATATAAAGAAAATAAAATTAAGAACAAAAATAAAAGAAAATAAAAATGAAAAAAAATAAAAATATTGAAGCTTATATGCTTTGATAAGCTTCTTTTCCTTATTTTTCTTCTTTTATATAAAGATGAAGTGATTTAAATCAAATATGATAAAATATTTTTTGCTTAGGATTTTTCTTGGAGCCAAGCATGACACGCTTTCCTGAATGCTGAAACCAAACACTACATTAAAAAAATCCCTAATTTCTTAAAAATTTTAAATAGTGTATATGGGAATATACTCATCAAGGATCATGGGCGTCCCAATGGACCTGAGCCGACTTACCTTTGAGAGAGGCAAATGGGAAGGAGCGTGGGGCCCACATCCACGTGTGATTCCACCATGAGGCATGGTACGTGTGAGATAACACCCCACCATTGCCGCAACACATTTCCACTACACGAATTGCCCATTCTATTATCCCGTATGTTGAATTTCAATAGTTGCGACCTCAACTTCATCTCCATATATTGAATCACAAAAGGTGCATTCTTCACTATATTCTTTGTAGAATCGAACAAGTTCATGACACGTATGATCTCTTTTCAACTATGTAAACGAGTTTTAAATTCATGACGACCCATTTCAAACACATAGTTGAAAGTGAATTATTTTATATAATATTAGAGTTAATCCTTAATCCTAATATTGAACTCTATTTTGTTGAGTCTTGCAAGAAGTGTCAATTTATTTAACCCTAAAATTTTGTAAGACATGATAAATATATTATGTCGGTATGAAAAATGATTATGATATTTTACATCAAATAAAATATATATATATATCATAAAATTGATAATATCAATAATGAGAGGGAGTGAGTTGTTACAAATGATATAAGGGGTGTCATGTGATATTTCATATTAAATTAGGGTTGAAACATGAGCGGGGTGGTGACTAATTTGAGCCAAACCCAGTTTGAACACTATCCTAAATTTAACTCAATTTCAGTTTTTTCAGCTCGAGTTGAGTTTGGATTAGTAAAGGTAAAAACGTTTTAGTTGGGTTGATGATACTAGACTCATATTAGTTAGTTTGTATGATTCAAAATCAATTCACAATATTTTAAAAAAAAAATCTATATATTTAAACCAAAAATTAAATAGTAAATGAGACAAAATTTAAAAATAGTAATAAAAAAGTAAAAACAAAATTATACATCTTTTTAAAAAGTAAAAAAGTATATGATATAATTATAATTTGATATTTACAAAAATCTAAAAAATAAATAAATATTATTATATATGACCATAGACATTATAAATGTTATAAAAATATTAAATCAGATAGCTCGTCTTGTTCCAACCTTACTTTGAACCTAACTCAAATTAGATTAAAGTTCAAAAAACCCAACTCTAGCCTGACCCAAATATTAAAAATCAAGTCCAGATAAACATCAAGTTCGATTGGTCCAGTCTTACAAAGTGTACCTTTGCTTTGCATAGGAGAAAATATTCTTACTATTATATATATATATATATATATATATATATATATATATATATATATATATATGCTCTTGACAATTATATAAAAACGTTTTAAAGTCACGAGGATGTCATTATCCAAAATAATATTTTTAAAAACATCTTACATAGTTTAACAAATAAGAATACAAATAATCATTTCAATTAATTTTTGAAACAGAAATTAATTCTTGAATCTAGGCCGGGTCAAATCTAGACACTGGATGAGAGAAAATATAAACAAATGGGATTAAAGTTTTTTTTTTTTTTTTTAATTTAAAAAAAGAGAACATGATCCGAAATAGATTAGAGTTTACCGAGACAATACATAAGATATAAAGTAATAAGGTGTTAGCTACAAAGTTATTGAATTGTAGTGGTATTGGGATACGGATGTGGCACCCATGATTGACAGGTATCATTGGAAGACCTTTCATTCTAATGAACTTTTGGATTATTTAAATAATTTACTAAGAATATTCAAAAGTCAAATGATTCATATTATCCAGCCATAAGTAAATTATGCTTGCTTTCTATCCACTTTATTTTTAATAGAAATATTTTTTTCTTTTAAGGTGAAAGTGGTATTAAAGGGCATTCCACCAAATCTTAGCCCTGTTAATCACCTTTTGACCAACATCAAGGATGCTCTTAGAGATTTAAAATTAGTAACTTGGAGCAAAATCTTTGGACACCACTATGGTTTTAATTATTTTTTAAAACCAAGTTTAATTCTAAATCATGCCCACATCTTGCTTTGAGGACGTGGCTCACTACATTTTCGTCAAAATCAAGTCATTAAATTTTTGGTTTTTAAACTTTAGCAAAATCAAGTCATTCAATTTCACAAAATAGAAAATAACATTTTAAAAAAAAAATGTAATATTTTATTAACTTATACATTAAATATATTTTTTAAAATAATAATTTTTTGTTACGAAAATTTATATATAAAATAGGGGTATATTTTAAAAATTATTCTTACATATTTCTTTAAACTCTTCATTTATTTATTTATTTATTTTTATATAAAGGTTAAATAAATTTAAAATGTATAAATTTTTAAATAATTTTAATTATATTTAATTTTCTTTTATATTTTTTTTATGATAATTAAACATGGGAAAATCATTATTTTTTAATTTTTTTTAGGTTATTTTGGTTCTAGAAAATTTGAGAAAAAATAAAATAAAATCAAGAGAAAAAAAAGTAAAAAAAAAATTAAAGATGATAAATTATTTTTACATGTTATATTTTTCTTCTTTTATATAAAGATGAACTAATTTAAACCAAATATAATAAAATATTTCTTTTTTCTAGTTTTTTCCTAACTTCTTAAAAAATTTAAAATAATGTATAGTGGATATACTCATCAAGAATCATGGGGAGGCCCAGTGGGCCTGGGCCCGCTTACTTTTGAGAGAGGCAAAAGACAAAATAGTAGAAAGCAGTGTGGGGCCCAGACATGTGAGCCCCCACGTGTGATTCCACCATCGGGTATGGTATGTGTGAGATAACACCCCACCAAAACCCCAACATATTTCCACCCTCTGAATTGCCTGTTCCATTATCCCATGCTACTCACCCATACCGATATGACACGTGTCATCATTGAATTTGCTAAACCCAACAAAAAGTCAAAGAAATTCGGGGCGGTCTTTGACTCCTCATGCCCACCAATCGTGTCTCGAAACGTATGGAACTGGCCTAGGATTCACCACTTGGTACCAGAATTCCTGGTAATTATTATTCCGCCGTCTTCTCTGTACGGTCTATACGGAGGCCCTAACTTCACCAGACGGTAGCCAGTTACTGTTAATGAAATAAAGACCTTGTCCCCACGCGCTTTCTCTTTCTTTATTTATATAAAACCCTAGTCAAATGGTAATAAAAATAAGGTGTTTCTCCACTAGTAAAAAAAAAAAAAAAAGGCTATTTGAAGATAATTCTTAAATAAAACTTTATTCAAAAATATTAAATTATGACTTTTGAATAAACATTCCCTGAACCAAATGATTGACCAAACATATATAAAGAAAAAAGTGAATACTAAGGAAAAATATATCAAAAAAAATTAAAATTGAATAATAATGAGAAAAACTTATAAATTATTTTATTAATTTTACCATTACATTATTTTTTTCAGAAAATATTTAAAAATAAAAAAGTTAGAAATTATTAAATTTTTTTTATAAATTTTATATGAAAATAAATTTTAATATATATATATATATAATATTTTGTTTTTATGTATTTTTTCTCAAGTTCCTCCAATTTTTGTTAAAGGCCAAAACATTTATACGGCCCAAACAAGGCCGTACAATGATGTAGATTGTAGTACAAGGTGGTTGCAGTTCTTATCAACTGAGATTGTTTAGTCGGTGATAAACACGCGGTGGGTGCGATTGGTTGTCAAAAGGTCCAAACGGTTAAAAAAACACGGCATTTTTCTCATGTACTAGAAGAAGGGGAAGAAAAAGGCAAAGCAGAGAGGGTGTAGATGATATTTTTTTCGTCGATTTCCCAGTCTTCTCTTCTGCTTTTTCTCTTTCACCCTCTGTTGGAACCAAACAAAACCAAACCCTAACCTTCTCCGCTTGTTTCCCCAGAAAATCGCTTCGTTTCTATGGATTCTCCCAGAAATTTGCTCCTTCTGTTTGTTCTTCTTGTCTGCACTCTTACTGTGGCCTTCGCCGGAGACATAGTTCACCAGGATGACATCGCTCCGAAGAAGCCTGGCTGCGAGAACAACTTCGTTCTGGTAAGACGTCCTACTTCGATCCACTTCATTCTCGTCTTTCTTTTTCAGCTTTCTTGTGCTTTCTTAGGTCTCGGTTTGGTTGCTGAGAAAACAGAGAGGGAAAGTGGAGGAAAGTGAATTTTGTAATTTTTATTTTTATTTTTGTTGTTCTGATTTTTAAAAGGTTGAGAGAATTTGACACGATGAGCTAATTTTGCTTTCTGGTGCTTTTCGAGTGGCCAAAACAGTGTTTATGAGTGACGAAAAAAATTCAGATTCCTAGGCTTGATTCCTCTTCTTATACTTGCATTAACCAAACGAGGCCTTGTTCTTCTGTTTGATTATTTGTTGTTTAAGCTGGTGTGAGTGGAACGTAATTTTGCGCAAATATTTTTTGGCTTTTGATTTTGGACTTTAATTGAAGCGTGTGTTCTTCATCTTTTCCCTTTTTGGGTTGAAGTATGATTTGCGGTTTGTTGATTATCATCAATATTCCTCACTACTTGGACTCAACTTTTTGGTTTGTTTAAATACTCAGTTGTTTTCTATTTTTGGTGCAGCGTACTGAATTCTGTTTTTGTTTTCCCTGGAAAATTAATTTAGAAAGCATGGCTTTGTTTATATATATATATATATTTGTGGTTTAGTTGTTAATCCTTCAGGTCTTGTGATGGATGATGATTTTTCAAATGTTTTAATTTCAGAAACAGACTTCCTAGGTAATATTTTTTTGGTGGTTATTTTCCCTTTTTGATGGTTATTTTCCCTTTTTGATGCTATCTGAGTTGCTGCAAGATTTGAAATGTAAGAGCCTTTCAAAGCCAATTGTATGTGCCAGACTTTTTTTTAAAAGAAGAAAATGGGTTTAGATAAAGCTCTAGCCATACTAAGATGATTCTTGTGGAGGAGGCATGAATATGTTGAGCCATTTCTTGTTTTATTAACCCTTTGTTTTATTCCACAAGGAGAATCTGTAATTGTACTCATAATCCGCTTTGATTTCATAGGTAAAAGTACCAACTTGGGTTGATCATGAAGAAGGGAATGAATATGTTGGTGTTGGTGCTCGATTCGGTCCTACCTTGGAATCAAAAGAGAAACATGCTAACCAAACAACACTCACTCTTGCAGATCCTCCTGATTGTTGCAGTACACCCAAAAACAAGGTTTTCTTTGTTTATATTTTTCTGCATTGACTAGTTGAATTTCTAGTGTCTAACTTACATGCTCACCTTGTGAAGCATATGATGCAAAGATTGAAAGCTATGGATTTGTTCATTTATTCCTCAGGGTTATGATTTGGATTATCTTGCCATTTGTTAGCTAACAGGTGAAGTCATCTTGGTATACCGAGGTAACTGCAGTTTCACAAACAAGGCAAAGGTTGCAGAAAATGCTGGTGCTTCTGCAGTTCTCATTGTAAACAACCAGACAGGTATGTAGGTGTATGTGTATTTTCTCTGATGTAGTCAAACACGTTCCATACCCACATCTCTTTCCATTCCTCAGCCATCTGCGGGTTTTTCTTAAGTCAGTATGGATTTCACTTATATTACTGCTGATGACCAGTCTTGGAATGATTATCCTTAAAGCTCCATTTTGCATTTGAAACAAGTTGATCAAGTGAATTATATTCCAAAAGCCTGAATTGCCTTTGTTTTTGCAGGAAAAAATAGTATTGGTACTTTGTTTATTAGAATTCTACACTTTTATAAAATGCTGGAAGATTAACTTCTTTTTCAACTTGGGGATGGTAGTTTATCAGAAATGAGTTTTTCTGCTATGAAAAATAGTGGACAATATTATATTGAATGGATACTGATCCAGATTCCCCTGTTGTCTGATTACAAAATTTATCCTTCCATCTTGTCGTGACTTTAAGTTTGTCAATACCTGTGGAAGCACTTAACAGTGGAATTTATTTTTTGTGGATAATGCCTAAAAAAATAATGTTCATAGTTATTTTATATATTATTGGCTGTTTCGTTATTTTAGGGTGCTGGTAAGTATGTCCATGGTTATGTGAAAAGGACAACTTGTTGTAATGGCTGTCTGTAATGATAATGAATGGTAGTAACAATAGACCTAAACCATGTTAATTTTGTCAATTAAAACTCTTTGGTTCTCATTCTGCAGAACTTTTCAAAATGGTTTGTGAAGCTAATGAAACTGCTATAAATATAAGCATTCCGGTTGTCATGCTTCCACAAGATGCTGGTGCCAGCTTGGAAAAAAGTTTAAAGAACAACTCTTCAGGTATGCTTTCCCTTATTCTGCATGCTTTCAAGGTTTCAAAAATATTTCAAATATTTTCTTTAATTCACCATTGCTTTGTTGTTCAAATAGTTTCCTTGATTGGTAAATACCTGATCTAGCATGCAAACTATTTTCTGTAAACTGTTAATTATATGGTTCCCTATTCTTCAGTTGCTGTTCAGCTATACTCTCCAAAGCGTCCACTTGTTGACATAGCTGAGGTGTTTTTGTGGCTCATGGCCGTTGGTACCATTTTATCTGCATCTTACTGGTCTGCATGGAGTGCCAGAGAAGCAGCTAATGAGCAGGACAAGCTATTAAAGGTAAACTTCTCCTTAGTTACTGTTATTTCCATCTCTTTTGAGGAGGGAACTCCTTACTCATGGGTTAAGAATCCTTTCTGAATGATCCATTTGTTCTTCCATTGAATGTATGGACTGTTTTTTTTATCTTGTAGGATGCTTCAGATGAGTTTCTAAGTACAGAGGGCACTGGTTCTAGTGGTATGGTGGATATCAACACGACATCAGCAGTTCTTTTTGTTGTGATCGCTTCATGTTTCTTGGTTATGCTTTATAAACTTATGTCGTTCTGGTTTGTTGAGGTTCTGGTGGTTCTGTTTTGCATTGGTGGGGTAGAGGTACGTCTATCTAATTTATTTATTTTTTTCCTTTGGGGTCCAATTCCTTCATGTTACCCATGCTCAAGTTACTGAGACAAAGTTTTCTAGCTAATTCATCTTTCAAAAAGGGGGAAAAAGGAAAAAGAAACGGTGAAAAACTCTAATAAAAATTTCCAGCATATTTTGAAGCAACTTGATGATAAGTGGAAACTCTATAATTAAGTTTAGGCAACATGATATTATAATCCCTAATTGTTTTGAAAATTTCAAGAATATTCCAGGATCCTTCCAATCAAGGTCAGATTGAGAATATGTTCCCCATTTTTAACATCTCTCTTCTTGAATTTCATTTTTCAAATTACCATGATTTTTGTCACCATAGGCTTCCGTTCCTGCACCATTTTTTATTAACTGCAACTTGAAAAATGCTGTTTCCGTTCCTTTGTTGAATTCTTAAGTATAATTTTGAGATAGTTTGGTTTCTGAATTGTTCTTTCTATTTCTTTAAACTCTCTTTTGCAATGAATGCCAATCCATGTAGTCTCTTTGTGTTCACAGGGCCTTCAGACTTGCTTGGTGGCTTTGTTATCTTGGTAAGAAATTCTTCTTTCGTTCAGTTATGCTTTTCAGGAAACTCCTGAATTATAAGGTTGGTTGTCCCTACTAAATTGATTTTGGTCAGGGTTCATCTCAACTTCCTGTTTTGCCACCAATTGGCTTTCCAAGAATTTGGCATTATACTGGTTCTTAAAATGGTCTCAGGCTTGGGTCTTCTATCGTGTTTAGAATTGCAAATGGTTGGAATAAGGCTTACTGTCTCCAGCTTTTCCTTTAGTTAGGTCCTCGCATCATCATTCTATTATTCTGTGAACAAACAATCTCTTTAAGAAGGGAAAGGTGGAAACCTTCATTGAATCACATTCATCCACAGGTTATGTGGTATCGTTCCTTGAATATGTGAGCTATTTTGCTCCTATGCATGGGTCTTAGCCTTTGAACCAAAATTCCCTTCTCGAATTTAATTTATCTCCAAGGAACTGAATTTTGTGTCATTTTGATCAAAATCCTCTGGGAGTTTCACTTTCTAAAAGAAACGGATACTTAACATTCTATGAATTTGGTCCAAGGGTTCTGAAGTTTCTCAAGGAGTTTCAGCGTGGCTTGAGAAAAACAGTGTTTTGATTGAACAGTTATCTGTTTTCTAGAGTGGTTCATTGTTTTTGGTATCATATTCATTCTCCTTTTGCTAGTGTTACCTTGGTGAATGATTTGTTTATGCCTTTTGAGAGGTTTTGGAAGTTATGAGACTGACAAGTAAACAAATATAGTTTCAGATGGTTTGAACAAGCTGCAGAATCAT
Organism: Vitis vinifera; assembly: GCF_030704535.1. Taxonomy (NCBI): domain Eukaryota; kingdom Viridiplantae; phylum Streptophyta; class Magnoliopsida; order Vitales; family Vitaceae; genus Vitis; species Vitis vinifera. Next base: position 22,475,491 of record NC_081819.1, on the reverse strand, counting down.
TTGTTAAGGTGCCATTCTTTGGAGCCGTCTCATATCTGACTTTGGCTGTGTCTCCATTCTGCATAGCATTTGCTGTTGTTTGGGCAGTTTTTCGCCGCATCAACTTTGCTTGGATTGGACAAGATATCCTTGTAAGCACAAATATATCCATATCCTAAATGCATGAATTTCTGATTGCTTATCCATGCCTATTTGGTCCATTTAACTTTTGGTTTTTGACAGTGCTAGTGTCAGACTGGCAGTCTTTTTATAATGATATCAAGAAAGAACCAAAAGTTTCTTTTCCTAAGAGTAGGATAGGTAAGGTGAATATAAACCTCCTCAAAGCACTGCTTTGAAAATAAATGCATTGGAACTGCATTAGTTCTTTGAAAGTGAAAATCTTGTTCATTTAGGATGGCGATCAAGAATATTAACATTTGAGAACCGTGTATTTCAAAGTTTAAAATTTATTGAATTTTGGTAGGACACATATCAAATTGAAATATTTGTTTCAAGTAAGGTTTTTTAAGTACTTGCCAAAAAAGAAAGGTTTACAATAAATTGTCTGCTTTATCTTTCTGACTAGTTTTGACATAATGTCAATCATAGTAAAAACAAAACCCAATCCCTGCTTTGTTAAGATAGAACTATGATGCTCCAAAGCCAGGGATGGACTCAATTTTAAAAAAATGGTGCCTTTTAACATGGTTTGTCTATCTGAGACCATTGAAGCTTGCGATGACAGCATAGGGACATGGGTAATTTGCCTCATAATGCACAGCTAGAAATTTCAGCTCCTTTTGAAATTATAATACCATCACTCTTTGTCGGTTCCCTTACAGGAGACAATAATCTAGATGATTGAATTTATTTTCCATTTTATTTTTGTAGTTTTTGCTTGTGTATTTAGTCATGTTTTTCCAGATATGGAAGTTGTGTACTCTTTATTATGTTGCTAAATTGATCAAAATGGAATTTCTATCATAAGGATGGAACATGGTTACCTATGTAGTGGAAAACATTTATTTTATGAATATTTGAGCTAAACGATCAAAATATTCTTCAATTTGTAGAAGTAACCTTCATATTTATCAAATTGTAAATATAGCCTTAAGCAGACAAAAATACCCCTTATTTCATAAAAACTGCTTCGAAGTGAAATGGGTATAAAAAAGTTTGATGGAGATTTTTGTCCAGAAAAGATCATTCTTTTTGTTTTGAAAAAGTGATGATCATTTTTCCAAAATGGGGATTATTTTGACCGGTTAGTGCTCTTTATAAATTCTTCCCCTCACTGCAAGTGGAAATGGTTTACTAGATAGAAGAGTTGAACTAATAATTTTAATTATTGTTTTTCCAGGGTATTGCACTCATCATCACAGTTCTTCAGATCGTTCGTGTTCCTAATCTCAAGGTGATTGCATGAATTTTATCCTAAATTGCTGTTAATGGACAATTATCCATGTCTATTCTTGACAATCTCATCAAAGATAACACTTCTATTTGTTGGTTTTGTAATTGTCTTCAATCTCTGTATGTAGATATTCTGCATTCTAAAACCTTTAAAACTCCATCTGTCGTTGGTTAAAAAAACTATTATTATTAGTCCTTGTTTTTGTTAGGGTTAAGAGCCAAGCAAATTATGTATGCCTCATTGGTTCTAGTTTACAAATTTTAGGCATGCCCTCATCCTTTAAGTATTCCAATTAAACAGTTGAATATCCAATAGAGATTGAATGGCTTTACATGGGATTGTTACGAGTCCTCCTTACAAGATGCGATTATTGGTGCAAATGGAAGCCATCCCATACACTACCCCCAAAGTCTGGTTTTATGAGTTTTTAGGAATCGACTTCATTTCTAATCTATCATTGTGTTAATTACTTATATTTCCATTAATATGTAATCCAATCAATGGATTTGTACCTTTGAAAAAACAAGTTGCACATGTATAGAAAGATATAAATGCAGCTATTCAGGTTTGATGGATTATTCAAACATGCCCTTGGTGAATACTTGACAAGATCTCTCATTCTTGTTGATATAAACAGGTTGGAACTGTTCTTCTCAGTTGTGCGTTCTTGTACGACATCTTTTGGGTTTTTGTTTCTAAATGGTGGTTCAATGAGAGTGTGATGATTGTGGTAAGTAGTTTCTCCAAAACTTGTTAGCCCACCAATACATTTGAAACGGCTGATGTTTGGTACTTGAGATCTCTGCTGCCCAATTACAGAATTATGTAATTGTGTTTTCTGTATAGGTAGCTCGTGGTGATAGGAGTGGGGAGGATGGTATTCCGATGCTACTGAAGATCCCGCGAATGTTTGATCCTTGGGGTGGCTACAGCATCATTGGATTTGGTGATATTATCTTACCGGGACTGCTTGTGGCATTCTCACTAAGGTTTGATCACTGTAATAATCTTTATTTTCAAAGAAGTATCGTCAATTTTGTGAACTTAACATTGCTTTTTTTCCCCCAAATTATCTAGAGCCCATTTTGGAGTTTAATATGAACGTTTAGGATTGAACCCAAACAAGCTTTAATCAAAGACTGAGTTTGGGCACACTACCTCGCCAGAGTCTGCAGAAAAGAAAGAGTCAAATCATGTGATAGGCCTCCTAACTAGGTGTAAAAAAACAGAAGTTTGACCAGATTAAATGCCCAATTGACACAAATTTTAAGCTATACAAACAGTAATTGTGGGCAAACAAAATACCTATTCAAAAGGTTAGGGTGTTTATTCTGTGAAAAATAAGTGAAATGCATGGCATTTTAGGCTAGAATGCTTGGGTGAGGAATCTAACCAATGATTTGGTTTAGAGGGTTTCTGCTGTAATTTTCTTCTGTTTTCTATTGTTTAATTTAATGCTTCAATTTTTGGGACGTGCTTTTAGCTTTAATGAAAAGATTTATATTAAAAAGAAATTGGAAGGGAAGAAAGTTCTAATCAACTCATTTGGATGGATCATTGGTTCAGGTATGATTGGTTGGCAAAGAAGAGTCTCCGAGCAGGATACTTTGTGTGGGCCATGACTGCTTATGGTCTAGGTATGGAGGAAAAAAAAAACTGTTCTCTCTGGACATTAAACAGTTCTCGAGTTTACTATTGCCATTGTTTTCAAGTATCTATTGCTATATTGAAACCGGCTAAACATGTGGATTGATATATGGATTTTGCATTTTTATACAACTGTTTCTATTCCATAAATGCTACAATTTTTTATTTATTTTTAATATCTTTTTAAGTTGTGTTTTTCATTCTTGTGCAGGACTCCTCATCACATATGTGGCCTTGAACTTGATGGATGGGCATGGCCAACCAGCTCTACTCTACATTGTTCCATTCACACTCGGTATGTAGTGATAATAATACGCTAATGAATCATTTTCATTCTTAATGCTTTTCAAAGCTAAGTCTATGAGAGTTTGTTTGGCACTGCTTTTGGATAGCACTTTTAGCACAAAAAAATGTCCTTAAAAAGAAAAATAAAGCATTTGATAAAATTTAAGAAACACTTAAAATACTAAAAAGTTTGTACTACTTCCTAAAGAATCACTTGAATGGTGATCCTTCCAAAAATACTTAGAAAATACTTTTAAGCTAAATTTGGTTCATGGAAAGTTTGAAGGAAAATACGAGAGAAAGAAAATAAGGAGGAAAAGTAGAGGAGAAGAAAAGGTGAAAGAAAAAAAAAAAAATTTTTTTATATATATTATTTCAAACTTATTTTACATTTAACTTTTTTTTATAAAGATTAAATAATTTTAAAATATATAAGTTTCTTACTAATTTTAATTATATTTAAATTATTTTTTTTAACATTTTTTTTTCTTTTCTTAGTACTTTTTAAGAAACCAACATAGGCTTTGAGAAATACTTGAATTAATTCAAATATGAGAACTAGGTATCTTGTGCTTTCTAGGGGATGCGGAAGGAAGTGTCATGTTCTTATCCGAGTTTTTGAGGAATTTATTGACAAGGGGTTGTCACCTTGAGTTTTTTCATTTTTTGTTAACTTAATCTTTGGTTCTAAATTCAGGCACCTTTCTGGCATTGGGAAAGAAGAGAGGCGATCTCAAGACTCTATGGACAAAAGGAGAACCCGAAAGGCCATGCCCGCACATCCAACCTTCTCAATAGAGTACCTACCTCACCCACTCTCTACTGTAACAGTAGCTAAATTAGTTGTTAGTAAAAAACCCCGTTGTAGGAAAACTACTTGTACAAGTTCTCTAGGAGATGTAATATCGGTGCAAAGCTCCTTATTGTGACTATACACCCTTCTAAAAATAGCCCCACTTGTTGGATATCAAACTCGAACACAGGGTGCCCCATCTGAAAAAATCAATAAAAAGAGTAACCATTCATAGGTTTCCCTACCAGCAATATTTTTCTATACGAGGACAGGAATGGCCGGCATTTAATGTTGGTAAATTACAGACTATAAGCCATGGCATGGCCATAGCTGGGTTGGATGGATATACCTGGACATTCTGGGATTCTGAAGATCTAAATTTCTAGGGAAAATTATAAACTAACAACTTTCAGAGAAGACGAAGGCTATCAAAAACTAGTATCATTCTCACTTCCAATGATAAATGGATAGAACCATGAATCAAAATAGTTCACTCTCTTTCATTTAATACTTACAAACTACAAAAAGAAGCTGAAGCCGAAAGAAAGCATTCATAGCTGAGCACAGCAAAAAAAAATTTGGTCAAAATGGAAAAGACAATATCTGAAACTTACATATATGATGATTCACATCAATATGACCATTGCCAGCTCTGATTGCCATAAAAAACCCACATGTTTTTATAACTAGCGAAACAATTGCTCCAGCTGCTGCCCGCCCTGAAACTTGCATTCTATGACCCACATAATTCACAGATCATTTCATGCCCCCGATCTTTTATCCCTGTTCACACCGATAAATCATTGATAGGTTATTTGATTAAAAGGGGCATTCGAAAGAATGAACCTCATCTTTTAAAAACATAAAATACAACTTCATTTGGACAAAAAAATTTAATCCTAATATCATGTCAAACACTAACTGAATAAAAAGTTCCAAGGATGAAAATTTCAAAACGAGATTATACACCTAATTTTTAATACATTTTAGTAGTTTTTACTAGTATGGATATTATGTCATGCCCTTTAATCAAATATTTCATTATTTAATGAGCTATGATGAGAGTGTTTAATGACATGTAATATTAGTCTTGTAGGCTATAATAGTATCCCATTTGATAGAATAACTTTCCACTTGGAGCCTGACCCAATGAATACAATTAGGCTGGTTTTTAAAAAGTTTTCAATGTTTAGTTCTTAGAAAAATACTAAAAAAGGGAAAAAAATATTATGAAAATTATTTTAAAATATCAAATATTATTCTAATCTTTATATAAATGAAAACAAAATTAGTAGAATGAATTTAAATAAGTACATAAAAATAACTTATTAATTTTAAATTTATTTTTAGTTGTCCTTCATTTTCCTAAGAAAAATATATAATTTTTTTTCTTGTATACTCCACTGAAAAGTTGAGAGAAAGGAAATTAAATAATTGGGAAGTACATTTTTCCTAAATTTTTCTCACCTTTATCTAAGGAAAATTTCTTAGCATTTTCCCTCATCTTTCCCTCAATATTTTTTCTTCACCTTTTTTTTTCTTCATGACATCCAAACATTAAAATAAAAAAAAACAATTTTTTTTTAATATATATATATATATATATTTTCTTTTCTTAAATTTCCTTCAATACTTTTCATGAAGCAAACTTAACCTTAAAACATAGGTAACAAATTTGGGCGGGGCAAGAGATGGAAGTTGGGGCAAAAGAACCATTCGGGAATTTTATTCAGAAGTTTTACTAGTCTTGATATTAGTGAATCATTCACAACTCATTACCCACAAAGGCAACAACTAATCTGCAGGATTTCCTTTTTAATTTCAGATAATATTTATCATAATTATCATGAACAATTGAGAGACTCATCAAACCTGATTTAAACATTCCAAAACCTACAGTTTGATAACATTACTCCAATTCCAAAATAAAAGCCCTCACATTTGAGGATAAAATCATAAAAATGGCATATTGGGGAAAAGAAAAATGTATAAAATGAAGCAGTTGATTAAAGGGAAAAAAAATAAAAATAAAATATGGATGCACTTTCACCCTATATTTGGTTTTTACAAAATTTACAGGGGAAATAAAAAATAAATTTAAAAGTTAATAAATTATTTTTCATACTTTTTAAAACTCATTTAACATATTTATACTCTTTTATATAAAAATTAAATAATTTGAAATTATATAAGTTTTTAACTAATTTTAATTATATTTGATTTTTTTTTCATACTTTTTATGATAAACCAAATGAGAAATTTCTTGACTTCTATTTTTTTATTTTTCTTTACTTTTTATTTCCTTGGAACTAAACATAGCCATTGTTTTTTCTTAGTATTTTCCTGGACTAAGCACAGCAATAATGAGTATCACAATGAAACCTGAAGCAATTGTAAGTAAGCAAGGGAACAGTAAAGCAACTTACATCTCTACTTAAGGAGCCATTCCCATTTATGGGCTTCCTTTCTCGCCCCAAAGATAGAATCTCTTGCATTCTTTCTGGCCAGTCTGAATTCAATATGCGTTCAAAATCCTCCACCTCCCTGCTTCGATAAAAGCATATGCACAAAAATAAGCAATACACACAGGATCTTTTTTCAAGGAACGAAAGTATAACTATGAACTCATTACCGTGGGTCTATTTGGCAATGTTTTCAAAAACAGTTTTTAGAAAATAGTTTTAGAGAACCATTCTTAAAAAAAAAAAAATTAATTAATTATTTTCTCAAAAAACAACCCATTTTCATAAAAATTCTAAACAAAAACTGTTTTTTTTGTTAAAAGTTTGTTTTTCTAAGTTTAGAGAGAACTATTTTTAAGAACAATCATTGAACAGATCCCATGATTCCCAACCACCAAATATACTGGCTTGCTAACACCTGACCATGACACCCACCTCAAGGGCTTTGAACCCCATGACACCATTCATCATCCTTACCAACATGCCAAAGTTTGGAAGGCACTCAAATGGAGGGCAGTATGTGTGTAGATTTGTTTTCTTCACTAGCGACTCAAAACACTCTTTACTGGTAAAATTGACAAAGTTTGAATGGAAAAGTACTAGCGAGAAACAGGAAGTATAGGATTCTTCTAAACCTCATCGAATATTTCTAACTCTCTAGATGACATATACTCAAATTTTCCAATGATTTACTCTCCACAAGTTTGGTTCTCCAAAGCCAATAGCTTCTTTAGATGCTTGTTTACTTATGGTAATGACTTGAACTCTCCACATAAAGTAAAAACTACAATTTTGCAGCAATATTCATTGTATGAATATACTCTAATATTATCAGGCTCACCTATCAATTTTTTCCTGAATCGCAGGATCAAATTCATCATCAATATCACCATCTTCAAAATTGGCTTGAGGTGAAAACATGTCATCCTGAATATCTTGTAGTTTTGACCTCTCACTGGGACTGGACTGCAAATTATTGTTGATTTCCACATCATGATGTACAGACTTCAAACAATTTGACTCCTAAGAAAGAAGAAAGTTGTAGTAGCTCTTAACAAATTTAATATAATGCATGCGTCGAGTTTCATTGACTCCTGAAAAGACAAAAAAAAGGGAATAGCAAAATGGCAGTACTGACCTTCTTGTGGGTTGTTTCGATGGCATGGTTTGATGAAGTGTTCTTTTGTTGATCTTTTCTTCTCCGGTTTTTCTTTTTATTCTTAGAAGTCCCAACCCCCTTGGAATCTGTGAAAAAAAATTCCCTTACCTCCAATGAGGCCTTCAAAAGGAAGTGAAAAGGAAACAAAAAACTTAAGAGGATATGTTTTACAACCATGTTTCTCAAAAGAATCAAAGAAGCTTTAGCAAGCAGTAGAAAGTAAAGTATGAAACCCAGGGAAGAAATACTACTAAAAATTACAATATTTATAGACATTAATCTATTGATTGAAACATCCATTGGCATCACAATCTTCAATTTTTTTTGTTTTCTTCTTTTTCAAACAAAAAAGAGAACCATATAAGTTAGGATTGAGCAGCCCAAACTTAAGCTCTTCTTCAACTTCAGGTTTTTCTTTTTGAAGGAAAATGAAACTTTAATGAAGAAGACTAGGATGAGTAGAGACAAGACTTGATAATACCTTCATTTCCTCCATTAATAAATGACAAAAGATCATCAACTGAACGATAATCCACACACTCTTCTTCAACTTCAACATTCTGAAACATACAGAAGGCCCAATTGTCAGCCAGCTTTGAATATATGTACAGGATGAGTAACATAAGGCACATGGAACATTACTTTTTTTATTTTTTCTTGATAAGAGGCACATGGAACACTACAATGCAATGGGTTTTCTGTTTCTTTAGCTTTTGGTTCTCCTTGTACTTTCGTTGTACTTGGATTGTGCCTCCTCTATTGCTAGGTGGCTTTTTATATATTTCTTAATTGCCTATTGAAAAGAGAAAAATATACAGAAAACTTCATAATTACCTTTAGTCTTTCTCTCTCTTTTAATTCTTTCCTCTTCCTCGCATACAGCCGATTCAGAAGTCGGATCCGTGGATCATCAGTTATGTTTTTCAAAGGCTCCAACTTCTCTTCCTGTATCAATCACGACTGTATTAATATAATAAAAGAGAAAAAAAACAAGCTAAGAAGAAAGCCATAAACGCTTCTCACCTCTGTAAGATCATCAGGTAAATGAAATGTTTCACGTATCTCCTCTGGGGTTTTCCCTTCAATCATTCGTGCAAGTGCACGGCTGGTAAGATCAACCAAAGGCTTCAATTGGAGGCTGTCAGCAGCAGATGTCAACTCACATAGCCTCTTTGTATCCATTCTAATGAACTTCTCATCAAAAGATTTCCGCTCCTATGCCCAAAAAATGGCCAAAAGGTCAAACATAGCTTTGCTATTCAAACTAGCAAAAGAACATCTAATCAGAAAAAGAAAATGATAAGTTAGATATGTGCAAACCTTGTTCGAGCGTCCTATTACTTGATGAAAACGGCAGTAATCAAGAACTAAGCTCAACATGACGGGATTAACTCTCTGTGGAAGAGTTATAGCATTGTTCTTCGAAGAACCCATACCTCTTTGTATTATTTCATCACATATCAAGGGGCAAAACATGGCCACTTCTTGTTCTACTTCTTGGATTGAACCATCAGCAGTCTGGAGCCAAATGTAGGACTTCATCATCTGAGAATGTATAGCAGTGCCATTGTAGCTTCAGAATCATCAATCACTCTTAAAAGACCACAAAAATTAAATAGGGAAATTTATCTTTATATCAAACCAAGAAGCAATTGAGGCAACATATTAGGGTAAGGTCCTAGATACCATACATCAAAGAAACATATATCAAGGTAAAATGGTGGATTAGGATCCTACCAGACCATATTATCAGGAAAAACACATGAACTGAAGCAAATATATATTGGTGCATCCATCAACTGAGTAAAATATAGATCGATGCAATGGTGGTGGTTTCAAGTACTACAAGATCATAATATTAATGCACACATCAAGTAGGTAAATGGAAAAAAAGTAACAATGTAGTTTAGGGTCAAGACCACCAATTAAGATAGATATACATCGAAGGCAACATGATAGAAGTCTTGCCAGACCATATTATCAACACAAGCCCCATCCCAACTATTTGGGATCAGCTTTATGGATGTAAGTACATTCATTGAGGTTTTTGATGAGAGCTAACCTAAGTGCACATAAACTCAAAGAGAGTACCCAAACATAAGAAGAAATTCACAACATAAGAGTAACAAAAAAAAAGGGCAAGTTTAAAAACAAGGTAATCAAATATTAACTTTAAATCTACATTCATAAAAAACATTGCACTGGCCAATCAAATATGGGTGAAATGCTTCATAAAAGAGCATAACTAACTTACCTCAGGTTTGATGACTGCCGTATCAACTTCTGCCATTTGACAATAATTTTGAGTTCTTATGTAATTGTATGTCTCGGAAGCCTTTTTTTAGCAAGCTGAGATTCGCAGACTAAGCAGAAGCACAACAAATGAAAGCTTAAATGTTTACTAGGCCTTCCATGAGGCTACAACAAAATGACATATTTCCCAAACTCATGAAACATAGATATCAACATTTCTTTTTGTAACTCTTCTTCCAATTGCATCATCCAACTGGCAAAGAAAAATTTGGCATCCAACGTTGCTGAGGCACAGAATCATCAAAAGTAAACTCCCAACTGTACATAAGCAAATGAGGAAAAGAAAATAAATTAATCTCTTAACAAGGTTCCAGGCCTTTAAAGAACAAGAGTTCAAATGCAACTAATTTGAAGCCAAGAATAACATGAATGAAGCAGAAGACGAAAAAGGTAAAAACACACAACCATCTGACTGATAACTTAGAAATCACAACTTAGTCATTGAAACCCACCATACAAGGTGTTGTTAAATGTGAATTCTTCCAACATTGACAGATTGAAGCTAAAGTTCTGCAATCCAAATCTACATAAGAAACAGGGAACTACCAGTTTAATAATTAAAAACTTATCTACTTAACACTCATGCTACTTTCTTAAAAATATACATGAAGATAAACAGGCCTTTTGCCTAAGACTTATGTATGAAGATTCAGAAGTGCAGCTTGAACCATGATAGTAAGAGAAATAAAATGTTTTAGGTAATTGAAACTCAAAAATCATAAATAACAGAAGATTTTGAACCTCATTATCAACTGCCATAATATAAGTATATAACAGTAAAATCTGACACTCTTTCAGACTGGAACCACCTTTCATGGTTCCTAATTCAATTTCATCTTCATTTAAGGATAGAATTTCCTTTTTGAAGACTAAAAGGACAACAGAACCATGTCCCTTTGTCAGGAATCAGAAATGAAAACCTGGGAAGGAGACCATGGAGTTTCGTTGTGGTTGAACTGATGAATGTGATAAATTACTGGTTACCAGTTCATGCATTCTTCAAAGCACTAAACATTTATTAAAAGCATTTATAGTTCTTTTTCTTTCAGATCAACTACAATAGCCTGGAGGCTGCATGCCTTCCTAGTTTACACTAAATCCTAGATGTTCTCATTCTCTCTGCCTCAACCACCGTCCTCAAATGTTAGTTTTCCCCAACTTGGTAAACTTGAAGCATGCCACTTCTGAATGTTGAGTCATTAGCACACATGGTCAAACCACCCTAATGAATTTCTATGATATTGTTGTCAGCTGGTGATAAACACCACCCCCACCCAACACACACACACTAGTCATTCATTTATTCATCCAAATTCTTTCATGGCTCATCTGAATGCATTCAGCCTTCCTAACATCTGCATTCAACCTCAAGCTCATTTTAATAACAAATTACTTGACTACCTACATTTTATATCATAAAGCACCTGGCCTGAACCTATATTTCAAACTTAAAACCTTACCTTCAATTTGTCTGATACAAGCTGATTACACAGAACCTAGAAGCACCCCTCTACTTCATCTATACTTCTCCCAGTCTTTTTTTCAGATACCATCCTGCCCTGATTCTATAGAAAACATCCTTCTTATTCTCTCTCCCCTTATGGATTATGGACAGTGATGACAAAAAAAGGCAACTGTTGGGTATATCTAGGTCACCAACCTTAAGTTTTTCTCAATTTAATGACTGTTTGCAAAAAAAACTTTCCATATTCTGAGTCTTAGAGCCACTTTCCCAACTTTACTTAACACTTGTAACTTTTCGCTGAATTAAACCTATACAATTAACAAACATGTATCACTTAAACCAAGTTAACAATAAGGACATCCTTTTCCAACAAACACTTTGTACGAACAACTCCTCCAGAGAGATTGCGAAACTGGCAATAATTAATGAGAAGAAAACATTACTGCTCTTACAATCAGTCTGGTTGCTGAGAAAATGCAATACCGGAGGACAAAAAGAAAACCTAACATCTTAATTGAATTCTTCACTCACTCCCTTCGCTTGTCCTCTCCGTTTTCTCGGTAACCAAACAAAAGGCTTAAGAAAATTACCATTACCAAACAACAAAAGAACTCTCAAATAATTTCCAAAAAAAAAAAATTCTTAACCCTAAGCAGCGCTTCCAATGCAAACTCAAATTACGAACAAACAATAAATAAAAGGAAATACGCAAACAAAAAGAACTTCCAAAAAAACATATATCCATTAAAACAAACAGGAACTAATGCTGAGAACACAGGCTATGATGAAAGCAAATGTGAAGAATCCTGAATAAGGATAATGATCCACATTTTCCAGAAAGACTGATTCAATTACAAAAAGCAATTAACAGATTGACGAAATATCAAAGCATGATTTCATACACAATTATTACCTGTGCGAAGAGGCGAGATTGGAATTGTAGAAATCGGAGAGCTTTGAATTGCAGAAATTTGGCGGGTGTCGGCGAACCACAAGGAAAATGGAAAAAATGAGAGAGAAAGTTCCAGAAATAATGAAAATCTTGAGAGAGAAATATAGAAATATATATTTCTTTGTATATATATATACATTTCTTTTTTTATATTTGAGCTTTTAAATAAAATTTATCATTGAAAATAACCTAATTTATTTAATAATTCTTTTAGAAAATTTTTCTAAAAGATTAGAACATTTTAACTTAAAAGGAAAGAGCGTATAGTATTTTATTTATTGTTTAATGTATTTTGGAAAACGATATGAAAAAATAATAATATTTTTTTAAAATTTATAAATGTTTTGTATGTCCTTTTTTCATGTGTTTCGGATTTGGAGATAGTGGTTTTGAGGTGTGGAAGCGCCACGTCATTGTCGTGAAAGATCAAGCCTACTATAGTCTATATCTATTTTTCTACCCAAGTGTGGCATCTAAAAAAAAAAAATCCTCTGGCTCCTTGGGCTCATAATGAAGACAGATTTATCAAATGTTATTAATAATTTTTTATATATTATATTTTATAGTAAATTTAAATTGCTGAGAGTGATCATACAAAATGTTTATAATATTTTTAATACTTGAGTAAAAAAAAAATTCAAATATTATAAATATTAAAAATGTTTACTAAAATCACAATCAAACATATTCTTAATAATTGAAAAACTTCGTTCCCTAATTGCTATAATCTTTTTTTATATTAAAATTGATAATTTTATATTTTTGGCAATAGCCACTAGTGGGCCACATAGATCACTTGGTTCGAGTTCCTTAACCTCCTATGGTTAGTTATTGTATTTCTTGCTGTTAATGGTTGATATATCAATCTATTATCAAGGGACGTATTTAATGGAATAGTTTTCTAATGCATCTTATAAACAAGTACTTCAAATTTCATTTAATGCTAAAAAAACACTTTGAATATATTGTTTACCGATCTTAAGTGTCATACTTTGTTCTTTGAGTGCATTAAATCAAAACTTATATATCATTAATGCATTTTTCAATCCTAACTTATTTTTATGCTTAATTGAATCTAAAACTCTGCTATGAACTTATAAATTTATTCCTTAAAATTTAAAACAATTGAATAAGTAAAAAATGAGACATCTCTTTAGTGAAAATAATAGAAAGTCTAATGGAGTCAAAAATCAAATGTTATTTCCACATTAAAATTAAGTGGATGGCCCACTAACCTAGTATTTAGCCAATTAAAAGAATACCCAATATCTTTAAACTGTTATGAAGATATTTACCCTTGATGGAGTGGGTAAATTATAATAATTATAATATTATTATTTGGAATAAAAACAGTTGAATAACACGTTCAGAATGGTTTTTGAACGTGTATTCTTGACCCTCTTCTCCTATCAATAAGATATATTTATAGAAACCCCTTCATGTGCGGTGAGGACTCTCTTCCATCAATTACAGAAAACAATTATGTGTATCAAGGTTTGATAAGGAGAAGAAGATATCAAGGATTTAAGATCCATAAATTGAAGGGAAATCTCTCATGGTTGCGTGTTCTTCAAACGGTATGTAATCTATTTTTAATTAATGATTTTTTTTATTATTATTATTTTATTATCAGAGATAGTTTGAATTCAATGATCTGAAATATTGTGTGTTAATTTCCGTATTAAATCTCAACATCAAAATGTAAAGAAGATTCAGGTTTGATCAAAGCCTTAAAAGTTTAGTAGAACCCTCGTGTTTAGAATTCAAGGATAATAAACTTAAGTTGAACTTGTATCAAACAACCATAAATTTGTATTTACATATCTCTGCCTATGTTGATTTTTGTGAAACGATTTCTGATGAAAAATTAGAGAAAAATGAAAAGAAAATATATAGATTTAACGTGGTTTGACAAATTGTCTATGTTTATAGGAACAGTGAAGAAAATTTTCACTATATCTCAATTAGAGTTACATAAAATGATATTTATACTAACTATTAGGTAATAAAATTCAAAAAATACCCCTGAACCATACTGCGATCGTTACACTCCGACATTTGTCATTTTATCTCTATATGTCTTTCACCCGATATGAACTACATACTACAACAACCTAAATTTCTTTATTTTATTTTACTATAACATTAATAAATACTTTTTTTTTTCATACGAAAAAAATAAAATTTTATCCTTAATCAATTACTAGAAAAGCTTTGAAATTTATAAGAAAATAAATATGACCCCATAATTTTTTCCTTTTCGTCCATATACTCATATCTATTATGTTACTAATAAAAATGTTATACACCAAAGCATTCTAACCAAAAACACTCTCAATTGAAAAGTTAATTTTTATAAGAAAATATTTTCAAGCTTTTAAAAATACTTTAATCCTTTCAAATAGCTCTAATGACTTCTCAAATTAATACACACCGATTCTATTATGATTGATATCATTGGAGGATAAACATAACATATATTACTCTTTTTCTAACATATGATGACTAAATTTATTATCTATGGTGAGTTTGGACAAATAATTAATTTTTGCTTGAAGGTATGATTGATATTGCAATTTGGTCATGAACAACCTTGTTCAGACATATTCATCAAATGTCAAACTACACTCACATACTTAAAATCATAGCGCAATGCATGTGCAAAAGGCAATGTGGGTTAGGTATGGTTTCTTTTGGGAAGTGGAGTTAATTGGTCAATGTCAATTACATTCCTTTTGTCACATTTTAAAAGTATACGAAAAGTCTTTTTAGAATCACGAGCCTAAACCGGGTTGCTTTAGTATAGGACAAACTAAAACTAAAATAATAATAACCCTTTAGGCTAAATTTGTTTGATAGGGTTTATTAATTTATGATATTATATGTATTATTATAAATTAGTAAGGTGTAAATTAGGATTAAGGTTTAATACTAAGTTGATTTGATAGGAAAATGGTGTTTGTTCTTTTATTTTTCATTTTTAATTTAAATAAATCTGAATTTAATTTATATCTCAATTCATCACGTGGTTAAGTTATTTAATTTTTTTTATAGGTTAATTTCACCTTGTATTTGGTTAAATACATTTAATTTAATTGATTCAAAATTTCATCAAATAGCTCTCTTAAATAGGATTTGAAATTTCATCGAATACCTCTCACTTAGTCAAATATGCTTAATCACATGGATTTAAAATTTCATCTAATATTTTCCTTAAGTTGAAAGTAAGGTAAGTGAAAATAATAAATGAAAAACATAGAAGAGATATTTAATAAAATTTCAAACTACTAAAAACCAATTGTATTTAGTAAAAAAAACTTTAAGAAAGTGAATTAAATTAATATTTTTTGGGACGTTATTAAATAATTTATTTGTGTTATTGTCTTAATGTGGTTATATATCAAATTGATTTAATTTTATAAATTAATGTATTTTCCAATCTAGACATCTCTATATATCATTAAAAAATTGTTGGAGGGACTTGATAGTTTTGGAACAAAAGAAAAATGTATTGCACAAATACTTAAGAGGTGGCCTACTACTTAGTAAGTAAGAAATCCATAACAGCGGTCCATACAGATAATAGGGGTTAGGTGAGCTTCTCCAATTGCATTTTGTCTTTATAGTGCTAAACATATAACATATTATGTGAGATAGCTAAAGGGCTGTTATCGTATCTAACCTTCCAATAAACTAGTTTTTTCCCCTTTCTTTGTTATAATTATTTGGAATTCTCCAAATTATTTAGAACTCTCCACATTATTCCCTTATCTTTCACTCAGTCATGAAGATGTTATGGGCATCTCTGAAAGCTTCTTCAATTCTTTAGAATTCTCCACACTATTTCCTTATATTTTGGTCTTCATATTCTTCTAAAAACTTCCTTATCCTATATAAAAGGATAAGTGAGGGATTATTTTGAGCAGGTTAAGCTGGCTCTGAATGCAAAATGGTGCTGACAATGGAGACAAGCTATAATTCTAGATGGTGGTGATAATGGACCCAACCAGTATTCTCGTAGGAGCAGTAACACCTCAACTCAGAATTTTGTACACAAATTTTAACACCTCTCCTAACAGGGGTGGGCGGGGTGGGCTGGTTCTGAGGGATAACGTACATTGGACCTCTCAATTTATTATTTTGCTTCATTCTATCCCACATGAAAGGAACGATAAAAAAAAACAAAACAAATTTTATTGAAGGAATTCATGGAAGGAATAATCAAAGAACAAAATAAAGAGAAGGAAAAAGAACTGAAGAACACAAAACCCAAAGCTTAAAATAAATAATGGGGAATTCAGTTTTATATCTTGGAATTTCATTTTGAAAATATTTTTATTCAAAATAAGGATAATTATGAAATTTAAAAAAAAATTGATTTCTTTCTTATCCAAAATATTATTTTGAATTAATTTTCACAAAAAATATCCATTTTTCTCTATTTTGAAATGTTCGATAGTTTTAGGAATTTCATTATGATTAATAGGAGTGCAAGACTCATCTCATACCCAAAAAATAAATTGAAAAGTAAAATATAAACCAAAAAGAAAAGGAGATAAAAAAAAAATTAACAACTTTTTATTTTTCATTGATAAAATATTAAAATATATTTTATTTAACGTAAGACAAATGATGATAAAAAAATATATAAAATTAGGATAAGACAAAATGCCGCCTAAACAATTGGGAGTAAGTGAAATTGATGTACGCAATACCATTCATGCTAATTATTTTTTTTAAATGTATATGTCGAATAGTTTTTAAAATTTATAAAAAAGCTTAAGTAAAAGTATTTTAGTCTTTATTTAAAAAAAATGCTAATTAGTATGCAACACTCATCATGTCGACTATTATTTTAAATTTATAAAAATATTTTAGTTTTATTTTTAAATTTTTAAGTAAAATTTGCATAATCTAAGTTTAATATATATTTCATGCTTCTTAACACCCACACACCCTCCCTCGTATGCAACCTCATATCTGCACGTAGAGAGAGATATAGAATTTGAATTTATATATGACAAACAAACAGGAGAAATGTAAATTATAGGAGTTGAAGACCTCCTATTAAAGTTTTTGAAAAAATTGATAGTTCAAAATGGTATTTGAGCTAGATTTGGTGGGGGTCGTGGTTCAAGCCATCTTTTTGCAATTTACATATTTGTTTCTCCATTTAGTATTTTTCTTTCTAATTTGGTATCTTTCCCCTCATTTATAGTTTTATATATCTCTTCACTCGTGGCTATGGCCCTGCGAGTTTAAACTTTTGAAAATTAGTAATTCAACACTTAAATAAAATGAATTTTAAGAAGAATCTCAAGTGAAAAAATTCTTCCTAATTCTATTATTAAAAAAAAAAAAAGTTTAAGGAGGGGAAAGAAAAGAAATTAAAACATGAAAGTTAGAATAGAAGTCTTCATTGAATTGACCTTGATACAATTACATATCTATAGATTTTTTGAAGCCAAAATAATGGGAAATATAAAATCCAAATTTTTTTTTTTCTCTTTTTTATTGTTTTCTTCATTCCCTCTTGTTGTATCAACAACCAAATAAATGGTGTAGCTATTAAAAAGAAGCAGAACATATCAATTTATCAAGGGAAAACTCTAATAAGGTTATGTTTGGTTCCCAGAAAATACTAAGGAGAGAAAAAGAATGGAAAGGAAAATTATTTTTTCATATTTAGTTGTCCTATGAAAAATATCAAAGAAAATCAAATATAATTAAAACTAATTAAAAATTTACGTATTTTTAAATTATTTAATATTTATATTGATGAGTTAAAATAAATAAAATGAATTTAAAATAACAAAAAAAATAATTTATCAACTTTTAATCTATTTTTTTATTTTCCCTCACTTTTTATTTCCTTCTACTTTTCTTTAATATTTTTTTTCCCTTACATTTTCCTTCAAATTTTCTGAACCAAACATGGCCTAAAAGAAAAGTAGTAGATTCATGCAGAGAAGACATCTATTCAAGCCAAATGGTGGAATCACTACATAATCACAATTTTTTGTAACAAAATTTGTAGGAGTTGGATAATTTTTTTCTCAACAAAAATCAAAACCATATCTCTCTTGTTGCTGAACAATTAGAAAAATGCTGAAATTGTCCCTCCAGACATATCATTGCTGAGTCAAGAATGTCTTAACCACTCACAAATTCCCTGAGTTGAAAACATGAAGATCCAATAAGGTATTGTAGTGCCCCTTCTCAATTTCATCTTCTTTAACATGATGAAGGAGGAGGGTTTCAATGGCAAAATCTTCCCAATCAATATCAGCTTTTGCTCTCCTTCGTTTCTTCTCCGCATGTAAATGTTCCTGTTCCTTGGCCGAAAAATCATCTGTGTCATCTGAGCTAGTATTTGATGGATACATAACCTTCTTGATGCGCAACTTAGCAGCATTTATTTTTTCCCTCCTCCGTTCATAGGCTAAGCATCCGGAAACAAAAGATGGAGGCAAAGCATTCAATCCTACATCTTTCTCCAGTATTTGCTTAAGCAAAAGCTTTTTACTCTTATCCGATTTTCCATTCCACCAATTCTTAATTACAGGAGGATCATACTCTCTCCTCCTTTTTCTTCTTCTGTTATCCCCTCCATCATCTCCCATAGGGTTAACCCGAGAACCCTCATTCACAAACTTAAAGTACATCAAAGACAAGGATTCTTGCGAAAGCTTGAGCTTGTCGGAGTCATCAATGTCTAACAATAACCCATTTCTATCATCTGCTGCAGCACCATTCTCAATGCTATAACCTTCGGATACATAGTCAAATTCTTTCTTCAAACATTCACTAACAACACTGTCCAAATCAAAACCAATCCTCTCCAAATTCTTCTTCCCTTTTCTGGGTTTTCCGGATAATTGCGACCTCAACTTCATCTCCATATATTGAATCACAAAAGGTGCATTCTTGACTATATTTTTAGTGGAAACATCACTCCCCCATGGCAATGATTGGGCTACTTTGACAAGAGCCTCTGAAAGCTCTTTATACCTTAACCTACTCGTAGCCACTCCGGCATGAATTTCATTTGCAATATTCTCGATCCGAACATCCACTTGATTCAATTCTGCAACAAACATTAACACAGCTGCAATCATCGGCAGTGGCCTCCGCCCCGTCGTCAAAAACCATTTCACTGCCCATTGCACCAAAAATTTGCCTTGTTTAAGCATTTGATCCACCTTATCCTTGGAAACCCTATTCAAACTCCCACATTTTCGAAACGCTAATTCCAAGGAATTCACAATGTCAAGCTCCGGCAATTTCAGATTCAAAAATTCAACAACGCGGCCGATCATTCGCCCTAGCTCATAAACATCGCAACCAATCACCGCCCCCACTTCGGCAATCGGTAGTGCTCGATTGCTCCGCCGCCTTACAACATACGAACAAGCGCCGACGAGGACAGGGAACCAATCGCCTTGACCGAACTCTCCTTCTGTAATGGTGGAAACCATTGTCCTGACCTCATTTGACTTCTCACTCGAAAACCCTAACTTGAACATCAAGTCATCGATGAGTTTCTGGGCTTCGAAGATTTTCTTGTCCTTGTAGTTCAAGGAGCTTCCGGTTCCGGCGGTGCCGACGCGGACGAATGTGCCCTGTGGACCATTGAGGCCACCCAATTGGGGATCGTAGTTGTCGAAAGGTTGGATGAGGCCGCAGGATGAACACACCAACGAGCCCGTTACATCGTCCCGAATCAAAGAATTCTTTTTACAACCTTTGCAGGAGCCTGAGGCCTCCATCTGGAGGCCGTTTGTTTGCCTAGAAAATTAGTTTTTGCAGGCGGATGTAGTTGCAGGGAGGAACCCACGCGCCGGGAGTAGAGTGCCGATGGCGTGTCGCTTGAGGGACCGTCGCCCCCTGCGGCCCTGCCTTTCAGTAGAGGGAGCAGGCCTGACGCCGTGGGGAGGCTGTCTCTGTTTTTGAAGGCCCAAATGACTTTTTCATCCCTGGGCCTGCAAGGGAAGGGTTTCTGTAGGCCCATTAGGCCCGTTCTCTCGGTCTTAAGGGAGGGTTTTGGGAGGTCAAGGTGATGACGGTTTTGGTTTTGGTTGACGAGGGTTCAGGCAGAATGAGGCAGCAGGGAGATTTTTATGCAACATTTTTTAAAACAATTCTCATATACTTTTTTAAAAACATACAAAATAAGTTAATAACATTTCAAGTCACCACATGACTTTTGTTCTAAAAAAATCATAAAACAATTTTTAAAAATAGTTCTTGAAATTATTTTTCAAAACTGTTTTTTTAAAACACTTTTTAAATAAAATCATAAAATTCAAACTTTAATTTGAAATTTCCGCTAATTCCTGGGTACTAACATCACACACACACAAATCATGCACTACAACATGTGGACACACACCCACTTCCCAATTCCTAACCCCCACTTCCCTTCATCCATTTTCCTTTTCTCCTCGTCTTCTCTTCTTTATTTCTCTACGACTTATCCCACAGGTATATCTGATAGTAAATTTCTACAGCTATAAATAAAGGCGTAAAGAAGGTACGATAATACATCTCTACAACAATAAATAAGGGTGCAATTGGTTTTCTTTATCCTTATTTATTCAAATATTTACCAAGTTGTGATTCATTTTTAAAAAATAGAAAAGGGTTTTTGATAATTAAAATATGCATGAGAAGACTTTAAATGGTACTGCCTCTTCACGTGTGAATGTTCCTTTGAGGTAACTATCACAATATATATATATATATATATATATATAGTTAAAAAATTTGAGGTAAAATATATGGAGAAAATAATAGGAAAGAGAAGTAAGATGAAAATAAAAAAATATTAAATAATTAGTAGCACAATAAAATTAAAGAGAAAGATCGAAATGTGTAAACTCAATTTTTTTAATGGTTCAGTAAATTTCACATACGTCAACTCTTCTTAAACTTCTTTTGAAGGAGGCTTTCACTAAACTAAAGCTCTTAGCCCAAACTTCCAAGAGATACAATTGGATTCAATGCTCCAATAGGTTCTTACAACCTTTCTTTAAGTTCAATCTCCACTTGAAACTTCAATACTCAATATTTCTTGGTATATTGAATGTTGAACCTCACTCAATCCTAACTCAATAAATGAATAAATACAAATAAGGTAAGGATTAATACAAATGATGCCTAAGAATGATTTGCAAGTGAATGATTAATGCACAAAAAAATGACGGCTTTGAATAAAAGAAAATAGTATATGAGAAATTCAATGCAAGTGTTCTCTTATTAATAAATGTATAAAAGAATAAATAATAAGGATTGATAGAAATGATGCCCTAAGAATGATTTATAGGTGACTGATTAATGCACAAAATAATGAGAGTTTTGAATAAAAGAAAATAGTAGATGAGAAATTCAATGTAAGTATTCTCTTGTCGATAAATGCATAGGAGATTTATATTTATATTTATAGGTTTCTAACCTTAGACATCAGAAAAGGCATAAACTAATATTGATTGGTCAAGCTCTAGTTCGACCAATTCAATAGTCGTTGGACAACAAATGATAACAAGTGAACGTTTGTCTTTTTTTTAGGTTTGATCAGGAAAAAGGTAGGCTAAATCAGGAATGCAAACTTTTTGAAAGAAAGAGAAATTTTTGTGCACCTTTGATCGGTTATCGAATGGGAAAGAGTAATCTATTTGACTAATTCCCAACTAGTTGAGCCACTTTAGGTCTCTCGTTGACCAATTAGACCGTTTTAGGCTTAAAAACCATTTTTTTTCCTACAAAAAACTTTTTTAACACTTAGACATAATCTTTAGGAACCTATATAACTCAATCTTAAAGAGTTTTGCCTACGGGGTTTTTGGATTTATATATTCAGATTCAAATAAAAACATGATTGTTTATGTAAATTAATAGAAAAATCATGTATGATGAAATGTATGAACAAGTTTACATTTTAAGTGCACCCAAATGATTTATCTTACACTGAATTCAGTTTTCATGTAATCTTGACTTTATTTTCCATATTTTAAGATAACTTGCCATTTTTTTTTTAAATTTTCTCGTATATCACTTAAAACTTATTATGATTTACAACCATTAACACACTTAATCATGATTTGTTATCATCAAAATATACTTAAAATAACTCTTAGACTAACAATATGAATAAAATTTTCATAATGTTATAATATATTTTTAATCGCATATATTTAAAAAATTTTAAAATTTAGTTTAATTTTTTATTGATTTTTTAATAATTTTATTAAATAATTAAAATATATATATAATATTAAATTTATTAACTAACTCCTTGCTCGTATAACAAGTCTAATTATATTAAAAAACTACAAGGTTATCCTTGTGTTTACAAATATTTCTAATCTTATACATCTTATTCAAATTTTTCCTTAGAAAAAAGTGTCATATGTTAATTCCTTTTTGTAATTTATCTCAAACCTGTTCAGTTTTTCCGTTGCATAAGGCTACTTTCTTTAAAACGACACCGTTCGTCAGCCAACAATACAAAGCGGCGTCGTTTTATCCCTCCAACTTTCAAGTTCCAAAAAAAGGCCAAGGATCAGGAAATCCGCTCATGAGCCAACTCCTCACTTGGTTTGGTCACACAGAAGAATCTTCAAGTAGGCGTTCCTCTGATTTCCTTTTGGTTATACTCTATTTCTTTTGTTATAATTTTTTTTTAATGTAAATATATAGTCTCTGCAATCTATATTTGCCTTTTGTAAACCCTAACCCTCTGTTCGGTCTCCGAGAAAAGACAGGAAAAGAAAAAATTCAAAGCAAAATCGCACATTCAACTGACGGTCACTGAATCAATTGTACAATTGCCTCGCTTCAGTATCGTGTTCCTTGGTTTTCGCAGCAACCAAACAGAGGGTAAGCTTTTCTCAGGAGATGCCATAGACCCACCCCTTTGTTGCTTAATAATATTATCGAATTTGTAATTTTATTCCTTGATCATAAACACAAAGATTTAGGGTTCGTTGGGAGTGATTCTACTTAAAGTTTTATCCGTAGCGCTATTGTTGGTAGGGCTTCCATTACAAATGCTAGCATTTGTAAAGAGAATGGTTTGGTCTTTGGATATAAACTTAAAAAAATTGCTTTGATAATGTTTTTGGTAATGTATTATATAAAACAATTGTTTTTGAAAGAATCATCTGCCAAGTTATTGGCCGAGAATCACTTAACGTGCTTCTTTAGATTTTGTAAAAGCCATTTTCATAAATTTGTCAAACACCTAATTTTTATAGCGTAGTGTTTTCGACATTAGGAGGCGTTTTTTAGCCTTTCTCAAAATCTGAAAATCATTCCCTAACGGGTCCTTCAGAATTAAGGGGAAAGAAACTCAAACACACTCCCATTACAAAATTTTAGAATTAAATAGCAATATAAAATTTTCAAAGGTTGGAAGGCTTGGAGGGCTGCTTCTTTGGTCTTTTTGAGCAGATTGAAGGAAAGAAACCGTGAATCATTTGAAAGTGTTGAACAAATGGATCAAGCACTCATAACCTCATTTTTATATGTTTTTTTGCATTGGCTAGGAAGTTCTTAGATAAGGCATCCATGCCTATAGTAAATTTTGGAGACTGGTTGGTTTACATGTTAGGGGGGAAGGAAGTTGTTCTTGTTTTTCTCTTCTTGCGCATTGCCATTTGGCATCTTTGTATGTCCTTGCTCACTTCAATATGCCCTTTTTTCTAGTCTTTGTTTACAATACGTTTTGCTTGTCTATCAAAAAGGGTTTGAATAGGGGGGGAAAAAAGAAAAGGGTAAGTGAAAAGGGGTCTATATTAGAAAAAGTTCTACTATTATTGTTGTTGTTGTTAGTTCTTATACATATTTGGTACCGGGATGAGTTCATTTTGGAATCATGTATCTTCTATTTGAATATAATGTATGAATTCCTTTTGAGAATAGAAGAAAATGAATACTATAGAACTATTTTTAAATTTTTTTAAATTGCAGAGAGATCACTAATTGTAATTACTTTGTATTCACAAACTCGTTTTTCTAAGAATTGTTTTTACAAGTAACAACCCAATCTTTTGATGTATCTTCTGCACCCTTTGTATTGTATTATATAGAAATAAGGTCATAATTATTGCTGATCATGAATCAAAACCCAGGGACATACTGCTTTCTCCTCATAACAACTTTTCTTCTTCACATAATTCTTTGCCATATTAGCCTGATGGAACCTTTTCTTCAGCATTCCCTTCTACGAGGACGAAATATTCATCTTTTTTTTCTCAAAGGTTGCACCCGTATCAGTTGCTGTCCATATTGCAGCTCTTGTTTTACTGTTGTTCTTTGTAGGCTTCCTCTATTTCATTAGTTGCACCTTTGTCTTGCCAGTGGATCATGACCGGTCTTGCTTGTCATCCACTGTTTTTGGCGGCAGCAAACTCAAATCTCATAGACCACCTTTATAGCCTTGTTGTCTCAAAGCCTTGAAGTCTATAACTTCACAGTTTGCTTTATAGACTTCACTTGAGTAATTGCAATGCTGTATTCCTTAGCTTCTTGTTGCAGAAAAATCACCAGCTTCTGTCTCTATCTAGAGATGGCAATAATGATTATGAATTGCCTCTTCATAACTTGAGGCATTGTCCTTTTTATGGGAATGACTGTTTTTCTCACATCTGAACCAAACAAAAAGGAAAAACAAGTTCAGGTTGATGAATGAAGAATTCAACTTAATACTGAGAAAATCTATTTGTATGAAGTTATAGAACTATAAGTGCCACTTGGGTCTCTGGTTACAAACCTTTCTAGTGTTCATTTATTTTCTCATTTGTCAAAAGAGTTATTTATTAAATTGCACTTGTCCTTTGATTGTTTGAATATTTGTATGCATATGTTTATTCTTGCTGATGAAATCATATTGCTCTTGAGGTCTTAATGCTCTAGTACCACTCAAATTTCCTTGAGATTCCTGAGCACAATGCCCTTCATCCTGGACTTCAAAATGTCATCTTATGGGTTGCCTTCTAGCCTTCTCTTGATCCTTTTTTACCTTTTCCTTTGACCTTTACGATTGGGTGTTTTTTTGTATTTTGGTCCTTGTTTACACACTTCTAAAAAGGCCCAATCCTAAAAACCAAACAAAAATGGTAAGTTCTGTTTTTACCAGGAGCAAAAATAAAGCATATGGCCTTTTACTTCAATTCAATTTGTCAATTATTGTTGTTTTTCCACTGTTGTGTCGAGGTTTCTTTATTGCCCTATTAATATCCTGAATATTTTTTTCACTCGATTCCTAGGAATGGTTTAGCTAATCATATCTACCTTTTGAACTTTGGCAGTGACTGAGATGGAAGGAACATCCGGTCCTTGTGTGCAATTGGCCACAACTACTAACTCTGATTTAGAAACCAAGCCAAAACCTCAAGTCATATACCGCTGTAAGAGATGTCGACGAATTGTTGCTGCACAAGAGAACATAGTCCCACATGAGCGTGGCCAGGGAGAAAAATGCTTCAAATGGAGAAAGAGAAGTGGTGACCTGACAGAAAAGGAACCATCTGAGTGCTCCTCCATATTTGTAGAGCCCATGAAATGGATGCAAGCAGGTCAGCGTCTAAACCCAAGTCATATTTTATTTAAAAACCCATAAATTTGTTCTTCTAAACTAGCAGACTAACCTTTGGATTGTGAATTATATGCAGTACATGAAGGTCATGTAGAAGAGAAGCTGCAATGCATGGGCTGCAAAGCTCGATTGGGTTCCTTCAACTGGGCAGGCATGCAGTGCAGCTGTGGAGCTTGGGTTAATCCAGCATTTCAGCTGCACAAGAACCGATTGGACGAGTGCCAGACATGAGCCAAGCCATTTCTGCACTGGTGTGGATTGAGAGACTCCAGTCAGCGGTAAAACCACAAGTTTTCTTGGTTTCTAGTTAGTAAATAAATTCAGATTATTATACCAAAAGTTAAGCAGCTTGTATGGAAGACTGATGGAAATTCTAATACAAGGATTGATGGCAAAATGTTATTTCTTGGAAATATGCTACAGAATGTACTTATATAATTTTACTTGCTATTCCATCAGAAAATATGAGTCTAGAAAGCAGTTCTAAAACACTCTTGGGTTGGATTTGACAAATGTATTTCTATTGTTCAGAACAAAAAAATAATAAAATATGTTTGGCAATTAGAAAACAAGAGCTAGAAAACATTTTTTTGTTCCTAAAAAAGAGAAGATAAGAAATGTTTGGTAATTGTTTTTAAAAATAGTTTTTTGATGTTCTATAGAACAAAAGTTTTGGAAGCCTATATTGTATTTAACCCATTTTTAATATTTTTAAAAATAATTTTTTTGTCTACAATTTTAGTTTTAATTATTATATATGTTTGTATAATTATTTTTTAAGACAACTTTATAAAAACAAGTGAAAACAATTAAAAGATGTTATCTGAAAACTTCTTGTTTTTTGTTTTTTGTATTTCGAGAATAAAAAATAATAGTTTCTGACTGTCAAACATATTTTTTAATTTTTTTTCTCTAGAAAACATAAAACTATTCTTGAACGCCAAACCAAAGATTAAAATTTTGGATTTTTTAATATTGCCAATATATTGAATGGTGGGAATTTCGATAAAATATTGGCAAACCTATCCAAATATTGGTGATCAAAATATCCGCGATATATATATATATATATATATATACACCAGTGGATAACTGATATATTTGCAATGGGAAATATGGAGATTTTTTTTAAAGTTCTTTTTTTTTTTTTTTAATTATTCATTTAAATTTTTTTATTTATTTAAAATCTATATTATCCTTTTATTTAACTACTTTTTATATTTATCTTATTAATGCTATTTTAAAACATTACTATCACTTCATTTTTTTATCCATTTAATTTTAAATGTTTTATTTTAAAATATTAAAAATATAATTTTACTCAAAAATTGCTACAGTATAAAAAAATTTAATAAAGTCCTAATATTCTATAAATTAAAATTAATTTGATAAGATAAATTATTTATAATTTTAATTATTTAAATACATTAATGTTAATAGAATAATTGTCACTTGTAATAAATTTTTAGAAATCAAATCTCAAATAAAATATTTTATATAAATCAATTTAATTTTTTTATTTAAAATGTAATAAATATGTTTTAATAAAAGAATTTTAATTTTTAAAATAAATGAATATAAATATATTAAAGAAATTTATGCTAATTTTTTTATAAAACTCTGATAAATATTATCTTTAATCGTACTTATATCAATTACACTTACAAAATAACTTTAATATATATACACTTACTTATTTTATCATTTTTTTAAAGTTTTTTCAAGCATTCTCGTGAATTTTGAATAATTTTCGCATTATCGATATTTTTGTCAAAATATCCATCGATATTTTTGTCAAAATATCCATCGATATTTCTAATATATCCGTAAAATCTAAATATATTTATCGATATTTTAAACCTTGTGCCAAACAGGTCATAAGTTGTTTTTCAAGAATATCATTTAATTATTTTAAGTTATTTTTACTTATTTTATAAGTATTGTTTTAAAAAATAATTATATAAATGAGGAGAATGATTAAAAATAAAAATTACATATAAAAGTTATTTAATATTAACATATAAAATCAAATTTTAAATTAGGGTTATCAAATAATATTAAAAAGTAAAAAAAATATCAAATAATAAGTTTTAAATTAATAACTAAAAATTAATTTTATTTAATGATAATTTAAATTATTAATTGATAAATATTAAATTTAACACGATATTCAATTTGATTTAATTTCAACTTAAATTATTAAATGACAAAAATTAAGCTATACACAATATCAAATTTCCATATAGAAATATACTTTTGTTCTTTAATTTGTGAAAATTTGTTTAATTATCTCATAAATTTTCTCTTTAAAAAAAATCCAATATCTAAGAATGAGAATGTCATTTATAAAAAAAAAACGTTACATATAAAATTTTAAGATATAAATCGTACATCGAACAGGTAACACCATAGAGTTTTCCTCATATTTAACTATATAATTAAATGACTAAATTACAAGTTCGGCTTGGACCCAACGTTTTTAGTCATACCATTTTCCCGTTGAAAGAATATCACTATATCAGTCGGCGAAGCTACTGGAGAAACCCTACGGCCTATATATATATATAGGTCTTACCAATGATATGGTACGATGCCTAGGCCTGTCTGCCCTTTTCTTTTGTTTGGGAAAAGGCCAAGTAATTATCTCTTTTTGTTTGTCATTCCCTAAAAGTTTCTAGTTCTGTGACTTCTGTCCACATATTAAATTATTAATCAATAAGCAACACTACTTCTAATCTCTAAATTTTCTTTTAATTAAATCTAAAATAAATATTAGATATTAATGTATAAATAAAATTATTAAAAGAAATTATCACGTGGTCAAAGGCGTTGAGGGTGGAAGCCACGTGTCCAATGGAGGAAGGATGGTAAGGCCAGCCCAACATTGGGGTTGGTCGGTTGCAACTGGATCACATGGGACGATGCCACGTGGCTAAATAGTGATGCTTGGGCGGTTTGATGTGATGTGGCGGTGGTGGAAAACTTTGAAAAAATATATGACATGGGGCCTAAGACTAGCCTGCGCCACAAACAAGGCTAACACCAATGTGGGCTGTCCCAACATGATTGTTTTTCTACTTTTAAGCAAACTAAGATAGAGACTAGAGTGAGGCATATAGCTTAAAATAATAATAAATATTAAGGAAAATGAAAATTTAATGAAGCGTTCATGAAAAGCACGTGAGGAGTGGTAGCCGTTGGCAAACTCGCCTTATCTGAGGATGCGTCCAACACTTCCCTTCTTTTTAGGCTGTCGCTTGCTCAAACGTTCTCAGAATCCCAATGCCTCCAAAACTTTCCTAGCCACACCATTTTTCTCTTATTTATTTATTATAATTTTATAGGTCTAATGATTTTTGACCGTTACTGACTATTTTATCCACATAAACTCTATCAATTGATTTAAGGGTTATTTGATTAAAAGACTTTCAAAACCCAATTTTTTAAATTTAACCTCACATTTTTTTTTTATATTATTTGAATAAAAATATCTTTATTATTTTTTTATAAAAATAACCTTTTCTTTTAAAATCTACATATAAATATCTAAAATAGAAAAAAACATTATATCAAAAATAGATTATTTTTTCAAAAAAAATATAGAAATGGTTAGATTTTTTATTTTGGGGATTATTTCATCTTTTTAATCAAATATTTTTTGATTTAAAATTGAAAAAAATTATTAATAATATTAGATTATTGAAATCCTTAATGAAGAATAATTGATAGAAAAATATTAAAATAACAAATAGGTCCTTTTCTTCATGTAAATGTCAGAAGGGCCCCCTCAACACTATTGAGTTCTATTGTCGGTCACTTTTGATGCTACGAAAAGACCATTATGCCCATTATCTACTTTATTTCCTCACTTTCAAATATATCATTTGCATGCAAAAACTATAGAAGTTAATATTAAAATAGTAATATGATTCTTTATGAAAAATTCATGAATTACTCCTTCAATTGAAAAAGCATATATAATTTTTATTTCTTCAAAATTGTTGGAACCCGAATTTTACCCCTTTTCAAGTGAGCTCGAAGTAACCTAAAAGGGTAATATAGCCATTTCACATGTTTGGCAACCTAACCCAATATTTCTCCAACAAGCCAAGGGGTGCCAACGATATTATCAAAATCCTGGAGGATCCCTTTTTGATAGTTCGCCACTCTTTCTTTTATTCTCTTTCACTTTGCTTACTCTATAAATCACTCCAAACCCCACCGCGGTTTCCTCACGCAGTTCATCATCTTCATCACTAAGCTCTGAACTCTCAGTGTTTTCAGATCTGTAGAGGGAGAATTTGAGGGAGAAAAATGGAGGGGAAGGAAGAGGATGTGAGGTTGGGGGCCAACAAGTTTACAGAGAGGCAACCGATAGGGACATCAGCACAGACAGACAAGGACTATAGGGAGCCTCCACCAGCTCCACTGTTTGAGCCTGGTGAGCTTCATTCATGGTCGTTTTGGAGAGCTGGGATTGCCGAGTTCATGGCCACCTTCCTCTTCCTCTACATCACTGTCTTGACTGTTATGGGTGTTGTCAGGTCCCCCAGCAAGTGTGCCACTGTTGGTATTCAGGGTATTGCTTGGGCTTTTGGGGGTATGATCTTTGCCCTTGTCTACTGCACTGCTGGTATCTCAGGTCTGTTCTCTGTCTCTCTATATATGTTCTTTTGTTTGATCTGTTGAGTCGTGCTTTTCCTTTGTTTTGTTCTTGTTTTTTCCATGGTGGTTTGATATGCTCAGAAGCTTTGATCCGTGATTTCTTTTGTCGTTTTCATCAGCTCTTGTGGGTAGATATGTTCAGATTGAAAATGGGTATCTGGCATTCCTTCTTTTTTTTTTCCATGATATTATGGAAGATTTTGACGGGGTTTTCTGAAATTTTGAAAGTCCTTGTTTGGTTGATGAAAAAGAGGAGGAAAATAAAAGAATGAGAATATTTGAGTATTTTCGTGGCCTAATTAACGTTCAATTTTGTTAAATTCTTACTCCCATTCTTTCCCTACATTTCTTAGCAACCAAACAAACTTACTGAGATTCCTCCCTATGTTTTCATAATATGGCTCTCTGCACCGCATTTTTTCCCTGTCTACTTTCTCAGCTCTTTCCTCATAAGCCTCCACACAATTTTCTAGAGAGAGTTTTCTGCAACATCTTGATTTGAATCTGTGTTGATATTATCAATAATTTGTTGATGGGTTTGGGCAGGAGGACACATAAACCCAGCGGTGACATTTGGCCTGCTCTTGGCCAGAAAGCTGTCTCTAACCCGAGCCGTGTTCTACATGATCATGCAATGCCTGGGCGCCATCTGTGGCGCAGGTGTGGTGAAGGGGTTCCAGGGACATCAGTATGAGGTGTTGGGTGGTGGAGCCAATGTTGTGGCTGCTGGCTATTCCAAAGGCGATGGGCTTGGTGCTGAGATAGTTGGCACTTTTGTTCTTGTCTACACTGTTTTCTCTGCAACTGATGCCAAGAGAAATGCCAGAGACTCACATGTCCCTGTAAGTATTTTCCCTCATTGTATCATCTCTCTGTATGTATGCATATGTGTGGTTTGTTTTATAGATCTAACTTTGTCAATAGGTAAAGCGATTGAGTTCTGATTGTTCTTGTTTGTGATGATTAAGAGCTGGTTTGGGGTAATTCTGATTAAATCGCTTTAATCTGTCTGATAACAGCACTTCCATTACAAATGCTTTTAATGGTAATTTATTAATGTTTGGATATAAAACTAAGAAAAAAAGTGATTTGATAGTGTTTTTTTACCATGTATCATACAATTGAATGTAGTTTTTGGGAGAATTTCTTGCTAGTGTCTCGGGTTCTTAAAGGTGATTTCCATAAATTTCCCTATCTTTAGCCAAAGTGTTTGTGGGAGAATCTCCTATCAAGTACTTCTTTAGAAGCACTACAATTGATTTTTTAACTTGTTAAAAGTACTTTTTAAGTTTTGCCAAATAACAGGCTTTTTTTCAGAGAATTTTGTATATTAGAAGTGTCTTGTAAAAGGCACTGCCAAAACAGACTCTTAATTTTGTAAAAAAGTGCATCTAACTATTATTAAGCTCTTTTAACTTTTTTCCAAATGGGCTCTAAGATGATTACATGAAAATGACTAGGGGTCTCCAACGGGCGCGCCGGGCTGGGCCGGGCCATGCTGGGCCATGCTAAAATGCTAGGCCGCGGGCCCGGCCTATGAGCCCGCAGACTGGCAGGCGGGCTGGGCCGGTGGGCTTCTTGAATTAAGCCAAAATGGCTTTCAAAAAAGCCAAGGGAAGGGAGAGGGGGGGATTCAAACCCCTCTCCTCATGTTTAAACTTTAAGCTTCTAACCAGCTAAACTACATTCTTTTTGTATTTATTAATTGAGTTATATATATATAAATAAAGTATATTATTTTTAAAAAAAAAATTAAAGGCTCCAATGGTCTCTAGCCCGTCTAACCGTTGGAGCTAAGCCTCCGACGGTCACATGACCAATTATTTTGAATTTTGAATTTTTTTTTTTTTAACCTTCCTATATGTATTTTTATAGGAAGGTTAAAAAAAAAAATTCAAAATAATTGGCCATGTGACCGTTGAAGGCTTAGCTCTAACAGTCACATGGACTGGAGTTAGTCTCCAACGGTCAAAAAAATAATATATTTTATTTTTATATATATATAATTAACTCAATTAATAAACATAAAAAGAATGTAGTTTAGCTGATTAGAAGCTTAAAGTTTAAACATGAGGAGAGGGATTGGAATCTCCCCTTCCCCTTCCCCTTCCCTTGGCTTTTTTGAAAGCCATTTTGGCTTAATTCAAAAAGCCCGTCGACCCGGCCTAGCATTTTAGCATGGCCCGGCCCGTTGACCAGTCAACAGGCCTCCTATTTACGGCCCCGCCCACCCATTGGAGACCCCTAGTATTGTTGCTTGCTCTAATTGCATGGATGTGCATATTTGTATTGATTCTAAAGTGCATTCAAATCACCTTTTCCACCACCACTTTTACCAGCTTGTTGATGTGGGTAGAAGATGAAGTAAATATACTTCTACCATTAAGTGACTACTTGCCATGTAGTCACATCATCAAGCGATAAAAAAGGTTATAGAAAAGGTGGTATGAGTAGCATTTTTTTTATGAAAATGTTTTATATATATGGCTTTTATTTCAGTAAGAAAGTGAAATCATATGGGCTTCAATTGCAAAGTCCAAATGTTAAAACATTTCTAGTTATCTTCAAAAATGCCACTGTCACATTAGTTCAAAAAGAACTTGTTCAA
Source organism: Vitis vinifera (assembly GCF_030704535.1). Taxonomy (NCBI): domain Eukaryota; kingdom Viridiplantae; phylum Streptophyta; class Magnoliopsida; order Vitales; family Vitaceae; genus Vitis; species Vitis vinifera. The sequence goes on along the minus strand of NC_081819.1, from coordinate 22,442,149 downwards.
AATTCTCCAAAAATTATTTTTGGAGAATATCATTGCTTTTCATGACAAGCAAGCTTTTGGCTGGTGATATTAATCCATATACCTTCTTTTGAAATTATTGAAACCATGACATCATTTGTGTTTGGAATGAAAGAGAAAAATTGATGGTCATGTGATGTCCGGGCAACTCAAAATTTGGCCCGTGACCCCAGGTCAAAGGTTTGACCCTAAGGGTTTCTCCTATTCCACGTTGGCAGTCAACTAAAACACTCTGAATTTTTTTTTTTTTTTTTCATATATAAGTCCCACTAGGTTCTCACCAACTAACAATATTTCAAACCTTATTCAAACACATCAAGATTTAATAAATATCATTGCATTCCAAAATAAAATTTCATAAAATTTCTAATAATTTTTAACAATCTAAAACGATTAATTATCAATTACAAAGAATTCCGAAAATTACAAAAAAATCCAGAAAAAAACCCCAAATCATTCCAAAAAATTCACATAACATCAAAATTATATACTTAACTCATAATTATCAGATTTATAATTTTGTTTCCAATAAAAAATACATTAAATTTGAATTTTAGGGTTAGTTTTCCCCTACACAAATATGAGAAGTTGACCGTTAAAAATGAAATTAGTCACCGTAGACTTGTTTCTCTAGTTGAATAGAGCACTTCCTCCGAATTTGGGCCGAAACGAATGTCGTTTGGCCGTCCAAACGGTCAGTCAAAGATCCGGCGAGTGACCAAATTTCTGCACAGTGCAAGGCTCTCTCCTCGCGTGCTGCCAGTTTCTAATTCTCCCCTTTTCCTTTTCCTTTTTTTTTTTTTACTAACCCTCCAGCCACACAAGCCTGGCCCAAAGTTCAAAAGGCCAACCAATTTTTTTTTTTTTCACTAGCCACTTAAGCCCAAAACCAAAGGCCCAATTCCATTTCATTTCTTTTTAACAATCCATACTACCTTTACATGGCCCAAGTTTAATAGCCCATTGAATATTTTCATTTCATTTCTTTTATTTTACTTTTCTTTTGTTTATTCTATTTGTTTTATTTGATTTTCAATTCTTTTTTTTTTAACACACAAATTTATTTATTAATAGTTTCTTTTATTTATTCTATTTGTTTTATTTGATTTCCAATTCATTTTTTTTTAACACACAAATTTATTTATTAATAGTTTTAGATTGGTGTTAATAAATAAATTTGTGTGTTAAAAAAAAGAAAGAATTGGAAATCAAATAAAACAAATAGAATAAACAAAAGAAAAGTAAAAATGAAAGAAAAGAAATGAAAATATTCAATAGGCTATTTAAACTTGGGCCATGTAAAGGTAGTATGGCAATTAAAAAGAAATGAAATGGAATTGGGCTTTTGGTTTTGGGCTTAAGTGGCTGGTGAAATTTTTTTTTTTTAAAAAAAAATATGGGTTGGGCTTTTGAACTTTGGGCCAGGCTTGTGTGGCTGGAGGGTTAGTAAAAAAAAAAAAAAAAGGAAAGAGGGGAGAATTAGAAACTGGCAACACGCGGGGAGAGAGAGAGGCACTGTGCATAAATTTGGTTACTCGTCGGATCTTTGACCGGCCGTTTGGACGGCCAAACGATCTCCGTTTCAACCCAAATTCGGAGGAAACGGTCAACTTCTCAGATTTGTGGTAGGGGAAAACTAACCCTAAAACTCAAATTTAATGTATTTTCATTGGAAAAAAATTATAAATCTGATAATTATGAGTTAAGTAGATAATTTTGATGTTGTGTGAATTTTCTGGAATGATTTGGGATTTTTTTGTAATTTCTGGAATTCTTTGTAATTGATAATTAATCGTTTTAGGTTGTTAAAAATTATTAGAAATATAGGAAAATTCCGGAATTAGGGCAAGATTTCAAATCCTAGTGATTTATGAATTTTTGAAATTTTTGAAAATTGATTGGAATATTTGCGGTATTTATTTTCAAATATTGGGAATTATTAAAATTATTGAAAAATTCTGAAAATTTGTTGGTGTATTTTCGGGAATTTTAATGTGAAAATTTTATTTTATTGGGTTATTGAGAATGTTGGAATTATTGGAATTGTAGAAATTATTGAGGAATTTTGGAGTTTGTGGCATTCACTTGCATCATGGTTGCATGAAAAAAAAAAAAAAATTGTGAAAAGTGTATGAAATGGAAAAAAATAAAATAGGGATGAAAAGTGAAAGCCCGTGTGAGGCGAATTAAGAAGGGAGAGAGATCTCTAGGGTGAAAGACCCAAAAGTTTACCTCGAGAAGACTCCGAATGGGGAGTATATTTGGGTGCGGACACGTATCCTTCAGTGAAAGCCTGAGAACGATAGTACATTATATGACTGTGTGTCACACATTCATATGCATTCATTTAATGATTGGATGTTGTGGGATTGAGTATAATGTTATATGTTAAATTGTGTGACTTGATTTATATTGATAAACTGTTGTGTTTGGATTATTGAAATATAGTAATCCCCCATTAACCCTTTGGGTGTTAGGCACCTTACTGATAAAGTGGAAATGCACCCTATTGAGTATAATGTTATATCTATCAAGCTCTGTGTCTAAACAAGTGCACCATTTTCAAACTTTGTTGGATATGCTTAAATTCCACTAGTGATCCGACAATAAGAAAATAAGAAAGTTTGTAAAAGGTGCACTTATTGAAACACTTGCTTTGATCCAACAATAAATTATCTTGGTGGCATGGGTGGGGGTTTATCTCTTTTTTGTTCATATTTGCAAAAGTTGTGTTGTTGGAAATGTGTTCTGCTTTAAATGAGTATCGTAAAATGATGGTTAGTTCAGTGCATGCACCAAATACCATGTCCAAAATATAGTTCGAAGGTTCAAAACATTCATAATCTATCATGTACTTAGATCAAAGTTTGTTGTTTTCAAGAGCCTCGGACAGAAGGATTTTTTGTTACTTTTTTGCACAATTATGCCCAATTTTTATGTTCTTTGGAAACTACCAAAATGTAGAATTCAATCGAAATTTATTATCATTGGATCATGAGTACAATTGGTGCCAAATATTTTCTTGTCTCTAGTTGTAATTTGTAAAATGGACTAGGTGTGGATATCATCTTGATTGAGAACTTCATCACTTTATCTTTGGGGTTTATTAGAGTAAAAGTTTATAGAAAAATGATTTTGGACTATCTGATTTGTTTAAGAGAAATTCCCTTGTCTACTGATAAATTAGTTGGTGACATCTTAGATTTAGATTAACCTTGAGACCTTTTAGATAAAGATTTCTTTTATACTTTACAACAAATCAGAAAGTTTAAAATCATTTTTTGGTTTACTTTTACTTCTAGGTGAGAAATTTTCTGAGTATGCTTGTGTGTTGCCTTTTCAGTCCTGACATTTAAAGTGAGGACTTGCCACATGATTTTGGTACCAACATGTGCTTGGTTAAAATGTTTTTTCATGACGATCGATCGTATGGTGAGGGCAATATGCATTATTCAATGTGAGCTCACGACAAGATGAACAATTTATATGAAGTTTTAAGTTGTTTTGAGCCCAAAATCTTTACATGGCAGTCTTGAGGCGCTACAGTGAGGTTGTTCTATGAAAAGTTTGGTGGTGGGGAACCATGGGTTTGTTTGGTTTACATGTTCTTCAAAACGGTTTTGATGGAAAATAGTTTTCTAATTTACTTCCTACACATGTTTTTGACAGGAAACAGTTTTTTCATGATTTGTTCTGAAAACATTTTAGAAACTAAAGCATCATATATCAGTAGGGCACACTACTTTCACAGACAGCAATAGGAGAAAACTATTTTTCATATTTCAAAAACAATTCTATAAAACTATATGGTTTCTGGGTCTGGGAGCTGGTGGAAAGTCATGTAATGCCTTTTGAGATCAATGACTAAAAATATGTTTCCTTAACATCGATACCCATTTTCCTCTCATTTTTCAACCATTCCTGATGGTATTTATTATTGCAAATGGGATCTGAAAATAACACGCCCTTTATTTTTCCTGCGTTGAACTGCAGATTTTGGCTCCTCTCCCCATTGGGTTTGCAGTGTTCTTGGTTCATCTGGCAACCATCCCCATCACCGGAACCGGCATCAACCCTGCTAGGAGTCTGGGGGCCGCCATCATCTACAACAGAGAGCATGCCTGGGATGACATGGTAAGCTCCATGATCAGACCCAATCACTTCTCATCTCATCATTTATCTGTGAATCTGCCTTGTATTGATTTCATTCTTTTGTTGTTCCCTTCAGTGGATTTTCTGGGTTGGACCCTTCATTGGAGCTGCTCTTGCTGCCTTGTACCACCAGATAGTAATCAGAGCCATCCCATTCAAGACCAGAGCCTGAGAAATTCCTCCATTTTCTGTTTCTTCTTTTATTTGCTGCTTCTATCTTCTTCTTCTTGTTCATCTTCCTCCTCCTGAATCTGGGTTGAGCTCAGAATAGAGGTGGGGCTGGTTATTATGTGTGTAAGTTATCTGGGCTGCTTCTATTACAATGGGCAGCTTTTGAATGAAAAGGAAGCTTCCATCTTTAATGTCTTCTTCTTCTCTCGCAGATTGATTTTAATGGTGATTTGGATCATTTGCAGGGCCTTAATTGACCACAATTTTTAATTTAAAAAATAATCAATATTTGATAAAAATATTTTTCTTTTTCTTTTTTATAAATGATTTATTATTTATTATTATTTATTTATTTATTTTTATTGCTTCAATTAGAGAATGTTCAATTATTTAAATATAAAATAGCTCTTCATACAAGTTAAAAAATAATTTGTACTAAAAATCATATTATTCTAATTTCCATACTAATTTGTAAATTATTTTTTAAGTTTAGTATGAATTTTTAATACGTGTCTAACTAGTTTTGTCAAACAAATCTTTGATTTGTATAAGTTAAAATTTGACTTATATAAGTTGTTATTTTATTTTAATAAAGCTTATACTATGTTAATATATTAATATTTAAAAAATATGGTTTTTTAATTAAATTAGGCGGTATTGTTTGAAAAATCAATTTAATAATTTAATTTAAATTATTAAGTAAATTAAGTATGTTTAGTAAAATAATTTAATGGTATAATTTAAAGTAAAAAATAACTTTAAATAATAAGTAAAATAATTAACTTATTTGTTATTCATGATCATTTTTATTATTTATGACTTTTATCGTTATTTAACTTTTTTTAATTAAGTGTAATTTATGAGGATAAATATAAAATTTTATAATTTAAAATAAATTTTAAATTTATTTTATTAAATAATTAATTAATAATTTTAAAATCAATAATTTAAATATAATTTAACTTAAAGTCAATTTAAGTCATTAAATAATAAATATTAAATTTTATCAAACATTCCCTACATCATTTAAAGATTTTTTTTTCTTTTTTTTTTATAACTAAGAAGCTATTTGGACAAAATTACTCAAATACTTTTAGAAAATTCCATTAAAATTTAAAAATAACTTATAACTCCATTTAAGATTGTGTTTGACTTTAAATGTTTTTAATAAAAGTATTTTATCTAAAAATATTTTTAGGAAAATTTTCGTGTTTTTCAAAACACACTATAAATGATTTTTTAATAGTATAATTAATTTTAAAAAAATTAAAAATATTTCACAAATTTTATCAAATATTTTTTTTTTCAAAAATACTTTTTAATAATAATGAGCTTTGGGCTCCAACCTCGCTACCAAAGAATTCATTTTGGGTTGTGAGCAAAGGAATCAAAACACAGTCGTTTTACTCCAATTTGGAAATCATATTAAAGTCTTCGAGTTTTGGGACAAGCATTGAAAATGCGATCCAGAACATGCTGTGGGCCCACCAAACATTACAGCTCAGTCTTCTTCAATGAATATAGTACAATACGATAGTGTGTAATGTGTATGGCAAACCCATGGCCTACCAAATCAGAGCTACAAATGCGATGACTAATCGCAAGATGAAGATCATGACATCTGATGATTCTTATCTCATTCACGTCCAACTTTGGTGGGGGTGCCACACACTGGAATGCCCGGTGATAACGCGCTGTTTGTACAATATTAGGTGTGGAATTTATTGGCCTGCCATTTGCGACGCATCCCTCGCATTAGTTTCTTATCGACGACCATTCTTTAATTTATTGCGCATTAAATATCCTTTTGTTTTTTTCTTTCCAAATTTCAAAAAACTAATGCTAGGAGCCTAGGACATGTTTGGATGCTGTTCTTTGGAACGATGATAGGTTTTCTAATTCTAAAAGCATGTCTAAAAAAATTAATTGAAATGGTTTTTTTTTTTAATTTAAAGTATTTTAACATATTTTTTAAATATTATATTGAAATAATTAAAAATTTGAAGAATAAAACTCCATTATTATACATAAATACATAATATTAAAGTATAGAGGAAGACTTGTGTCAAGAGACTATGACTAATAAATCCTAATTTTTTTAAAAAAAAAATTCAATTATTTTTCTTGGTTATTTTTTAAATGCTATTTGAATTGATTTTTAAGATGATAAATAACTTTTTTATAACCTAAATAAGAATTTTACTGAATTTATAATTTTTAAATAGTTTATAATTTTAATATTTTATAAAATTAGGCATGTATAGTTGTTTTAGTCCAACAATAAGAAAGGAAAACTTTACCCTTTTTTTTTTGGTTGTTTGAAATTGGCATTTGAACGTACCTTTTAGATAGATTTATTTTTTATTCTATAGAAAGTCTACTTTTATATTATTTATTTATTTTTCTTGATTTTCAAAAGAAAACAATTCTAATTTTATGGCTTGTTTGGGAAATGTTTTTGAAAACAATCCCAATTGAAAAAAGTTTTTAAAATCAGTTTTTGGTGTTTTTAGAAGAAAAAAAATGCATTTGGGAATTGAATTCTAAATAGCAATTTTTGTCCTAAAAACAAAAAAGATATGTTTGGTTGAATAGATAAAAGCAATATTTTTAGAATAAATAAAACAAAAAATAAGCAATGTCGATTTCAACAAGACAATTATATGCTCTTTGGTTGAGTTGATAAAAACAATATTTTAAAAATAAGTAAACAAAAAACAAGTATTATCGATTTCAACAAGACAACCCAAATTTTATATGCAAACAAGGTCCGATGAAAATTCAACAACCCTTAAATTTATGGTTAATAAAATGTTAAGGTATTAACCACTCATCTTTTTCTGCATTTTCTCATAAAAGCTAAAAAAAAAAAACTTACTTTATTAAATGTATGAACTTTCTGATGAAAATTCGAAAAACAAACAGTTTGAGAATTCTTTTATCGTGAGGAATTTAGCTTAAAAAGAATCATTTTTGTTTTGAAAAGACAAAGGTTATCTTTTTCCCCTCTTGCTTTGGGTGCACTCATACTCTCTCTTTTATAGACTCTTCCTTCTCGTTACTTCCCCAATCCAACGTTCTTTTCCTCCGCCCCACTGACTTACGAGATGTAGTTCTTCCCGTAGCCTATGAAAGAATTCCCGGCTTAAAGCTTCAATGATTTAGGAGCTTGAGTGAAAATCTGGGAATTTCCTTATGTTTAGAGTCAGGGCAAAGGCAAGGCTGCCCCTTTTAAGCAAATATCTTTTAATTAAAATGATCTAATACTAATAGTACGAGTGAGATAAAAAGTGAATTAGAAGGGCAATATAGTCATTTCACATGGGAACGGAACCAAACGTTTCTCCGAAGGACCCCATTTGACAATTTGTTTTCTATTATTTTCTCTTACTTTGCTTCCTCTATAAATCACTCCAAACCCAACTGCAATTTGCTCAGGAAGTTCATCATCTTCATCACTGAGCTCAGAAAAATGGAGGGGAAGGAAGAGGATGTGAGGTTGGGGGCCAACAAGTTTGCAGAGAGGCAACCGATAGGGACATCAGCACAGACAGACAAGGACTATAGGGAGCCTCCACCAGCTCCACTGTTTGACCCTGGTGAGCTTCATTCATGGTCGTTTTGGAGAGCTGGGATTGCCGAGTTCATGGCCACCTTCATCTTTCTCTACATCATCATCTCGACTATTATCGGTGTTGTCAAGTCCCCCAACAAGTGTGCTACTGTTGGTTTTCAGGGTATTGCTTGGGCTTGTGGGGGTATGATCTTCGTTCTTGTCTACTGCACTGCTGGTATCTCAGGTCTGTTCTGTCTTTCTCTCTCTCTTGCTATTCTTTTGTTTGATCTGCTGAGTTCTGCTTTTCCTTTGTTTTCTTTTTTATTTTCCATGGTGGTTTGATATGCTCAGAAGGTTTGATCCGTAGTTTCTTTTGACGTTTTCATCAGCTTTTGCCGGTAGATATGTTCAGATTTTAAATGGGTATCTGGCATTCCTGGGTTTTTTTTTTCCATGATATTATGGAATGGTTTTGATGGGGTTTTCTGAAATTTTGAAAGACCTTGTTTGGTTGATGAGAAAGAGGAGGAAAATAAAAGTAGAGAACATTTGAGTGTTTTCAGGTCCTAATTAACGTACAATTTGGTCAAATTTTTATTCTCATTCTTTCCCTACGTTTCTTATCAACCAAACACTTTTTTTTTTTTTTTTCATAATACGGCTCCCTGCAGCACATTTTTTTCTCTGTCTACTTTCTTACCTCTTTCCCCATAGCCTCCACACAGTTTTCTAGAGAAAGTTTCCTCTGTGTTGATCTTATCATTTGTTGATGGGTTTGGGCAGGAGGGCACATAAACCCAGCGGTGACATTTGGGCTGCTCTTGGCAAGAAAGCTGTCCCTAACCCGAGCCGTGTTCTACATGATCATGCAGTGCCTGGGTGCCATCTGTGGCGCAGGTATGGTGAAGTGGTTCCAGAGACATGACTTTGAGACGCTGGGTGGTGGAATCAATGCTGTGGCTTCTGGCTACTCCAAGCTTGCTGGGCTTGGTGCTGAGATAGTTGGCACTTTTGTTCTTGTCTACACTGTTCTCTCTGCAACTGATGCCAAGAGAAATGCCAGAGACTCACATGTTCCAGTAAGTATTCTCTCTCTGTGTATATATACATAAATATGTGGGTTTTGTTTTACATATCTAGTTATATATTTCTTTGTCAATTGGTAAAGTGATTGAGCTGTGATTGTTCTTCTTTGTCACGCTAAGAGCTGATCTGGAGTCATAATGGTTAAAGCGCTTTTATCTGTAATTAATGCTTTTGATGGCAGTGCTTCCACGCCAAACGTTTTTAGTGACAATCTATTAGTGTTCGGATAAAAACTAGAAAAAGTACTTTGATAGTGTTTTTTACAATGTATTATGCTAAAAACCAAAAAAATAAAAAATAAAAAATAAATAAGTGAGTTTTGGAAGACTCGCATACAAGTGTCTCGGGATATTTTAAAGACGGTCTTAAAATTTGACCATCTTTTATTCGAAATGTTTTTAATAGAAGTATTATTTATTAAGTATTTCTTTAGAAACATTATCGTTTAGTACCTTTTGAATTTTGTCAAATGATTAAAAAAAAATTTTAAATATTTTTTTAAAAGCACGACAAACAAGCTCTTAAGTTTTGTAAGAAAGCACACATCCGATTATCATTAAGCGTTTTTACCCTTTTTCCAAATGGACTCTAATATGATTACATGAAAATGTGCATGCTATTAATTCCTTTAAAAAATTTCATTGTATCATTGCTTGCTCGAATGGCATGGAATAGCATATTTGTTTTGATTCTAAAGTGAAAAAGGAGGAAGACGCATGTTATTCATATCACCTTTTCCACCACCTATTTTACCACCTTCTTGATGTGGGTAGAAAATGAAGGATTATGTGACAAGCAAGCGGTTGGATGGCAGTATTAATTCATTGGCCTTCTTTTGAAACTATTGGAACCATGATGTTGTTTGTGTTTGGAATGATAGAAAAATTGGTGGTCATGTGATTTGGTATGGTAGCATGAATCCTTCGTATATGCATACTTTAGTTACATCAATTCCATTTAGAAATCATGAGGGTGTTTGTTTTTTTAGTTTTTTATTGAAAGTAATTTGCTTTCAGATTTTACGTCGTTTATTTTTCCATTTTTCTATGACTTATTATAAATTTTTTGTTGAATAGAAAAAAATAACATGTTGATTTTTCTTTACCTTTTAATGCTTAATAAAAATAAAATATTATAAAAACAAACAGTCTAATACTTAATACTATTAAGTATGAAAGTTTTATTTAGAATTAAATAAAAAAACAAATACCACTTCTGTCTGTGAGAATACTATCTTTGGTTTTCTTGGTCATGTTCTATGAGGGATTTTGGATTTTGGAAAAATTGAATGAAAGTATTATTGGTTGGCGTTAGTCACTTCTAAATTTTAAAGCAAATTGATCATCATGGTTTCACTGATTTAAAAATTAAGGCCCTTGTCATCACTTCTATCAATGAGTGGGTTTTATAAAATATAAACCATGATTTTTTCATTTTTTGTGGTAAAATTAACTTTTCTTTCTGATGAAAACTCTTCAGTAATCAGTTGATACTGTAAGGGTACTTTTAAAATCAGTGTAACATTCTCATTTGGGAAGTGTTTTTAAAAAACATTGCCAAAGTAAAGCATGGTTTCTAGGTCTGGGGACGTCCCCTTTCGCTCTCATTTTTCAACCATACCTGAGAATTATTACGAATGGGATCTGAAAATGACACACCCTTTATTTTCCCTGAATTGAACTGCAGATTTTGGCTCCTCTCCCGATTGGGTTTGCAGTGTTCTTGGTTCATCTGGCAACCATCCCCATCACCGGAACCGGCATCAACCCTGCTAGGAGTCTCGGGGCCGCCATCATCTACAACAGGGGGAATGCCTGGGATGACATGGTAAGTGAAAACATTGCTCTATAAGAAGACCCAATAGCTTCTCATCTCGTCATCTATCTGTGAATCTGACTTGTATTGATTTCATTCTTGTTGTTCCCATCAGTGGATTTTCTGGGTTGGACCCTTCATTGGAGCTACTCTGGCTACCTTGTACCACCAGATAGTCATCAGAGCTATCCCATTCAAGACCAGAGCCTGAGAAATTCTTCCCCAGTTTCTGTTTCTTCTTTTATTTGCTGCTTCTATCTTCTTCTTCTTCTTCTTCTCTTCTGACTTGAGATCAGAATTGAGGTGGGGTGGTGTTTATCATATCATGTGTATAAGTTATCTGGGATGCTTCTATTACAATGGGCAGCTGCTGAATGAATGGAAGCTTCATAACTTCGATTTCAAGGGTATGTTTGGTTGTGGAAATTTTGAAGGAAAATGTAAAAAAAAAAGAAAAAGAAAATTGAGAATAAAAGTAAAAAAAGAAAAAGTAAAAAGTAAAAATAAGAAATAGATTTAAAATTAATTAATTATTTTTAAATAGTATTTTATTTAATATAAACAATATTTGAATACAAATATGAAACAATCCATACTATGATACACGAGCTATACAAATCTGTATTGTTTCATGCATTTTAATTAGGTAATTTTTTTAAAAATAATCATTAATATCACTAATCTAACAAAGTTTTATTACCATATATTTAACAAATGTTTTTATTATTTTATATTTTTTTCAATCTCGAACAACTATGACCAATCAAATCTTTCAGTATAGTACCAAAATGATATTTTTTTTAATATCTGACACGTTAATAAGATGATGTCATGTATACAATTTTTTATTTCATTATTTATATCATGATTTTATTTTTTGTATTTTTATGTATTAATTTCATTTATTTATACTTTTATGTAACATCCTAAATTTCATTATACGGTTAGATCTCTTATTCCATAAATATCATTTTAATACTTTAAGTTATGTTTGGTTTCTAGATAAGTAATAAGGAAATAAAAAATATTAAAAAATTATTTTTTAAATTTAAGAAATTGAAATGAAAATCAAATATAAAAAATTAGTAAAAAAAATATCTATTTTAAAATTATTTAATTTTCACCTAAAAGTGAAATGAATTTAAGATAATATATAAAATAATTTATTGGTTTTAAATTTATTTTTTATTTTTTAAAAATAATTTATTGATTATTTTTCACACTATGACAACAAGTGACGTTTTTGCCACTTATAAAAATGAAAATTTTTTGAATTAATATTTCTATATATATATAGAAATATATTATTTAATGGATCATCCAATACCGCAAGGTATGGTACCTCTGATTCTCAAGTGATTGAATTAAATGAAAATTAAACTTTAATATATATAATGGTCCCACCAAGAAGTACAGACCATGTCTTGATAGAACAAAAAATTTAATGATGGAGCATGGAAAATAATCATGCTATATCTCACTCACTTTCCTAATTTTCAATATCAAACCTACAAATGAATCCACTCATTTTCAACTACAATGACATATAAATAATTAAAATGAACTAAAACGTAATACTTGTTTCTTGTCTCTCTAGACGGAAGAGTACTCCGGTCACTATGCCTATCAAAAATCAATATATTCATACTCGGTGGTGGCCGTTAACTTTATAATAAATAATTATAAATATGTGTGTGTTTATATATAATATGATTATTAAATTATTTTTTAAATAAAATAATGTAAATATGATATAGTAATATTGAACAATAAAATAATGTATTATGAAATAAAGTTTGTACGACTAAATATAAGTATTAGAGTTTATCGTTATGGAAAATATTTTGATTCAAAATTTCATGGTATTTTTGTTGTTTTGTTTGAAAATAATGGTAAAATATTTGTATATATATTTTTTTTGATACCCTTAAATTATGATTATTTTGATAAGAATATAGAAAACAAAACAAAAAAATTATGTTTGATTGATTTTTAAAGGAAATATTAACTGAATCCACGTGCTCTCAAGTGTATTTAGTAATAATTTTAGAAAATATTTTTATTTTTTTAAATAATTAAATTTTTTTATTTTTAAGTATTTGAAAGATTAAAAATAATTCTTAAAATCATTATTAAACGCACTATTAGTTCATATTTAAATCAAAATAAAATCAATCGATTAGTGATGCTTAAAATTTATATTACAAAATATAATGAATAAATTTTAAAACTTATTTGTTTATAGCCAAATAATTACTTTTGGAAAGTTCACAGAATAGTAATAAATACAAAAATAAAATAAAATCACCAAACATCAAATAATTATAAATTGCAAAAATTATAAGTCTTATGTGGTGTTTGTTTTTTTTTGTTTTTTTTATTGAAAATAATTTGTTTTTATAATTTAGGTAGTTTTTTTTCTATTTTTTCATAACTTATTATAAACTTTTCACTAAATAGAAAAAATCAAAGATGATGTTTGTTTTTTTAGTTTTTTTACTGAAAATAATTTGTTTTCAGAGTTATTTGTTTTTTTTTACTTTTTCATGACTTATTATAAACTTTTTACTAAATAGAAAAAAGTCAAAATATGTAACTTTTTCTAAATTAAAAAAATAATATATTGGTTTTTTTTTTTTTTACTTTTTAATACTTAATATAAATAAAATATTATAAAAACAAAAAACTTAATATTTAACACTATTAAGTAATAAGGTTCTATTTAGGATTAAGTAAAAAAAAAAAACTACTAACTTTTTCTAAATAAAAAAATAACATATTAATTTTTATTTAATATTTGATACTTAATAAAAATAAAATATTACAGAAACAAACAACCTAATATTTAATATTATTAAGTATTAAGGTTTTATTTAAAATTAAATAAAAAAACATAAAATGTTATTAATGAGACAAAGAAATCAAAAGGGAAAACTATTAAGTCGATTTTCATAATTTTCAAACCAAGTTGATTGACCATAACGAATATTAAAAATCAAATCAAATCAAGTCTATGTTGTGTATTTTTAATTTTCAGTTACTCCTAAATATTATAACATATGATCAAAATTCAAAACATATTGGTGAGGTTGCTGGGCACTGCCTCCACTGATCCAACTACCTGAAAGCTGTGGATGTGGGTGGCTCTTAAATTCCCAGAATTTAATGTTATGAAACCATGTCCTCATCAAGGTTGCTGTACACCCCCACCCACCGGAAAATCCAAATTCTGCCCCCACCATGCCACATGCATGCTCGTAATGACTCATACTCCATGAATTTATTGTGGTCTAGTGTGTCTCATGCATCATAACTTCCACACGCGGTCAACAATCTCCTGGTCCAGGTCAAAGCATCTGACGGTGCTCATTCATTTTAAGGAGCATTTATGAAAAATAAAAAGAATTTTGATGTTACTCTTAATTCCCACATGTAATTTGATGTTCCTAGCATGTTTATAGTATGCTTATCAAATGGCAATGGAATTTTGGTGGAAAATTTTAAAGATAAAAATATCCGATTTATTTTGATAAGAGTATTGGTATCGGAAAAAAAAGATACTGACCTATTTACCATAAATTATATGAAGAAAGCCAAAATTTTATATTTGTGACTTAATTTTTATAATTTTTTTTGTTAATATTGATATTTTCATAAAATTAAATCATTAATATTTTCATTGATATTGAAGTTATTTTTATTATTTTCTTTTTCTTTTAGTATGTTTTAAAAGATCGAGTTGTAAACCTAAATTATATTTCTTTAAATTTGAATGAATTGACCTCTTTTTATGCTTTTTTTTTCTTTTGTTAGTTAACCTAAAGTCTTGTTGACCTTATCCTATTCCCATCTACCTTAATAAATTTCTAACTGAAAATGCAGCTACTAAATAAAAAATGGTTGCTTGTATTGACAGATGAGAAATTTGATGGAGACACCAAGTCTAAATAAAGGGTTAGAACCTCTTAACATTTCTAACCATTGAAATCCATCTTGTAAGGGGTATTTTGGTCATTTAAAAAATCAATAATCGTAATTTTAAATAATAAATCCCAAATAATATAGTATGTTGTCATTTAAATCCGATATTTTAATTTATTATATTTTATTTATTTATTTCGTAGAAGCTTATTCTAATTATTAAAAACTTGAAAAGTTTATGATTTTTTAGATGATGTAGATTTTGGTTAGAATAGAATAATTGTTTCTGTATTTAGTTGATTTTGTATGGATGCTGTCGCTATCAAATTCATTTCAAATGCTAATAAAGGTCAAAATGTTTTTCAACTAGATTTCTTTTATAGCTCCAAGAAAATTCTGAATAAAGGGTGGAAAGTTTTCTAACCAACCAAACAAACCTAATTACCAACTTGAGAAAATGCAAGCATATATAAGCGGTCTTTGATTGTTTTCAAGTATTACTTGGTCATGCATGGATCAATCAACAATCAACAATCAACAATCAAATTCATTTCAAATTCTAGTAAAGGTATAAAAAAAATAATTTGACTTTTTTCTAATTATTATGGGTGCAAAGAAAATTGAAAAGGAGGGGTGGAAAATTTTCTTAACAAACAAACAAAACCTAGTTAGCAATATGAATGCAAGAATGTCAAAAACTTGAACTAGTGTCCATCAAAGACAGCAAGAAAGCAAGGTGACCAATAAAGGCAAGAAAATGAATTGAACACTTCAAGGCTTCAACCACTCCAACCAATCTCCTATAAAAATAGACAAAAGATTTATCAACTGCCAACACTCAACAAACCTCCACCCTTCACATGCATTAAATCTTTGCCTCATTTTTTTTTCCTTTCCTTTTCGTTCTCCTTTACCGTACTCTCATTTGGGGAAAGTGTGGGCCACTAACTATACATTGAAGGGTTTTGCAATCATTTTAAAGAAGATGAGAAATATAAGATTGAAAAAAAATATATTATTATTATTATTATTATTTACCAAATTACACTGAAAATTTATTTATATTTATATAAATTATTAATGAAATAAAATTAATTTTGAAAAATAATAATAATTCACTTCATTAATAATTTCCAACCTCCCTACCAAAGAATTCATTTTGGGATGTGACCAGATCAAAACACAGTCGTTTTACTCTAATTTGGAGCTCATATTAAAGTCCTTGGGGCATACCATGAAACTGCGATCCCCGGGATATGGTGTGGTGGACCACCGAACATTACAGCTCAGTCTTCTTCGATGAATATAATATAGTACAGTAGTGTGCATGGCCAACCCATCTGCCCACCAAATAGGAGCCGTTGGATCCAAGCTACAAATGCGATGGCTGACAGCAAGATGGAAATCATGGCATCCCATGATGCTCATCTCATCCACACCCAATTTTGGTGGGGTGCCACACACTGGAATTGCCGGTGAGAAAGGGCTGTTTGTACGACATTAGGTGTGGAATTTAATGGCCTACCATTTGCAACGCATCCCTCACATTATTTTCTTATCGCCGACTATTCTTTAATTTATTGCGTATTAAATAATTTTTTTTTTCCGAATTGCAAAAAACTAATAAATCCTATATTTATTAAAAAATAATATCAATTGTTTTTCTTAGTTAGTTTTGAAACATTTATCTAATAGGATAAAGTAAAAATGAAAAAAAAAAAAATTAGGATTAATTTCGTAATTTCGTCCCCCTCCTCTACCACATTTAAACCGAACGTTCCCTCTCCACCACTGAACACAAACACCATCGTTTCTTTTCGTTGTCCACTGTGCTGCCTGAAAGGCTGAATCCGGTTCTACCGGCCGAGACATGTCTCCGCCACCGAAACGCGCCCGAAAATTTCCCTCCATCACTACCTACGCCGGCGGCGACCATCGCTCTATTGCGGCCGACCTCGATGGCACTCTCCTCGTCTCTCGCTCCTCCTTCCCTTACTTCATGCTTGTCGCCGTCGAAGCCGGCAGCCTCCTACGCGGTCTCTTCCTTCTGCTCTCTCTTCCTATAGTGATCGTTGCCTACCTCTTCATCTCAGAAGAAATCGGAATTCAGATTCTCATCTTCATTTCATTTTCCGGCCTCAAGATCCGAGACATCGAGCTCGCGTCGCAGGCGGTGCTGCCGCGGTTCTACGCCAACGACGTGAGGCGAGAGAGCTGGGAGGTGTTCGAGAAGTGCGAACGGAAGGTGGTGGTGACGGCCAACCCGACGTTGATGGTTGAGCCGTTCGTGAGAGATTTTCTTGGCGGAACGAAGGTGTTAGGGACGGAGATTGAGGTGAATCCGAAGACGAAGAAGGCCACTGGTTTCGTGAAGAAGCCAGGGGTGTTGGTTGGAGACAGAAAGAGATTGGCGCTGTTGAAGGAGTTTGGTGATGAATTGCCTGATATCGGGATTGGTGACCGCGAGTCTGATCATGATTTCATGTCCATTTGCAAGGTTAGTGTTTGTTATTTATCTAATTTACTTAACAAAAAAAAAAAAGAAACAACAAATTCTTCTAGATTTTTCAAACATTGATGAAATAGTTTTGAAAGAGTAACTGATTTCTTGCATGGCTTCTATGGAAGCAAACATCTCTCCAAAACGATTTTTAGAATTTACATAGTTTTGAAAATATGTTCTACAATTGTGGAAGTGATTTGTAATTTTCCTGCAAGATATGCTTTGCTTCTACACATTATTCAATCGATCTAAGCCAAATTTAACTTAGTAAAATGGTAGTAAAGTCATATTCATTTTTGGAAATTTTTGTGGTCGTTTTTCAAGATTTATACACTTTTTATTTTACTTTTATGAACGACATCACACTTATCTACTTCATCTTACAAAATCAAAGACGAATTCATTTCACTGAGACTTGAATTTAGTTTTTTTTTTTTTTATGATTGATTTAGCAAAAGAATAAATCAAAAGATTCAGAAAAAGTGACAGTCGGTAAAGTCGATCTCCGTGTAGCCTGTAGCTTTGACCCTGAGGGAATCACTGCATTTACCATCCTCAACTACCTGGCAGCAAAATCGTTGGCGGCACATGGAGGACAACAAACTTATTGCTCTTTCCAAACTAATCTCGAGCCTTGCTCCTTCGATGCCATTTCCTTTACTCATCTTCCATATTTGGAACGGCCTCTTTGTTCTACCTTTTTTATTACATACAAGCTAGAAATCGAGAAATTTAGAAATAATTTTTTTTTTCCAGATGATAAATATTCTTAATTTTATATAAAATTTTGTGATATTATTTTTTCTGTTTTCTGTATAAAATTATTTGAAATATTTATGATGATTAGAATAATTTGGTTTGTTTTGAGAAAGAATTCTAGTAATGTGTCGAGAATCCACTTGTATGTTATTTTAGTGTTGAATTCCCAAATTACCCCTATGCTCTTGCTGATGGTTCTGCGACTTGGAGTTTGAACAGGAGGGATACATGGTGCTTCCGAGTAAATCAGCTACGCCGGTGCCACCCAACCGCCTGAAAACCCCAATAATATTCCACGATGGTCGGTTCGTCCAACCCCCCACGCCACTCACGGCCCTCATCATCTACCTCTGGCTTCCATTTGGGTTTGCACTCTCTATCTTCCGAGTCTACTTCAACCTCCCCCTCCCAGAGCGCATCGTCCGCTACACCTACCCGATGCTGGGCATCAACCTTGTTATCCGAGGCAACCCTCCTCCGCCCCCCTCCCCAGGTTCCCCCGGCAACCTCTACGTCTGCAACCACCGCACCGCCTTGGACCCCATCGTCATCGCCATCGCCCTCCGCCGCAAGGTCTCCTGCGTCACCTACAGCGTCAGCCGCCTCTCTCGCTTCCTCTCCCCCATCCCCGCCGTCGCCCTCACCCGCGACCGCGCCGCCGACGCTGCCCGCATCTCCTCCATTCTCCAGAAGGGCGACCTCGTGGTCTGCCCAGAGGGGACCACCTGCCGCGAGCCCTACCTCCTCCGGTTTAGCGCACTGTTCGCGGAACTCAGCGACCGCATCGTGCCGGTGGCGGTGAACGTGAAGCAGAACATGTTCCACGGCACCACCGTCCGAGGGGTGAAGTTCTGGGACGCCTATTTTTACTTCATGAACCCTCGGCCCACCTATGAGATAACGTTTCTGGATCGGTTGCCGGAGGAGATGACGTGTAAGGCCGGAGGGAAGTCGGCCATAGAAGTGGCGAATCACGTGCAAAAGGTGTTGGGTGGAGTGCTGGGGTTTGAGTGCACTGGACTGACTAGAAAGGATAAGTACATGTTGCTGGGAGGAAATGATGGCAAGGTGGAATCCATGTACAATGCCAAGAAGTGAAAGGCTGGGATCGGAGAAGAAGGCCACATTGGAATTGTATGGGTTTTAGAAAAATTACGAGGGAGGTATATCGGTTAATGTAGAATTACAACTTCTATGGAAATTCCCTTAGTATGATTGATAATTGTTGATCATTTTTCATCTGGATTATTCATATTATTTGGACATTCAAGTTTAGAGTTATGAAGAGTGTCTTCTGATTTCTGTGGTTGATTTTAAAAAAAATTTAAGAGTCTTAAAGCCCTATGGAAATTGGGCTTTGCACCATCAAAGATGTTTGTGCTTGGGCCGGTTCAAATTTTAAGTGGGCTTGAATCTCAGCCAGGCTCTTTCCCACTGGGCCACCACAATGCAGGATTGCCATGAATGGAAACTTGATAGTCTCCTCTAAGTTTAAAAGAGGAAAAGATGGGTTGTGCAGTGATGTTGGATAAATTATTTCAATTGCAGTTTTTAATTGTTTATTTTAATTTTTTAGGGAAGAAAAAAGCCATTGTAGGTTTGATTGGTGGGAGCGGAGGTAGTTTCTGCGGAGTTACCTTGAAGGGAGGTCTAGAAAAACTTTCTCGTGTGACGGTTAAAAAAAATGTATGATAAAATTTAGGTTATTAAATGAAAATATAAAAATAAAAATAAATGAAATAAATTTGAAAAATGATGCAAATTTTTTTATATTAAATTTAAATTTATTTTTCATTTTCATTTATTTATTATTATTTTTTATTTTTGCATTTTCCAAGAAACAAAGATATGGTATAGGCCTCAAATTTATTCTCAAAAATTAACTTATTTTCAAATTTAAAAAATATTATTGTCAAAAACTATTTTATAAACAAAAGTTATCATATTTGCTAAGTACTGTTCTTAAGAACAGTTTCTAACTTTCTTTACTTAACACATTGATTTCTTTTTTCTTTATCTTGATTTTTTTAATCACATTTTTATTGGGGCTAGATTTAGGTGGTGTTTGTTTTTTTACTTAATTATAAATAGAACCTTGATGCTTAATAGTGTTAAATATTAGGTTATTTGTTTTTATAGTATTTTATTTCTATTAAGTATTAAAAAGTAAAAAAAATCAATATGTTATTTTTTCTATTTAGAAAAAACTACATATTTTGGTTTTTTCTATTTAGTAAAAAATTTATAATAAATCATGAAAAAGTAGAAAAACAAATAACCTAAATTATAAAACTAAATTGCTTTCAGCAAAAAATAAAAAAAACAAATACCATCTTAAACCAAAAAAACTTTTTAAATAGAAAAAACTTGTTGAAGAAATTAAGATGACGAGAGATGTCAATGACAAATTCATTACTTCACGAGTTGGTTGGTCCATGAAAAAAGATATTTTTAATATAATATTTTGTATAAACATAATATATGAGGTTGAATTTATCTTGAATTACTCTTCATTACATGTGAAAAAAAAAGTCATAATTTTTTAAAAAGTATTTAAGAGATTTAAAAAATATACATTATAATTTCACCACAAATAAAAGCCTATTTGAGATTAAGATAAAATCTGTCTTTTCACTTATGACTTAAAAGATAAAGGTATAAAATTATTTTTTTATTGCTATATTTATTAAATCATGTTATTATTCTTTTAGTTTGCAAAACTTTTTGATAAATCCATACCGAAAACTTCTTACACGGCAGTTTCGAGAGTAGGAGTTACAAAGGCCGTTTGCCACGTGCAAGGTCCAGAATATTCCACGCATGATTCGAATCCATGGCAAGGATATTTTAGATTAAAAAAACAAAAAAAATCGCTTTTATAACTTTCCGGTGAGCTTTTCCGGTACGGTCGCTTTTACGATGGATAAGACGAGTTTCTGACAGAACGGTTCGTATTTTGTCCATTTAGTTCCCGATATGTCTCTAATATTTACTATTATTTACGAAGCAACCCAGCTAAAAGTGGAGTTATTTCCCCTTGCATGGAGGGGTATTTTCATTATTTTGTCGGTTTCAAAAGCGGAACCTTTCATCACGAGGATGAACCGCCACGTGTCAGCTTCTCGACCCTCTTTTCTTGGGTATATGAAGACCACTTGCATTTTCCCGCTTTTCCGAGAAAAAAAAATTTTCCTGGAAAATTCGTATGAAGAAAAAAAACCTCTAATTATCCTCTTCGATAGAGAGAGAAAAACTGGAGAGAGAGTCTCTGAGGGAGAGAAGTTTTGAACTCTGAAATGGTCTGATATAGCTCAAGCTTGAAGTTCCAGTTCACAGAGTTCGAATTAAAATCACCGAAATAAATGGCAATCGGCGGCGTAATTTCGAACCGAAATTTCGGCTCCTTTATAGGCTCTGGTATATCGGTTCACTGTCTCTATACTATCTGCTTTTAATGTGTTTGCTTTCACCTTTTCTTCTTGCGCGAGCAGGAATTTCTTTTTGCTGCATTTGTGCATTTCTTCGTTTTCTTTTGGCAATTCAATGCATGCATGTCCAGATTTCGCACTATTGGGGTGGTTCATTTTGTTTCCTCCTTGATTTTCTCACATCCAGGGGACGGTTCATGTATGTGTCTGCGTTTTTATTTTTATTTTTTCCTTTTTGGTAATTGGATATTATTTTGAGTGTTAAGCAGCGGTGAAATTGAGCTGAAAGTTTTAGTTATCTTTGAGTTGATTTCATCCGTCTGTTATGGACAGCATTATTGAATTTTGAGTTTTCTACTGAAATTCCTGAAGTTCACATAATTTCATAATTTTCCATTAAGTTTTATTTATTTATCTATTTATTTCTAAAAATCTGTTCGAATAATAAATATTTATATTTGTTATTAATTTCTTATTTCTATTTTTGTGGCCTTGGATTTGGTTACTGAGAAAACTGAATGGAAAAAGAAAATAAAACATTGAATCTTATTTTTCAAGCTATTTTGTTTACTTACCTGCCAAATATCATGGTGACTTGGGAATTGGGAACTACCCTTTGCTTGAGAAAATTTTGATCTGGGATTATTAGAGGAAAATCAATACATGGTATTGAACGATGCCTTCATCAGGGTTTTGATAAAATAAGTAGAAGGGCTACAAAATCAGTGACTTATTCAAGAAATTTAGGGAATTTTCTCATATTGCAACATGGTTTTTTAGTATCTTAAAATGCTTGTCATCTATAATTAGAATGGACAATAGTTTTGTGTCTGCATTTTGACACCTAAGCTGAATTTATTTTTTTAATTTCTGATATTGGCAGGAAAAGGGTATCAAACAGAGCCAGCTACTGCACAAAACAAAGGAGGGCGTTTGAGCTTTTCTGTTGCCGGACATGTGAGGGAAAACTACAAAAGGCTTTTTATGCAAATGGAGAACTACTCAATATCTAGATATTCGCATTTTCCGTGTCTTCGTGTTATCGGTTCTCCAGATGGGAAAGCTCTGACATCAATAGCAACATTCCATGTTGAAGGGGTGTGTTGCCTTCCAATGTCACTTCAATCTAGTGACAAGTTTTGGAGTGTCAACCCTAGGAGAAGAATTCAAGGAATATGCAAATGCTATCTTTCTTCGAATCCCTCTCTTAGCAGTTGGATTCAACCAAGTAAGCGGGCTAGGCTTGGTATTAGTGACAGCCAGTCCCAGTCATCCGAGCATGTTAGGTTTGGTAGAACTCGTTCAGCATACAAATCCAAGGAGTATGATATAAAGGGAGCTGATGTGGACTCATTAAAGTCTTCAGAAGGGGCTGGTGAAGTCATTTTAGCAGAAGAAAATTTGCAGAGTGTTTCTCCATGGTGGCAGCAGTTTCCAAAGCGCTGGGTTATTGTCCTGCTTTGTTTTGCTGCATTTCTATTATGCAACATGGACCGTGTGAGTTATCTTCTGGCTTTATCCCTATTGTGTGAATTAATCATAGCAGGCTTACCTTTTCATTATGAATTGTTCATTTTCAAGTAGTTCCAAGTTGCCTCATCCTATATTGAATTATGAGCAATTAATAATCAAAATAAAACTAAACTAAATGTTTTATTGTAGATGATCATGAATACTTAAGATTTTTCAATGTGCTAAGTCACTTAAATGCAACTAACCTACATTACTTATCTCTTTCTGCTGACTAAGCTATATGTTTCATTTTAGGTGAACATGAGCATTGCGATTCTTCCAATGTCACAGGAGTTTAACTGGAACAGTGCAACAGTTGGTCTAATTCAGTCTTCCTTTTTCTGGGGCTATCTACTCACTCAGGTTTGAGTTGAATGCCCTCATATTTATGCATTACATGAAAGTGAATTAACTATTTATTGTGGATCTCCTTCTCAAGTGTATTGACATGTAGTTGGTCAAGTTCCTACATTTGATGTACACAATTTTGTTGTTTTGTCTATTTGACTTAGTACTGGCACTAGTTTTGTTCTTCAAATCAAATACATCTTTTCAACCTAACCAACTGAGGTAAATTTGCTTCCCTTTACATTCTATTTCTAACATTACTTTCACTATCTTTTTCTGGAACATAGATTCTTGGAGGCATATGGGCGGATAAACTTGGTGGGAAGCTAGTATTGGGTTTCGGAGTAATCTGGTGGTCAGTGGCAACAGTTTTGACACCTATTGCTGCAAGAATTGGACTTCCTTTCTTACTTACAATGCGTGCTTTTATGGGGATTGGAGAGGTTGGCCTCTTTTACTTCTTTTTGGTTTTGTTGCGCTTTACTAGATTGGAAGGAAATAGCTTGGATAAAAATCATTTGGGGTGTGTGTATTGGATCTAGACATAATTCTAGGCGACTTTTATTTTGGGTATAGAAACCAGTTTTGGTAGTGAATTTGATAATGTCAATATGTCAATCTGAACACTCTTTTTGCACATGTGTCTACACATGATGAAACTACACCTTGTTGTTGATATATGTTCGTATTTTCTTTAAGTACTTATTCATTTTGTTGTGAAAAACGGTTGAGCCAGCTTAACAAGTGATCTTTTGCAAGATGGATGTTAGGGACAACAGAAAGAAATGGAAAAGACAAAATAAGTTAACCTAATAATCATATACTGACTGTCATACCACTTCAAAGAGATGGGAACTTTTAAAATTCAGTTACTTTTGACAGGGTTTGGTACTCTCACTGTCTTATACCATTTTCAATCCAATATGTTGTTTTCGTAACATTGAATTTTGTTTCCTACTTCAACTGTTCTTAAACTGATACAGAGAATCCTGTTATTGATTAAAAGTCATCTATTTTCTTATCAGGGTGTTGCTATGCCTGCTATGAATAATATACTTTCAAAGTGGATTCCAGTTTCAGAGAGAAGCAGATCACTAGCACTAGTATATAGTGGAATGTATCTTGGTTCAGTCACTGGGTTAGCTGTCTCTCCCGCTCTAATCCAAAAGTTTGGATGGCCTTCTGTTTTCTACTCATTTGGCTCTCTTGGAAGTATCTGGTTTGCATTATGGTTGAGTAAAGTAAGTTTTTGCTTCTTGTAGCAACTATTTGATGTACAGTTTAAGTTGCATATATCACTCCCATAGAATGGAATAAACTGAAGACAGTCCCTCCATAACTCACATTTATGTTTTCCCTGTTTTAAGCTACAATATCTGGTAGGCCAGCCCCACACCCATACATTTAAAGTTATACAATTTGAGGACAAAATAAGTTTTGCTTGACACCTTTTCTTTCTGCGATCCATATGTAAACAATTACTAACCCAGCAATTTATTAAAATTTCACTCATGCATTTTCGTTGCTTCATGCATGACAACCATATACTTCTTGAAACTAAATGATCTTAGTTTTGAGCATGATTAAGAAAACTGCATCAGGTTTGTAGTATGACTAAATTCATCTGTACAATTCTCATTTGAGGCATGAATTCTCAGCCATATATCACTCTTTTCTTTGTTTGAGTGGTACCATAAAGTTTGTTTGGCTTCACAGGCATATAGCTCACCAGCAGAAGATCCAGAACTTAGTGAAGAGGAAAAAAGGGTTATTTTAGGAGGCAGCACATCAAAGGAACCTGTTTCATCCATTCCGTGGAAACTAATTTTGTCGAAGGCACCAGTTTGGGCTCTCATAATCTCCCATTTCTGCCATAACTGGGGAACTTTTATTCTTCTAACATGGATGCCTACGTACTATAATCAGGTATTTAAGACTTTTCGGGACTGGTCCTACTTTGGTCAAATATTCATTTCCATATTTCTTTCCTGGAAAGTTTATAGATACCAGTATTTTGTCTCCAAAAACTTTATGTTTTTATTGCTCCATGCATATGAGGTTTTCAAGTTCCCTTTTTAGCTTCAAAATAATTTTTTTGGTTGCTAATTAAATAATAGTTCAGTTCTGCATTTAACTAATGAATCTGAGCTTTGATCGACCACATCTCAGTAGAAATCTAAGTTAAAATACAACTATGATGGCTGAGTCAGTCTTTTGCCTCTGGACTCAAAATCATTTAACGTCCAATTCGTTTCTTGCAATATCACAGTTGAACCAGAGTTGGAATACTATTCAAGTGTTCTAGCCTCTGGGGTTACCAATCTGTTGAGGCTTAAACAATAAAAAAACTGTTCTACTTTGACAATTTTTGTAAAGTGCAAGTTAACCAAATTTCTTAGGATGTGACCATAATTGTTAACATTCAAATCACATATGGAAAATACTGAATGAACACATACAATATAATAGGTAATCTGGTTACTGGACTTGAGTCTTTATTAATTTAAGCATTTATTTATTTATTATTTGTTTTGATGTTTTCTCAGGTGTTGAAGTTCAATCTCACAGAATCTGGGCTGTTGTGTGTTTTGCCATGGTTGACCATGGCTGTGTTTGCAAACATTGGAGGTTGGATAGCAGATACACTTGTCAGCAAAGGTCTTTCCATAACATCAGTTCGTAAGGCAAGGATTAATACTGCTCCGACTCCTATTAGTTGACCATGACTTATTATTAGACTATTCCGACCTTAAAATTGTGCTTCTCTATATTGGTAATGCCAAATATTATCCATTTACATCAGTATATAGGTATTGATTTCAGCAACCCAGCTGCATAAAGGTTGTTGCTGATAGAACAAAGATGCGTTGTATTTGCATTCGTGATAACATTCTTAGACTTAAAATTAGAAGTCTTGAAGGAAAGGCTCCTGTGTAAACAAGGTTCAATCTCTCTCAATAACACCCCTGACACACATGTACCCCACCCATGAAACGCTACCTTCTGCATGTTGTCTAGAAAACTGTATGATTTACACATTTTGTTTGGTTATTTCAATGTCAAATGAGCAATGCTGATACAATTAAATCTTCCATGCTTTCAAATTCTTGGATATAATTCTTCCTACACTTTCCAATGCTGTAGATCATGCAATCGATTGGGTTTCTGGGACCAGCCTTCTTTCTGACACAGTTGGGCAATATTAGAACACCCGCTTTAGCAGTGCTATGCATGGCTTGCAGTCAGGTTTGAGCTAGTTCTAACTACAATTCCATTTGAGCTTGAGGAATAGTATATAGGTGGTGGGAAAGTATATTTTTCTCACACTGAAGTGATATCATCTAGTAATTATTATGTGCAAGTAATTACCTACAGGATATAAGGTGCTTACATTTCACAATCAGATGCAAGATTTTCTCTTCTCAGAAATTGGAATTTACAAGTGAACAAAATGGTTGAAGAAATTAAACTATGGGTACTCTGTTCTTGACAGGGGTCAGACGCATTCTCACAGTCTGGACTCTATTCCAATCACCAAGACATTGGGCCACGTTATGCTGTGAGTTGCTCCTATTGTTTTCTTATGTAACATGAACCAGTGTTAATGTCCTTCAAGAAACAATTATCTTACTTGAAATTATATGTTACTTGAAATCGGTTTGCCCCTGAATTATGTCTCTTTGTCCCTTTCATCAACCTTACCTTATTATTTTGATTCCTCCACAGGGAGTACTGTTGGGACTCTCAAATACAGCAGGAGTGCTAGCAGGTGTTTTTGGTACTGCAGCAACTGGTTACATACTCCAACGAGGTTCATCCAAGCCTCCTAGTTCATTAGCATTCCTTTAATTTCTGATTTCAGCTCAACTATTAACACCAAACTCTATCCTTGCAGGCTCTTGGGGCGACGTATTTAAGGTGGCGGTCGTATTGTACATCATTGGCACATTAGTCTGGAACTTATTTGCAACTGGAGAGAAAATTCTGGACTAGGTATGCAAGAAAAGAGGAATAAATAGTCTATAAAGCAAAAAAAGATAAAATTACAAAAAGATGGGAGTAGAGGAACACATTGAAGAGCTGAACTGGGTGGGAATAAAACAAGCCTAATATACCCCTTTTCACCTTCCTCTTACCAACTGGGCTCAGAGATGGTTGTTGCAGGTGACTTTTCCGGTTGGCTTTAAGAATCATCTTCTTAAGTTCTTACAAGTTAACTGTCTTTTTACTTACATCAATAGATGTTTTCTTTTCAGACAAGGGTAATTGCACCCTAGAATCTTGAACCTTTCTCTTCACTCTTGCTCTGCTTTAAAGTATGTATCATCTGTCTAAAAACACCTCAAATAAACCTCAACATCACTATAATAGATGATATTTACATCTACTTGGGCATTTCTGCTCCTGGTTTGGTGCTTTTCTCAGTTTCTTATTGCTTTTACCGATTGAATTTTGGGTTGGTTGAGATTTGTTGAATTTTTGGTAAACTAGTCTTCACCTAATGGGATTTATTATCATACATGTGGCTTGCATGAGACTACTGTTGAGGAAGAAATTGCACAGAATTATTGAAAGGGTCTGGGTTCGGTGCCCTGAAAAACCATCACCAATCAGAAGGTGCCATATGTGCAGTTCGGGGCTAGTTACTTTATTCCCGAGTTTCATTATTTTGTACCTCATATGTGGTTTTTTAGCTTTGTATCATGGTTTTATATATGGCTTTCTGATTCAACATTCAGATTTCTACGTACATTTTGAAATGTATTGCCAGATCTTTATTAGAAATATAAATGAAATAAAGAAACAAAGAATTTTATAGGATTGTGAAATATAAATTATTGGCTACAAAGGAACAGCTGTACGTATGAGAGGATTCGAGGAACACTACCCCTCGTGTTCTTTAAAAATCAAGCGTAATTGGGCCTTAAAAACTGTTGGGCTGCTACTGCAGTATATCCGTCAGCCCACAAGTACAGCCCAAAACTAACCTCTCAAGTTACACCGAGCCGCACGTCGCTACCCCCAACAACAACCGAACCACTGGCGTGACAGTTACCGTTACATTTAACTCTAACAGCTTCCTCGCCACACACCTCACTTGCTTTCTCGTTCCTAACGCCGTCCACAACTGCCGTTAAATCTCTTTCATGCACGTTAACCTTGAGCCCATACTTCATGAACAACGTCAGCGACATCTTCTGCTCCACCCGGTGGCCGGCAACCACCGTGAGGCGGTGGCGCAGCAACACCGACGCGGCTATCGACTTCATTTGCAAGTAAGCCAAGTCCTTCCCCAAACAAATCCTCGGCCCCGCATTGAACGCCACAAACTTGTATTGGTCGTGCAATATGAATCGCTGGCAGTCGGCCGATAGCCACCTCTCAGGCCTGAACTCGGGCCAGTCTTCACCCCACGTGGATTTCATCCTACCCGATGAATATACTGAGTACGTGATTGATGATCCCGCCGGGACGAAAGTGCCGTCCGGTAATATGTCGTCGGCGACAACATGCTTTGAATCCTCCGGCACCGACGGGTAGAGCCGGAGAGTCTCGGAGAGTGCGGCTTTGAGGTATATCAAACGGTCCAGCTCTTCAAACTCTAACGGCTCATCAACCCACTTTGACGTGTCGCTGCCACGTGTCCCCATCAGAACAGTGCAGATTTCGTGTAGGATTTTCTTTTCGACAGTTGGGTTCTGGGTTACCAACCAGAAGAACCAGCTTAAGGCTACTGATGACGTGTCACGTCCAGCTAGGATGAAGTTGAGTGCCACGTGTTGGAGGAAGGAGTCTGAGTAGGATTCCTTTTTCTTCATAAATCTTGAGAGCAAGTCGTCGTGGGGGTTTCCGTCTTTTTGCTGACTCAGCAGCTCCACCTTACGTGTATTGATGACTTTGGACAGGTAATTCTCCACGTGTACAATGCTTCGGCTCAAGCTGACCTCCATGCCCAACCCAAGCCACTTCTTCAGCTTCCACATAACCTCAGGCAAAATAAATCGCTGGAGGCTGGCTTCGGTGGCTCGGTCAAAAGCAGAGGCGAAGCTGTTTTCAGGGAGGCCTGGAGCTAGGGTTTGCGGGTCCATCCCAAACGTCAAGCCGCAAATGTTATCGAACGTGATCCGAAGCAAAAGGTCCTGAAGATCAACTGGCTTGGCTTCTAGCTGAGCCGCCCTGAGAATGGGGCAGAACCTGTGCTTGATGGCTCGACTGACCCAGCGAGCCATGGCCTGACGCAGCGTCCGGGTGGTAAATTCCAGTGCGGCGGTCTTCCTCTGAAACAGCCACGTGTCGCCATCAGAATTGAAGATCCCTTCCCCGAGCAGATCATGAAATACACCTTGCCACGTGGGACCCTTAGGGTAATTATCGAACCGGGTCTTCAATATATGCTCCAGATTCTTCGGGTCGCATGTGACCGTCACGAGCCCTTGCTTTCGCGCCAAGAAAGGGACGGCGCAGATGCATGTTTGGTACGTGCCGCCACACGCGCGTAGATTTTCAGCGATCCATTCATGCATGCGTTCACTGTTCTCGATCAAGCCTGGTAAGCTGCCCAATAAAGGCCAGACACGTGGACCCCTCAACGACCGTGAGATGAAGGTGAACCACAGCAGATAAGCGGTGATCGCCATAAAAAACAGCGAAGCCCAAAACACGTCCATTTTCCCGAGAAAAAAACCGCACTTTCCTCAGAAAAAACCTGAATCTCCAAAAACGTACCTTAGAAGACTCCAGTAGAAAAAACCCAGATGGTATTTCTCATCAACAATGGTGGGTCACTGCTTAAACCTAGTTTTTCAGGACTTCAACACGACGCCATTGTTGGGAAAACCAAAGCTTTGAATAATTCATTACCAAGAGAAAGAAGAAGAGAACTGAGAGAGTATGAGTAGTAGAAATGGAGAAGAAGGGATTTATAGGCGAAGCGGCGTTGACAAGCAATTACTAAGGCCAGTCTGTTTCTTGAATTTCACCATCTCACACTCAAGCCTCATGCACACATAGAAAGAGAAAGAGAGAGCGAGAAAGCAGCATTAATGCAGTGGGAGGTCGTTGACAATATAAAGGTAAAACCCCACTCAGCAAAAGCCTCTGTCTATCTCTCTCTTCACACCTAATTTTTCAGGGAAAGGAGCTGGGTTTTAATAGGAGGCATTGAATGAGGAGAAATAAATGAGATTGGTTGAGGAAATGAGGACACAGAGATCCACCAAAATTTTTTTGAAAGAAGAGATGGCAATGCTAAGGAAGATGAAGTGGAGTTGAGTTTTCACTCAATTATTTGCATTTTCTCGGTAGCTGGTGGTTTTATAATAATATGTTAAATGAAAATGCATGGAGTTCATCATGTGACTGGTTAGGGTTGGGTGAGCCACCCACCAACTATTTATAACTGATGCCTTAATGTGAGAATTCATCTTTATCCTTTTCACTCCAAACTCAGTCAATAATTTTCTCTGTTTCTACATCATCAGTTTTTGACCACTTCTATGTATATATATATTTACATGTAAGCATATATCAGATACGGTTTGGCCATGCCACAATTTGGGTATTGTATTGAAAAATAACAATGGAGCATAAAACCGCACTATAAGTATCCACTCAAGTTTAATTGCTTTGTATTTTATTTGATATCACGCATTTACATCCTCGTCCAACAACTCAGATTTTAGTATGCAATTCAATGATTCGGTTCACTTGTTTAAACCTTATGTATTTATACCTTGTTCAACAACTCGGATTTTACTATCAGATGTTTGGCATACTAAACGGAGCATAACATTCTTCACCTGGATAGCCAGTATGGTTGTTGTTGTCCTTTTTTCCTTTTTCTTTTTTTCTTTTTGTCATAGAACTTTTAACTTCAATTGTTAAATTTTAATATATAGCATGCTTTCTTCTAAATTCGGTCCGAAGTCTTAAGGCTGAGTTTAGCTGGAGATTATACCTCTTGTGTCCCACAGCATCAACCCCAGCCCACAAAATTAGAAAGTACGATGGAATGTAATGTAGGTGGACAAACATAATATATATATATAATTAGTTCACCAATTATTCAACTACTATTATTGAAGATGAAAATATCATGACCAAGTAATAACGATAAAATAAATAAGATAATTCCATTCATCTCATCTCACCATATATAAACATATATTGGTTTTTATTCGGAATTTTGAAAAAAAATTAAAAAATCTTGAGACAAATTTATTTTTTAAAAAGTGAACAGACGTAATTAAAGTGAAAAGAGCGTTATTTAGTCATGCAAAGTGCAAAGTGCAAAGTGCAAAGCTAAGAGTTTCAAAATTTTCATGTCAATGCATTACATTTTGACCCAATTTTTCTAGAGGTTTCCGTGGAACAATAGGGAAAATAAC
Organism: Vitis vinifera; assembly: GCF_030704535.1. Lineage (NCBI taxonomy): Eukaryota > Viridiplantae > Streptophyta > Magnoliopsida > Vitales > Vitaceae > Vitis > Vitis vinifera. The sequence goes on along the minus strand of NC_081819.1, from coordinate 22,410,493 downwards.
AGAGCAACATATACGTTCTCTCTCCTTTTCTTACTCTCTTATATTTATTTATTTATTTATTTTATGCATTTGAAGACATATTTACATCCTAAAAAGTACTTCGGAAAAGTTGAAGAAAGGGAGAAAGACAACGGGAAAAAGAATTATATATCACTTTAAGCGTAGAAAAGTGTGAATTGATAAGTTTTTTAAGAAAAGCTTTTTCAAATTGATACCATCAATTTATATTTGAATTAAAAAACAAATTAAATTCTTAATGATGAAAAAATTAAACCAAATTAAGTTGTGTGTACACTAATTTATACCTTTAAATCCAAAATTTTAAATAAATCTACCATATCTAAATTAATTATGTACTCAGCCACTCCAATATCCTAATCTTCATTATATCATAAATGTAAATCAAATATATGAAATAAAAGCATATATTTTTATGGCATGTTCTTTTATATTTAATGAAACTTTTAATATACCAATATATTATTTTATTATGCCAGGCCTAGGAATGGTAGGATTTGATACCCAAAGGTTAGACTGAAGGGCCCCAAGCCAAGAATGATTCGAGTCTGCACAGGCCTCAACCTCATCCATGCCAGGTATGAGCCATGTACAAACATATATTACAACTGAGGCCCTCCTACCAACAGACCATGACCAAATAGCAAAATTTAAGGCCCAAATGTACAGTTGTGTAAATTATATAACCTCCTAATCTTTAACCATTCTCAAGACGAAAAAGGCCAACCCACCACCAACATAATAGTAGCATAACAATAAGCAAACTTAAAATATGTAGCTTTGTAAAGCTTTGTCACAAGAAAAATAGGTGATCCACACAATAACAAACTAACATACCATCATCCTGACGCCCCTTCTCTTTTTCGTCATCATCTTAACGGTTTCCTGAGGTGCTGCTGCCTCTGATAAAAGAACCCCGGCGGTTCCCACCCACTATCACATCCTTTAATCGAATTATGGGCCCCAACATCCTGCCCATTTTCTGCAATATACAGTGGTAAACAGAATGCAGACATTAGCAGATGAAAAAGAGGAATGAAATAAAGGGGTGATAAAGAAAATATCAATATCTGAAATGTTATTGATTTGAGTTTCATAAGCATGGTGTCGAGTAGATTTACAAAAAGCAACTCTACTAACTCGCCGAGAGGTGACATTGATTCGTGATTTGTAAGTTTGGACGAGGCCTAAACCAATTCTGTTCTCTTTGAAGGAAATAGGCTATGTCACCCTTTTCCAGCTCACAGTGAGGATACAATTTAATGAGAAAAAGCATAATTGTGCAACTAGTGGGTGGCATTTCATTACAATGGAATGGAAGCTGATAAAAGCTGAATGACAGCTAATTATGGAAAAATGGATCAGAAGCATAAGAATATAGCAGGTAGATGGCATTAATTAGTATAAAAATGCAACTCATAAAGACATCAGAATCTGACAACAACTGCACTTGAGGTCTGGCTCAAGCGGTAAAGGGTTGGGAAGGGTTTGTGGGAGGTTCTAAGTTCAGGTCCCAGCGGAGACAGAAATTTACCGATAAAGGGGAAAAAAAGGACAACAACTGATTATAAAAATGCATACATCGAGTTGTATTGCACTTCTACTCCTGCATGTACAAGAAGATAGATGCACTATATGAGAATCTCAAATGCTCCCAAACATGATGTGCAAAACACTTTGGTAGCCCAATCCTAGTGATAAAAATAATCAACATAAATGTTTCTTGTTTATTTTGTTATCAGATGAAACAAAAAACAAAAATCTATTTCATCATCATTGCCATTCAGATTCTTTGATCACAAGTGAACCTAACAAAAGAACAAACACTTGCTACTTAAAAAGTGAATAATTTTGCTGAAAACTTCAAAAAAAAATTTCAACACCATTAGCTGAGTTGGATCACATAAAGCTACTGAACCCAATGCTAAAAAAATAGAAAAGTTAAGCTGGAAAAGTCTAAAATATATATGCATATATATCTTGAGTCAACTGTAATCTCGAATCTCCAATCTTAAAAATTGAAACAAACCCAGAACTGAGTACCTTTTAAACCTAAAGCCTATAATGAAAAAGCAGAAAATGATTCAAGCCAAATTGGAAGATCATATAAACATAATGAAGCAACTGATCCGCCTCCAATTATTCTTTCAGTTGGTGTCCTTTGTGCCCTCCTCCCCCTCATTTTTTTTTTTTTTTTACCAAAAGTTCAATTTCAGCTGATGTGCAAGAGCACATCAAGGCCCTTTTTATTCTTCTTCTTCTTCTTCAATTTTTTCAAATGTTTAAATTCATCTAATGAGCAAGAGCCCATCAAGTGCCCCATAATTCAAATTCTCAGCTAACTTAAAATCATCTAAGAGATCTGCACTCTAGAGGATGATCCAACAATCAGTGGTAGGGGGTGACAATGAACAATGCTCAGTGAAGGTAGATAACCTTATGGAAGAGGATGATCAGGCAGGGGACAAATCCATTGTTGCAAGCTTTGATCTTCAATAATCTCTACACTCCCAATTTTCTCTCATGAGTGAGCTTTTCTGAATTCCTTAAATCTAAAATATGCTCTGAAATAATTTAGAAATAAAAAATTGCAATACCTTTATTTTTTAAAATTATATTATTAAAATTTGAAAATAGAAAGTAAAATTGGATAACAAAATTTATAACTGAGCCTATTTGGGAATTGTTTTACAAACTCAAAAATACTTTTGACAATTTTTTGACAAAAAACAACTTTTTGAAAATTTGTTCTAAAAACAAGGTGTTTTCTAATAACATATTTAATTGTTTTAAGTTGTTTTCACTTGTTTTCTAGAGGTTTTTTTTTTTTTTTAAATAATTATACAAATATGAAGAATTATTGAAAATAAAACATTACAAATAAAAGTTATTTTTAAGAAATATTTGGAAACACAGAAAACTTGTTGAAAATATTCCAAATCTTCAAATAGACTTGTGTTATAGAAAACATTAGAAAATTATTTTTGAAAACTGTTCTCAATAACTGTTTTTTTATAACTATTTTTGAAAACTATTTATGAGAACTGTTTTTGGAAACGTTCCCAAACATGACATCATTATCCACAGATCTTTTATTGACTGGGAACAAAAATGGATCTCTCCCAACAACAAATACTCCATGACATTACTTATCAAAAAAATATATATATCTCCATGACAGAAGTCCTAATCTGCAATATCCAGCAGATCACAACTAAGGCAACATTGACAATAATCCAAACTGCTAAAGACTCAAATGATCCTTGAGAAGGGCAGATAACTATGGCAGGATTAAATGATCTCAATCAACAAAATCTGCCTACTGCCTTGGGTTAAGTCTTCAAACACAAGAACTAAATGTGCTGATGCCAACCTATGGCCTGAACCATGAAAGCATGAATTCATTATATTTTTTGCCTGATATACACACCCATAGGGGGAAATGAAATTACAGAGATCAGAGAGGTTGACAACTACACTCTGATGTCAAAGGCTTGGACCCATTTAATCACAAAAGTTCAGCATGTATTATGCCCCTTTTCATAAGCAAGAACAATCAAAACATAAATCTCATTTCTTACAGCATCTTATCAGCAGCCAACCAATCTACATTGATATCATGGCATGCTAATATAACCAAAAACTAGTCCTGTATGGCTGAAAATATATCAAGACCGCATTTTCTCTGCATAACACATGTTCAAAATTTTTCTTGCAGCTTTTTGACTCATAAATTACACACAAAAGGGCTAGTTTTAAAATTGAAGACAAATCTCAAGTAGTTATAGTAATCATAGCAGTTATATGTAGAAAAGTGTTGAGATCTGACCCCATCACATCATAATCAACAAACACCAGATACATGATTTTTGTAACCAAATAGCTTCATAACATGCTAAATATTGAAAAAAAATAAAAATATTTTCTGCCACCATATCAATAGCAAAAGGCATACCTCATCATTAACGCCAAACTGCCATTTAAGTTGTAAAACCTGCCATCTTTCATGCTGCCATCGCTGCCCAAGAATTACAAGGCCCATCACAGCTGCAGCAATAAAGATAGACCAAAATGCATTTGCCTCTTTTGCATGACCATAAAAGGAAGCTGCTCGTCTCTTCCACCAAGCTTCACAAGGAAGATTGGACCCATCATATCTATCATCATCTTTTGTAGATTTTGGAGATTGTGAGATATCTGCATGGAGGTCTGCACCTAGCTCAGGAGGTTCAACTAGATCTGGGATAACCGTATTCCCATCATATGTGGTAGATCCACCAATAGTTGGTTCACTGTGCAAAGAACTAAATTTAGCAGCACTGTAAATATCAGGCTCTTTGTCAACCAGATTTAGCCCTTTGAGGGCTGTTCCTTCTTCAAAACCTTTGCCACGATCAGATAGACTTTTTCCCCCTTCATCAAACAACTGTATGCCAGGGAATTCATCTCCTTTAGTAAGATCTTTGACACTCCAATTATCTTCATTTTTTCCATCAGAATGACCACCTTTCTCCACATTCGATTCAGGAATCACATCCTCACTTCCATGTTCATTATGGATCTCAGTGTCATCAGGTTCCAACGGCAAATTCTCATGCTGACTAGGTGGAAAGACAAAGTGACCAGACAAAAACATTGCATGAGAAGTTTCCGCTTCATTGCCTTTAAAGGTATTACTCTTGCCATCATCACTCATTTCAATTCCTTTTGGACCTGGAGCAGCAGCATATGCTGATGCTGTAAGTGAAACAACTTCCCATTCATTTCCACGAGAAGTGGTTTCCTCTCCCTCCTCATTATCCGCCATCTTCAGTAAGTTAGTCTCCTAAATTTCACATTCAGCGACAAAAGAAAGAACATGTTGTGAATATTAATCCAGTAACATAACTCACAGTAATAGGCTGGAAACCATTACTAATCCATAAAACTACAAATGAAGACCTACAGAGAAGAAATTCTACAACCATTCTCTAAAAGTCTGTTTTGAAGGAAGATAATCCCAGGGTTAAAGTACAAAGTAAGAAATTTTTTAAGGAATATTTGCAATTGAAACTAATAAAATCCCAAGCAATGGGCTGTAAATTTATTCAAACAATACAAACTGTTAGAAAATACTGATTCTAGTTAATTAGTTACCCACAGTAAAAAAATCACTTCATAAGAGCCAAAAGCACAAAGAACAACTAAAATCCTGAAATTAATAAACACACTGCAGATAAAGGACAGGTTACATTTCATTTGCCTCTTGTCAAAACTGATGAAAGGAAATTTAAAGCTTACCATTTCTTGTTGCTTATTATGACAAACTAAAAACTTAAAAAAATTTAAAAAGTAGTCGTGTAACTTAAAGATTTTTTTTAAGAAGAAATTTATTTCTTAGAAACCAAAACAGTGAAATTACAAGCTTTTTTTTTTTTTTTTCATATTTTCTGAAACATGAATATATCATACTAATCAAATAAAATATATAAACAAAGGTGACGTTTAATAATTGGAAAAACTTATGCTTTCTTTGGTCGCATAGCAAAAGTAAAAAACCAGGAACTAAAATTCTGGATCTTAGATTTTCCTTTGACTGGAACCAGTCGAGGCGACCTAATCCTGAATTTCAAAACAACAAAAAACATGAAATTCAAAATTGTCAATCTTTTTTAATTAACAATTTTGTAATCAACCAAACAGAGAAATTAAAATCAAACAAACAAACCAAAACATAACTCCAATATACTAAAGCCTAGATTCGATTTCCTTTCATCCTCTTTTCTTTCCCACTGCTTTCTACGAAACCAAACAAAGGAATTAAACCAAAACCAAAATCCCCAAACCCCAACCAAAACCAACCGGATACATGAAAACACGCACAGATCGAAAAACAATCAGAATCACAACCAAAAAAAGCCTAAATCAGACGTATAAAATCAAATCAAATACAATCAAACATCAATCATCATCAAACAAAACAAACAGCTCCGATTTCACAACAAACAAACCATTAAGCAAGAGATTAATCAATAACCAGCACTTACAAAACTATCTAGTCTATTCCGGGAGGAACGATGATCGGAGGTTACGATTACGATTCCGGTGAGATCGAGACTGTCTAGAGAAATGTAAAGGAATGGATTTATACCGAGATTTCGTGCAGGAGATAAAGGAACCGGAAATGCCGGTGAATATGGAACTGAGTGAGTTAGTTTTACCGGGTAACGCAGGTTATGCACGTCGTGTTATGAGATAATATCTAGTGGCTCCGTACAGAGGAGGCTGTGGTGACCGGTGTTAAAAGGTAAAGGAGTTTCATGGGTTTGCGTGCGAGACGGGTGAGTTATTGTGGTGTTACGGTGTTACGCGGCTCAGTTTTGTAGCGTGAACGCGCAAAGGATCGAGTTAATAATTTTTGGTCTACGTTTTTGTAAATGAATAAAAATAAAAAATTTGAAAATACTAAATTGGCGTTGATAATATTTTAAATATATAAATATATATTTTAAAATATTTGAAATATATTTTTATTTTAAATTTAAAAATTAGAAAAGGTACAACTTGTGTGCTATAAAAATTTAAAATTTGATAATATTTTAAATATTTTATTTCATGCTCATTTTATTCATGTAACACATTTTGTTCATGTAAAGCATTTTATTTTGTTTGGTTATACATAGAAAAGTCAGGATAAAATTTATTTTGTTTTGTTTGGTTATAAGGCTATGTTTGGTATGTTTGATTAAAGAAAATTCATAAGAAGGGTTTTTTTTTTTTTTTTTTTCTAAATGTTGGTCTTTTTCTTTCCTCTTCAAATTTTTTTCCTCTAACAAGATATAATCTTATTTGTTTATTTATTTATTACTAATATTATATTTCAGAAAGTACAAATAAAATGGATGTGTTTTCTCGTAAATGTAAAGAGATTTGTTTATTTTGTATTTGAGGTTTTAAAAAATATTTCAAATCTAAAAGATGTTTTTATTTAAAGTTTGTTCGACAATGATTTTAATAAATGTTTTTAATATTTTTAATATTTGAAAATTTTTTATTATTTAATTATTAGAAATGTTACAAATCCTTCATAAAATCACTATTAAACGGATTTTTAATAGTATTTTAGAAAATATTTCTATTTTAAAAAATAATTTATATAAAAAAAAAACGTCTTATAAAACTTTAGGTAATGCTTTAAAATTTTTGAAAAATTAATAATAATGATTCCTAAGAAAAGCATTGAATAAGTAATGATTTCAAAAATATTTTTAGAAAAAATATTTTTATTAAAAATGTTTTAAATAAAATGCATGTTTATTAATTTAATTAAATAGGTGATGTCATATTATATGTTTAATAAATAAGATTTTAATTATATCACGATTATAAAAAGATTTTCTAATTTATAGTATTTCTTAAGAATCTTAACTCGATGTGACATGGACCCGAAATTGCATTATTCGTTGGGCCCGGATCTGTCTCTAAAATTATAAAGAAATTATTAATTTTCTTTACAGGAAACAACGATTGAGTGCATCAATTTTCTTCTCTGTCGTGGACATGGCCCAAACACTCTTACCTTTCCTTTTGTTATTATTATATTTGTTGAAAATGTTCCAAAAGGACTCCTATCATTTTTTAAATTGAATATCCAATCGTTTTTTATTCTTTTTTATATTTAAATATATATATATATACTTTTTTATATTTAAATATATATATATATTTTCAAATAACCTTCATCTCGATCCTAACTTATTTATTCAACTTAAATATGTTGCTTTGATATTTGCTTAATCATATTTAACAATTTACCATCAATGTTTTGTTTTGTTTTGCTGATATACCTAATATAGGAAAAAATGTTTTTATAATATAGGAAAAAAGTTCTTATAAAACAGGGAAGAAAATTTGCTACCGTAAATGAAACTCGACTTAGAACAATAAGGATGATATTGTTTATAATTTATTTATTTATTTTGAATTCTAACATAAAAAGATTTATTTATATGCCATTGATAATAGAGGAATATTTTTTGTTCTTTATCTTTTTAATATTTTGAAGAAATCAATGAGTTGGATCTTACTCATGTCCCAATATACCACTAATTAGAGTATAAGAAATTACCATCACATATATACTAAGTCAAATTTTACGAAAAAATATTTTCATGGTATTTTAAAGAGAAAAAAATATTTAAAAAAATAAATTTTTATTTAATTTCTTTATGAAAAATGTGAAAAATACAATTAAAATTACCTCAAAATTTATACATTTTTAAATAATTTAATATCCAAAAATAAATAAAATGATGAGTTTGAAATAAAATATAAAAATAATTTATTGATTTAAAATATATTAATATGATACCATAACACATCATAATTCGATACCCTAATACATCATAGTTCCACGATGTACAACAAAGCGAAGAATGAACTTGTTCATTAATCATTGAAATCTTATAGGATCATATTATAAAAGCTTACTTTGCTTATAATATATATTGTCCTCGACGAAACAAAGGATGTAGACCAACCGCAACCTGAATAAAGAACATATACAAGTTTAGATTAATCAATTAACCCTATGTTTGTTGGTTGAAATTTGAGGTAAATGTAAAAAATTAAAAAATTAGATTTTCATATATATATATATATATATATATTATGACTATTTGAAATAGCTTTTCTAACCAACAAGTTTTTAGAATAATTTTTGGAAATTGTTTAATGATGTTTTATTAAAAAAAAATCATTTGGAAACCAATAATATTTTTAACCATTGTTTTATATTTTTAAATAAATTTTAAAAATATATATGTAGTATTTTATTTTTAATTTATTTATGTAATTATTATTTTTAAATAATAATAAGAAAACTGAAAATACTTGTTTTTTGTTTTTAAAAACAAAGAACTATTTTTGGAAACTATTTTTGAAAACAATTATCATGTTATACATAATTCAAAATTAAAATTTTTTTTTTAGTAAAAATGATGTGGGAAGAAAGAAAAGAAGAGAGAGAGAAAGGGATGGTAATGGTCACAATTTTCAAGCCACATGGAGTTCCACATCCAGAACAGGAAACATTGGTCAGTGTCATCTGGGTGCTCCCCTCCTGACCAGCAACTGAAATCAATGTCGTAAATGGATTTTCCACTCCTTCTTCCCAGTACACATTGGAACTGCAATTTACATTGCATGAATATGATAATTTCTCCATAAAATTGTATCAATTAAATCATGATTTTTTTTTAAATAATAATAATTATTCTCGAGAATCCATAAGAAGAAGAAAGGAATGAAAATCTTACGCTCTATCGAAGAGCCAAGCATTCTCGTAAGGTTGAGGTAGATTAAAGATCTGCAAACAAAAATGAAGACCAGAGTGAAAGAAAGAAAAAAAGAAAGAAGAAAAGAAAGTAAGTAAGAAAGAAGGAAAGAAAGAAAATACATTTCCAAGATTCTGTGTGAGAGATTGAAAGCGTGTTGAGCAGAAGTGACACTCCAAAACCAAGTTGGGCATGTTGGCCATTTTCAGAGCAATTAACTTCTCCTGATTAAGAAAGAAATATAATATACATAGATAGGGTTGTTTGGATGTCGAGAAAATGTCGTAAACCAAGCTTTGGAAAAATCAAATGAAAGAAAGCGAGAAGGTACCTGATTGTAATTCAGACGTTTCGTACTTCACGTCCCTATACAGTCAAACACACAAAAGAAAAAGGTAAATAAAGATATTGGATTTAAGAACAAAAATGAAAAAGATGTAGGATTGATGAAGAAGAAGACCAACAATCGAAGTGAAAGAACGAAGGAGAAACTGAGAGGGAAGCCTCTTCAACTTTCCCTAGAAAGCCAGAGAATGAAAGAGAAAATGTGAGAGAGTGGGCGGGAGAGTTGGGTTTTTATATAGAAACAATTACTCACTAAATTTTGTTTTTTTTTTTTTCAATTTTTGAAAATTGATATTCTATTTTCATTTATTTCAGCATTTACGGAGAAAATTTATTATATAGACATTTTAAGAATTAGGTATAAGATAAAATTTATTATATTTTCAGATTTTTCCTATAATTTCTCATAATATAACATGTTGGTAATTAATTAGATAAATATATAACATTATTGATAAAAAAATAAGTTGAATTTTGGAGTGTTTGGTAAATTAACTTAATAACTTAATTTAAATCATTAAGTAAATTAATTATATTTGGTAAAATAATATAATAGTATTATTTAAAATTAAAAATAAATTTAAATATTAAATAAAAAATAATTAATTTATTATTAAGTCCATATCTTTATTTTACTTTTTTTATATATATTTGTCCTATTTATCTCCACAATCTCTTTAATGATATTCATTATTACTCAACCTCCTTTACTCTTGTTATAATTTATGAGGATAAATATTTTAATTTAATGATTTAAAATAAATTTTAAGTTAATTTTATTAAACAACTTTAATATTTAGAATAAAAATTAAATAATAAATTTTAAGTAATTTAAATATAATTTAACTTAAAGTTAATTTAAATAATTGAATAATAAACAGTAAATTTTATCAAACACTTCCTAAGTGTTAGTTTAGAAAGATTTTTTATTTTTTGCTTTTAAATTAAAAATAGTAATAATTTTAGTAATAGTTTTTATATAGGATACAAAATTTTTAAAAATTTACATCGAAAAAGTAGTAATTTTAAAATTTGTTTTAAAAGATTTTTACTATCTTAAATTTTAATTTTTTTTTAAGTATAAATATATATTTTTGGTATAAAATGTTTTACTTTTACATAAAAAATTCTTATTTAAAAAAATAAAAAAATAATAATTATACATGATAGTACTTTCGAACATAGAGAATTATATATATATATATATATATATATATATATATATATATATATATATATATATATATATATATATATAGAAATAGATTGGAGTATAGCTGGAGTTTTATCCTCGTTCATACATGAAAATAGAAGAATGGTAATATGCAGATTGTGAAAATTACTTAAATTTTATTTTAAGTATTAATGTTGTTAGATAAATCTAAATCATCAAATTAAGTATTAAGGTTGTTAGATAAATCTAAATTATCAAATTGATATATTTATCCTTATAAATTATAAAATTGATAAAGGATCTCGAGTAACCATGAAGGTCATGGAGTAGTAAAAAAAATCGACTAATAACGAAGGTTGTGAAATAATAAAAGACATCATGAAGGTGATTATGACAAATATGCATGAAAAAATTAAAATGAAAATATGAACTTAAAAATAATTTAATTATTTTTATTTATTACTTAAAGTTTTTTTATTTAAATTTTAAGTTATACTATTAAGTTATTTAACCAAACATATTTTATTTATTTTATGAGTTAAATTAAGTTATTAAGTCATTTTAAATTATTAAGTTGATTTATCAAACACCCATTAAAGTAATGCCTTTTTTTTCATTCTAAATAAAATTTAATACAAAACATTGTTTAATAGTGTTAAATATTAAGTTATTTTTTAAAATATTTTATTTTTATTAAATATTAAGAAGTAAAACAAAACCAACAAATTAATTTTAGTATTGAGAAGAGTCAATTTTGGTGTTTTTTCATTTAGTAAAAAAGCAAGTTGCTTTTAATATTATTCTTTTAAAAACAAATAATTCATCCTAGTATTCTTAAAAATTCTTTTCTGAATTTCAAATGTGATTGTAATAACATTATTTTTATATTTGTCACCATTTATATCACTAGATAAGAAGTTATGACAAATGTATATATACCATTATTTTACCCTATCTTTTGCCATAGGGTTAGGTTTTGGTATTTGGTCGCCTCCTCTATTAAAAAAATTGTGATTTTCCGTTTTTAATCATTTTAGCTTAAATAAAATTTAGCCTTTTAATTTTTTTTTTATTTTATAATTTTGCTTAACTTATATTGAAAAAAAAAATATTTTTAGACATTTAGTTTAGAAATGAATTTTTTTAAGGGATCTTTATCATTTTGTTTCCAAATAAAATAAAATAAAATAAAATCCAATAAAAAAAATTATTTTCTTTAGAGTCAGGAAACTTTTGGAGACTCCTAAAGTGGGAAGAGTGTGAAAGGTTCTAGAGAAGTTTGGAGGAATCCACACAATTCTACATTATGGTGGAAGACATGAGAGGAGTTAAGGGCTTTCTAGAGAATTCTAGAAGTCTCTTGTATATACTTGTATATAGGCTTGTACCTAGAATGATGTAGGACATTCTAGAATAGTCTTGAATTGTAAGGAACCCTCCAAGGTTCCAGAGAATTCCATTGGTACCTATAAATAGGTGAGGACCTCATTTAGCCAAGACACCAAGCAAGTGAGCATCCAAGCACTTGTAAAGGTTTCCTTGAGTTAGTGAAAGCTTCCATTCTTTCAAGAGTTGCCTACCAAGCTTCTTAAGCTTTTGAGTCGCAAATGTCTTAGCCTAGCAAGCTAAGCATTGGGGAGCAAGGCTGACTTAGCAAGATCAAGCGTCTTGGCTTGTCTAAGTGCCGCACGAGCTTAGTGAACGACTAAGTCCGTGACACATGGCTAACAAAACCATCGGAGGGTGTGTCCGGACCTCCTGTCCGGACATCTTTTGCAGGGAAGACTGAACCAGAACTCAATCTTGGATAAAAGCGTGCGTCCACTTGACAGCCACGTGGATCACTGGGACACAAGACATCAACAAATACGACTTCTGATCATAAAAAAAAAAAACAAGGATATGGATTTAGACGAAAGTAACTTATTAATATTTTAAAGAAAAAAAGAAAAGAGAGATCGGGACACCTCAGATCCCAATGCAAACAAACAGTGAAAAATGACTGTTGTTTGGTTACCAAGAAAGTGAAAGAAATGCAAATAAGAAATTGCAATGAGACATGGACTGAAAAGAAAAGAAGAAAAGAGAGAAAGAGATCGGAAAAGAGAGAAAGAGATCGGAAAAGTACCTGCTGGACCGACGAACACAATGAGACATGAAACTGAAAGTCAGAGAGAATCGAGAAAGCGAGGTAATGAAAAGTAAGAGTGCAAAAAATGCAAACAAGAAAATGCAAAATAAGAAATCACAATGAGACATGGACTGGAAAGAAAAGAAGAAAAGAGAGAAATAGATCGGAAAAGTACCTGGACCGACGAAAGTTAGAGAGAATCGAGAAAACGAGGTAAAGAAAAATGAGAAATCAGAGTGTTGGTTTGCTTCTATATAACATAAGGAAATTAAAGGTTAGAGATTCACGGCGCGTGAGTTACTATCCTGTCTCTTTTTGAAATTGTTTTGGCTTTATGCAAGTTATTTAAGAATTTTTGTTGGCTCCAAAAGTTTGAACAAAAATATAAAAAATGAAAAAAAAAAAAAAAGACAAAATGAAAAACAAATGATGGCTAGATTTAAACTGTTTGGTTTAGGAAATGAAAAATTCTGATTGTGATTTCTATTTTTTTTATTTTATTTTATTTTTTATTTTTTCTTTCAATTTTTTTCACAGGAAAGCATTAAAAGAAAATTTTTTCCAACTTTATTTCTCTTTTTCTTTTCTCTTATATATATATATATATATATATATATATATATATATATATATATATATATATATATATATATATATATATATATATATATATATATATATATATATAAAATAAAGAATGTAAAAATATATAGACTTAATTTAGGACTATGTTTAGTTCTAGAAAAATAAAAAAATAAAGAAGAAATGTTACTTAAAATTCATTTTACTCATTTTAATGATTATTTGATTTTTTTTTTCTCACAATTTCTTTTATATTAAAATTAAAATCATTTTACTTAGATTTTTTTTTCTTAATATCTCCTAGAATCGAGCATAGCCTACAATAATTTTCATGAATTGAGCATTTTTGGTTGAGAAAAATTGTAGGCGTATCTTTCACCTAAAGAATTGCCCATATTCTACATATGCAGCTTTAACTTGTACATTATTGGAGAAGGTGAAATTCGATTTTCCAGAACCCTTGAAGCTGTGACTAAGGTGGCCATTGTAGACTTGGCCAACATCTACTGCGCTGGCTGCAAAAACCAACCACTAGGCTGGCTCATTGTTAGAATTTCATATATATATATATATATATATATATATAAACTGTCATCCCCTTCTTCTCAATTCTCTCTATATACAACTCTGATAACCACAACATTCAAACCATCGAGATTTCCTTGGCTTCTCACTTATCTTATCCACCAGATAAACACTTATCCACTTTAAGAGATAACCCAAGAGATAACCCTTGACTATTTTTAAATTTCTGTTATTGTGTATTTCAAAACTTCTTCTGTAATTGTATATAAATGAGAATAGCCACCCGGTTTTTGGCATTGAAGCCAATACCATTTTACAGATTTCTACAGAGTCTTTCATGGTATCAGAGCAATTGGCATACGCCTAATTTCAATCGATCCTTTCCTTCTCAACTATGGCCTTCTCTTCTTCCGCTTCCTCCAATGTTATCTTTGCTCCTCCAAACATTGGTCATCTGGTGTCAATCAAGCTGAGTGACACAAACTACCTTATATGGTCATCTCAGATTGTGCTAGTACTGAAAAGTCATGACTTGATGGGCTTCGTGGATGGTTTTGAGCCGTGTCCATCAAAATCTCTTGATGGTTCTCTTAATCCAGCATATATTCTCTGGAATAAGAAAGATCAGTGTGTGTTAAGTTGGATCAATGCCACTTTGTCTGACAAGGTGCTAGCTTCTGTTTATGGCATCACATCTGCTCGAGAGGTGTGGAGTTCTCTAGCAAACAAGTTTGCCTCTCAATCCAGAACCCGTGTACACCACCTAAAGCGAAAGTTGTAGACTCTTCATCAAGGGTCAATGAAGTGCACTGATTTTCTTGAAAAAGCAAAGTTGGTGTCTGATGAATTAGCTGCAGTTGGTAAGCCACTTAAGGATGATGACTTAATGTCTTATATTGTGAGTGGACTCAACCCATCCTTTAATCCCTTTATAACCTCTCTGTCCTTTGCCACTAGAGACAAGAATGTTTCTTTTGAAGACTTTCAAGCCGAGCTCTTGTCATATGAACTGTTATTGGAAAACCAGAATATTGCTATACCACCTGAGACAAATAATTTTGCTTTCTTCATTCCCAAATCTAACCAACAGCAGTACAATCGCAAACCCAAAAACCCAAGTAAACCATATTCACGTCCTTCATTTTCACAAAATCCTCGTCCTCGATATTCACCACAACCCTCTGGTTTACCTTCCTCACCTCAGCCAAATCAGAAGCAGCACTCATTTTCCACTCCTAAGGCACCTTGTCAAATCTGTGGAAAGCTAAGTCATAAGGCATTAGATTGCTTTCATAGAATGGATTATGCATATCAGGGTCGTCATCCACCAACCTAGTTAGCTGCTATGGTGGCACATAGCAATGCTGAGCAAGAGGAAGAGACATGGTTTGCTGATAGTGGAGCTAATCAGCACATTACTGCCAATCTGGAGCATCTTACTCTGCAACAACCATACACAGGACAAGAAAATGTAGCTGTTGGTAATGGCCAAGGTTTAAGTATTGCACATACTGGTACTACTATTTTTCATACTCCTGAAGCTAAATTAAACCTCAAACGTGTCCTCCATTGTCCTCAAGCTTCTGCCAATTTGCTTTCCATAAATCAATTCCGTCTTGATAATAATTGCCTCTTTATTCTAACTGGTACTCATTATTTTGTCAAGGACATACAAACGGGGGCGACACTACTGGAAGGCAGGAGTGAAGGGGGTCTCTATCCAATCCAGTTGCGGTCAATGTCTATCAATAAATCACATGCTTTGTCAGTCGTTGTAGGAATTAAAGCACCAGTTTCAGTTTGGCATTCTAGATTAGGACATGCATCTCTTCCCATTGTGTCTCAGTTATTAAATAAACACTCCTTACCTGTTGAAGGATTAGTGAATAAAATGCATTTTTGTGAACCTTGCCAACTTGGCAAAGGTAAGCAACTTCCTTTCAAACCTTCTACTTGTGTTTCTTCCTTTCCTTTGCAATTAATTCATACTGATGTATGGTCTTGTTCTACCAAATCTCTCAGTGGATGTAAGTATTATGTTATATTCATTGATGATTTTTCACGATTCTCATGGCTTTATCCTCTCCAAAATAAATCTGATGTATATGCTTGCTTTGTTAAATTCAAAACACTAGTTGAAAACCAATTTTCTTGCAAAATTAAGCAATTACAATCGGATGGAGGTGGAGAATACATGTCCAACCAATTTCAATTGTTTCTTTCCTCTAATGGAATCCAACATCGCCGCACTTGTCCTCATACACCCCAACAAAATGGGGTTGCTGAGCGTAAACACCGTCATGTGGTGGAAATGGGACTGTCTCTATTAGCTCAGTCACTTTTGCCCACTAAATTCTGGGTTGATGCCTTTTTAACATCCATTTTTCTCATCAATAGACTGCCAACATCTACTCTTGATAACCAAACACCAAATCTTAAATTATTTGGCAAACATCCTGATTATACCTCCTTGCGCACCTTTGGTTGTGCCTGTTTTCCATTGTTGCGACCATATGCAACTCACAAATTAATGTTCAGATCCAAACGTTGCATATTTCTAGGTTATAGTTCCCATCAAAATGGATATAGATGCTTGGATCCTGTCACTCAAAAAGTTCTAATCTCATGACATGTTGTGTTTAATGAGAATACATTTCTTGCTAAGGATGGATTGCAGTCTTCTGAACTTCTTCCAGTGGTCTCCTCTCAAGGTACGCCTTTACCTTCTCCTTCATTTTCTTTATCTACTTCTAATTTACAGCATTCCTCTCCAATCATTTCAGATTCACCTGATTCTCCTCTAGAATCTTTACCTATCCCCACTTCTCCTCATATCTCCACTCTACCTTCTCCCATACCTGGTCCAGCTCCTACCCTTTCTATACCTGAATTTTCCTCTTCTTCCAATCACTCTCATCACCCCATGACAACTCGCTCCCAAACAGGAAACCTCAAACCTCGCACATTTTCAGATTTTAAACTCTATTCCACCCAATATCCTCTCCAAGCATTATCCAGTACTGTGACTCCCCTTGCACCAACCTCTTACCGACAAGCTGCTTTATTACTTGACTGGTGTGTTGCTATGAGAGAGGAATATGATGCTTTATTGGCTAATGAGACATGGAAGCTATGTCCTAGACCTGTTGATCATAATGTGGTGGGAAATAAGTGGGTGTATAAAGTTAAACAAACATCCACAGGTGAGGTTGACAGATTCAAAGCAAGATTAGTGGCTTTGGGATTTGCTCAAGAAGAAGGTATTGACTTTACTGAGACTTTTAGTCCAGTAATTAAGCCTTCTACTGTACGGGTTCTTCTTACACTTTCTATTCAATTTGATTGGGAAATCAGACAGCTTGATGTATCTAACGCTTTTCTTCATGGGATCTTGCTAAAGGATGTATATATGGAGCAACCTAAGGGGTTTGTTAATTCAGATTTTCCAGATTATGTTTGCAAACTGAACAAGTCACTTTATGGCCTCAAACAAGCACCTCGTGCTTGGTTTATGCGTCTATCTCAAACTCTACTTGAATTCGGTTTCCTATCCTCACCAGTGGATGCCTCCTTATTTGTCTATCATAAGGGCCATATTCATCTATTTATCCTCATCTACATAGATGATATCCTTGTTACAGGTACATATCCTTCTCTCATTCAGTCTCTAATCCAAAAGCTACAGACCGAGTTCAAGATGAAAGACCTTGGTCCTTTAGGCTATTTTCTCGGCATCCAAGCAAGTCGTGACTCTTCTGGCCTACATCTTCGACAATCCAAGTACATCGGGGATCTTCTTCATCGTACCAAGATGGCTGGGGCCAAACCTGCTTCCTCTCCTTGTACCACAGGCCTTAAATTATCCACTCATGTTGGTGAGCCACTCACAGCTTCTCAAATTACAGAATATCGACAAACTGTGGGAGCTCTTCAATATTGCACCTTGACTAGACCTGATATAGCATTTTCTGTCAACCAACTATGTCAACATATGCACTGTCCTAATTCTGTTCATTGGACAGCAGCAAAATGTGTCTTACGTTACTTAAAAGGCACCATTGATCTGGGATTATGGTACACTAAGGGCGAGCAAACTCTTCAAGCCTTTTGTGATTCAGATTGGGCTGGTAATCCCGATGATCAAAGATCAACTATTGGGTATGGCGTTTTCTTTGGCTCTTGCTTAATCTCATGGACTGCCAAGAAACAATATGTGGTAGCTCGTTCTAGCACTGAAGCCGAATATAGGACATTAGCTATTACTACTGCTGAGCTGTATTGGATTCGTATGCTCCTCAAAGAACTTCATATTTCTTTGCCCACAGCTCCTACTATTTGGTGTGATAACAGTGGCGCTCTTGCTCTTGCTTCTAATCCTGTGTTTCATGCCCGCACCAAACATATTGAAGTTGATTTTCACTTCATCCGCGAGAAAGTTGCTAATCGAGATATTTCCCTTCAGTTCATTGGTTCTTATGATCAGCCTGCTGATATCTTTACAAAGGGACTAAGTTTAGCTCGTTTTTGTCTGCTTCGTGACAAGCTAATGGTGGTTTCTCTCCCCATTAGCTTGAGGGGGGATGATAACCACAACATTCAAACCACCGAGATTTCCTTGGCTTCTCACTTATCTTATCCACCAGATAAACACTTATCCACTTTAAGAGATAACCCAAGAGATAACCCTTGACTATTTTTAAATTTCTGTTATTGTGTATTTCAAAACTTCTTCTGTAATTGTATATAAATGAGAATAGCCACCCGGTTTTTGGCATTGAAGCCAATACCATTTTACAGATTTCTACAGAGTCTTTCATCATCATCGATTCAAAACCATTAGTTCATATCGGAGCTCAAGCACACCACCCCGTCATCCGTGCAGGGCAGTACATCCTGCAACTGTAAGTACGAAAACCTGAATCGTATTTCCGGATTTGGGACAATTTTTACAGTACAGATTTTGTTGTTGCGCAGTTCGAACCTCCTGCCATAACAAGAAAAAGAATACACAGAAGCCAAGAACATGTCATTCAATATGCCTCAGAAGACTAAGTTCGGTGTTAAACAGCAATGAAGGGTACAATTTTAGATTCAAACTCATCGTTTTTTTCTGTTCATGGTCGGTTCTTTTTCACTAGATAAATCGTGTTTTGGCATGAGGAATTTGTAGGGTCCAAAGTGTGGGAATACAGTTTCAGTTGGTAGTTTTTGTCTGCAGTACTTTTGCATGTTGTCAGTCACAGAGAGTAGAGATTAGTTTTTAGTTTTTTACTCTGATTCTCGTGAATGGAAATGGTTTTTTTTTTTTTCAATCACAATTTATTGACAATTTTTTTTTCAATAATTATGAAGCTGCAGATTGGAAGAGCAGCATATGGTGTTTATGGTTTTTTAAATTTCTTACATTAATTTAATTAAAAATCAAAATTACTAATTTGATTTTGAAGGAAAAAAAATAACAAATCTAAAAAAAATTTCTTAAACCATTCCATCGCTTATCCTATTAAACCTTTGTTTTTTTTTTTTTTTTATCAATATAAGCTAACGAGACTATAAGAGTTTGTTTAACAAAGGTTTTTAAGAATTATTGAGAAGCCAAATATAAAAAATTGTTATTGATTTATTTTTCATCAAATTATTGTACGATTTGTTATAAAAATTGTTAAAATGCTAATTGGTCAAAATACTCTAAAAAAATAAAAGAAAACCGTTTCCATAATAATTTTAAGATAAATCTAGGGTCTTTGTTTTTATCCTCATAATAATCATAACTATTGTGGAAATATCTTAAATTCATGATATTTTGGGTTGTATGATTTATATTTATTTCATCCAGAAAACATGGGTATATGTAGTCAACTAAAGGAACCTTCACAAACTAAATTAGATCTAGTTAGTACTAAATTAAAAACCATTTATTTAGTCACTCAATACATTACCAACATCGTTGAAACTTTTTTTTATTTTAGTTTATTTACACAAACACTAAGATTATATTTGGTTTACGAAAAAATAGTGATAGAAGAAAAAAAATTAAAGATAATGATTTTTTTTATTTTGTATGTTTAAAATTAATTAAAAACTTAAATATTTTTAAAATATTTAATTATTATATCAATAAATTAAATTAAGTGAAATGAGTTACAAGTATAATATAAAAATAATTTATTGATTTTAAATTTATTTTATATATATATATATATATATTTTTTTTTTGTATTTTCTCTTTTTTTCTTTTGTTTTTTTTTTTTAATCAAACCTAGTTTAAAGGGTTTGTTGGGTTCGTTTTAAAAGTATAATTATTAGATATAAAATAAAATAAAGCAAACTTTGTGTAGACCCATTTTTGGGCTCATTTTTATCACATTTCTGTAGGCTTTTCTACCAGGTGGAGGGCTCTCCAGGACTCACGTGTCGCCTTGTGGTTAGCCATCAGGGAGTCACAATAATGGTTAGTGGATGCAATGGGGAAGAGACACGTATGAGGGAATATTCAGCAGAGGAGAGTTTTTTTGCAGTGAGGCCGTTAAGAGTGAGGGGGGATTTGGGGGCTGGCTGGTGACACAGATATTTTGGGGGGTGGCTTGGAGAGAAAGACATCAGGTGAGCGTTTTTTTTTGGGCTGGCTTGGAGGGGCAAGGCAGAGAGGTGTGGGAGGGGAGATATTTTTCTTTTCTGGAGTTGTTACAGAGGGTGAGGGAGAGGTTTTAGAGAGACTTGGGAGACAAGATAGTGGTGGTAGGAAACTTGGGAAAGGAAGATAGCCTGAGCTGAGAGTATGTTGGAGATTTGTGAGTAGGATAACACGTGGCACAGTACCACTGGCGGTGACGGAAAACCCGTTGTCGTCTCTTCGGCGGGTGAACTAAGAAGAGGAGATCGCGATTGGGTGGCGAGTAGCTGTGGAGAGAGCTCTCTCCGCTGTCAAGGTTTCGCTCTTCTCCGTTTTCGTCACATGTTTGGTTCCCAAGAAAATAAAGGAAAAACCACGAAGATAAAATTAGTCATTATGCAAAATTGCCAAGCTGTTTCCTTCATTTTCTTGGCAACCAAACAGAGGTTTTAGGGCTTAACGGAGTAAATTACGTTTTGATGTTGTTCTCCTTCGTAGGCTGCTAAGGTGAGATGGCCTGGTTTGTTCGACGGTGTGGATTCGAAGTTGGAGGATTGGATTTTTGATTAGATGTTCATAGTAAGCTCTTCTTCTTTAATTCAACGAAAACTATTCTTTTATCGTTTTTTCTAAAGGTTTTTTTTTTTTTTTTTTATGTGAATGATGGCTGGATGTGATATTGAACATAAAGAATTGAAGTTAATTTTGACACAACTGGTTGATTTACTGGAAAAAAGGGTAGCAAGCATAGCCGAATACTTTGAGTTGTGAGTAGGAAGGTGTTGTATGAAACAATACTTCAAGTGGAGATTTGTTCTTCAAAACTGAGGTGGACAATCTATTGTTTAGAAATACGCAGGTACGAAAGGCTTCATCCCAATATTTGAGGGAAAGAGATGTTTGAGCTAACAAAGTGAGGCCATGTTCAACAATGTGTTGATGTTTACTCTCAGCAATACTGTTCTGTTCATGCGTGTAGAGGTATGAGGTCCTATGAATTATTCCATTGGAGAGTAAATAATGTGTGAACGCCTGATATTCTCCTTCCCAGTCAGTTTGCACAACTTTAATCTTGTGACTGAGTTGAAGTTCCATTTGTGCCTTGAAATTGAGGAAAACTTGAAGTGCTTCGGATTTTTGTTTGACCATATATATCCAGGTAAACCGAGAGTAGGCGTCAATAAAATGAATATAATATTTGTATCCATTTGACAAAGGTATTGAGGCAGGTTCCCAAAGGTATGAATGGATCAGCTCCAAGGGTGTCATATAAGAGGTTGTGGAATGATGGAACGGGAGCTTGTGAATTTTTCCCATGTAGCAAGCAGAGCAAATAATGGATGACTTTTTATTGAGATGTGAAAGATTACATTTGTTGAGTATAAGAGACAAATTTTTGCAGAAAGATGCCCCAATCTATCATGCCATAGACTGAATGATGAGTGAGCATTTTCAAGTGTAGCTGCTGCTGTTGAAGTCTTTGGAGAGATAGATGTTGTTGTGAAACATGAGAGAAAGGAAATCTTTGAGCTTTGAGAACTGGAGGATGGCTTTCACTGATGACTGATATTGAGTTGTGTGTTATCAAACACATATAGTCCTCCTTTAAGTTGTCCTTGTAAAAGAATTGTTTTGGTTGCAAGATCTTTGACAAAGTAGGAATTGAGATGGAATTCAAAAAATACATGATCATCATTAGCAAACTTTGAAACACTAAGAAGGTTTTTAATAATTTCTAGAACATGTAGAAGTTGTTTTAGGGTAAAGAATTTGGATGGAATAACTAGTGATGGGAATGGAAGTATGTCCAATATGGTGTATAGGGAGACCCTTACCATTTCCCACGAACACCTATTCTGATGTAGGGAATTGTGATTTGATCATAAGATTGTTGATATTAGGTGTGAGATGGTTTGTTGCTCCATAATATGGGTGCCAATTAGTGTCATGTGAGACTTCTGGTGTTAAGATAGAAATCCTGGTGTTGTCGACGGAAATCCTAGGTAGATGTGTTCAGAGAGTTGTTGTGAAAGGTGGGCTATGTTTCTTTATGCACGGTTTCCTTAAAGTTGTGAGAGACCAAAAAATGACTAATCAAATCTGTAATAGCATTGCATGACTACATGTCTCATTCTACCATAGAGCTGACATTGAGGTTTATTGTTGCTTCTTCAAGAACCTCTACCCGATCTTCCTCTCTCTCGTTGAGATGAGTTCCCACAGTCGTGGGATATTCCATTTCCAGAGAATGCAGATGAGTTCATGCTATAAATTCTATTGTCAAGTCTTTGGTTGAAATTTGAGGGTCCATTGAATATGACCAGGTAGGCTAAATTGGGAGCAGAGAATTCATGAATCTTGATGTTTTTCTCAATGCGAGTTTCTTCGGCAAGAAGAAGTGCTTCAATTTCTTCAACTGCATATGGGTCGATTCTTGAGCTTATTGAGATGATGAATGTTTCATATTCTTGAAGTAATCCTTCAAACACTGCATTTATATGATCTTTATCAAAAAGATTATGGCCAACTAAAGCCAAGTGATCAATAATATTTCTAATCTTGAAAAGGTAATCGCTTATAGACAGATCACATTTCTTTGTGTTGTGAAACTGAGTCTTGAACTGGGTTATTTTAGCTCGTACTTGAGTGGAAAAATATTGTTCAAGAGTCTTCCATACCTGAGCTGAAGTATCACAATTAATCATACGTGTTAGAAGGGCATCTGATATGGATGCAAGAATCCATGACATGATGAGTTGGTCCTGTTGCTCCCAATCTTGAAACTTAGGATTGATGAGACAATGATGTTCATTCATCACTTGGAGACATGAATTTTGAGGGTAGAACTATTGATTCAGAAAGAAAATTTTGAAGTTTACGACCTCTTAAAATTGTTAGTATTCGCTTTCGCCATATCAGAAAGTTTTTGTTGTCCAATTTGGACGAGATTGGATGAGAAAAAGAAACTAGAAGGAGACTAGTGGTTCTTGCAGTGTTCTCCATGGAGGTTATCGATGAAGTTTCCATGGCTTAGGGTAGAGCAGGCTCTGATACCATGTTAAGGAATAAGAGAATCAGGAAGGAAAGAAATTATGAAAAGTGAAAAGAAGAAACGATTGTTCTAACAGAATGAGACACAGTGTGTTATAGGTAAGGTGGTTTAGCTATTATTAAACTGAAGCTAACTGATTGGCTTAATTGTTACTAATTACAGTTTCAATTGGGTAGTTTTTGTCTGCAGTACTTTTGCATGGCTTCAGTCAGAGAGAGTAGAGATTAGTTTTTGCTCTGATTATCATGAATGGAAATGGTTTGTTTGTTTGTTTTAATCATAATTTATTGACAAAAAGTTTTTTCAATAAATGGAAATGGTGTTTAGGGTTTTTGAAATTTCTTATATTGATTTGATTAAAAATCCAAATTATCAATTTGATTTTATGGAGTTAAAAAAATAAATAATTAAAACATTTGATTGGTTTTGGAATGAATTTTTTATTTATTTATTAATTTAAGCTAAGAGGATAATAAGAATTTGTTTGGAAAAGTTTTTTAAGAATTATTGAGAAGCCAAATATGAGAAATAATTATTAGTTTATTTTTCATGAAATTATTGTGAATTTTAAATGATCAGACTTTTTTTAAAAATTTTTTATAAATATACACCTTAGTAATTATTAACATGAAAGAAAAATTCAACTTGATCAATCATTTATTAATTATTTTACGTTTGATATAAAAATTCTTAAAATGCTAATTGCTCAAAATACTCTGAATAAAAAAACTGTTTTCAACCTAATAATAATCATAACTATTGTGAAAATATCTTAAATTTGATTATGATATTTTGAGTTGTATGATATGTATTTATTTAGTCCTATAATATGATAATAATTTTTTTGGTTTCATTTTCCAAAAAAAATTAGGTATTTTTAGCCCACTAAATGAACCTAATCAAATTAAATTAAGAGTTCGTTTGTTAGTGATTTCAATGAGCATTTTTAATCTTTTTAATATTTAAATTTTTTTATTTTTTAAGTATTAAAAATACTATAAACGTCTTGTAGAATTATTATGAAAAACACTCTAAATCAAGTTAATACTAAATTAAAAATCAGTTGTATTTGATTCTTGGGAAAAACAGTGATAAAAGAAAAAAAGAACTACAAATAATTTTCTCACTTTCTTATCTATGAAAAATATCAAAGTTAAATATATTTAAAATTAATTAAAAACTTATATATTTTAAAAATATTTAATCATTATATTAAAAACAAATTAAATTAAATGAAATGAATTTGAAGCAAAATATAAAAATAATTTATTGATTTTATATTTTTTCTTAAATTTTTTGGAACCATAGTTTAAATGATTCCTTTCATAAGTAATGGACTCTTAGTGTAATTATTATATCTATTACAATCAATTTCAATTAGATAAAAAAAGAAAAAGCAAAATTTGATCCTCCGATTAATTGAAAACTGACCTAAATCAAACCCTCCAATTGAAATGAACTTGAGCTCAATATAATTCTATGATAATATTTCGTGTGAATTTTAAATGATCAGACTTTTATTTTTATTTTTATAAATATACACCTTAGTAATTATTAACATGAAAGAAAAATTCAACTTAATTAATCATTTATTAATTTAATATTGATTTTAATATAAGACTGCAGACTTTTATTATCTGGACATTAGATATTAAATATAATGTCAATTAATTTATATTCAATAAAAAGAAAGTTTAAAATTAATTTGAGAGATTTCTTATTTTAAATTATCATACAGGCGGGAAAAAAATTATATGGGAAGGAATTCAATAAATAAACTTTTTTTAAAAAAAATCTGTTTCTAATTCTAATAAAATCTTGTTTTTTTTTTCTCTCTTTATTTCTTTAAAGAGAAATGCTGATATTATACAAAATTACTGAAATACCATTCCTAAACCCCACGTATCTCAACCGTCCGTTCACTCGTGGCCTATAGTCACCCAACGATCATAGATCCATGCCGTCAAAAAATGTGAGTACGACAACACGTGGCAGAGTTCCACTGGGACAACCCATTGTCGTCTCTTGGGGCGGGTGGACTAAGAGGAGAAGATCGCAATTGGGCGGCGAGTAATCTCAGAGGAAATGGGCGATCTTTACGCGTTGGATTTCGATGGAATTCTCTGCGATAGCTGTGGAGAGAGCTCTCTCTCCGCTGTCAAGGTTTCGCTCTTCTCCGTTTTCGTCACCATGTTTGGTTCCGAGAAAATAAAGTAAAAGCAAGATAAAATTAGCCATTGTGCAAAATTGCCGAAGCTGTTTACTTCATTTTCTTGGCAACCAAACAGAGGTTTTAGGGCTTAACGAAGTAAATTACGTTTTTGATGTTGTTCTCCTTTGTAGGCTGCTAAGGTGAGATGGCCTGGTTTGTTCGACGGTGTGGATTCGAAGTTGGAGGATTGGATTGTTGATCAGATGTTCATAGTAAGCTATTCTTCTTCCTCCCTGTTCTTCAAGTCATCGAATACTATTCTTTATCGTTTTTTCTAAAGCCTTTTTATGTGAATGATGGCTGGATGTGATATTGAAAATAAAGAATTGAAGTTGGAAAAATTTGGGAATCTGGAGCCGTTTATTGGAAAATTTCTTTCCCGGTTTCATACATCTTCTGGAATTTGAGCAAATTTTCTTAAAAACAATTTTAAGCTTTTCAAAAACATGTGTTTGATAAATTTTTTATCAAGAACAATTTTTTTCAAATTTGTTTTCAGTGTTATTAAAAGTATCACGAAAAACTATTAAAATATATAAAAAAAATTATTGAAAATATGAATACATAGTTAAATTTAGTTCATTCATAAAGAAAAAGGCAAATTTTATATTTGAATTTATAAAAATGGCAGATACGACCGGTGGTAGAAACTGGGTATGAAAATCTACTGCTTGTGAGGTTGCTGCTGGAGATGAGACTGCCATCCATCAGGAAGTCCTCGGTGAGTGGATATCCATGCAACTCTGGCTTTTATTATCAGTTGGATGCAAAATATGGGTTATTTTGTTGTCAATTCGAGTGACACTGTAGTGGAAATCTTAGGCTTTGTTTGGGTCTTTTTTAAAAACAATCTTTTAATTATTTTCAGAACTAAAATTTTGTTTGAAAAGGAGAAAGTGTTCTTAACTTCTGCGATACACTTGTATGAAATGTAAGAATTTCTAAAATATTTTCTGTAATTTCAATTGCTACTCAAAATACTTTATAAAAGACAACTGAAAATAAAGGTGACACTTCATATTAATAGAGTTCAGGCATTTTACTATATTTAAGATCCTCCTATTTAGTAAACATGTTGAGCTAAATCTTTTATAAATTTATATGATTAATTTCTTAATCAAACATACTTACTATTCAATTCACCTATTTATTTAAAACTAAATTTAAAATGAATTAATTTGGGTCAAATTCTTACTATACAAATTGAACCAAAAACAAGTTATGTAAATCGAATTAAATTTGACCAAACCCAAAATTATATTCAACACAAATCCATGAAAAGTGAATTAGAGTTCAAATCATATTGATGAATTGTATCAAATTTTACCACTTCTAACTGAAAATCATCTCAATTTTTTTCTAAAAAAATAACATACTTTTAGAATAAATTCTCACAAAAAATGTTTTTCATTCAACATGTTTTCTAAGTTAGACAGTTTGCAAGCATTATCCATTGTTTGGTTTTCATCTGATAGTCATGGCTTAACGTCCTAGGTTGTAGAGGGGCTTACAATCGAGGGGATATTGGAGAACTGGTCAAAGCTCAAACCTGTCATAATGGAAGAATGGGACGAGAAAAGGGAACCTTTGGTAGATCTTTTTGGAAAGGTCAGGGATGAATGGATGGAGGATGACTTGGCCACTTGGATTGATGCAAATAGGTAAAATTCCTTTGATAAGGTGGGATCAAACATGCAAAGATAATGTATATTACTGAAAAGCCAGTGAATAGGGTACATAATATAGGATTTGCTGTGGTTTCTCTTATATGGGCTAGTATATTTCCAGTTTAGAGATATCCCTGCATTCCTTTGCTTGGCTATTAGCAATTTCATAGACACCATATTTGTTTCCTACATGTAATAAGACTCAGTCTGCTGAAAAGCAAGTCAAAATGTAGTCAAAATTCTTTGCACATTTGAAGGAGATCATTGAAGCTCCTCCAAATATTGTAATACTGTAAATGGGTTATTGCTCGAGTAAAAATTTGGTTTCTTTTGCTTAATTCGGTTTTGATGGTTTAACAATTGATCAAAAAGTTGCTTCTATTGCAGATTTTACCCAGGTGTTGCTGATGCTTTGAAGTTTGCAAGCTCAAAGGTCTACATCGTTACCACAAAACAGGTGTGTTTATTGTCAAAGTATATATAACTAGACACTGAATACAGCATTCTAATTGGGATTTTGAAATCAAATCTCCTATAAGTAAATTCTTTATTTGCTAAAGGTGCAATTTCTCTTCTTCTTAGATCTCTTACTGTTTTTCTTTGTCATCTACTCTCTCTCCCCCCTTTCCTCCTCTCCATTTCAGGGCCGATTTGCAGAAGCATTACTACGAGAGCTTGCAGGAGTGACAATACCATCTGAAAGAATCTATGGTCTGGGAACAGGGTTCGTATGTTTTCTACCTGTTGATGTTGAGAAATAGCACTAACCATTGCATCTGGTACTTCAACAATCTACTGTTGTTTAATTTTTCGTTTTCTTATTTTGAAAATTCCTACAGTCCTAAGGTCGAAGTGCTCAAGCAGCTTCAGAAGCAATCAGAACATCAGGGCCTGACACTACAGTAAGATTTTTTTGGTGCTTAGCATATCAGCAACAGAATCATCATCTTAATGCCTCCTTAATCAGACTGTTTTTTCATTTTCGTAATCTTCCTGCCCATCAGTGATCCTAATGTGAAGTTAAATTGAAAACTAATATTAGCTTACCCAATTTTGTCCAGTTTTGTTGAAGATAGACTTGCAACCCTCAAGAATGTCATCAAAGAGCCTGAATTAGATGGGTGGAATTTGTATCTTGGTAATTTTTCCTCACTTTGCTTCTTCCTTTGTTAAAATTACATGTATGTTATCTTCCTCAACTTCCTTGTCTCTTTTCGTTCAATGGGGTGCCTTGTTGGGGCAGGGAAATGGGGATACAACACCCAGAAAGAAAGAGAGGAAGCAGCTGGCATTAGCAGGATCCAACTTCTTGAGCTCTCTGACTTTAGTAAGAAGTTGAAATAGTCATTTCTCCACTAGATCCCTATTCATTTATTGGGTACCAATTCCATTTACGAATGCAAATGACACTTGATCTACATTATTCCTTATGGTGTAGTCTGAATTAGACTGATTAAACCCAACATTTTTTCTTTTTCCTTCCCATTCATAAGGGAAAGGAACTGTTGAAAAGATTTCTTTGGTCTCAGAATAAAGGGTGCCAGGATCACTGGAGTTGCATGTGATATCCTATATCTTAATGTTTTGCATGCTTAATTCCTGGTAACATCGTCATGGTCCATGTGAAGTCTCTAACAATCGAAACAGAAAACACCTGAAAACTTTGAGCTGTTGCAAAAGGAAATCTGATGTATAAACCCTAAAACCCCCCAAAAAACCCATCACCAGAAGGAAATATCATCTACTGTATGTACTATACATACACACATTATGCACAACTGCACATGGTTATAGCCTATGGCCTTATACATAACTGTTCATACATTGATATGCTATATGAAGTAAGCAAGCTTTGCATGCTAAGGCAGGAGTTCAAGTTGGAAAAATTAGATCATGGATTTGCAAAAGAGGAATCAGACAAAGGTGGAAGAACAATCTTCCAAATGATAAGTCTATTAATGCAAAGATATCAACAATGGATTCTACCAAAGGGTATACAATTTAAATACTGCAAAGTCAAAACAATGCTCAATCGTGTTATCTAAGGGCAATTTCTGGTCAACTACAACCCTTCTTTCAGGTTTCAATTCTCTCGGACACTATAATTTCTTCCTTGTTTTACTAAATTTGAAGCATCTAGACCATGGATCAGACAAAAGGGAATAGAGTAAAAACAATGCTCCATAGGGGTATCTAAGTAGGATTTCCAGTCAACTATAACTCCTCTTTCGGGTGCCCATTTTCCTTCCTAGGACTGTCACTTTTCTCCTTGTTTTTCTCTTTGTGGAGCATCTCAACAACTTCCTCTAGAGGAGGGTCTCCAGGTCTTCGAAAAACTTGATCCCCTATCTTCACCTCATAAGCTTCTGGTTCATTCAATATGAACTCTTTCAACTGAAAGCCAAAATGGATTAAACACTGATATTAAGAACTAAGAATTCTAAAACAAACAGATCATCATTGTAAACCAAGACAACTGTATGCAGAACTAAATCTAATCCTTATATCAAAGAACACGATTGATCGCAATGCATTGATAGCGAAAGATTGATTGGATTAGATCTTGAGGTTCTCACTTAGAGATGACTGAAGCTTACCTCTGTTATGTCTTGGCCTTTTTCCATAGTGAACATGACTGTGCTTATATCTACGCCCATGAAATTAGCCTCGATCGCTCCGGTCCTGAGAACCTTTGTCCATTTCATAGCAATCTCAGCTACCATATCCTGAAAATAAAGCAAGATCCTGTTATAATGTCAACAACCGAGATGATCTTTTGCCGCATAGAAACCTTATCGAGGAACCATCATAGACAAAAGACTGAAATTCAAGGATCCAGACCTATCAAACCCTAAAATTCAAGAACCAAGAACAAGGTTCAATTACCGGAGACCGACGAACTCCCAATCGAAGCTTAACGAACCCGAAGGCCGGCCCGGAATGCCGCTTTAACATTTCGGCCTGGATCTCGGACAAGTCCATCCCCGAAAAATCGGTTGGGGGAGGGTCGAATTTTGTGGGTGGAGCAGATCTTTTGCCCCATTCCTTCCAAGCCTCGTCCTCCTCGTCGTCGACCACGTCGTCGAGCTCATCGGGGATCTGTACCGAGCGCTTTCCGCCGGCGGCGAGTTCGATTCCAGCGACGATTAGGGTTAGGAGAAGAAGGCGAAGGAGAGAAGACGAATAGTTGGCGTGGTTCGCCATTGTAACGTGGAAAATGCAGAGGGAGGGGTAGTAGTGGAATTTTATATAGCTTTTGCAGTGTGCACAAGGTTCTAAACTGCGCACCAGTGGAACATGTTAGAGAAGAGGCAAGTGTAATGTGAGCGCATTGTGGATTTTGAAGTTCATGGTGAGAGCGCCAGCCGGAAAAGGTGAACAGTTTGAAATCATAAGAAATTGGCATTAAATTCATTATCGAGATTAAACCTGTCTCTATTTTTAATTCTTTAGGTTTAATATAACAATTTTATGAAAAAAAATTTATTTTATTTATATGAATAAAAATTTTAAAATTTTAATATAGAAAAATGTTATAACCACAACTAAGTTTTTATCTTTTTTAAATAAAATATTAAATATTTTAACCAAAAAAAAAAGTTAAAACTATATTCAATTAACAATTGTAAGTAAAAATTAAAAAAAAAATCATGATAATTGATTTTGATTTTCACATGAAAATTTAAAATTTTTTAAAAAAATAGAAAATGATAAATGTAATTTTATTTAATCTATAATAAGATTTATCAAATAAATAAATATTTTATTTAATATGATATATAAAATTTTATATTCTAAACATCTTTGTACATTAATTTTTTCTTATTAATTATTTATCATATATTATTATTATTATTATTATTATTATTATTATTATTATTATATGTTTAAAGTGTTTTTAGATTAAAATCAATAACTATGAAAAGATGAAAGAGTGAAAAAAATTAAATTTAAAAAAAAAGTTTGATTATTTTTTAGGTAAAATGAAGAAAAAAGAAAAATAATGTGGCATATTGATTAGTCAAATATCTTTTGACTTATCTTAAAAATAAAATAAATAAATAAAAAACAAATGGGTTAATCCAAGTAGAAAAAATTAAAGGGCAATTTTAGACTTTTTAATGAAATTACTATTTGATTATATGTTTATTGGATTACTTTTTAAAAGTTTTTAAAAATTCTATATTTTACAAGCAATGCTATCTATTCTGAAAAATAATGAGTACCTCCCATAATATTGTAATTTTATTATAATTAATGATGACTTTGACACTTATATTAATTTGACTAATTAATGATGACTTTGACACTTATATTAATTTGACAAGTGATAATAATTTAAAAATAATTCCAAAGATGCAACCCAATATATTGTTTGGTTTTGGGAACGAATCTTCAATAAGTTAAGAGTTAGTTTTTCCAGTTCATATTTTCTCATTACGGCGCATTGCCTCATTACCTTGAGGCACGGAACTATAAAAAAGTGAAGTATGAACTTCGATTCGGATTGAAATATAGAGTCAGAGCCTAAGGATATCGAGTAACATGGCAGCACGAAAAAACAAGAAAACGACGGAGCTGGAAAACAAGAAAACGACAAAGCAATGGGATGACACGAAGGAAATGACGAAGGATGATGATCAGAGAAAAGAGAATATTGATACCGAGTCAGAGCATAGGGAGGATACTAACGAAACAATGGAGGATACGGACGAAATGAAGAACGAGAACGAGCAGAATAAGAACAACAAGGATAAGTAGATGGACGATACGGACGAAACCACGACGGAGGATATCGAAGAGCACAACTATGTGGACTTGAAATGGCACTACGTGCCAAGGATTTTGCTAGAGTAAGTATTTCACAAGATTTCAAACCTTCACATTAAGTTTGGTTCGATTATGGATATCTATCTCACTTCATATGCAATTTGATATGAAAAACGTGTGAATGGGAATATTATTTAATATTATTGTCTTAAACTGTAATGTTGTTTGAAGTTACTTGAATCTTACATATGAGACCTATTTGTAATTTTTCAACACTGAATTGCATATTTAGTTTAAGCCGCTCAATTAATGGAAAAGTAAGTGTTTTAACGGAACATGTAGACTTTTTCATTAATAGCCCAAAGATGTTTCAAATGACCCTCCTCATGGGGTTATATAGAGGGTATGAAGCTTATGAAAACTCTTGGAGCCATTGGTAGGAAGAGTGTGAAAGGTTCTAGAGATGTCTACACATCTCTACACTATGGTAGAAAGTATGAGAGAAGTCTAAGGCTTTCTAGAAAATTTTAGGGATCTCTTATATATTCTTATACATAGAATTTTGAAGAATGTTTTAGATTATTCTTAAGTTAAAAGGTTCCAAAAACTTCCTAAGGTGCCTATAAATAAGCAAGGCTCCCATTTAGCCAAGACACCACCCGAATCACTACCTAACCAAGCAAGTGAGTTCCAAAGTACTTGTAAAGCTTCCTTTGATCAATAAAAGTTTCCACGACAGATATACCAGATGGTTAAAAATTAAATTATTTATTTTATTTAATATTTGAATGGTATTAAATTTGTTTATTTTTACCAAAATACCATGAAAAAAAATTTCTCCTATATTATAAGAACTTTTTTCCTATATTATAAAAATATTTTTTTTGGTATATAAATCTAATATATCAGCAAAACAAAACATTCATGGTAAATTATTAAATATGATTAAGAAAATATCAAAGCAACATATTTAAGTTGAATAAACAAGTTAGGATCAGGATGAAGGTTATTTGAAAAAAAATATACAAATATAAAAAAAAATTAAAAAACGATTGGATATTCAATTTAAAGAATGATAGGAGTACTTTTGGAACATTTTCAACAAATATAATAATACCAAAAGGAAAGGTAAGAGTGTTTGGGCCATGTCCACGACAGAGAAGAAAATTGACGCTCTCTATCGTTGTTTCCTGAAAAAATTTTATATAGGACTCACCAGATTCTGAGATCGGTGAACACTGAGATGGGTGAATCATCACGGGCAGATTCAGAACCTGCACCCTATATAATGCTAGAGGAGTTGAAAACCAAACATTTAAAGAATGCAAATTGTGGAATTTCCCTGCACTTGCGATGTCTTGCATAGCATTGCTATTCTTGAGGACCGACGCTACTTCAAGATAGAATATAAATAATAAGCTTTTTTCATGTCTCCAATGTTGATAGTTTTAGTTTCAAAGAAAATAATAAGCCCATACTATGATATTGTTTGGACTTAGTTTGACTCTATTATGTTTGATTCATGTTTTGTTCATATAATTCTGTATGTGTGTCACTCATTGAGAGTTTTAGTTTGAAAGAAAATAATAAGTCCATACTCTGTTTCATATTGTTTGGACTTAGTTTAACTCTGTTATGTTTGATTCATGTTATAATTTTTAATTATATTTAGTTGCTAACAAAATATTAATAATTTTTAAATTCTACATAAAAAGTAAGCAACAAAGCCATGAATGAAAGTAAATTATATGAACAAAATAATTTTCCTATGATTTTTAAAATAATTTTCTTCAACTCCATTTTGTTAATAATTCCTTCAATTTTGGTTTTTAAATGATTTCAAATCTCCAAATTTTTATCCTTAGCCTTTAGACATAAAAATGGTGTTACAGAACCCCGATATATAGCAAAAGAAAAAAAATTAAAAATTACCACAAAGCCACCAACCATAGATATGTGTAAATGTCTCGAAAATTTCTTATAAGCTTTGTAATAAATTTAAAATTTAATCGAATAAATGTTTTTAGGAAATAATTGTTGTGTGCAACTTGCGTGCGCTACTCTATGCACCCGCCCAAGTGTAGTAGCCCTATAAACAATGTGAGTATTTCCTAAGTACAATTATTCAATTAAATTCTAAATTTGTTTCAAAGCTTATAAGAAAATCTATAGGCATCTGCAACTATCTACGAATTAATAGAAGCTAATATAAAATTATAAAGATTTTTTGGAATTCTTGTCATAAGTAGCCTCGATCGCTCCGGTCCTAAGAACCTTTGTCCATTTCATATAAGCTTATACCTTATTCGAAACATTCTTATAAGCTTTGTAATAAATTTAAAATTTAATCGAAAAAATGTATTAAGGAAATAGTTGTCGTGTGCAACTTGCGTGCGCGACTCTATTCACCCGCCTAAGTATAGTAGCCCTATAAACAAAACTTATAAGAAAATCTGTAAGCATCTGCAAATATCCACGGATTAATGGAAGCTAATATAAAATTATAAAGATTTTTTGGAATTCTTGTCATAAGTAGCTTTTTATATAAAATCATGATTTTTTTACTTTAAAAATGCAATTTTTTTTTTTTTTTGCATAAAAGTATAAAATGATTTTATACATACCTTGCATGTAGAGTATAGTAACCCGGTAGAATTTGCGGGAAGTGCATTTTGAATAAGGTATAGATAGGGTTTAGAATATTGATTAAAAAAAATGGAAAATGATTATCTTACAACTCTCAAGTCGCAATGAATTTGACATTCGATGGTCAATTCCATCTTAATACTCCCATCAACCGTTGAAATCGTACTTGTATGCTCTACTTCTTCTAAACGATACACGTTTGAATTGCAATAGTTGTCGAAACTTTCTTATAAGCTTTGTATTAAATTTAAAATTTAATCGAATAAATGTATTTTGGAAATAATTGTCGTGTACAATTTGCGTGCGCAACTCTATGTACCCGCCCAAGTATAGTAACCCTATAAATAAAGCTTATAAGAAAATTTGTAGGCATCTGCAAATATCCACGGATTAAAGGAAGCTAATATAAAATTATAAAGATTTTTTTGAATTCTTGTCATAAGTAGTTTTTTATATAAAATCATGATTTTTTTACTTTAAAAATGTAAAAACATTTTTTTTCGATAAAAATATTAAATGATTTTATACATACCTTACATGTAGAGTACAGTAACCCGGTAGAATGTGTGGGAAGTGCATTTTGAATAAGGTATAGATAGGGTTTAGAATATTGATTAAAAAAATGAAAAAAGAAAATTGGAGAACAAATGGAAAATGATTATCTTACAACTCTCAACCCGCAATGAATTTGACATTCGACACATTGAACGATGGTCAATTCCATTTGAATAGTGCCATCAACAGTTGAAATCGTACCTGTATGCTCTACTTCTTCTAAACGGTACACGTTCGAACTTGTACCCTATATAATGCTAGAGGAGTTGACAACCAAACATTTAAAGAATGCAAATTGTGGAATTTCCCTGCACTTGCAATGTCTTGCATAGCATTGCCTTGCGATGTCTTACATAGCATTGCTATTCTTGAGGACCGGCGCTGCTTCAAGATAGAATATAAATAATAAGCTTTTTTCATGTCTCCAATGATGATAGTTTTAGTTTGAAAGAAAATAATAAGCCCATACTCTGATATTGTTTGGACTTAGTTTGACTCTGTTATGTTTGATTCATGTTTTGTTCATATAATTCTATATGTGTGTCACTCATTGAGAGTTTTAGATTGAAAGAAAATAATAAGCCCATACTCTGTTTCATATTGTTTGGACTTAGTTTGACTCTGTTATGTTTGATTCATGTTATAATTTTTAATTATATTTAGCTGCTAACAAAATATTAATAATTTTTAAATTCTACATAAAAAGTAAGCAACAAAGCCATGAATGAAAGTAAATTATATGAACAAAATAATTTTCCTATGATTTTTAAAATAATTTTCCTAAACTCCATTTTGTTAATAATTCCTTCAATTTTGGTTTTTAAATGATTTCAAATCTCCAAATTTTTATCCTTAGCCTTTAGACATAAAAATGGTGTTACAGAACCCCGATATATAGCAAAAGAAAAAAAATTAAAAATTACCACAAAGCCACCAACCATAGATATGTGTAGATGTCTCGAAAATTTCTTATAAGCTTTGTAATAAATTTAAAATTTAATCAAATACATGTATTTAGGAAATAATTGTCGTGTGCAACTTGCGTGCGCGACTCTGTGCACCCGCCCAAGTGCAGTAGCCCTATAAACAATGTGAGTATTTCCTAAGTACAATTATTCAATTAAATTCTAAATTT
Organism: Vitis vinifera; assembly: GCF_030704535.1. NCBI lineage: Eukaryota > Viridiplantae > Streptophyta > Magnoliopsida > Vitales > Vitaceae > Vitis > Vitis vinifera. The sequence goes on along the minus strand of NC_081819.1, from coordinate 22,373,754 downwards.
ATTTCAAAGCTTATAAGAAAATCTATAGGCATCTGCAAATATCTACGAATTAATAGAAGCTAATATAAAATTATAAAGATTTTTTGGAATTCTTGTCATAAGTAGCCTCGATCCCTCCGGTCCTGAGAACCTTTGTCCATTTCATATAAGCTTATATCTTATTCGAAACTTTCTTATAAGCTTTGTAATAAATTTAAAATTTAATCGAAAAAATGTATTTAGGAAATAGTTGTCGTGTGCAACTTGCGTGCGCGACTCTATGCACCCGCCTAAGTATGGTAGCCCTATAAACAAAACTTATAAGAAAATCTGTAAGCATCTGCAAATATCCACGGATTAATGGAAGCTAATATAAAATTATAAAGATTTTTTGGAATTCTTGTCATAAGTAGCTTTTTATATAAAATCATGATTTTTTTACTTTAAAAATGTAATTTTTTTTTTTTTTTTGCATAAAAATATAAAATGATTTTATACATACCTTGCATGTAGAGTATAGTAACCCGGTAGAATTTGCGGGAAGTGCATTTTGAATAAGGTATAGATAGGGTTTAGAATATTGATTAAAAAAAATGAAAAAAGAAAATTGCAGAAAAAAATGGAAAATGATTATCTTACAACTCTCAAGTCGCAATGAATTTGACATTCGATGGTCAATTCCATCTTAATACTGCCATCAACCGTTGAAATCATACTTGTATGCTCTTAGACAACCCTCGGCTTGGATCATCCTTGTCTCCGTGATAGGGCTTCAAGTAGCTTGCATGGAAGACAGGATGAATCTTCAACGTCGGGGGCAGCTCAACTCTATAGGACACCTTGCCGACCTTCCCAAGTATGGGGAAGGGACCTTCATACCTCCTCACAAGGCCCTTATGCACCGACTTTAGGGATTTTTTTTTGTCTCAACATAAAATCACTATTAAATTGTCGGATCGTGAACTCAGCGTAATAATAATCTACTTGCTCTTAATTAGATTTTTTTTTTGTCTCAAACGTAAAATCACAATTAAATGGCAGTTTGAACGTACACGGATACGTAGTGCATCGTGGTGTGATTCCAAATGACAATATTAAGGTGACATCGACTATTGTTTCATGTGACCAATGTCAAGAAGAATGTGGCTATAGAGTGGTAAGATAATATTTTTCCTTTTTTCTAAATTTTTTTTTCTCATTTTTTTAATCAATATGCTAAAACCTATTCAGGATGCAGTTCCCGAACACCCTATTATTCAAAAGGGTTACTACATTTTATTGGCAAAGTAGGTATAAAATCTCTTTTTAATTTTATATAAAAAAAATTGTTTTTATATTTTTAACATAAAATTTCTTTTATATAGGACTCACCAGATTCTTAGATCGGTCAACACTGAGATGGGTGAATCATCACGGGCAGATTCAGAACCTGCACCCTATATAATGTTAGAGGAGTTGACAACCAAACATTTAAAGAATGCAAATTGTGGAATTTCCCTGCACTTGCAATGTCTTGCATAGCATTGCCTTGCGATGTCTTACATAGCATTGCTATTCTTGAGGACCGGCGCTGCTTCAAGATAGAATATAAATAATAAGCTTTTTTCATGTCTCCAATGATGATAGTTTTAGTTTGAAAGAAAATAATAAGCCCATACTCTGATATTGTTTGGACTTAGTTTGACTCTGTTATGTTTGATTCATGTTTTGTTCATATAATTCTATATGTGTGTCACTCATTGAGAGTTTTAGATTGAAAGAAAATAATAAGCCCATACTCTGTTTCATATTGTTTGGACTTAGTTTGACTCTGTTATGTTTGATTCATGTTATAATTTTTAATTATATTTAGCTGCTAACAAAATATTAATAATTTTTAAATTCTACATAAAAAGTAAGCAACAAAGCCATGAATGAAAGTAAATTATATGAACAAAATAATTTTCCTATGATTTTTAAAATAATTTTCCTAAACTCCATTTTGTTAATAATTCCTTCAATTTTGGTTTTTAAATGATTTCAAATCTCCAAATTTTTATCCTTAGCCTTTAGACATAAAAATGGTGTTACAGAACCCCAATATATAGCAAAAGAAAAAAAATTAAAAATTACCACAAAGCCACCAACCATAGATATGTGTAGATGTCTCGAAAATTTCTTATAAGCTTTGTAATAAATTTAAAATTTAATCAAATACATGTATTTAGGAAATAATTGTCGTGTGCAACTTGCGTGCGCGACTCTATGCACCCGCCTAAGTATGGTAGCCCTATAAACAAAACTTATAAGAAAATCTGTAAGCATCTGCAAATATCCACGGATTAATGGAAGCTAATATAAAATTATAAAGATTTTTTGGAATTCTTGTCATAAGTAGCTTTTTATATAAAATCATGATTTTTTTACTTTAAAAATGTAATTTTTTTTTTTTGCATAAAAATATAAAATGATTTTATACATACCTTGCATGTAGAGTATAGTAACCCGGTAGAATTTGCGGGAAGTGCATTTTGAATAAGGTATAGATAGGGTTTAGAATATTGATTAAAAAAAATGAAAAAAGAAAATTGCAGAAAAAAATGGAAAATGATTATCTTACAACTCTCAAGTCGCAATGAATTTGACATTCGATGGTCAATTCCATCTTAATACTGCCATCAACCGTTGAAATCATACTTGTATGCTCTTAGACAACCCTCGGCTTGGATCATCCTTGTCTCCGTGATAGGGCTTCAAGTAGCTTGCGTGGAAGACAGGATGAATCTTCAACGTCGGGGGCAGCTCAACTCTATAGGACACCTTGCCGACCTTCCCAAGTATGGGGAAGGGACCTTCATACCTCCTCACAAGGCCCTTATGCACCGACTTTAGGGATTTTTTTTTGTCTCAACATAAAATCACTATTAAATTGTCGGATCGTGAACTCAGCGTAATAATAATCTACTTGCTCTTAATTAGATTTTTTTTTTGTCTCAAACGTAAAATCACAATTAAATGGCAGTTTGAACGTACACGGATACGTAGTGCATCGTGGTGTGATTCCAAATGACAATATTAAGGTGACATCGACTATTGTTTCATGTGACCAATGTCAAGAAGAATGTGGCTATAGAGTGGTAAGATAATATTTTTCCTTTTTTCTAAATTTTTTTTTCTCATTTTTTTAATCAATATGCTAAAACCTATTCAGGATGCAGTTCCCGAACACCCTATTATTCAAAAGGGTTACTACATTTTATTGGCAAAGTAGGTATAAAATCTCTTTTTAATTTTATATAAAAAAAATTGTTTTTATATTTTTAACATAAAATTTTTTTTATATAGGACTCACCAGATTCTTAGATCGGTCAACACTGAGATGGGTGAATCATCACGGGCAGATTCAGAACCTGCACCCTATATAATGCTAGAGGAGTTGAAAATCAAACATTTAAAGAATGTAATTGTGGAATTTCCCTGCACTTGCGATGTCTTGCATAGCTTTGTTATTCTTGAGGATCGGCGCTGCTTCAAGATAGAATATAAATAATAAGCTTTTTTCATCTGCAATGATGATAGTTTTAGTTTGAAAGAAAATAATAAGCCCATACTCTGATATTTTTGGACTTAGTTTGACTCTGTTATGTTTGATTCATGTTTTGTTCATATAATTCTATATGTGTGTCACTCATTGAGAGTTTTAGTTTGAAAGAAAATAATAAGTCCATACTCTGTTTGATATTGTTTGGACTTAGTTTGACTCTGTTATGTTTGATTGATGTTATAATTTTTAATTATATTTAGCTGTTAACAAAATATTAATAATTTTTAAATTCTACATAAAAAGTAAGCAACAAAGCCATGAATGAAAGTAAATTATATGAACAAAATAATTTTCCTATGATTTTTAAAATAATTTTCCTAAACTCCATTTTGTTAATAATTCCTCCAATTTTGGTTTTTAAATGATTTCAAATCTCCAAATTTTTATCCTTAGCCTTTAGACATAAAAATGGTGTTACAGAACCCCGATATATAGCAAAAGAAAAAAAATTAAAAATTACCACAAAGCCACCAACCATAGATATGTGTAGATGTCTCGAAAATTTCTTATAAGCTTTGTAATAAATTTAAATTTTAATCAAATACATGTATTTAGGAAATAATTGTCGTGTGCAACTTGCGTGCGCGACTCTGTGCACCCGCCCAAGTGCAGTAGCCCTATAAACAATGTGAGTATTTCCTAAGTACAATTATTCAATTAAATTCTAAATTTATTTCAAAGCTTATAAGAAAATCTATAGGCATCTGCAAATATCTACGAATTAATGGAGTAGCCTCGATCCCTCCGGTCCTGAGAACCTTTGTCCATTTCATATAAGCTTATATCTTATTCGAAACTTTCTTATAAGCTTTGTAATAAATTTAAAATTTAATCGAAAAAATGTATTTAGGAAATAGTTGTCGTGTGCAACTTGCGTGCGCGACTCTATGCACCCGCCTAAGTATGGTAGCCCTATAAACAAAACTTATAAGAAAATCTGTAAGCATCTGCAAATATCCACGGATTAATGGAAGCTAATATAAAATTATAAAGATTTTTTGGAATTCTTGTCATAAGTAGCTTTTTATATAAAATCATGATTTTTTTACTTTAAAAATGTAATTTTTTTTTTTTTTTGCATAAAAATATAAAATGATTTTATACATACCTTGCATGTAGAGTGTAGTAACCCGGTAGAATTTGCGGGAAGTGCATTTTGAATAAGGTATAGATAGGGTTTAGAATATTGATTAAAAAAAATGAAAAAAGAAAATTGCAGAAAAAAATGGAAAATGATTATCTTACAACTCTCAAGTCGCAATGAATTTGACATTCGATGGTCAATTCCATCTTAATACTGCCATCAACCGTTGAAATCATACTTGTATGCTCTTAGACAACCCTCGGCTTGGATCATCCTTGTCTCCGTGATAGGGCTTCAAGTAGCTTGCGTGGAAGACAGGATGAATCTTCAACGTCGGGGGCAGCTCAACTCTATAGGACACCTTGCCGACCTTCCCAAGTATGGGGAAGGGACCTTCATACCTCCTCACAAGGCCCTTATGCACCGACTTTAGGGATTTTTTTTTGTCTCAACATAAAATCACTATTAAATTGTCGGATCGTGAACTCAGCGTAATAATAATCTACTTGCTCTTAATTAGATTTTTTTTTTGTCTCAAACGTAAAATCACAATTAAATGGCAGTTTGAACGTACACGGATACGTAGTGCATCGTGGTGTGATTCCAAATGACAATATTAAGGTGACATCGACTATTGTTTCATGTGACCAATGTCAAGAAGAATGTGGCTATAGAGTGGTAAGATAATATTTTTCCTTTTTTCTAAATTTTTTTTTCTCATTTTTTTAATCAATATGCTAAAACCTATTCAGGATGCAGTTCCCGAACACCCTATTATTCAAAAGGGTTACTACATTTTATTGGCAAAGTAGGTATAAAATCTCTTTTTAATTTTATATAAAAAAAATTGTTTTTATATTTTTAACATAAAATTTTTTTTATATAGGACTCACCAGATTCTTAGATCGGTCAACACTGAGATGGGTGAATCATCACGGGCAGATTCAGAACCTGCACCCTATATAATGCTAGAGGAGTTGAAAATCAAACATTTAAAGAATGTAATTGTGGAATTTCCCTGCACTTGCGATGTCTTGCATAGCTTTGTTATTCTTGAGGATCGGCGCTGCTTCAAGATAGAATATAAATAATAAGCTTTTTTCATCTGCAATGATGATAGTTTTAGTTTGAAAGAAAATAATAAGCCCATACTCTGATATTTTTGGACTTAGTTTGACTCTGTTATGTTTGATTCATGTTTTGTTCATATAATTCTATATGTGTGTCACTCATTGAGAGTTTTAGTTTGAAAGAAAATAATAAGTCCATACTCTGTTTGATATTGTTTGGACTTAGTTTGACTCTGTTATGTTTGATTGATGTTATAATTTTTAATTATATTTAGCTGTTAACAAAATATTAATAATTTTTAAATTCTACATAAAAAGTAAGCAACAAAGCCATGAATGAAAGTAAATTATATGAACAAAATAATTTTCCTATGATTTTTAAAATAATTTTCCTAAACTCCATTTTGTTAATAATTCCTCCAATTTTGGTTTTTAAATGATTTCAAATCTCCAAATTTTTATCCTTAGCCTTTAGACATAAAAATGGTGTTATAGAACCCCGATATATAGCAAAAGAAAAAAAATTAAAAATTACCACAAAGCCACCAACCATAGATATGTGTAGATGTCTCGAAAATTTCTTATAAGCTTTGTAATAAATTTAAAATTTAATCAAATACATGTATTTAGGAAATAATTGTCGTGTGCAACTTGCGTGCGCGACTCTGTGCACCCGCCCAAGTGCAGTAGCCCTATAAACAATGTGAGTATTTCCTAAGTACAATTATTCAATTAAATTCTAAATTTATTTCAAAGCTTATAAGAAAATCTATAGGCATCTGCAAATATCTACGAATTAATGGAAGCTAATATAAAATTATAAAGATTTTTTGGAATTCTTGTCATAAGTAGCCTCGATCGCTCCGGTCTTGAGAACCTTTGTCCATTTCATATAAGCTTATACCGTATTCGAAACTTTCTTATAAGCTTTGTAATAAATTTAAAATTTAATCGAATAAATGTATTTAGGAAATAGTTGTCGTGTGCAATTGCGTGCGCGACTCTATGCACCCGCCTAAGTATAGTAGCCCTATAAACAAAACTTATAAGAAAATCTGTAAGCATCTGCAAATATCCACGGATTAATGGAAGCTAATATAAAATTATAAAGATTTTTTGGAATTCTTGTCATAAGTAGCTTTTTATATAAAATCATGATTTTTTTTACTTTAAAAATGTAAATTTTTTTTTTTTGCATAAAAATATAAAATGATTTTATACATACCTTGCATGTAGAGTATAGTAACCCGTTAGAATTTGCGGGAAGTGCATTTTGAATAAGGTATAGATAGAGTTTAGAATATTGATTAAAAAAAATGGAAAATGATTATCCTACAACTCTCAAGTCGCAATGAATTTGACATTCGATGGTCAATTCCATCTTAATACTGCCATCAACCGTTGAAATCATACTTGTATGCTCTACTTCTTCTAAACGATACACGTTTGAATTGCAATAGTTGTCGAAACTTATTTATAAGCTTTGTATTAAATTTAAAATTTAATCGAATAAATGTATTTTGGAAATAATTGTCGTGTACAATTTGCGTGCGCAACTCTATGTACCCGCCCAAGTATAGTAGCCCTATAAACAAAGCTTATAAGAAAATTTGTAGGCATCTGCAAATATCCACGGATTAATGGAAGCTAATATAAAATTATAAAGATTTTTTGGAATTCTTGTCATAAGTAGCTTTTTATATAAAATCATGATTTTTTTACTTTAAAAATGTAAAAACATTTTTTTTCGATAAAAATATTAAATGATTTTATACATACCTTGCATGTAGAGTATAGTAACCCGGTAGAATGTGTGGGAAGTGCATTTTGAATAAGGTATAAATAGGGTTTAGAATATTGATTAAAAAAAATGAAAAAAGAAAATTGGAGAAAAAATGGAAAATGATTATCTTACAACTCTCAACCCGTAATGAATTTGACATTCGACACATTGAACGATGGTCAATTCCATTTGAATAGTGCCATCAACAGTTGAAATCGTACCTGTATGCTCTACTTCTTCTAAATGGTATACGTTCGAACTTACACCCTATATAATGCTAGAGGAGTTGAAAACCAAACATTTAAAGAATGCAAATTGTGGAATTTCCCTGCACTTGCGATGTCTTGGATAGCATTGCCTTGCGATGTCTTGCATAGTATTGCTATTCTTGAGGACCGGCGCTGCTTCAAGATAGATTATAAATAATAAGCTTTTTTCATGTCTCCAATGATGATAGTTTTAGTTTGAAAGAAAATAATAAGCCCATACTCTGATATTGTAGAAACAAATGGAAAATGATTATCTTACAACTCTCAAGTCGCAATGAATTTGACATTCGATGGTCAATTCCATCTTAATACTCCCATCAACCGTTGAAATCGTACTTGTATGCTCTACTTCTTCTAAACGATACACGTTTGAATTGCAATAGTTGTCGAAACTTTCTTATAAGCTTTGTATTAAATTTAAAATTTAATCGAATAAATATATTTTGGAAATAGTTGTCGTGTACAATTTGCGTGCGCAACTCTATGTACCCGCCCAAGTATAGTAGCCCTATAAACAAAGCTTATAAGAAAATTTGTAGGCATCTGCAAATATCCACGGATTAATGGAAGCTAATATAAAATTATAAAGATTTTTTGGAATTCTTGTCATAAGTAGCTTCTTATATAAAATCATGATTTTTTTACTTTAAAAATGTAAAAACATTTTTTTTCGATAAAAATATTAAATGATTTTATACATACCTTGCATGTAGAGTATAGTAACCCGGTAAAATGTGTGGGAAGTGCATTTTGAATAAGGTATAGATAGGGTTTAGAATATTGATTAAAAAAATGAAAAAAAGAAAATTGGAGAAAAAATGGAAAATGATTATCTTACAACTCTCAACCCGCAATGAATTTGACATTCGACACATTGAACGATGGTCAATTCCATTTGAATAGTGCCATCAACAGTTGAAATCGTACCTGTATGCTCTACTTCTTCTAAATGGTACACGTTCGAACTTGCACCCTATATAATGCTAGAGGAGTTGAAAACCAAACATTTAAAGAATGCAAATTGTGGAATTTCCCTGCACTTGCGATGTCTTGCATAGCATTGCTATTCTTGAGGACCGGCGCTGCTTCAAGATAGAATATAAATAATAAGCTTTTTTCATGTCTCCAATGATGATAGTTTTAGTTTGAAAGAAAATAATAAGCCCATACTCTGATATGGTTTGGACTTAGTTTGACTCTGTTATGTTTGATTCATGTTTTGTTCATATAATTCTGTATGTGTGTCACTCATTGAGAGTTTTAGTTTGAAAGAAAATAATAAGCCCATACTTTGTTTGATATTGTTTGGACTTAGTTTGACTCTGTTATGTTTGATTCATGTTATAATTTTTAATTATATTTAGCTGCTAACAAAATATTAATAATTTTTAAATTCTACATAAAAAGTAAGCAACAAAGCCATGAATGAAAGTAGATTATATGAACAATATAATTTTCCTATGATTTTTAAAATAATTTTCCTAAACTCCATTTTGTTAATAATTCCTTTAATTTTGGTTTTTAAATGATTTCAAATCTCCAAATTTTTATCCTTAGCCTTTAGACATAAAAATGGTGTTACAGAACCCCGATATATAGCAAAAGAAAAAAAATTAAAAATTACCACAAAGCCACGAACCATAGATATGTGTAGATGTCTCGAAAATTTCTTATAAGCTTTGCAATAAATTTAAAATTTAATCGAATAAATGTATTTAGGAAATAATTGTCGTACATAAAAATGGTGTTACAGAACCCCGATATATAGCAAAAGAAAAAAAATTAAAAATTACCACAAAGCCACCAACCATAGATATGTGTAGATGTCTCGAAAATTTCTTATAAGCTTTGCAATAAATTTAAAATTTAATCGAATAAATGTATTTAGGAAATAATTGTCGTGTGCAACTTGCGTGCGCGACTCTGTGCACCCGCCCAAGTGCAGTAGCCCTATAAACAATGTGAGTATTTCCTAAGTACAATTATTCAATTAAATTCTAAATTTATTTCAAAGCTTATAAGAAAATCTATAGGCATCTGCAAATATCTACGAATTAATGGAAGCTAATATAAAATTATAAAGATTTTTTGGAATTCTTGTCATAAGTAGCCTCGATCGCTCCGGTCCTGAGAACCTTTGTCCATTTCATATAAGCTTATACCTTATTCGAAACTTTCTTATAAGCTTTGTAATAAATTTAAACTTTAATCGAATAAATGTATTTAGGAAATAGTTGTCGTGTGCAACTTGCGTGCGCGACTCTATGCACCCGCCTAAGTATAGTAGCCCTATAAACAAAACTTATAAGAAAATCTGTAAGCATCTGCAAATATCCACGGATTAATGGAAGCTAATATAAAATTATAAAGATTTTTTGGAATTCTTGTCATAAGTAGCTTTTTATATAAAATCATGATTTTTTTACTTTAAAAATGTAATTTTTTTTTTTTGCATAAAAATATAAAATGATTTTATACATACCCTACACACATTAACCCGGTAGAATTTGCGGGAAGTGCATTTTGAATAAGGTATAGATAGGGTTTAGAATATTGATTAAAAAAAATGAAAAAAGAAAATTGTAGAAAAAAATGGAAAATGATTATCTTACAACTCTCTGTAAGATTTCATATTCTATTTATTCGATGATCATATAGGATCGTATGTTGAATCACATGAAGAAACTATGCCATGATTATTATTAAAAATTGTACCAACCTGAATCCATGTGTGAATTTGATGAAGACGGTATGAATCTTCTAAGACTGATGAAGGGCACCACCTTTGGATTCTCTCAGGCAATGGGAGCGGGAGAGAGAGCGGTTCAGTTCTTTTCAAAAGATGTGATTATCCAAAAGACACAAGCCAAAGCCCTTTTATACCCTCCTGCCTTAGGGACCATACCCATTGGTTATTGGGCCTCACGGGCCTTAGGCCCATCATCTAAAGCCCGTGATGGCATTGGGCTCTACACATTAGGTGGCCCATACTCAAGATTAAATCAGAAATTGCATGTTAAAAGATAGCTTAATCCTGGACAATGTTTAATATATTGTCGGTCCATATTTATTCTATCAATCTCCCACTTGGACCACATGTATATTACAAACAATGTTCATGATAGTACTTTATTGAGCTCATCTTTGCTATCTTATTCAAAATATCCTTAAACAATCCGGTCTACTAATTATGCTAACATAGGATTAAAGCGGCCTTCGTTAATCATAATTATAACTTGACCTATCATCAATCACAACATTAACAAAATTAGCAACATGGATCAAGTATGGATGTGTAGCATGGAAATTACATAGAATATGATCTTTAATATGTCTATTTCCAATTGGTCCTGTTTTATGACTAAAAGATAGTTAAATAACACTTTCAACACTTGATGTTAAACTGCTTCTGAAAGTCATCATTTCAATTCAGAGTGTTCAAATACAATAGTCTTTAAATCAAGGTCTGTACAGATAACACAACATAATATCACATCAAGAGAATAAACACAAAATCTAGATACAAACTCCCACTATTCTGACACATCATCAATGTGTACAACACCCATATGTGCGACGTGCTCATGATATACTTTGGGTGGCAAACCCTTAGTGAGCGGATCAGCAATCATGGAGTTTGTGCTTATGTGTTCAATCGATACTTGAAGACTCTGAACTCTCTCTTTCACAACCAAGAACTTGATGTCAATGTGTTTGGACTTTGACGAACTTCAGTTGTTCTTAGAATATAATTCTGCGGCCTTATTATCACAGTTGATTCTCAATGGTTTCTCAATCCCATCAACTATTCGTAACTGAGTGACAAAATTCCGCAGCCATATCCCATGGTTTGATGCTTCGTAACAGGCTATGAATTCTGCCTCCATGGTGGAAGAAGCAACAAGTGTTTGTTTAACACTTTTCCATGAAACTGCTCCTCCAGCTAACATGAAGATGTAGCCTGAAGTGGATCACCTACTATCAAGACATCCCGCGAAATCGGAATCCGAATATCCCACGATCTCTAAGTGACTTGATCTACGGTATGTGAGCATGTAATCTTTAGTTCTTTGTAAATACCGCATAACCCGTTTTGCCTTTTTCCAATGATCCATACCTGGGTTACTTAAATATCTGCCGAACATTCCAACAATGTACGCAATATCCAGACGCGTACAAATTTGTGCATACATGAGACTTCCTACTGCCGAGGCATAGGGAAATCTCTCCATATCTTTCTTCTCAAGTTCATTTTTCGGACATTGGTGCAAACTAAACTTATCGCCTTTTGCTACAGGCGTGTCTCCTGGTGCACAATTGCTCATGCCAAATCTACTCAACACCTTATCGATGTAGGCCTTTTGTGATAACCCAAGTATACCTCTTGAACGATCCCTATGGATCTGTATACCCAGCACAAAAGATGCATTACCAAGATCCTTCATGTCAAATTTACTAGACAGAAATCGCTTGGTTTCATGCAAAAGTCCCACATCACTGCTTGCAAGTAGAATATCATCAACATATAACACCAAGATAATGAATTTGCTCCCACTGAACTTAAGGTATATGCATTGATCAACAGTGTTTTCTTTAAAACCAAATGAAGTAATCACTTGATCAAACTTTCGGTACCATTGTCGGGATGCTTGCTTTAAACCATATATGGACCTTTTTAATCTGCATACAAGTTGCTTTGAATCATTAGACTCAAAGTTCTCCGGTTGCACCATGTATATTGTCTCATCAATGTTGCCATTAAGAAACGCAGTTTTAACGTCCATTTGGTGTAGCTCTAAATCATAATGAGCTACAAGTGTCATGATGATTCTAAAGGAGTCCTTTGATGAAACTGGTGAAAATGTCTCCTTATAATCAATGTCTTCCTTTTGAGTGAAACCTTTTGCAACTAGGCGTGCCTTATACCTAACAATATTGCCTTTTGAATCCCGTTTGGTTTTAAAAATCCATTTACAACCAATCGGTTTTACACCTTTAGGCAACTCTACTAGGTCCCAAACACCATTGTCTTTCATTGATTTCATCTCATCATTCATGGCTTCTATCCACTTTTCAGAATTAGAACTTTGTTTGACTTGACTTACTGAAATTGGATCGTCTTCCAGACCCATGTCAAACTCATGTTCTTGGAGATATACAACATAATCATCTGAAATTGTACTTCTCCTTTCTCTAGTGGATCTCCTTAGTGGCACTTGTACTTGAGGTTCTTGAGGTTGTTGAGTTACCTCTTGATGAACTTGAATCGGTTCCATAACTTGAGCAGGAGGAATCTCAAGTGTGTCTTGAATCCCTGTTATCGACTGTACATTCTGAATAGTGTCATTAAACATAATATGACCATGTCCAGTCGTAATAATAGGAATATTAACAAATTCCTCTTCAAAGACCACCTTTCTTAATGGCTCTCTCCCACTTAACTCAACATCCTCAATGAACTTAGCATTGCCCATTTCAAAGAAGGATCTAGTTGAGGGATCATAAAATTTGAAACCTCTTGACCTTTCAGAATACCCTACAAAGTAGCAGCTCACTATTCTGGAGTCCAATTTCTTTTCATTTGGCTTGTAAGGCCTAGCTTCAGCTGGACAACCCCAGACATGCAAGTGCCTAATACTAGGTTTCTTGCTAGTCCATAACTCATATGGGGTTTTGGCTACTGCTTTGCTTGGTACTCTATTCAAAATATAAACTGCAGTTTTTATAGCTTCGCCCCAAAGTGATTCTAGTAAGGTGGAATGACTAATCATACTTCTTACCATATCCTTAAGAGTACGGTTTCGCCTCTCTACTACACCATTTTGGCTCGGAGTCCCTGGCATGGTGTATTGAGGAACGATACCACACTCCATCAAATATTTGGCGAATGGCCCTCGACGTTGTTCTCCGGATCCGTCATACCTACCATAATATTCACCTCCACGGTCAGATCTGATGGCTTTTATTTTCTTGCTTAGTTGGTTCTCAACTTCAGCTTTGAAATTCTTGAAAACATCTAATGACTGAGACTTTTCATGAATCAAATAAAGATAGCCAAAACGCGAGTAATCGTCAATAAAAGTGATGAAATACTATTGTCCATTCCAAGAAGGGGTAGGAAATGGACCACAAATGTCTGTATGTATCAATTCCAAGACGTCACTGCACCTATTGGCATTCTTTTTCCTCATATTTGTTTGTTTTCCCTTAATGCACTCTATACAGACTTAAAAGTCTGAGAAATCAAGTGGATCAAGAATTCCTTCTGACACAAGCCTTTGAATTCGTTGATTTGAAATATGACCCAAACGCTTGTGCCATAACATTGATGAATTCTCATTCATTAATTTTCGCTTAATGCCATAATTACTTGAATGCAAGGTTTCATTTCCATTAGTGGCCTTTATGTTCAATTTATATAGTTTGTCTGTTAGACTACCTGTACCAATAATATTTGAATTTAGATAAAGACTAACCATTCCATTTCCAAATGAACAATAATATCCAAATTTGTCCAAACATGAAACAGAAATTAAATTCCGTCTAAACGACGGTACTACAAAAGTCTCTTCCAAATCCAATGTACATCCAGAGTCTAACTGTAATCTAAAAAGACCAATAGCCTTGACTGCAACCTTGTTGCTATTTCCCACATAGATGTATCTTTCACCATCAGTTGGCATTCGGCTCCTTAGGCAACCCTGCATAGTGACACTTATGTGAGTAGTTGCACCCGTATCTATCCACCAAGTGTCAGTAGGCACTACAGCTAAATTAATTTCTGAACAAACAAAGTTGAGAAGTGTACCTTTCTTTTCACGCCAAGCAGCGTATTTGGTACATGTCTTCTTCATATGACCAGCCTTTTTGCAAAAGAAACAAGTGATCTCCTTATCTTGTTTCTTTTGCTCCTTTTGCTTTGATGTCCCAGAAACTGCAGTTTGTTTTCCTTTATTGTCCCTCTTTCTTTTCTTGTTGGTACCAAATCCCTGAGATGTGGAAGCCAAGTGAGCACTTTCTATCTTTTCTTGCTTCAATCTCTCTTCCTCTTGCACACATTGAGCAATAAGCTCATTCAAAGTCCATTTTTCCTTTTGTGTATTGTAACTGATTTTGAATGGACTGAATTGTGTAGGCATAGAGATCAAGACCAAGTGCATGAGTATGTCTTCCGACAACTCTAACTTTAGTGCCTTGAGTCTCGTCACAAGATTAGACATTTCCATAATGTACTCCCTGATATTCTCTTTCCCTTTATATCGCATAGAGACAAGCTTACTAAGAATAGTGCTTATCTCAACCTTTTCGTTTGCAGTGAATCGGTTTGCTATCTGGTCCAAGAATGCCTTGGCTTGGGTTTCCTCAGGTATTGCACCCCTTATTGCTTCTGGAATTGAGTGCTTCATAATCATTAGACTCATGCGATTGGATCGTTCCCATTTTTCCATAGTAGACCTTTGCTCAGCAGTGCTGGCACTAGTAAGATCTGATGGGCGATCCTCCCTTAATGCAAAGTCTAAATCCATGCACCCGAGCACAATTATAACGTGCTCTTTCCATTTCTTGAAATTTGTGCCGTTAAGCACAGGAATGTTATTAACATTTGCAGATATAGAAGATGCTGAATTCATAATAATAAAGCTCACAATTAGTCACATAAGCATCATACATACATGAATAAATATACATCATGCAAGATACCTAGCACAAACATTAATATTCAGTCTTTGGACAAAAATATTAACTTGTAATTGGTATCCTTATACAAAATTAATACATAAATATTGACAATAAAATCAAACACAATATGTTTATCTTTGGACTAACATATCAATGCAAGATAAACATTATATGTCATATATTTATGATTACTTTATTTATTATTATATTAAAATAATCCTCCTTTGGGTTGATTATTTTATACAATAATACCATGCTTATATATTTCAAAAACAAATAAAATTATGTAACACGTTACTTTGGCAACAAATATATATAATTTATTTATTTTGAAATAAAGACAACAAACAATAATTTAATCAAAATTATTTATGCATAAACTCATGTACATATCCATATATACATTTATATATATAAATTAAATGCAAATTATGGGCTTTAGTCCAATGGTTCAAGGAGATCCACTAGAACCATTGTTTATGCATAAATACATAGTGTTTTTTTTTTTTTTTTTTTAATCAAAAAACGCCATTCATGGCGTTGGCCTCCAACAACACTTATCACAGGAAATTGACGCCAAACGACGTCGTTTTTTTTTTTTTTTTTTGGTTCACTGCAGCCCAAACGACCCAAGGTCGTTTGCAACCACAGCACCGGCACAGCGGCATCGTCAGTGACGCCGGAAGCGGCGTCGCGGCGGCACAAGGCCAGCGCGCCTCCATGGCGCTCCAGCGCCGGAAGCAGCGTCGTCAGTGACGCCGGTAGCGGCCGCGCTCCAGCGCGCCTCCAATGGCGCTGATGAAACGCCCTAACAGCGCTGCAGTGGCGCCTTTAACGCGCCCTAACGACGCGTGGAGATGGCGCCTCACAACGCCTGCAATGGCGCCCAATGGAGCCCAACGGCGCCCTTTGCCGGAGACAGCGCTTGAAGGCGCACCTGAAGCGCGCGCCACCAGCGCGCCTGAAGAGCGCACCAGCAGCGCGCCTGAAACGCGCACCAGCGCGCCTGAAGCGCGCACCAGTGCGCCTGAAGCGCCCCCCCGGAACGGCGTCGGAAGTCGCGGCTGCAGCGCGCCTGAAACGCGCCGCCTGAAGCGCCTTGACTGGTGCCTTAACGCCGTCGGAGAGACGCCCTGAAAGGCGCTGCATAACAGCGCCTTTATGGCATCTGAGTGGCGCCTGCACTGGCGCCTTCTCTGGTGCCTCCAAATGTGCGTGAAACGCACTTCCAATGGCGCTGAACAGTACAATTTTTATTGCCCTAACATGCTATTTCTCATTGATCCAACAATGGCTCTGATACCAATTGTAAGATTTCATATTCTATTTATTCAATGATCATATAGGATCGTATGTTGAATCACATGAAGAAACTATGCCATGATTATTATTAAAAATTGTACCAACCTGAATCCATGTGTGAATTTGATGAAGACGGTATGAATCTTCTAAGATTGATGGAGGGCACCACCTTTGGATTCTCTCAGGCAATGGGAGCGGGAGAGAGAGCGGTTCAGTTCTTTTCAAAAGATGTGATTATCCAAAAGACACAAGTCAAAGCCCTTTTATACCCTCCTGCCTTAGGGACCATACCCATTGGTTATTGGGCCTCACGGACCTTAGGCCCATCATCTAAAGCCCGTGATGGCATTGGACTCTACACATTAGGTGGCCCATACTCAAGATTAAATCAGAAATTGCATGTTAAAAGATAGCTTAATCCTGGACAATGTTTAATATATTGTCGGTCCATATTTATTCTATCACTCTCAAGTCGCAATGAATTTGACATTCGATGGTCAATTCCATCTTAATACTCCCATCAACCGTTGAAATCGTACTTGTATGCTCTACTTCTTCTAAACGATACACGTTTGAATTGCAATAGTTGTTGAAACTTTCTTATAAGCTTTGTATTAAATTTAAAATTTAATCGAATAAATGTATTTTGGAAATAATTGTCGTGTACAATTTGCGTGCGCGACTCTATGTACCCGCTCAAGTATAGTAGCCCTATAAACAAAACTTATAAGAAAATTTGTAGGCATCTGCAAATATCCACGGATAAATGGAAGCTAATATAAAATTATAAAGATTTTTTGGAATTCTTGTCATAAGTAGCTTCTTATATAAAATCATGATTTTTTTACTTTAAAAATGTAAAAACATTTTTTTTCAATAAAAATATTAAATGATTTTATACATACCTTACATGTAGAGTATAGTAACCCGGTAGAATGTGTGGGAAGTGCATTTTGAATAAGGTATAGATAGGGTTTAGAATATTGATTAAAAAAATGAAAAAAGAAAATTGGAGAAAAAATGGAAAATGATTATCTTACAACTCTCAACCCGCAATGAATTTGACATTCGACACATTGAACGATGGTCAATTCCATTTGAATAGTGCCATCAACAGTTGAAATCGTACCTGTATGCTCTACTTCTTCTAAACGGTACACGTTCGAACTTGCACGCTATATAATGCTAGAGGAGTTGAAAACCAAACATTTAAAGAATGCAATTGTTGAATTTCCCTGCACTTGCGATGTCTTGGATAGCATTGCCTTGCGATCTCTTGCATAGCATTGCTATTCTTGAGGACCGGCGCTGCTTCAAGATAGAATATAAATAATAAGCTTTTTTCATGTCTCCAATGATGATAGTTTTAGTTTGAAAGAAAATAATAAGCCTATACTCTGATATTGTTTGGACTTAGTTTGACTCTGTTATGTTTTATTCATGTTTTGTTCATATAATTCTGTATGTGTGTCACTCATTGAGAGTTTTAGTTTGAAAGAAAATAATAAGCTCATACTCTGTTTGATATTGTTTGGACTTAGTAATCTGAGATCGAATTGAGAATATTTCTAGGCAATGATGCCCAATCTGAATTTAAGGATAAAGCCATTATACTGTTTGTGATCGAGAAGAGGAAGAAGATGATAAAAAATTAGGGTTTAACGTATAAGAAAGGACTGATGCAGGCCTATATATATATATATATATAGGAATGAGGACAAAACAAAACCCTAGCTATAATCAATTTGGTTTGGAACCTTAATTTCAATCTAATTTGTAAATAATAAAATAATTTATATCTATATCTAGAAGAATCCTCTTTGTAGACTTTTTTTTTATTTTTTTTAAAACTAATTCACTTATTGAAAATTTCTCATCCATTATAAAATATTCTATCATTCTATTTTCATTTTTTTTTTCCATACATTTGTTCTTCAATCTCCACGTACTGTTAATATTTAAATTTAGATAAAACTTTTTAGATCTGTTTGGCATAAAATACTCATATATTTAAATTTTCTTATGTGCAACATAAAAAGAAAAATTAATCCTTTTATTTCCATATATATTATAAAAAAAAATAGAAATTAGAATGTATGAAGAGAAATATATATATGGTAATAATTCTCATAATCCAATAAATTCTCATATTTTATAACAATATATATATATACTTATTTTTGAGTTTTCATTTTTCTTTAATATATATTATTTTTTATAAAATAAATAATTTATTTAGTAAACATTCTTTCACTATTCCTTTATTCTTTCATGTATATTATTCTTTTTAAAAATAAATAAATAAATAATTTATTTATTTACTCGATTTTCTATTTTCAAAACCTTATTTTATTTTTTTATATATATAAAGAAATTGGAATTATATATTTACCAAATTATCCATTTATGTATTTATTCCTATCTATATTATATTAATATTGTTATTGAAGGCATAAATCCTATCTTTCATAGCTAATTAGTAGGTAGAGCTTTATTTCGAGGGGTTGGGGGTTAGGGCTTGTTTTTGCTACCTACAGTATTTTTCTATTGTAATAAACCTTTATTTACTTAAATTTTTATATTTATTTATTATTGTATTTATTTCTTTATAAAAACTCAATGAGTAGGTATCTATGAAGGTGAAACTTTATTGCATGGCCTTTCGAGAGGGCTTATTTTTATTAGATAGTGTTAAATATTAAATGTTGAAATATGATGATAGACTATTGAGTTCATTCCCTATCGTCGGATCACTTTTTTTTTTTTCTATTTAGAAAAGTTTTAAAAATATTAGAAAATGTATTTCAAAATGAAATGTGAAATAAAATTTTAAGGGTACAAGATATAAATTTTAAAGTAGATTGTATTGAATTTAAACACACAAAAAAATAATGTCAAAGTTATCTCAAATTTTAATATAAATTTTTTAAAAATCCCAAATGGTAATTATTTTTATTTTCCATTAAATAGATTTATCAAATAATATGTGTTTATATTTGAATTTAGGATGTGACTTCTTTATAAAAGTTCAAACCTTAAATAGAAAAAAAAAAGTGCCAAAACAAAACAAAAAAATCATTTTATTTTAGATAAATTTATTAAAAAGAGATTTTTTTTTTTTTTCATTTGAATTTTAAGAATCCCTTTTGAAATTCCAAAAATAATTATTTATGCTTTAGAAAATTAGGTATTTGGAAAGGATTTAATTGGTAAAGTTTCTAAATTATCCCATACCTCTCATCCATTCTCATTTTCATTCCAATGTATATCTTGTCTTCCACAAAATAGTTTTTGAATTTATGAATTATTTTTAAATAAAATAAAATAAAATTATATATAAAAATAAAAAATATATGGACTTCTTCTCTACCAAACACACCATTAAAAAAAACCCTATAAAACACACCATAACATAATGTAACATAATGTTCATTTCATTATATGGGCAAAAATTACAGAGGGGAAAGAGAAACATAAACCAATGAAAGAGAATAATAGCTTCACCTAAATTTTGGAGAAATCCAAAGTAGGGGTGATCGGGAACGTGGATAAAGCCGTGTAACAGTCCTATCGTTTAGACTGAGAACGTAAACATTTGCATATGAATCATTTGGATACCTACAAGGTTTTATGGAGTATATAGAATTTGGTCGGCATCCCGCAAAATCAGAAGCTATAACAGAAGTCGAATGATTCTCTCCCAAAAACAAACCCACATCGCCCAAACTCGTAACCTCCTCCCATCTTGGATTCTTTGAAAACCATACTAACTTATAAATCACAAAATTCCCTGTATACTTTTGCTTTACGATCCGTAAGAAATCTCCTTCGGGAGATTCCACCAAATATAAGACAAGACCACACAGATTTTCAGGTGAAGTAATCCTTCTCACTTTCAAATCCTTACTCACATCACAAGAAAAGAGCACACCCCATCCGTCTAATACATAGAAGAACCCATTACTGTAGACAATGTCTTTCACATCCTGCAACCCTTCAATATAAGTCCAGTCTTCTTCTCCTGATTTAATGAATGCTACCCTTCTTATCAAACCATCACATGTCATCATGAGTACAAACTCATCCCTATTCACATCAGGATCAATACACAATACACTCCTCCTCCGGGAAGAAGGGAAACTTTCCTCATATATACGACCAGAATATTCAAAAGACATTGGTTTTTCTAGAGGAGGAAGATGAATGAGCTTCGAGGAGCATGGGTTGAAGAGGGTTACCTTATAAGAATCATCTTCAACTAGAATCAACCAGCCATGAGAAGATCCTTCACACTTCGATCGCCCAAGCCTCAACTGAAACTCCCAAAGGCTTTTTCCTGTCATGACGTCATATAAACAGCACCTTTCTCTGGTATTATCTGTGGTAGGAGCCATTAACAATGGGACTTTTTGGTGCAGACGACAATGGCGTTTATGGTTAGAGCGCAAATGTTGAAGTTTTTCACGAACTGCATATTGCCATTCAATGCAAACCTCACTGAATCTGAGGTAGTCCTCCATGGGCACTAAATAATTTAAGATCAAATCGAGAAGATTTATAGGAAGTGATGCCCAATCTGATCTTGGCAAAGCCATTATTCTGATTGTGATCGAGAAGAGGAAAAATTAGGGTTTAACAAACTATGGTTTAACGTATAAGAAAAAATAAAGGGCGGTGCATGTGTATATACATTTAGGAATGACGATCCAATTAGGTCTAGAAACCTAATTTCAATCCAATGTAACTCTCTAGATTTATAGAATTTAATAATAAAATTTAATCTTATAATAAATATTTTAGTTTAATTTATATCTATGTCTATATATTAAAGAATCCTCTTTGTAGATTACTTCTTATTTTTTTAAAATAATTTATATTTTGAAATTTTCTTAAATATCTGATCATGCATTAAAAATATTCTTTTTACCATTCTAAATTTTAAAACTTTACTTATCCATTACTCTAAATTTTAAACCTTCTATTTTCATATTTTAATCAACCTTCTTTCCCATATTTCTTTATTTTTCATATATATAACAAATTTTATATAATTTATTTATTTAATTTTCATATTTCTTTATTATATATTATTTCTTTTTATAAAATAAATAAATAAATAAATAATTTACTTTGTAAAAATGCTTTCTGTATATCTTTATTCTTTCATATATATTATTCTTTTTTAGAAAAAAAATTATTTATTTACTTGATTTTCTATTTTCAAAGCCTTATTGTCTATAGTTTTTAATATATATTCTTTTTTTTATATATAAACATACTTAAATTAATTATTCATCTATTAAATAATTTTATTATTATTATTATTCACAAATCCTATATCTCATAGTTAATCACAATAGCATATTTTTATTTTCTTTTTGTTCAAGTGTGTTGAAACCTCAAAAATACATGATTTTGACCCCTAACATACTTTATTATATAGTCTTACCAAATAATATATGTAGACATAGTTTCGACAATGAACATTCTTTATCACATGGTCTTACCAAACAATATGTATTTATTTTTTAAATTGGGGCATGAATTCTTTGTAAAATTGAACCACACAACTACCGAGTCTTAATTTCAACCTATGAAGGTTTAGGTGTAAAATTGTACAAAAATTCATAAATAATCCTTAAACTTCAAACCTGCTTATTATTTTTGTCAAAAAAAAACAAAAAAAAGAGACATTTTACATTAAATAAATTTATTTATTTTTAAATATATTTTAAAATATAAATAAATAAATATGAGATGACGTGAGTGATGGTTAGGGCTTATTTTTGTTAGATATTGTATTTTTTTAACGAGAAACTATTATTTTAAACTATAATGATAAGTGATAATTTGGATTGTTAAATATTAAATGGTATAATATGATGATAGACTTGAGGATCGGTTTTTTATTTAACCTTTGAGTTGATCCAATATCTTTATTTTTTTATTAAAAAAATTAATTCAAAAAAGAATTCAAATATAATTCAAACTACTTAGAAATTCATGTATTTTAAAATTATTTAATTTGAAAGAAAATAAGTTAAATGAATTTAAAGGAGTATATTAAAAGAATTTTTTAATTTTGAATTTACTTTTTATTTTCCTTAGTTTTTTCTTTTCTTTCACTTTTCTTCCCCATGTTTTTCTCTCACATTTTTTCTCAATTTTTTCTAAAATCAAACATAGCTTTAGAGTTTGATTGATTCAAATACCTTCTAAAACCCTATCAACCCTATTTTAAAAAAAAAAAAACAAACAAACAAACAAAAGGCACTAAACATCATGAGCATTGAGACAATATAAAGTTTCTCTATAAAAAAAAATTAAATTATAAAACAAACACATTTTTTTACAAAAGAAAAGGGACACAGAAGAAATATTTATCTTCTTAATTAGAAAATTCATTCTATTTTTTTACTATTATTGAGTGTTACTTAGAAAAAAAAATTAATAAAAGAGTTAAATATTGTAACAAATTAAGGATTCATTTATATTGGTCTGATTAATTGATTAAGTCATTCAAATAAGAATAAAAAATAAAAAAGCAAACATCATCATATGTTAAGTAACACTATATCATATAAATTTTAAATATTTTACTTTTTGGAAAGGTTAAAAGTAACTTATTGATTTTAATACTTAATAAAAATAAAATATTTAAAAAAGCAAATAACTTAATACTTAACAAGCACCATTTAATCTTAAATTCTATTTAAATTAAGTGAAAATAAATAAACATCACCTTACTATAGAACTAAACAATTTAATATAATTACTTACATTTTAGATTAAAAAAAAATTAATGATTTTATGTTAGTAATACCAAAATAACTTTGAGTTCTCCTCTTCCTTAGCTTCAAAAGATGACAATGAAATAGATTTTTCAAAGCACCTGTCTCATTTTGATAGAACATGACGGATTTTTGAAAATGAAATAGATTTTTCAAAGCACCTGTCTCATTATCAAACATGACGGATTTTTGAAAATGAAATAGATTTTTCAAAGCACTTGTCTCATTTTGATGGAACATGACGGATTTTTGAAAAATCCTATTTAGAAACATGTTTAAGAAAATATTGGTTCTAGTATTATCTTATTCCACCCGTATTACTTTGTCATTTATATACATAATTAAATAAAAAATAATTTTTTTTTTATAAACAATGCCT
This sequence comes from Vitis vinifera, assembly GCF_030704535.1. NCBI lineage: Eukaryota > Viridiplantae > Streptophyta > Magnoliopsida > Vitales > Vitaceae > Vitis > Vitis vinifera. The sequence continues at coordinate 22,349,834 of NC_081819.1, read as the reverse complement.
ATAAGTTTGAAATTCAAAAAATAATTATTTATGCTTTATAAAAAATAAAAATAAAAGGTATTTGGAAAGGATTTAATTGGCAAAGTTTCCAAATTATTCCACACCTATCATCCATTCTCGTTTACATTCCAATGCAAACTTTACATTCAATAGGTATATCTTGTGTTTGACAAAATAGTTTCTGAATTTATTAATTACTTTTAAAAAATAAAATAAAATAAAAGTATATATAAAAATGAAAATATATGGCTTATTCTCATTGAAATACTATTAAGAAAATTTCTCTATTCTCTGTGAACACACCGTAACATAATGTTGATTCCATTATATTAGGAGAAAGATAAATATAAACAAATAAAAGAGAATAATAGCTTCACACAAATTTTGGAGAAATCCAAAGTAAAGGTTGTCGGGAATATGGGTAAAGTGGTGTAACAGTCCTATCATTTAGACTGAAAACAAAAACATAAACACTTCCGTCTGAAGGATTTGACATACTACGACCTTGGCAGAAGTAAATAGAATTTGGCCGACAGCCCGCAAAACCAGCCATGAGAAGATCCCTCACACCTCCATCGCCCCAGCAGCCTCAACTGAACCTCCCAAAGGCTTTTTCCTTTCATGACGTCATATAAACAGCACCTATCTCTGGGATTACCTGCGAGGGGAGCCATTAACAATGGGACTTGTTGGTGCAGCCGACGATGGCGTTTATGGTTAGAGCGTAAATGCTGAAGTTTTCCACGAACTGCATAGTGCCATTCAATGCAAACCTCACTGAATGTGAGGTAGTCCTCCATGGGCACTAAGTAATCTAAGATCGAATCGAGAAGATTTATAGGGAGTGATGGCCAATCTGAACTTGAGGGCAAAGCCATTAGTCTCGTTCTCATCTAGAAGAGGGAGAAGGTGATGGAAAAATGAAGGACGGGTGAATGCCTATGCAAAGATTAAAATATCATGATATATAGTCAAAATGTGGATTCGGATATAAAATCCGGAAAGATATATCCGTAAACCAATATTTTCAAATATTTTATTAATTTTTCGATTTTTTATTGTTTCAACCAATATTTATGGATATTTTACCGTGATTTTTTAATTTTTTATTATTAAATAAATTAATTATAATTATTTTATATTTTATATTTGATTTAATTTATTACCAAAAATATAAAAATATAATTTTCTGAATAGGTCTTTTTATATAATCTATATATTTATTAAATATAATTAAAATAAATATTAAAAAAATTATGCATATATTATTATTTATTTGATATCATTGAATACATTTAAATTAAAATGGACCATAATTTTAATATTAAATATATTTTTAAATTAAACATATTATCATAATAATATTATAAAATAATCTATAATATAACTTAATAATAAATATAGATTTATCAAATTTATATTTTTTATCCATGTAGAGGATATTATAATGATAAATGATAATGACCTTGGATTGTCAAATATTAAATGGTATCTTATGATGATAGACTTGAGGTTCGATTTTATTTATTTATTTATTTTTTACCTTTGAGTTGATCCATACTTTTTTGTTTTTATTTTAAAAAAAACAGTTTAATTCAAAAGGGAATTCAAATATAATTAAAATTAGTTAAAAATTCATACATTTTAAAATTATTTCATTTGAAAAAAATAAGTGAAATAAATTTAAAGAAATATATTAAAAGAATTTTTTAACTTTAAAATTCTTATTTATATAACTTAAAGATGACAATAAAATAGATTTTTTAACTACTCATCCCATTTTATCCCTAATAGAACAAAGGATTTAAAAACAAAAAAACAAAACAAAACAAAAAATACAAAACAAAAGAGGCTAAACTTTTATACCATTATGACAATTATAAAGAAAACTCTATCAATCATAAAACAAACACATTTTAAAAAATAAATAAATAAGACATAAAAAGAAATATTTTTTTTATTATTATTCGGTGTTATTTAAAAAAAAAAAACTTAATATAAGAGTTAAATATAGTAACATATTAAAGATTCATTTATATTGGGCTAATTAATAGGAATGAAAAATTAAAAAATAAAAAATAGATATCACTATGTGTTAAGTAACACCATACCATATAAAATTAAAATAAACATATTTTAATTTGAATTTTTTTCAACTTTAATAACAAATTTAATCTTGAAATTACCAAGACCCTATAAAATCTTGAGCATATTTATCAATTTTTTATTTTCTTTTGATTTGTGACCTCTTTTTAAATTGTTCTTAGTGGGTGGATCATAGTATATAACAAATAAATCAAACATTAGAATCAATTTATTCATCTTTTTCAATGATAAGTTTGTCTTTATGGTAGCACAGAATCTTTTTTATTATAATTAATGATGACTTTGACACCATATTATATTTACTTGACAAGTAACAATAATTTAGATATAATTCCAAATATTCAACCCAATATAATGTTTGGTTTTGGGGAAACGAATCTTCTATGAATTATGAAATTAGTTTTTTTTTTTTTATGTATATTTGTTCTTTTAGTAGATGTCTCAATGTTTACGAGGCATTTCTATTTAGAATTTTTTTTTAAATATTAGAAAATATATTTCCAAAATCAAATATAAATTTTTTTAAAAATTATTATTTATAGAAAAGTAGATTATATTAAATTATAAAAAAAAATATTAAAATCATCTCAAGTTTTAACATAAATATTTTTAAGATATGCTCCCAAATAATAACTATTAAAATAAATGAATATATGAAGAAATATAAGGCTAATAAAGTTTTTCTTATTTTTAATTTATATTTTTTAATATTCATTTTTCTTAATTTTATCATCATAATGGTCTTGTACTTTTTTTTCTCAATTTCCTTTTTTTTTTAATCAAAATATCGACCATTTGAATACTACAAAATTTATTCAAGTCTTTGATTCTAGTTGCCTTCAAATATTTCTAAGCTCTAGATTCGTTATTTTGAAAAAGAGCCGAAGAAGGTAAGGATAGGCCAAAAGAAGAAGTAAACAAAAATACATGATTTTGACCCTAACATATTTTATTATATGGTCTTACCAAATTGTATATATATGCGTATTCTTTATTACATGGTCTTACCCAATGAGATTTATTTATATTTGAAATTGGTACATGAATTCTTTATCAAATTGAACCACGCAACCACCAAATCTTAATTTTAACCATTTGCATAATTTATCTTTTCCTGAAGGAGGGATATAAACGCTACATTTGGACGTGTTTTTAAAAAATTATTTTAAAAAACTGTTTTTGTTTTATAATTTAAAAAAATAGAAAAAATAATTTATACTTATTCTCTAAAAATTATTTTTTATTTTATTTTATTTTTAAAAAACAATGATCAAACCGTGTTAAAAAAATTTTTAAATAGTTTATACCCCTATTCACATATAATTCATCATCCATACGTCAGGTGTCACCATAATTTGTGATTGAAATTTGGAGCACCCATTTTGTTATTTTATTATATAGTTTCTTTTTTCATAATTAAATACGTGTAGGCCTCCATTTGCTTTCGAGGGAATGGTAGGTGAAGATATGGAGGGACCTCTCTTCTTCCCCTTTTCAAAAGGCACGCAAGGTTGCCTTGTCTTTTTCCTTTTAAAAGGTGACATTGATTCATGGAATTTGGAAAGATTTATTTGGTAAAGTTTCCAAGTTATTCCACACCTCTCATCCATTCTCCTCAATCTCCTCATCTTCATCCCAATCCAACAGACTCTGGATTGGAGAGGCATATGTTGTGGTTTAACAAGTTTTCAAAAGTAGTTTTTGAATTTATTAATTATTTTTTTAAATAAAAATAAATAAATAAAATAATAAGTTTTTCATCCTTAGAATTCATTTGACAATAATTCAAAAAAACTTTTTTAGTCTAATAAGTGTTTTTGAAAAAAATTTAAATGTTTTATAAAATTTTAAAAATATTTTTAAATTCTTAGAAACGCTTTTACTATGTTTGATTCTCAAAAAATGCTAAGAAAATTAAAAAAAATATTTAAAAAAAATAATTTTCTCATATTTGATTGTCATATAAAAAATTTCAAAGAAAATTAAATATAATTAAAATTATTTAAAAATTTATATATTTTAAATTATTTAATCTTTATATTGATGGATTAAAAAAAATAAAATGAGTTTGAAGTAGTAAATAAAAATAATTTAATGACTTTAACTCTATTTCTTATTTTCTTTCGTTTTCATTCCTTTTTACCTTTTCTTCCTATTTTCTTTCCCTCGTATTTTCTTGAAACCAAACATAGTATTTATCTCTTTTATTTTTTCTTTATATCAAAGAATTTCTTGGTCTATTATAAGAACATTTTCCAGAAAGTAAAATAATTTAAAATAAATTTATTTATACCTATCAACCCCAAATAAAAAGTCAACATTAAATTGACCAACTTCAAGTTATCTTTCGAAGACATTCATAGATCTGTCAGTCTATCTTGTTTCAAAACTCTTCTATTTTTAGAAAATTATCAACTTTAAGCCATTCTTTTTAATTCCTTTTCAAAAATGGGTGATTTTCAAAAGGCAGCGTTGAATTTTCTTTAACAAAAAGGAATTTTCTCGCCAAACATGACATCATTTTCCATCCATCATCCATGGTTAACATGGGCGGCTGCAAATCGAAGATCACGTACTTCCTTTTTTACCAAACCTTCCTCAAAAATGGTCACATTCGCTGCTCCACACGATGGCAGATGGCAGCCCCATTTTTTTAAATTAAAATTAAAAAGCGAGCCATTAATGCAATTTCTCAAAAAAGAGAAGCAATACTCGCAATTATTTAAAAATTTCAGGGGTGGAAAATGCGATTTACGTACTCTTCATTTCTTCTTCTCCAAATTTATTTATTATATAACCTTACTCACACCTCACACTTGTTGTCTCGAAAGAGCAGAAGTCAAAGAGAGTTTTGAGGTACAGTGAAGAAGCTCTTCATCAATGGCGGCTCTCTCGAGCTTCTTCAAGAGAAAATCGTCGATACCCTTTACCAGTCTCGCTATACGCAGATGGTTCTCCACTCAACCTATCCTCGATTCTCCGTCTTTTTCCCAGAGAATCAGAGATCTGCCCAAGGATCTTCCAGGGACCAACATCAAAAAAGAAGTTTCTCAGGTATTTCTTTTTTCTTTCTCTCTCTTCTTCCCATTCGTTGATTATTTTTATAACAAATGTGTTTGGTGGAGTAGGAAACTGCGGAAAGAAACAGTTAAACAGTTTAATTTCAGCAATCCGCTCAGGAAACGACGTCGTTTTAAATTTCTCCGTTTCTCTGACTGGCCTTGTTTCGGATTTTCTCCGTTTTGGGTGTTCATGGTTTTTTTGGGTTGGGAGAGAATTTTTTTTATGAATTTGAGCTGTTTAGTTCATTCAAATCCTTCGTTTTGGCCGTTGGAATTCACTTTTGTTTCATGGTTCAGCTTATTGGGAAGACTCCTCTGGTTTTTCTGAACAAAGTCACAGAAGGGTGTGGAGCTTATGTAGCTGTCAAGCAAGAGATGATGCAACCCACTGCTAGCATCAAAGACAGGTACCCTGAAATTCACTGCAGATAGTGCTTTTACAGATAGGGCTTATATATTTGATTTGTATTTGTTTGTTTCTACTCTTTAGGCCAGCACTAGCCATGATCACAGATGCAGAAGACAAACAGTTGATCACTCCTGGGAAGGTTAGATTACTAATTTTTTTTTTTTTTTTGGTACCATATTGGCTAGAGTTTTTGGGATTTGTCTGATTCCTGATGTGTGTTTGTTAGACTGTGCTGATTGAGCCCACATCGGGAAATATGGGGATTAGCATGGCGTTTATGGCGGCCATGAAAGGGTACAAGATGGTTCTGACCATGCCTTCCTACACAAGCTTGGAGAGGAGAGTGACCATGAGAGCATTTGGGGCTGATTTGATTCTCACTGATCCCACCAAGGGGATGGGAGGAACAGTTAAAAAGGCTTATGAGCTTTTGGAATCCACCCCAGATGCTTTCATGCTTCAACAATTTTCAAATCCTGCCAATACCCAGGTACCTATTCACCATCCCCATGATTTTTTTCCCTTCATATCCACTTTTCATAGGTTTTTTCAGAGCTGTGTTTGTCCCAAATGTTCTGAATTTTCCTGTACTAGTTGTTTACCTGGTTCCTGATTTTGTTTACCCGGTTCCTGATTTTGCTAAACATGGTATGAGATATTCAAGGTAGATTGCTTTGTGGATGGTATGTATATGATTGACCTCAAAAATCGAAAAACAGGTGCATTTTGAAACTACAGGTCCAGAGATATGGGAGGATACTCGTGGACAAGTTGACATATTTATAATGGGAATTGGTAGCGGTGGCACTGTCTCTGGGGTTGGACGTTATCTGAAATCCCAGAATCCTAATGTTAAGGTAATAATCCTTCTACCTATTTCATCTCTGTCAAGGTATATTGTAGCTTGAATTGAATTGTAGCTCTTCTTTTGTTTTTGTTGATTTTTCTTTTTCTTTTTTTGTAATCTATTATGGTAGATATATGGACTTGAGCCAACTGAAAGCAACGTACTGAATGGTGGTAAGCCAGGTAATGTCTCAATTCTATAATCTATCTTGTTGTATTCTTCTCAGGGAGATTTTCTGTGTACCCTCTGTTTGGTTGCTAAGAATAGTACAGAATAAAAGAAAATAAGGAGAGGAGGCTAAACATGTCTGGGGTTGGAAGAGTTGTAAGATTCCAACTGTTCCCCTCTTTTCCTATGTCCTCTGCTCTACCAAACGGAACATTAGTGGAAACATATGTTGTTATGATCATAAGTCACTATGGTGTTAATCCTGTGTTATTGAAAGCTCATTTATGGCTTGAGTTACAGTCCCTAATGCTGTCAATTGGAACAGGTCCTCATCATATTACAGGCAATGGGGTTGGATTCAAACCAGATATCCTGGACATGGATGTAATGGAAGAAGTTCTCATGGTAAGCAATGTTAACTGTATGATTGGTATGATGGTATGACGGTATGAATTCATTTTTGGTAATTTTATAGCTCCAACAGTCATTCCCAATTTCACTTGACCGAGTTTCAAGCTTCACGATCCAGGTTTCTAGTGAAGATGCAGTCAACATGGCCCGGCAGTTGGCACTGAAGGAAGGGCTTATGGTAATAACTCAAATGTCGCTACAAAGTCTCTAATTCTTCAGTCTTTAATTCATATCCTTGGACTCTGGTCTGAATTCCCAACTCAGAGCTCTTCTTTACAATAAGCTATGATTCAAATGAAACACTCTAATTTTGGACTCCATGTAGGGATTTGCAGTTGGGCTTAAAAGAAAATGACTCAAAGATCGGTTTACATTGATCATTTGTCTAACTTCTGGTTCATGCAGGTGGGGATATCATCAGGAGCTAACACAGTTGCAGCACTAAGGCTAGCAAGAAGGCCAGAGAACAAAGGCAAACTGATAGTGGTATGAACACCTTGTATAATTTTCTTCTACAAACACCATCATCCAAAGTATTATTCATTGCTGAAAGCTGTTGTTGGCTTGAATTTCTCAGACTATTCATCCAAGTTTCGGGGAGCGGTACTTGTCATCTGTCCTGTTTCAAGAACTGAGGAAAGAAGCCGAAAACATGCAACCTGTTTCTGTTGATTGATGCTTCTATATACCCTCCTACCTACTGCTTATGGAGTATTATTACCAGTGATTTTGCCACGTGAAATCAGTTCTATCAGTGAATCATTCTACTTCTTTTCCTCCTTTTCCTGTTTCTTTCATTGGTGATATACTATTTGTATACCAATCCTGTCCTGCAGATCTGTATATTGTCTGTATCAATGTACTCAGCTCTCATGGAATCAAAAAGATTTGATGAAATGATATTCTGAATATTTTGTTGTGACACCCTTGTTCTTGACTTCCATTCCTAACACTGAAAACCAGCAAATTTTCAATATTTTTTGTAAGGAAAAAGAAAAAGGGTCCCTTGAAACATGAGTAATTAAGGAAATATTTAATTAGGAGTCACCTGCAAAAAAATTATGATTGACATTGGATGGAGTTTACATGAATTTTTTATTGAAGTTGATTTCTTTAAAAACGTTTGGCTGTGTTTTTATTCGAAGTGTTTTTAAAACGTGTTTGATAGTGTTTTTGAAAAGTATTTTTAATTTTTCTAATATTTGAAAATTTTTATTTTTTAGTATTAGAAATATTAGAAACATTTTAAAAAATCATTACCAAATGCATTAAGAGAAAGTGTTTTCTTTTATAATGTTTTTAGAAAAATTGTCTATTAAGTGTTTCTCCATAAAACTTTAAAAATAAATTTTCAATATTAAAAGTGATTTTTTTTTTTAAGTATTTCCTAAATTTTGTCTGTGATCTCGTTTTTATTTAAAAATACTAAAAACATTTTCTAAAATTACTATCAAACGCATAAAGAATAAAGAATGTGTTTGATAATATTTTTATTCAAAATATTTTGATGAGAATTACTTATCAAGCGTTTTTTCATATTTTAAAAAATGTCTTTTAAAATGTGTTTAAACAGTTTCTAGGAGGAAAATCATGCAAACGAACTCTTATTTATATACTTTTTCTGATGCAACACAAAACAACACCGGCTTTAGCTCAGTTGGTAGAGCGGAGGACTGTAGTATGGCTGTGATCCTTAGGTCGCTGGTTCGAATCCGGCAAGCCGGATCTTTTTCTCCTTTTTAGTTTTTAACCCTATAAAAACGGCGTCGTTTTACTATTTCATTTTTATTTTCCTCAAATAGTGAAATATATATATTTTTTACTAAGACAAAATTATTTATAAAAAAGTGATAAACTAAAAATAAAAATAATTTTAAAATAATTTAAATCATAAAGCCACTAAAAAAATTAATTTAGTATTTAACTTTGTTAGTTATTATTTAAAAATAATAATAACTAAAGGACAAAACCCACCTTACTTTTTGCTTTTAGGATGTAATTATTTTGTGGATTTGGGTTCAGATGCAGGTTTAAATCCACTGAAATTCATGGAATCAAACACCAAAAAATAAAAAAAGAAATGCTTTGAATCGGGAAATAATGATGTACCTTTTTCTCAGTGCTATTTGGTTAAAGAGGCATGATATCTACCCATTTTCTAAAAGTCTCAATGGAATCTTCCTATTAACTCACATAAATTTGGGATTCAAAATCGTTTTTTTTTTAAAGATATTATTTTAAAATCAAGTTGATTTTTAAAATAAATTAGACATATATATTTTTTTATTATAAAATATTACGAGAAATAATTATAAATATGAAAAATAATTTTAAAATTTTGTATTACAAATAACTTCATAATTACTAATGATTAAAAAATGCACGTGATTTTGTCGTAGTTTTCTAAGGTGAATTTTTAAAGTGATTGTGAATTATTTCAAGTTTTTAAAAGTGATTTAAAAATTTTTACAAATCATGTTATTTTTACAAAAGAAATGCTTCATAATACTTGAAAGTGTTTTTATTTCTCTCATAATTGTTTTTTCAAGCATATTATAAAATTTTTTTTTTTTTTTCTCTTCATTTTTTCCTATGATCAAAATACGAACTTGACCATCGAATAGAGATTCCTCGAACCAACACATTCCTAGCTCCATGAAAGGTTGTTGCCTAACACATTTCATAGTTTGAATGTATGAGTCTTTATGAAAATCCTCCTAATACTTGGCTTTCCTGTTCAGCTTCCTTCCAATGAACTTTTACAAGTCTTTTTCTAGCAATACAAACACCCATAGTTAGGGTGAGAAAAAGGAGGTTGAACCCCACCATCTAGAGCTTCAAATTTGGTGAAACACATGGAAGCTCAGGTGGCCTACATGTGTTTGGTGGAAAAGAAAAGAAAAGAAAAAATCAAGAGAAAAAGAAAGAATAAAAAAAAGGATTTTGATCTTGAGGTGAAGCATAAAGGAGGGTGACTTTTTGTGGAGAAAGTTAGGGGCATTCATTGGAGAATTGAGTATCTCCATTGCTTTGCTGCTCCTCCTTATTGGAGAAACCCCATTTTTAATTCAAATTGATGACGACTGCCAGAGGAAAGTGTAATTGGCTAACTGACAAACCTGAGATTGGCCTTTTGTGGACGCGGCTGCGCAAGTGAAAATGGTTTCCCACTTGGCCAGGTGACAAAAATTTATGACTATTTTTTTAAAAAAAATATTATAAATGATTTTTAAAAATTTTTTAAAGTATATTTTAAATTTTATTAAATATTTTATTATTTTAAAAAATTATCTTTCAAACTATAAGTAATTTAAAAAAAAATTATGGACTTTAAGATTTTTTTTTTTTTTGAATTATGAGTTTTTATCATATGGAAGAGTTCAGTGTGTGGGTTATTTTTTAAATTATTATTTTGTAATCTATCTTTTAGGTTTTAAATTATTTTTTTACAAGTTATGTTTTTTAAAATATGGTTTAAAATTAATTTTAAAAATAAATAAATACAATTTATTTTGAATTTTGTGAATAAAATGCTTATAGCTATTTTTGTTTTGTTTTGTTTATTGAGACATCACCTTGCCCAAATTTGGTAAAGTCATGCTCAACAAAAGTAGTAGGTGTGAAAGGAAGGAAGAAGGAGAAAAAAAAAAAAATTAACCCCATTTTTGTTCATATTTACCAATAGACCTTAAGATATTATGCCCTTGCTCAAATAGCAATTGGCCCCTCCCTTGTTCAGAATTTACGGGCACAAGGCATGCTGTTCTAGATATTGGAAAAGTAAATTAAATTAAAATAAATAAATAAAATTATTAACCCATGTCTTAATTTAATCTATTTAAAAAAATAATAATAATAAGCAAAGTTGTTTTGTTTTATGTCTAAAGTGATGTTTTTTTTTTACTGAATAAAAAAAGTCAAAATATTTGATTTTTTCTATTCCGTTAAAAGTAACTAATCGACATCAATCAACATAATTAAACGAAACTTATTGATAACAAGTTCACTTCAGTTAGTGATATAGGTTAATATCAATAAGGTATTTTTAGTTGAATAAAATATTTTAACTTTTTTTATTCAATAAAAAAGCAAACACTATTTAAGTATCAAATAAATTATTTTATTAAAATTTTCTATACATAAAAAAAAAAAAAAAAAAAAAATAAAAAAATCCTTATGTAGCAAAAACACCAACACAAATTAAACACCCTGATCATGTAGCAAAAAAGTTTATATAAATGTATATATTATTATGTTAATTATTATTATTATTATTATTATCATTATCATTATTATTAAATTTGATTATCTATTAGTTTATTTATCATATAAAAATATAAAAAATAAACTTTCACATTTCTCACTTTTTAATTATTTTTATGTGATTTATTGTTTTTAAATTACCTTAAACTAATAAGTTTATCATTTTTATTTATTTGTAAAAATATTTTATGATGAAATTTGAATAGTAAGTTCGCATTTAAGATTTAACCTTTTCTTTTATAATATGATTTATTGGATATATACTTTAAAATAATTATTTTACTTAATAATTCATAAGAACCCTGATTGTGTACGAGGTTGATGCGAGTGGGTATTTTTGAACCCCACCTCCCATTATGTTGTCACGGATTGAGTAAATAGGACTAGCAATATAAGCACAAAGTTCTAAAATATTTATTCATAATTTGAATTTTAGTTATCTTATCCGTTTATTAACTAATTTTTAAAGTTAGTTATACCAACTACAATATCTATTCTTAAATTGGATTTTAGTCATCCGTTAATTAACCATTTTTTTAAACCATTATCTATGTCTATTCTTAAATTGGATTTTAGTCATCCTATCAGTTAATTAACGGTTTTTTAAAACATTTTTTCGTTATCTATACCAACTACAATATCTATTCTTAAATTGGATTTTAGTCATCCTATCCGTTAATTAACCGTTTTCGTTATCTATACCAACTACAACGTCTATTATTGAATTAGATTTTAGTCGTCATATCCTATCCGTGTATTAACTGTTTTTTAAAACAGTTTTTCGTTATCTATACCATCTACAACATCTATTCTTAAATTGAATTTTAGTTATCATATCAATTTATTATATTTTTTTTTAAAACAGTTTTCCATTATATATATCAATTACAATATCTATTCTTAAATCGGATTTTAGTCATCCTATTAACTTATTAATAATTTTTAAAAATACTTTTAAAATAAATTTTCATTACCTATACCAATTACAATATTTATTCTTAAATGGGATTTTAGCAGTCTTATATGTGTAGTATATGTTTTTTAAAACAATTTTCCATTATTTACAATACCTATGATATATATTCTTAAATTGGATTTTAGTCATTGTATTTGTTATTGGTTTTTCAAAACAATTTTCCGTTATCCATGACAACTACAATATCTATTATTAAATTAGATTTTAATCATTTTATCTGTCTTGATAACGGTTTTTAAAACCATTTTTTATTGTCTATAACAAAACAGGAAAATATGTTTAATAACTAAAGAACATAAAATAAATTTTAGATAAATCATTTATTTATTTTTTATTGTTTTCAATGGTTATTTAAAAAAATAATTATATAAATATGAATAATAATTAAAAATCATAAATCACAAATTAAATTATTTTTAAAATACATAAAAATAACAACTTGTTTTTCATAAAAATAACAATTATAAAATTATTTAATAAATCTCTCAAAAATTGTTTTTCATAATAATTTTCGAAAACCATCCTTAGCATGCCCAACAACTTGTATGAAATTATTGATTAAACAAACCCTAACACTACTAGAAAAGCAGATTGTGGAAACTGAAAACAACTTTTCTACATTGTGGGACTTTCTAATTATTGGATTCAACAAATTATTATTGTATGATTTCAAGGAAAGGTCCTTCAATCCTTTATTGTCAAGATGTGATTTGAATTTTGCATCCATACAACCAATAGAAAGTGACCCATTAAACAAGCCACCCAAGAAAGTTGAATTGAGGGAGAAAAAGAGTAGTAGTTAATTTTTATTTTATTTTATTTTATTTTTCTATAAAAAAATAATTTAATTGAAAAAATTTAAAATTAAACCAATTTGATTTTTTTTATACCTTTGTCCTATTTTCCATAAGAGATGAAAAAAATGGTTTTATTATTTTAATTTAATTTTAATAATAAATATTTATATAAAATCAAATTAACAAATAATTTAATTATAAAAAAAGAAATCAATCTATTATGTCAAAAACAATTAAGAATAACATTCACTTAAAAATTAAATCAATAATCATTAATTATTTGAAATCTCTCTACAAAATTAAAATAATAAATCACCCATATAATAATCTAAATTATCTTAAATTCAACTTTATTGTATGTTTAAAATTGAAATTTTTTTATACAACATTAGAAATTTTTTTAAAAATATATATTAAATATCATACACAAATATATTTTTATTTATTTGAATCACTATATGAGTGACTCAAATGAGTTTATTATAATTATAAATTTAAAAGAATTCATTAACTTTAAAAAAAAATATTATATATAAATAAAAATGATTTTATCTTTACAAAAATATAAAATCAATAAAAAGAAAAAATCTATTATATGTATAAATAAGAATAAAAGCTAATGCAAGTAAATTTTATTAAAAAATTAGACTAAATTGGAAGATTCTCCTTCCTTGAGCACCAAGTGATTTATTGCTTAAAAAATTAAAAAAAAAATCAAAACAGAAGCAATATCAAGTATATAAACAACTAAAGAAATTAATATTTATTTATTTAGAAAAAAACAAAAATAAATTAAAACATTATTAAATTCAATTGATGTCCTCAATTGGCTTTTAGCTTACTTGGCAAAACCATGATCTCCTTCAATTCTCTCCAGATTTCATAGGCGGTGACTTTCGGTGACTTTCTTGAAATTATGAGAAAGTTCAGTGGCAAATGACTTACCTGCTCTTTCGTGCACTCCGCCAGCAAGCTTTCCCCGTGGATTTGGCTTTTTCCCAGTCTTGTCATCCAATCATTTTTTGCCACGTCAGCATTGCGTTACGAACAAGGAATCAATGCTATTAGTAATTTCCCTTAAATTTTTACGTTTTTTTTTCTATAAAAAGAATTTATAATTTTTTATTTAAAAATTAATTTATTTTGTATTTTTTTTTTCATATACTGAAAACATTGGGGCATTTAATTGAGGGTTTCCATTTTTATTAAAAAATTGCAATATTTTCTTTAATAGTTTTATTGGTCATATATTTGATTCGTTGTAATATTAAAAAAATTTATTTTTTAATTACATTAAAATAATTTTTAAATTATAAATCCCTAATTTTTTGTATGGGAATGGGACACTTTTGTAATAAGAGAGCTTTTGAGGGGCAAAAAGTGAATTGCGTCTACCCAAAAGAGGGGATGGGTTACCCAACCATGGTTAAACAAACCCAACCCCAGAGTTAGAATAAAGGTCTCTATTAACCTGACAAAAACTAAAATAAGAAAATAAAAAAAGAAAAATGAAAAGAAAATAAAGCCAAATCCTAAAATACCTAACCTAGGGTTTGACTGAAACATGCAAATCGCGTGAAATCCAGAGCCGAGTTACCGATTCCGGCGAGTTCGGTTGCCGCCGGCGCCAGCTCGGACACCGATCCTTCAATGGTCGACAATTTGGCGCCAAAATTTGCATTGGAACCTCGCCAAAACCACTTGTATTGACAGCGGAAATAGCGGTTTTGGAGAGAGAAAGTAGGGTAGAGAGAGAGAAAGAGTGGGCGGGGTGTTTTTCGAACGTTGGGATCGGAGGGCAAAAGGGGTAATTTTTGAGGGAATTGGGAGGGTTTGATTTGGGTGGATTTTCCAGTTTTCTGTGATTGTCGGAATTTGGATTTTTTTGCATGCAATCTGGTGGTGGGCCCGGCCGGAATCCGGCGGTGGGGCCGCCGGGAAGGGCAACGTCGACGTCGTCTGCGTCGCCGTCCTCTTCTTCGTCTGCGGTGTCGACGCCTCACCTAGGGTTTGATTCCATACAACAGCAGCAGCAGCAGCAACAGCAACAGTCTAGGCAGGTTAGGGTTTTTAAAGTTCTTTGAATTTTTGGGGTAATTGTGTGTGTCTGTGTGAGTGTGTGTGTGTGTGTGTGTTTTAAAAAAAAATTGTTTGAAATGGTTTGTGGGTTTTGGAAATTGGGAATGTTGTGGAACTGGGTCTGTCTGAAATGTGTGATTAGACTAGTTGATTAACCTAAAATGTTTGATCAGTGGTTTGGGCATTGTTTATGTAGCATTTTTGGAGTATATTTTTTGCTTTTGGAAACCAAAATTGTGTTGGTTTGAGTCTTAAGAAGCAAGAAATGTAAACCGAAACGGTAGTTAGATAGCAGTTTAGTTTGCTCTAATTTTCAATTTTCAGTCGATTAATATCAGCTATTAAAAGAGTCAAAGTTGATTTCTTAATTTCGTAGAAAATGGCTACTGGTTGTTGCATTGAACTGTGAGCTCCTTAGCCCCAACTAGAACCCGATGTGACCCCAACCAAAAAGAAGCCATGATTCTGACTACATTGGTGTCAGTTCCAAAATTCTCTTTTGTCATCCTTCTTTGTATAGAGTCAAGTATTAATATTAGGTCATTCTTCATTATGTTGTTCATCTATAGTTTTGGTGGTGAATTTACTGATAGTCTTTAAATATGAGTTGGATCATTTTTAAAATGCGGGTATTCCTTGTATGGCCTATTTAAGTAACAGTCAATATGAATTTTAGGTTCATTTATTGAAGGATGGAAAAGTTAGATTCTGGTTGGGCATTATGCAGCAAACTACACACACGGAAGATCATTTAAGTCTTAGAAATACTGGGACTTTATACTGCCCAAATATGTTGGACTTTGCTTAGAATGATATCAATATTTTTTGGACCTACATGTTTACAGTAGATTCCTCGTCTTTGCACCATGGTAGTCTTCTTTTGTTGCTTTTTGTTCCTGTTTGTTTTTGTTTTGAGGTGTAAATTTGAATAAAGAATTTATTCCTATCCCCAATTCTTCTCTCTTTTATCCTAAATGAGTTTGAACTTTTAAGTAATTGTTACTTTTATCTTTTTCAACTGATTGATTTGGATACTTATCTTCTTAAATATATCTATTTCTTACATTTCCATTATTATGGAAGCTGATTCTGAGCAATGGTGTTCCAACTTCTCAGTTACTTTTGGATATGAATAAATATTTATATCTTAAATTCCATTACATTACTTTATCATTCATGCAAGTTTTTCCTTTTAATTCTTGTTTAGACTCTGACACTTGTTCATTAATGTGTTTGGGTTTTTATATGAAATAATATGTTTACTTTTTATTTGATGTTATTCATTCAGTCATTACAACAGCAGCTACTACGAAAACCTGAAGGAAATGAAGCCCTTCTAGCATATCCAGGTGGTGGTCTACAGGGAGTCATGGGAGGGGGCAATTTTGCATCATCATCCAGCTCCATGCAACTACCACAGCAGCCCAGGAAGTTCATTGATTTGGCTCAACAACATGGTGCCTCCCACATTAGAGAGGACAACCAGAACAAAAGTCAAGGTGTGGAGCAACCAGTTTTAAATCCTGTACATCAAGCTTATCTGCAATATGCTTTCCAGGCTGCCCACCAGAAGTCGGCTTTGGGAATGCAACCCCAACAGCAAGCTAAAATGGGAATGGTTGGTCCTCCATCTTGGAAGGATCAGGATGCCCGGATGGGAAATCTGAAAATGCAGGATCTCATTTCCATTCAGGCAGCAAACCAGGCTCAGGCATCATCATCCAAGAAGCCAGCTGAACACTACGCTCGTGGTGAGAAGCAGATGGAGCAAGTACAGGCGCCCATTTCGGACCAAAGGAGTGAGTCAAAACCACCCACAATGCCGACAGCAGTTGGACAGTTAATGCCTGGAAATGTTACAAGGCCTATGCAGTCTGTGCAGAATCAACAAAGCATCCAAAACATGGCAAACAACCAGCTTGCAGTGGCTGCGCAGCTGCAAGCAATGCAGGCTTGGGCACTTGAGCGCAATATTGATCTGTCACTACCTGCAAATGCAAATTTAATGGCGCAGCTTATTCCTCTGATGCAAACTAGGATGGTTACACAGCCAAAACCAAACGAAAGCAATATGGGTGCACAGCCATCACCAGTCCAAGGCCCAAAGCAGCAGGTGACTTCTCCACCAGTTGCAAGTGAGAATTCTCCCCATGGTAATTCTTCAAGTGATGTTTCTGGGCAGTCTGGCTCTGCAAAAGCCAGGCAGACAGTTCCACCAAGCCCTTTTGGCTCAAATCCAAATGCTGCTATAGTTAACAACACTAACAACATTCCAGTGCAGCAGTTTTCAGTTCAAGGCCGAGAGAGTCAGGTGCCTCCTAGACAGTCAGTTGTGATTGGAAACGGAATGTCCCCCATGCATCCCCCACAGCCATCTGTGAACATGAGCCAGGGGGTGGACCATCCATTGCATGCAAAAAATACATTAAGTGGCCAAGAATCCTTACAAATGCAGTACCTCAGGCAGTTGAATCGATCTTCCCCGCAATCTGCAGTTCCTCCTAATGATGGGGGCTTGGGAAACCATTACCAATCTCAGGGTGGACCGCTTCCTCAGGTGCCCCAACAGCGTTTTGGGTTTACCAAACAGCAACTACATGTTCTTAAGGCACAGATACTCGCATTTCGGCGTTTAAAGGTCTGAGAATATGCTTGTCTTTTGTTTTTTTCCTTACCTTTTTTGTTTGCTTGCTCTAGATGCTTATTGGCTTCTTTAATTTACTTAACAAGTCTTGAGGTGTTATTCATTTTATTTTTCTTCAACTCAACAGAAAGGAGAAGGTACTCTCCCTCAAGAGCTTCTTCGATCTATTGCTCCACCACCGCTGGAATCACAGTTGCAGCAGGCATTTCTTCCTTCCACAGCAATTAATCAAGATAAATCTGCTGGGAAGAATGTAGAAGACCATGGAAGGCAATTGGAATCTAATGAGAAGGATTCACAAGCTGTGCCATCAACTAATGGACACAATTTTTCAAAAGAGGAAGCGTTTGCAGGAGATGATAAAGCAACTCCATCAACAGTTCATATGCCAGGTGCCCCTACTGTGATGAAGGAACCCATACCAGTTCTATCTGCTGGGAAAGAAGAGCCACAAACTACTGCATTTTCTGTAAAGTCAGACCAGGAATTTGAACGTGGTATTCAGAAAACTCCTATTAGAAGTGATTTTGCACCAGATAGGGGAAAGGCAGTTGCACCACAGGTGGGTGTACCTGACTCTCTGCAAGTTAAGAAACCTGTCCAAACAAGTTCCACACCCCAGCAAAAGGATGCTGGCTCTACCAGAAAGTATCATGGACCACTATTTGATTTCCCTTTTTTCACTAGGAAACATGACTCATTTGGGTCAGCAATGATGGTTAATAACAATAGCAATCTGACATTGGCATATGATGTTAAAGATCTTCTTTTTGAGGAAGGCATGGAAGTTCTTAACAAGAAAAGGACAGAAAACTTGAAGAAGATAAGTGGTTTACTAGCAGTAAACTTAGAGAGGAAAAGGATTAGGCCAGATCTAGTTTTGAGATTGCAAATCGAAGAAAGGAAGCTTCGACTTTTAGATCTTCAGGCACGTTTAAGGGATGAAGTTGATCAACAGCAACAGGAGATAATGGCAATGCCTGACAGGCCATACCGGAAGTTTGTTCGGCTATGTGAGCGTCAACGAATGGAGCTCATGAGGCAAGTACAGGTCTCTCAAAAAGCCATGAGAGAGAAGCAACTGAAATCCATTTTTCAGTGGCGTAAGAAGCTTCTTGAGGCTCATTGGGCTATCCGTGATGCTCGAACTGCCCGTAATAGGGGAGTTGCCAAATATCATGAGAGGATGTTGCGGGAGTTTTCAAAGAGAAAGGATGATGATCGGAATAGAAGGATGGAAGCGTTGAAGAATAATGATGTTGAAAGGTACAGGGAGATGTTGCTAGAGCAGCAAACTAGCATTCCCGGTGATGCTGCAGAGAGATATGCTGTTCTCTCCTCATTCTTGACACAGACAGAAGAGTATCTTCATAAACTGGGAAGTAAAATAACAGCTGCCAAGAATCAGCAGGAGGTGGAGGAAGCAGCAAATGCTGCTGCAGCTGCTGCACGAGCACAGGCATGCTTTGTTCAACTCTCTATTCTTTTCCCCCTCTTGTGATTAGCTGGTTGTTAGTCTTGTGTTTATCCTACATCCCTGCCTTGTATTGGTGAACAAAATATTTTTCGTTTTTTTTTAATGGAACTCTGTGAATCAGTGGTTTCCATATTTTACTAATTTGGTTGTTTCTTCTTTGATAAAAGGGTCTATCAGAAGAAGAAGTTAGGACAGCAGCAACTTGTGCTGGAGAGGAAGTAATGATACGGAATCGGTTCATTGAAATGAATGCCCCTAAGGAAAGCTCTTCTGTTAACAAGTAAGTTTATTATTTATATGATCAAACTTGTTTTCCTTGTGTGTAGGAGATACTAAGAAAAGTTTAAACATGTTGTTTGATTATTAAGTCTCAACTAATAGTTGGCTCCATGAGATGGAATTTTTATGCTAAGGGTTTATGGAAAACTTGTCTAGCATATTCTGTAATGTTCTTCATATTAATTATTTGCAAATCCTCAACTGGATATATCATCAGCATGTCTATCTATATTTACATTATTCTTAAGACAGGGCTATCTCCCAATGTTCTTACATTGATGTTCCATTTCCAAAACCTTTTTCCTCTTTTCAATAATTTATTGTCTCTCATTGCCAGGTATTATACTCTTGCGCATGCTGTGAATGAAAGGGTCATGAGGCAGCCGTCAATGTTACGGGCTGGAACCTTACGTGATTATCAGCTTGTAGGTTGCAATATTAGATACTTGTCATTCTGTCATTTTGCCTTGTGTTCCACTGGTTCCTGTTGGAGTTGAGTTCTGTGTTAACAATGGTATGCAATTTGGCAGGTTGGGTTGCAATGGATGCTTTCCTTGTACAACAACAAACTGAATGGAATTTTGGCTGATGAGATGGGTCTTGGGAAAACTGTACAGGTGAATTTCTGCATATTCCTTATGGCATACTGCAACTACTTTCAAATTTTATGTTTAACAATTAAGGGTTTGTGCAGTGTTTGATTGTTTCTTTATTGGACAGGTAATGGCATTAATTGCTTATTTGATGGAGTTCAAAGGAAACTATGGTCCACATCTTATTATTGTTCCTAATGCTGTTCTGGTAAACTGGAAGGTTAGTGGTTTGCATGATATTTATTACTGCAACAACAAACATCCTCCTAGCTTGTCTTTCCTTCCTTTCTCTTTCTTATATAACCGACTTCATTTCCAGAGTGAATTACACAATTGGCTGCCATCTGTGTCCTGTATTTATTATGTTGGTGGAAAGGATCAAAGATCGAAATTATTTTCTCAAGTAAGCTGTGCAAATTTGCTTATTTTGTTAGTGTCCAATTTTCTGCTATAGTGCTGAAAATCCTTTCTTTGTCATGTGTTTTATAGGAGGTGTGTGCCATGAAATTTAATGTCCTTGTGACAACTTATGAATTCATCATGTATGATCGTTCAAAACTTTCAAAAGTTGATTGGAAGTATATCATCATTGATGAAGCACAACGGATGAAGGATAGGGAATCAGTTTTGGCACGTGATCTTGATAGATATCGCTGCCAGAGGCGCCTACTTCTCACAGGAACACCATTGCAGGTCTGGCTAGACTGCTCTATAATATAGTCAGTACATTTTTGTGCAAGTATAGATGTGTGTATATCTCTTCATGTTTATGGATTTCAGAAAGCCTAACAAAATTGTCTTATTTCCAGTCTTTTCATAGGAGACCATTACATTTTTCCTGCTTCTACATGAAACTAATAAATGCATAATAATGCTAACCATTTAAATGAAACCAAGTTCTAGGACAACTTGTTTGATCAAGGACATGCCCAATCTTAAACTCAGTTTATGATACTTACTGCTGCTCATTATGCTTTCAAGCCAAGTCTGACACTGAGTTTCAGAAAGGATCACAAGTTGAGATGAGCTAATCATGGGTATTTGTGGTTGTATAGGCTGCTTATGCAACCAAATTTTTGCATGCCCTTCTGCCTCCCATATGTAGACCTGTGCTCATTTTGTTAAAGTAGCCTTTTCTGTTGCTCTTTGTTTATGACTATTTACAGTTTTAATAATATCAGATCTATCGACTTTTCTTATAAATTTTTGAGGCCAATTTGAATTGCATCCAAGATTTTGACAACTAGAGTCTAGCATTATGAATGGTAAAATTTGTTACCAACAAATTAATACAAGGGCATATGTTCAGGACATGGAAAGAAAAATCATATGCACATGGACCTTTATGGCAATATTTTTTAAAACAGTTTTCAGAAACCAATTTTTAAACAATTCATAAAAACAGTTCTCTATTGTTTTGAGGAACAAAATTCAGTTTGGAAATTGAATATATAAAATAGTTTTCTTGGCTTATCCTCTGTGAAGGTATTGTGTGCTTATGTATGATACAAAAGTTCCCAATGTATTCTCTACATATTCAATGATTTCTTATTATGCTCTACAAAAAATACTTGAAAACACCTTAAATTTTCTTTGGAAAACAATCCATTGTTTCCAGTCAAAAATGTTTTTTGAGTTAGACAACTATTTTCAAGAACGGTTTTCAAACAAGTCCTTAATCATTCATTTTTAGTTTGGCTTATTATGATAAATACAATCTTATGTGAAAAAAAAATTGTGGAATTATTCTGACAAAGATATTTTCAATATTGTGTTCTCTTGTGATTGGATATGTTTTGCATGTTGAACTAAATAAGTTTCATTCATCTATTGATTGTACTATACTGACAGGAAATAGATAATTTGATTCTGAGATCCTAAAAACTGTAATGCAAGTTAGAAAAAGGCAAATCTCTGTAATTCATGCATAGGAATAGAACTGGCTACTGGAAATTTTCATTTTTTGTGCTCTATTTCAGTTTGTTTTTTGAGTTGAGGTTAAAATGGACTGATTTTTCTTTTGCAGAATGACCTGAAAGAACTCTGGTCGCTTCTAAATCTGCTTCTTCCTGAAGTGTTTGACAATCGAAAAGCTTTTCATGATTGGTTTTCGAAACCTTTTCAAAAGGAAGGCCCCACTCATAATGCAGAGGATGATTGGCTTGAGACTGAAAAGAAGGTGATCATTATTCACCGACTTCATCAAATTCTGGAGCCTTTCATGCTCAGACGCCGTGTTGAAGATGTGGAAGGTTCACTTCCTCCTAAGGTATGTGTTGTTAGTCTTTGGTGGTGAAGCCCTTTGATGAGGCTGATTCTCTAATACAAACATTGAATTGCAGGTTTCGATTGTTTTAAGATGTAAAATGTCAGCTATTCAGGGGGCTATTTATGATTGGATAAAGTCGACTGGAACCCTTAGAGTTGATCCTGAAGATGAGAAGCGCAGGGTCCAAAAAAATCCAATTTACCAGGCTAAGGTATATAAAACTCTAAATAACAGATGCATGGAGCTCCGGAAAGCTTGTAATCATCCTTTGCTTAATTACCCATATTTCAATGATTTCTCAAAGGATTTCCTTGTGAGATCTTGTGGGAAAATGTGGATCTTGGATAGGATCCTGATAAAACTTCAGAGAACTGGGCATCGAGTACTACTTTTCAGTACAATGACAAAACTCCTTGATATACTGGAGGAATATTTGCAATGGCGACGACTTGTCTACAGAAGAATCGATGGAACTACTAGCTTAGAAGACCGTGAATCAGCTATTGTGGACTTCAATAGCGCTGGTTCTGACTGCTTTATCTTCTTGCTTAGTATCCGTGCAGCTGGTCGGGGTCTTAATCTTCAGTCAGCTGACACTGTTGTCATATATGATCCCGACCCAAACCCTAAAAATGAAGAACAGGCAGTTGCTAGAGCCCATCGCATTGGACAGACCAGGGAAGTTAAAGTCATCTACATGGAAGCTGTAGTTGATAAAATCTCTAGCCATCAAAAAGAGGATGAATTTAGAAGTGGAGGTACTGTTGATTCAGAGGATGACCTTGCTGGCAAAGATCGATATATAGGATCCATTGAGAGCCTCATTCGGAATAACATTCAACAGTATAAAATTGACATGGCAGATGAGGTCATCAATGCTGGGCGTTTTGACCAGAGAACAACACATGAAGAGAGACGCTTGACTTTAGAAACATTATTGCATGATGAAGAGAGGTATCAAGAAACTGTTCATGATGTTCCCTCACTGCAGGAAGTGAATCGCATGATTGCTAGGAGTGAAGATGAGGTTGAATTATTTGATCAAATGGATGAAGAGCTCAATTGGATTGAGGACATGACAAGGTATGACCAGGTACCTAAGTGGCTCCGTGCCAGTACAAGAGATGTAAATATTGCCGTTGCAAATTTATCAAAAAAACCATCAAAAAATACTTTTTTTGCTGCTAATATTGGATTGGAATCCAGTGAAAAGGGTTCTGATTTATCTCCCAAAACTGAAAGAAAAAGGGGGCGGCCAAAGGGAAAGCCTGTTTACAGGGAATTGGATGATGAAAACGGAGAATTCTCCGAAGCTAGTTCTGATGAGAGAAATGGGTATTCAGCACATGAAGAAGAGGGAGAAATCGGAGAATTTGAAGATGAAGAGTTTAGTGGTGCTGTTGGTGCACAACCAAGCAATAAAGATCAATCAGAGGAAGATGGTCGAATCTGTGATGGTGGATATGAGTATCTGCGAGCTCTGGAAAGCACTAGAAACAAGCATATACTTGATGAAGCTGGTTCCTCTGGGTCCTCATCTGATAGTAGAAGATTGACACAAATGGTGTCTCCTTCTATTTCTTCCAGGAAATTTGGTTCTCTGTCTGCGTTAGATGCCAGGCCAAGTTCTCTTTCAAAAAGGCTGGTATGGATCTTATCTTTCTAAGTTCACGTTTTACCATTGGAGTGGTTGCCTTGTGCTATTTTTTCATTTTCATTCTGTCTTTGCCAGCCAGATGAGCTAGAGGAAGGGGAAATTGCTGTATCTGGAGATTCTCACATGGACCACCAACAGTCTGGAAGTTGGATTCATGACCGTGATGAAGGTGAAGATGAACAGGTTTTGCAACCCAAGATAAAACGGAAGCGTAGCATTCGGATTCGGCCCCGTCATACTGTGGAAAGGCCAGAAGAGAAGTCCAGCAATGAGAAGTCGTCTCTCCAGCGTGGAGATTCTTCTCAGTTGCCTATGCAAGTGGACCATAAATATGAAGCACAGTTAAGATCTGACCCTGAAGCCAAATTGTTTGGAGAATCCAATGCTTTTAAGCATGACCAAAGTGATTCATCATTGAAAAGTAGGCGAAATTTACCATCAAGGAAAATTGGCAATACATCAAAGTTGCATGCTTCACCAAAATCTGGCAAGTTGAACTGTATGTCTGCTCGTGCAGAGGATGTTGCTGAACACTCTAGAGAAGGTTGGGATGGTAAAGTTATGAACACAGGTGGCCCTAGGATGCCGGAAATTATGCAAAGAAAGGTATCTCTACAATTGAATTTACTATATTAAATTGCATGCTATGGTACTGTTCTGTGGATAAGGAATCTGCTAATAGTCAAAAGTTGTCTATTCAGAAACCAAGATTCTTTTCCTTGAATATTGTTTATTTTTTAATGAAGCCTAATCCTTTCATCTACCTATTCATTGGTCCTCTTCATAATTTCCATGTTAAAACTTGTTGCTTGGTATGGATTGTTGAGTGAGATTTACATACTTCTGCATCTCTCTCTCTTTCTCTCTCTCACACACAAACACACGAGCACACTCATTATGGCGATCTTGTGAGTAGATTTTCTTAAAATGGTTTTTGCTGACAATCCAATCCACTGCTGGTGAGAGTTTGATGTCTTATCTCCAGTTTTATGTCGTCCAATGCATAGGAAATTAGTCAGGAATGTGTTCTACAAAGAATGATATCTTATAATATGATTTTTGCTGAAAGTATGATGATCTAATGTTGGTGGGAAGTTGTTGTCTTTTTTGAATGCATCCCATGTTATGTTGTTCCACTCATAGAGCCGTGAATTTGTTCTATAGAGAATGATATCTCTCGTAAGATGATTTTTTCTGACGAAATGATTATCTAATGCCGGTGAGAGGTTGATCTCTTTTTTAAATGCTTCTTGTTTTATGTCATGGCCATGAATTTATTCTATGAAGAAAGATATCTCATCAACAAATGAAAGCTCTTGATTTTACTGGGTGGTATAAATATTATATTGTCATGCAAATCATATGGCTAGATGATGCATAAGATCTTTGCATATGTAACTTACCTCTCGAAAATTGCTTGTCTAACATTTGTCATTCTTTTTGGATAGTTACAAGTCTCCTTTTTTTTTTTTTTTTTTTGTACATAAGCATATAATTGAAATCACCTGAGATTTATCCATATTTGCAGTGTAAGAATGTAATTAGCAAGCTCCAAAGGAGAATAGACAAGGAAGGTCATCAAATTGTACCTCTGTTAACAGATTGGTGGAAGAGGGTTGAAAATTCTGGTTACATAAGTGGACCTGGGAATAATATTTTGGATTTACGAAAGATTGATCAGCGCATTGACAGGCTTGAATATATTGGAGTGATGGAACTTGTGTTTGATGTGCAGCAGATGTTAAAGAATTCTATGCAGTATTATGGGCTCTCACATGAGGTATGCCTGCATATTTAATTTGTGTTACTACTTGATTACACGCTTTGGCACCAATAAACTGTTTTAAAACAGACAACCTTAGGGCTTCTGCATAAAGTAGCAAATGTTGTTCTAAGGATTGCTCCATAGTCTATGCTGAGGATTAGGTTTTTGTCTTTTTTGGTTTCTTTATAAGCTTGTCTGGAGCAATTCTAAGGAAATGATGGTTTTTAGATTCTGATGGTATCTAGAAATCCCTTTAAGTACTACCTCTAGACATATTCTATACTGTGAATTTCTTTCACACAGGTCCAGGACAGTAATTTAGGATAAGTTTATTTAAGCCAAATCAATTCAACAGAGCTTCCATCTTAACTATTTGGGTAGATGGTTAATGTTGCCAGAAGCTAACAAGCTCAAAGTGCACTCTAGCCTAAGCATGTATTTCCCAAGCCCTGTTCTGGATGTCCTGGATTTTTCTTGTCAAAGATCTCAATAAATTTGTCTTTTACCCTCTTTTCACTGTTCTCCATCTACAGTTTGGGCTATTAATGAAACAGTCTGCATGTTCATCACATATTCTGTTGAAACCCTTACTTTTCCATCAATCGAGTAGCTTAGACTAAATATGCATTTCAGTGTTGAAAAATTACAAATGCATACATGAGTACCTCGGTCCTTATGTCAGAATTTCTCAAGATTCTGCTTCTGGGACCTGTGTGCATGACTACAAATTCAAAGATAAATGCCTATGGATCTTTAGCCCTAAACAACAATTTTTTTTTAATATCTTGTTGTTCAAGACTTCCACTAACATGGAACCAGGATATTGCCTGTTGTGCTGTGAAATCCTGTACTTTGGAGAATGGATTTCTATGCAGTTCAAGTTTCTGGAAATTTCCTTTCTGCATTGTTTAGTTGCTGGTAAAAATTTGAGGAAAGAAAAGAAGTTTGGTAATTTTCAGCTATTTTGGGTCATGGTCTTTCCTTTTTCCTTTTTCATTGGACTAAAAGCTAGTCCCAAGGACTTCATTTTTCATATTTCAAATTCTTATTTCATTTTCTTATTCCCTTTTTGCAACTAAACAATGCATTAAAACTTAAAAGAATCTCTGGCAGATTATCTCAAAATTATTGCTAATAATGACATCCATAATTTTCCAATTATTGATGAAGAAAACTTTCTAGGGTATTTTGTTTTCTTAGTTTAATAAAATAAAGTGAGAATCTCATGCTATGCTACAATGGACAGGTGAGAGTTGAAGCCAGGAAAGTACATGAGCTCTTCTTCAATATCTTGAAGATAGCATTCCCAGACACAGATTTCCGAGAAGCCAGGAATGCAATCTCTTTCTCTGGACCAGTATCCACCCCTGCTTCTGCTCCATCCCCAAGACAGGCAGCTGTTGGCCAAGGCAAACGGCACAAGCCAATCAATGAGGTGGAACCTGACCCTTCCCCTCCCCCAAAGCAACTGTTGCGAGGGGCCGCTGCCGCTGCCGCTGCGGCTGCTGCTGCTAGCGAAGACACGAGGGCTAAAAGCCACATTTCCCAGAAAGAATCAAGGCTTGGAAGCAGCAGTAGCCGGGATCAGGATGATTCTCCACTGCTTACCCATCCAGGAGATCTGGTTATCAGCAAGAAGAAGAGAAAAGATAGGGAGAAATCAGCAGCAAAGCCGCGATCAGGGTCATCTGGGCCTGTGTCACCCCCAAGTATGGGTCGTAGCATTAGAAGCCCGGGTCCAGGTTCAATGCAGAAGGATGGGAGATCAACTCAACAAGCTACACATCAACAAGCGTGGGCTAGCCAACCTGCTCAACAGGCCAATGGAGGTAGCGGTGGCGGTGGCACTGTTGGTTGGGCAAATCCGGTGAAGAGGATGAGGACAGATGCTGGAAAAAGGAGACCAAGCCATTTATGACCCTGCCCCCAAGGTTAGTGTATGACGTAATGGAAAAAAGAAATTTGTTGCTATTGATTCCTGGTGGTTAGTTTACTGATGGCCTTTGAAGGCCTGTACAAGTGCCATGCCCCATACTGTTAATAGTGTAAGCTTCTTCTTTCTTCCCATGTATCTTCTCTATTTCCATGATTTGGAATCCCATAGTTAATAGCTGCTCCTTGCAGGCATAAAATTCATCCATGATGAACTTTTCGATCACTTTAATTTTTGTCTCCTTTCTTTGTCCTTTTTTTTTGGGTTTTTTTTTTAATTAACTTTTTGCAGGTCAATATTCCTCTATGTTTAAGTGAGGCTAACCTTAACTTTGTGTTAGCATTAGGGAATGAAAAATTTATTCCATTTTTTCATTCATTACTAAATTTGAATTACTTATTAGATAGAAGGAAAATGCTTAGGTACCATAGTGGTACCCACAGAACAATTGTAGAACACCAAAGTATAAGGGTATAAATAAATAAGATTAAGATATAAATAATGACTTAAAAATGTATATATAACATCTTTTTAATAGATATTGAAAAAATACATATATACTGTAGTTGCAGTCGAACCTTGTGTAGATATGAGAATAGAAATAAAAAATTCATTCAGGATTTATTTTTGTTCTTATTTTTCTTTTCATTTATACTTTTATATTCCAAACATACCCCAACACCCTAGAAGCTGCTTGAAAAGCAAAAACGAAAAATGGTGGAACTCGTTGCCATATTACAACTCCACTCCCACCATCGACATCTATATAGAACTGAGTTTACCAAGCAATCTTTATGGAAAGCACTGATGAATGTATGTCTGAATGGCCTGCCTTTAATATCAGAAGCCATGCCCATGTTGGAGTACCAACAAAAGATAGATTGCCATGAAAGTAGATTTATTTACATGGGGGTGGAAGGAAGTTAATTAAAGATGCGGGATGATTTTTTTTTCCTCCCCAATATGTCTTTTTTGTGTGAGTTTGGTTTGGTACAGAGAGAGTTAAGACATCATGTACAGATTACAGTGTCTTAAAACAGAGAAGGCCATGCACCTCTATGGATCTGCCTGCCCTGCCACTGCCTCATCACTGGAGTCATAGTCATCTTCACTCAGCTCCTCCTCATCACTTGATTTCTCTTCTGGTGCAGCTCCCACATCTTCTGGCTTAGCATACTTTTCACAGTATTCTGGGCAATGGATCAGCACAGGCGACAGTTAATATGACAATGCGAAGGAGAGAAGCTTATTGGGGCATTTGAGAAGCATGTCCAAAATGAATAGATTCAGTGTAGATCTCGTGGTAACGTTCAAAAACAATTAAAAAAATAGTTTTTAAAAACAGTTTTTTAAAATAATAACAATTGTCAAATGTTTTCAAATATGAAAAACAGTAATAATTTCTCGGCTTATTCTGCATGAAGGTGTGGTACACTGGTTCTCAGAACATTCTTCATATTTTCATTTGTGGCTAAGAGCACTTAAAAAAACAAGATAAAAACGCCCTCAATTTGTGTCTTCATATTTTCAATTTTGACATAAAATCTATTTTAGGTCAAAAGTTTGCCAAATGTGTTTTCAAAAACAGTTCCAAACAGGCAAGTGGCAAGAAAAGAAAAGAAAAAACAAGACTGACTTCAATTTCAATTCACATCCAAATGATATAACACCCAAGACCCAATTTGATAGAATGTGATTAAAATGATAAAGCTATGAACACAAAAGCTACACTAGAACATCATATTTTTTTCAAGGTAAAGAAAGAAACAATTCCCGAATCCAGCATAGTATGCAGTTCTAAAGCTTAATGGTACAAGCAACAGATCATAAATCTGAGCAGATGATATGTTCTTTATCAATGCTCTCTCAAATACCTGGAATAATACCAAATGCAAATATGTGCACCCTATTTATCTCAATGGTGCAGCAACCTAAGCTTTCCAGAAAGGTTGTTCTACTAATTCTGAGTTGCATTTCATTTGTTCCTAATGGGGTTTGAGATAAGAAGTTGACTGCAATTATGGAAGAAGATGGGACAAAAAAACAAGTTTCGTCATTTTACATCTCAGGAGTCGAAAGAGGCTCAGTAAGTTTTCATTTTTTAGGGAAAAAAAAAAGGCAACAGCACGTCAGTCTATTTATTTGTTCACTTTGAATTATGACACAGCCAAACCTCCTTGGCCTGCCAGTAATCGAAAATGAACTGACCTCAAATTTCAAGACTATATTAGTCTGATTTTTTCTGAATTATAGACATGTTATGTCATTTAAAACCTATAGCAATACACCACTAAGCTTAGTTTTGAAACCCATAAAATGACCATCCTCAAGTCTTAAGGAACTTCATCCCAAGTCCACATCAAATTCCAGACACTGAAAAAATCGACCCAATCACTTTCATGGCTAAGAAACTACAAGGCTCAATCACTACCACACAAAATTTAACAAGAAACAGATATCGTCAAAACCCATCATGTTATGAAATCTCAAAATTGCTTTGAATTTCTCCTAGACCAACAATGGTCATAATAAGCATGAATATTTTATATTGCATCTTTCTATGATGTTATGAGACAGGCATACCACAAGAAGCAAGTCCACATTTTTATGGTCACCAAAGAGTAGAATGCTTTCTGGTTTATGCTTTTCTCGTATATTTTTAAGATCATCTAAGTCCCCATATCTTCATGTTGTTGTAAAGATTAAAAAATGCTTTACACCTGGGGTCCTTCCTCTGGGCCAGAACTTCTATTAATGGGCTTGAAGTTAGATCTTAGGGAAACTCTGAATAACCAAAATGACTAAGCTGGGGCCTGAATGAGGCTAATTCTACCAACATGGCATGGGATGCCTAGATATCTAGGTCTCTTATGCAAATGATTTAGGAACCACACCCCTGTAGGAGGATGCTATCACATCAACAGGTCATTCATTACAAAATAATGCTCATCAGTAGAGTTTTGGGGCATCCAAACAGTATTTAATTAATAGCCTTTCTAATCTCAAGATTTTAGAAACCAAACAACAATGGGCATGCATGAAAACAATCCCATATACCCAAGATCGATGTTTTTACATCATTTAAGTGCATTCATGACCTTAAAGCTGGCAAAAAGAAGGGTTTGTGGAGCCAACTTCAAAACTTAAATACGAATGTTAAATACTAATTTCTAGTGAGACTTAGGGATAAGACCAGAGGCGGCAATTTCTGACACGACTTGAAAACGACACAAAATTAACAGGTTTAGATTGAGGTTAATTGTCTTTATGTTGTATTTGTGTCAACCTACTTAACCTGTTTATTAAACAAGTCATGTTCAAATTAAAGACTTCAATCCAAACACAACCCATTTAGACAGATTCAATTTATCTTGTTGTATTGACACGATTACGAATCAATCCACATATGACCAATGTATTCACATAGTTGTAAATTTTAAGGAATTTTTTTTTAAATAATGTTCTTATTAATAAGTTACAGTAAATTTGTTAAAAATAAGCTAATTTATAATTCATGTAAATTTCAAGTTTTGAATGAGTTAAACGAGTCATAATCATATTAGGTCAGTCATAAAAGTACTCTGAATAAATGGATTATTCATTTAATTTTTGTGTTAATTTAATATACTTCAACACAACCTAATTTGACCTATTTATTAAATGAATTCCATGGGTACCAATATAATAAATGGATCATGTTCGTGTCAAAGAAATCAGACACGATTATTAGACAGGTAGTATTCAGGTTGACTAAGTTTCGTGATTTTTTTACCTTGGCAAGGCATGAACCTGAGACGACAGGCTGAATTGCCACCCCTAAACATGGCATCAATGTTTTGGGAAAGATTTAATAAATGCATCTTCAAAAGTCAAGACCTATTCATGCGCACACCAATTGTGCCTCCGATCACCAAATCCTCAAAACAGAAGGCAGTGATGTGCTAGTGATTATTCTTACTTCTTTACATAATATTAGCCAAATGAAAAATATTTATGACTCAGTTGACTAATTCAATATTTAAAAAGCTTTAAAAGTCACATGCCTTGTGTGCCATGCCTGGTGACAAGAACACTAGGAACTGCCCATCAAAAGAAAAAAAGGGATCACTAAGAGTTAACAGACCCTCCATGAAATGGAAGAGCTATGTTCTTGGGTAAACATATCATTCACAACCACACATTTTATCCAATGTGATACTACTTAACTTTTAAGTAACAAAATGCAAATAAGAAGGATGCAAGACCTTAAATGCGCCAAAAAGATCACGAACTGCTTATGGGTTTCATTCATTCTCTGCGATTTACTCTTCCTCTTTTATAAAACATAATTAGATCACTAATTCTACAGATTAAGATGCATCATCTAGAATGAGAATCTCACTCCTATAATCAAATTCCTCCAAGTAATAAATATCTCAATCCTACCCACATGGATGGTATTTCTCATGTCTGAGGCTGTGGGAATCAAAGCTTAAGCAAAATAGAAGGTCCAGCAGGCATGTTTACCACAACAGATGTGCCATGGTCGGCGACCTTAACTCCAGAAATTTTTCCTAGAAATTTTGCCACTTCACAAACATTTTGGCCATGACTAAAAATTCTAATTCCATGTGCATTCAAACATCAAATTGAAATCATCCTTTCCAACTCCTCAATTCCAATTACCAATTCTGCAATCTAGTTATGGGCAACTAAACAAACGCTAAGATAATGGAGACAGATCTTTTTCCTTTACTGTTCCATCTAAGTACCAGGTCTCTACTTAGGTACTTATATTTTAACCTTTAAAAAAAAATTACTTTTTTGGTAAACATACAATGGATATACAAGGAGAAAACAAAGAAAAAAAAAAAGACAATTCTCATTTATATCCATAAATAATAAAAAGTATGCATTACATATGAAGGGTCTGGAAAATGAACCCTAGGTGGGCATTATTTTTGTGGACCTGGATCCCGCAAATAATTGATCGGGTCCAAAGTGTTGGACCAAATCTCTATTAAGTGAGAATGGGTCCATTAGGTGAACAGGAAATAGGTAACCATTAGCACACCTAGTTGGTAGAAGACAAAAAGTTTCTAGTTTTTTCATTTTACATATTTCTAGGACAGTCAAACAGTGCCGACAAATCTACGATACTTCAGCCACTGCAAATAAGCTCAACAACTAGGTCATTTCAGAAGCAAGTCTCATTCACTTTGCAATCACTTGAATACAAATTTGCCAAAGTATTGAAATTGTTCGATGTGGAGTAAAGGAGTAAGGCAAACACTTCGACCCTCAAAAGAAAACACCATGCTTGAAAAATC
The DNA here is from genome assembly GCF_030704535.1 of Vitis vinifera. Lineage (NCBI taxonomy): Eukaryota > Viridiplantae > Streptophyta > Magnoliopsida > Vitales > Vitaceae > Vitis > Vitis vinifera. The sequence goes on along the minus strand of NC_081819.1, from coordinate 22,316,790 downwards.
ATACTTGGAGTCATACTTTATGAAGTTGAAATTGCTACATCTTAAGAAAGTAGGAAAATGATTCAGAAAACAAAAACAGGTGTAAGATATTGGAGCAATCATAGGAAGTTGGTAGACCTTAACCAAAGGCATTGGCATTTCAAGGCAAGCATGATTGGGAATTTAGAATGTTGAACATGATCAATACCTTTAACTCTTTGTTCATAAGCAGTTCGGTCACGCATCATTAGAGCTGCAGCCTCTCCATTTAATGGATCTGATGGGTTGGGATACAAAAGAAGTTGCGGAAGGAACACCTCAAACACGTTTACCAGATCTGGAAAACACAGGTGTCAACATACGATAACAGTAGCTCAAACCATTAAAACTAAAAAGTAGCTTTGTTTTTTCTCCAGAGAAACGATGCGGAAGTCCTATTTATCGAACAAGAATGCCAAATGAGTTTGTTAATCATTACCGAACATAGGGCTCCAGGTTTGGTTGATAACATCTAAACACACTGATCCGGACCTGAAATTTAACACATGCCGTCATGGTCAGATTTCCAAAATCCCACATTAAGTATATGAATGCAATGAACAACCCAACATAATAAATTACATCAACTTAGCATTTAAACTCTCACATTTCATCAACATTTGGGTGGTAGATCTTATTAACAAAGCCAATTGAGGGAGATTTGTAAGGATAAGCATCTGGAAGCTCAACTCTAATCCTCCAAACACCTCCATGATAAGGACCTGCCATGATCCATCAACAGGGGTAAAGTTCTCCTTTTTCAAACTTAGACATAACCATCTGAAATCTACTAGGTATAATGGCTAAAGTCATTAAGATCAATAGTAAACCACAAATCTGCAGCTATTATAGAAACCAATGAAAACAACAAACCAAGAAACAAATCTTTTTGGTAATCTAATGGTTCTAGAATGGAGCTAAGACAAACATAGAAGCAAAATGGTGCATGAAAACAAAAATCAATTATCATCAGAACCAAAAAGTACTCAATATCAAGAATCCCCTATTGCCCAAAAGGAAAAATGAATCAGATGACTAAAATACCAAACACCCAGAGTCAATTCTCCACCAAAAAGCCCCCAAAGAATAGCATATATGACATGTATAGATGGTCAGAGTAGCTAAATCAGGAAAAACTAATCAAAATAGCAAAGACCCAGAAAAGCAATCATCTTAATGAGCTCAAATTTTCATTCAGAGACCAACAATTTGGGAAAACCAGGAAAAAAAAAAACCAAAAAACAAAAGGATATGTGGGTATTGAAGATTTACTGTCACTGGGTCCATGGAAATGCACATAGAACTCTTGCATGCCATCATTGATCATCTCCACCTTGTAATCACTCATCATCCTGTTTGAGACCAAACCAAAAATAAGAAAACCAAACTTTTAGCTCAAAATCAACATAAAAATTAAAAACAAAAATAAAAAATAAAATTTTGAAAAGATCAATTGGAGAATCAACAGTTTCATCAAGTCCATCTCTCTGCGTTTGCTTGGTGAAGACATGATTTGCCCTCTATTTTTCACCCTTTCTCCTGAGGTTCAAAACAAAGAAATTGTAGAGAGAGAGAAAAAAAAAAAAAGGCCCTCAGACAGAGAAGAGAAAGAAGAGAGAGACAGGAGCCACTTTTCAGACGGAGAAGCAATGAGTTGCTTGTGCAGGTGAGAGAAGCAAAATGGTTCAGACATCTATGAGTGAAAATAGCAGATATACACAAGACAAATAATTTTTTCCCTTTTAATTTTCAAGCCCCACAATTAATTATTATTTCAATACATGCCTTGCACTTTCAAGATTCCTCCCCTATATCCCCTTCCACCTCACTCAACCCTGTATTATCATAATCCTAATCACAAGAAATCAATCCAAACCATTGGATAATGGACATTTTCATATTAGACCCTCCTAGCCCATTTATGATTCTAAATCACCCAAAAAAGTCTTTTTGAAATGATTCTAATAATCAAGCTTTGTCCTCCAACCTATTGTTTAATCAGCACCTATTTAAAGTTCGTCGATGTATGATAAAATATTAAGAGAAAGATGGACGTATCTTACTCATACTCAACCAAATTTAAGAACAATTTTTTTAGATTTTCAATCACATAAAATGTTTTTTAAAATATAATAATCATATGTCCTTTTAGGTATATTTTAATATATATATATATATATAAATTTATCTTATATCTTTAAAAATTATTTTCTTATAAATTTTAAGATTTTGAGGTTTTTTTCCTCGATTTCTTTAAATAATTTTTTAAAATTATTATTTTTTCAATATAAGTCTCTAAAAATTCTTACATCTTACTAATTACTAATATTTTTTTATTTAAAATATTCAAAATATTTAGAAAAAAATTACTTACTTTTATTGTAAATATTTTCTCCATGTCTAATTCTTAGAAACGGATTTAAATCCTTCTATCATTATTTCTATGAGAGAAATAATTCAAATTCAGAAAAATGAAAGACAAGTGGGAGTTTGATTTCATAGAAAAAGCTAATCACAACCTTTCCTTTTCTCTCTTGTCAATCAAAGCAAAAGGCAATTTCAACCACTCAAAAGAAAAGTTTGCTTTACCTTACTTTGGGCATGAGACCATGCTCTGGTATATTTTTTGGGCTCATTGTGAATGTAGCACAAAAATATTTATGCATATATTTGTACACATAATGCCCACCACCAAACAAGCCAAACAATCCCTTCCAATTATCTATACTTTTCCCATGTGTCATGCTTGCATCTTGACAAGTGTTGGTCTAATCAATTATCAAATCCACCTGCCAATTATTGGAGGGAGACTTCTATTGAATTAAAATTTGAGATGGGTTCAAAGATATTTGGAATTAATTTATGCCTAAATATAATGATTTTTTAAATTAATTTATACGTAAGGCTTAAAAAAATATCAAATTTTAATCATAATGGAATATTGATAGGTTTTTAGATAAAATAATCAAAACCTGATTTAAGAATTAATATCATAGTTAAGAATAATTGATTTGAATTACAAAAGAAACTGTTTGGATGAAATAATATAGTTTTATTATTAGACATTAATTGGTTTTTAGGTGAGGCGATTAAAACCTAACTAGAGAATTAATATCAAAATAAAAAATCATTAATTTGAATCCCCGAGATAAATTATTGAAATTAACCAATATAACTCTTAAATATAGAATGGACCACTCAAATTATGATAATTTCAACATCATAATTGAGCAATTTTCATAATTTTATTCATTTATATAATTTAAAAGTGTTGTAAATTATTTTACATAATATAAAAGAAAAATAAAATAAACTTCCTTCTAAAACGTTGCTCTATGAAAACAATCTTTTCTACCTTTATTCAGAAAACATTTTATATCTAATATATATATATATATATATATATATATATTAATTTATGAACAAGTTGCATTGAAGGACACATTAATTTTATATTAGCGTATTGGGTGGAGGTCGAATGGAATCAAATTTGGGAAATAAGATGACGTCAATTAAAAATTCATTTGTAAACTAACCTATTCCCAATGGTACACTTTATTTATTTTTAATGAAAATGGATAGTATCATAACTAAAAGACAAGCACAACACTCAAAACAATAATAAATTTCCCACAACATCCTCGTTATGAATGCTAAGAATAGGACACATCTATCCCATGTACCCATTTGAACTATATCCTTCAAATGAAAGAAACTTCCAAGAAATATTTCCCTTGTGCTATCAAGTGAATTCGATCTTCCCTATAAAATATTGGTTTTAAAAAATGGAATTAGTGCAAACTATTAGATGTAGTGTTCCATACATACCATGTCAATCGGTGCTACATTTTTTAACAATGATGATTATTCCACTGAGCATGACTATCAAAGATATGATTATCATTGTATTAATGAGCACTTACATGCAACTTTAAAAATTGTGATTGTTTTTCTAGTACTTTTAGTAGAATTGATTTTGATCAAATTTTGAAGATGCATGGATATTCAAATATTAAAACATGGGCTAGTGACTCTTAGGTAGGGTTTGTTTTTTTATTTAATTATAAATAGAACTTTAATATTTAATAATATTAAATATTAAGTTGTTTGTTTTTATAGAATTTTATTTATATTAAGTATTACCTTGTCAAGACTTTGGATATTATAAAAGCTTTAAGAACGTTCAAAATCATATTTTATTGATTATGGATCATCGAGTTAGTCATCTCAATCATATCCTCGCTATAGAAATTATCATCTCAATTTGTATACATCATAGGATTGATAATGATGATTTTGAGTCTTTCATCTTTCAGTATGAAATTGATTATTGTATTATATGTTATTTAATAAAAATGTTATTATATTTGAAACAAAATAATTTTCTATTTTCAGTATTATCATAAATAATTTTCAAATGGATGTTTTTATAGCTATTCAAATAATATTAGATGTAAAACAATTTTGTTTTATCATTTTTTAAACCTTATTTAATTATACTTATTTTTTTGATAATTTACATAATATTTTTGTAATATTTTGAACTTTAATTTGTGTATGGCCCAATACCGAATCAAGAGGCCATGACAGATACGCCTTGGAACCCGTGCCCGATATCTTCCGCTTCCATGTTTTGGTTAAGCCCCATCATCTTCTATTTCCATGTTTTGTTGACACCATGGGCGGCGGTATGCCCCGAAGTTTCAGGAGTCTTCATGTACGAGCTGGGTGCAGGAAGAGATGATCTCAGGGCATCCAAACATCTTATACTTGCAACAATGCAGTTCAAGTGATTCGACCATCTTCTCCAGTGCTCTAGACACCTAATTATCACCGAGCTGTTGTCTACAACTGGGACATTTGTTGAGTACCCTTGCTTTACAACTTGAACAGAGTGTGTGTCCATTGTGGCACTCCAGGAATGGAAGCTTTATTTCAAACAACAACCAAAAACTTTTGGGTTTCCTAGATGAGCAAGAAGATATTATTTGCATATCTCTAAAAGCAAAGAAAAAATCCGAAAAGACCCTGTTTGTTTCGACGGAAAAAATTTTCCTGACAAAATTTCTGTTTTCCTTTGAAACAAAGTCAAAAGAATAAAAAAAAAAAAAACAACTAAAGACGTAGAAAATTTGAAAGAAAATACAAAGAAAATAAAATACGAAGGAAAAATGTAAGAAAATAAAAAATGGATAAGTCGATAAATTTTATTTATTTTTACTTCAAATTCATTTTATTTATTTTAACTCATTAATATAAAGATTAAATACTTTAAAAATACATAAATTTTTAATTAGTTTTAATTATATTTTCTAATTTAATATCATCTCTAACCATAAGAGAAAATATTTGTGGTCAAAAATGTAAATCTGAAATTCTTTTGCCAAATCCTAATTTGATATTACCTATATTTCTATTAACCTAAATTCCTTAAAATATCACTTCTATTGAAACGAGGAATTTAGAAGTGACCCCTGAAGTGCTAACTTCTGGAACAGGGACAGGGGACAGGGACAGGGACACTTCAGTTCAATCCTTCAGTTCCCCCTTGCTTCTCCAATGCTCACTTCTGCTTTTCCACAAGGTTCCTGCATCTATCACAACCCTCACTTTCATAGTATCCCCATGGTTGCTCATTTGATCTCTATTTTTTACATTTCTAAAGTTTTTGAAATACCATATAAGAGTTTTTCACGTATACCATGTATCTAATATTTTTATGATGATTAATTTACATTGTAAATTAATTCGCATATAAAAAATTTAGAATAATATTTTAATTGAGATACATGAAATTTGGATCACCTATTCATCTTCTTTGAAGTACTTTGATCACGTTAGCGGCATCATCCATACAAAAATACTTCAACTCTTGATCAACTTCTACTCAAAATGGTTTCCATATATGATAATTTTCTTTCTTTTTCTTTTCCTCAGTGGCTTGGAATAAAAGGGTTTTCCCTTTTGAAAATTTTGGTAAACATTTGTGTGGACCCCGCATTTCGGCTCATGCGTTTCCCACTCGATGGTGAACTCGATTTTTAATTTGAAAAATTGATTTATATTGATTATTTGAAAATGACTTGGAGTCGCCACTTATTTTTATTTTATTTTTAAAGGGTAAACAAAATAAGAAAGAAAAACCCTAAGTGTGACTCCTTAGTTTGGAAAAAGTGGTCTGCGAAAAACCGGATCGGGTTCGGGGGTCAGGTTACTTATCGGGAAGGTACGGTAAAGACCGTAGCACCCCTCTAAGCCCCTAAAGTCGGGTCTCTACTAATAAAATGAAGCAATCATGGCAATTGATGAGGAAATCAATGAATACTCAGAGTGATCATGCACACGTGAGAATTTAAACATGCATATCGAAAATGACCAGAGCGGATGTAGATGCGTACTTGGGCAGTGATCCATGAAGCGCTATCAAGAAGTGACGTTAGTGCACAATTAAGGAATAATTCCGAGCATGTCATAGAGCAGAATAACATCAATCACGCATGACAATTAAATCAAAGAAACAATCAGTCAATCATAAGGAAAACATATATGTTGGGTCCCCACCAAAGCCCATTTATTTTGCATGAATTAATATCACAGATTCCATTATTATGGAATTATGAAAATTGCATTCACACTTATGTAAAACCAAGGAAAACATAAGGTTTGAGAAACGGAATAGAATTAAAACTGTTCACGTGAAAATCGGATTTTTGGAATTTATTTGAAAATTGGAGCTTTGGGAATTAAATTTGAAAACTGGAATTTTGGGAATTAAATTTAAGAATTGGAATTTTGGGAATTAAATTTGAAATAAATTAGAATTTTGGAAATTGGAAATTAAGTTTGAAAGTCGAAAAATTAGAATTTCAGAAATTGGGAATTGAATTTGGAAATCAGAATTTGTTTGAAAGATTTATTTTAAGATGACATTTTAGAAATTAAATTTGGATATTAGAATTTTTGAAAAATTAATTTGAAGATTGAAGTGATTAAAAAAACTGAAATTTTGAAAGTTGTTTTAAGAATTCAATTTGTGAAAACGTGTTCGCCAAGAAGCAAAAGAAAGAAAAATGGACATAAATATTCAAACCCACCAAAAAGTCTTCTGCCATGTTATGATTTCCATGCAAGAAAGGAATAATAAAAAAATATATATAAATGGCTTTGAGAGCTTTTCTCAAAGTAAAAAATAGGCACGAACCCAAATGCCTTGCTAGTAAAACAATTTGAATTAAAAACTTTTAAAAAGCACCCCATTGTCTTATAATCCCCCAGCCGCCCAATTCTTTTCTCTCTCGGAAAGGCTCCTCCCAAGCACAGCTTTTTTTTTCGTCTCCCTCAGACTGTCTCTATCTCCCTTTTCTTTGTTTTTCTCCTCTCCAGATATCACCCTCTCCCCTTTCAGCTTTGGTTTTTTTCTTTCTAAAAATCCGGACCTCCACTTTCTTCCTCTGAAAAAAATCCCTTCTTTTCCAAAACCTCAGATCCTTAAACGCCAGCCTCAAAACGCCCTCAAAATAATCTTCCCCTCTTTCCTTTTCTCTTTTTCCAGATTTCCTCCACCTCAAATCTCCCAACTGCTGCTCGTCTTCAAAAACCCTTTCCCCTTGAGGATACAAATGACTATCGAGAACAGAGTATAAACGAGAAGGGAGCAAGCATAAAAAGGAAAAATAAAACAAAGCATCCAATGAACGGGTGGGAAGAATGAGATGAAAACGAGATCCAAGAATGTGACTCAGACGCAAATAGGAAAGCTATGAGGAATTAAATCACTCTCAATCAAGTAGCATATGAAGAAAAAAGCATCGTTCATTCATATCACAATCACCATAATGCTAGTGAAATCAACCACAATAGATATGTAGTCTAGTACGCGCACCTGAAAAAAAACTTCCCTTCCAACGGGACTTATGTATCCAGATTCTCTACTTCTTCTTCCCCCTCTGTAGCCTCCTTTCCCCTAGATCACAATCTCTCTCTGTTCTCCCTTTTTTTTTTTTTTAGCCGTCGCCTGCCCTCCTGCAACCCACCTAATGAAAAAAAAACAATGTTTCCCCCTCAAAACCCAAAAGAACTCTCCCCGAAAACCCACTCTTCTATCTCTTTTCTATCTCTTTCTCTCCAGCCGATTCCTACCTTCTCGGGCAAGCCATTACCTGCTTCCCTGTTCATCTCTCAGCAGGTATGGGTTCCTCAAACTCCAACATGGCATCCCTTGCAGCTGGTCCCACGCATGGAGAGGGGTCCCCCACACACCTCTCGGGTGCTGCCAGCCCCTCTAATATATATAAAAAAACTAAATACCCCTTGGCTCTTCAAAAGGGGGGTCTACAAATATGCCCCTCTTCGGTAGAGTTCACGAGTGTAAGGAACATGGAACACTGGAATGAAAAGTGTGAATAGTGAGTGCAATGAAGTGAACTCTACCGAAGAACCAAGGAGACCCCCATAAGGACACTAGTGAGATATAAACTCACTCAGGCTAGCAAAATGAACAACAAGGTCTCTAATCCTAAAAGAAAAAGATGCCTCAAAATGCCTCTGAAGCCACACTAAGGATCCAGAATCCTTCTAAGATACCTCCAAAAGTGACTCAAAAAATGATGTCAAAGATAAGTAACGGTCGAACCACCCTGGAGTACAAGAAAGAATGTGCCCGAATGAGACTGCCCTATGTGAACTATACGAGAATGCCAAGTGTAGGGTGCCCAACAACATGACTGAAATAATGTGTCGTGAACTCAAAGGACTATGTCATGTGCAATGGGAGGGGAAGCCTAGAAGAGTAATGATGAATAGGCGATAAGCATCAAGTGACCAGGTGAGGAGAATGACTCTGAACGCCTAAAATGGAAATGTGACCCGGAATGTCATACTGAAGCAAAGGCCTGGACGTCGAACTGGCCTGATAGGAAGAATGAATGACCGATCTATATGGGTGCGGTCCCGACTCAAACTAAACACAAACTGATAGGGAAATGGCCGATCGATATGGGTGCGGCCCCGACTCAAACTGACAAGACAATGACCGATCGATATAGGTGCGGTCCCGACTCGAACTGAACTGATAGGAAGATGGCCGATCGATATAGGTGCGGCCCCGACTCGACTGACACGATGAATGACCGATCAATATAGGTGCGGTCCAAACTCGAACTGAACTGACAAGGAGATGACCGATCGTATAGGTGCGGTCCCAACTCAAACTGACACGATAATGACCGATCGTATAGGTGCGGTCCCGAAAACTGAACTGACATGACAAAGAGATGACCGATCGTATAGGTGCGGCCCCGACTCAAACTGACACGATAATGACCGATCGTATAGGTGCGGTCCCGACTCAAACTGACACAATAATGACCGATCGTATAGGTGCGGTCCCAGAAACTGAACTGACACGACAAAGAGATGACCGATCGTATAGGTGCGGTTCCAGAAACTGAACTGACATGACAAAGAGATGACCGATCGTATAGGTGCGGTCTCGACTCAAACTGACACGATAATGACCGATCGTATAGGTGCGGTCCCAGAAACTGAACTGACATGACAAAGAGATGGCCGATCGTATAGGTGCGGCCCCGACTCAAACTGACACGATAACGACCGATCGTATAGGTGCGGTCCCAGAAACTGAACTGACATGACGAAGAGATGCCCGATCGTATAGGTGCGGCCCCGACTCAAACTGACACGATAATGACCGATCGTATAGGTGCGGTCCCAGAAACTGAACTGACATGACGAAGAGATGGCCGATCGTATAGGTGCGGCCCCGACTCAAACTGACACGATAATGACCGATCGTATAGGTGCGGTCCCAGAAACTGAACTGACACGACGAAGAGATGGCCGATCGTATAGGTGCGGCCCCGACTCAAACTGACACGATAATGACCGATCGTATAGGTGCGGTCCCAGAAACTGAACCGACATGACGAAGAGATGGCCGATCGTATAGGTGCGGCCCTGACTCAAACTGACACGATAATGACCGATCATATAGGTGCGGTCCCAGAAACTGAACTGACAGGAAGATGGCCGATCGATATAGGTGCGGCCCCGACTCAAACTGACACGATAATGACCGATCGTATAGGTGCGGTCCCAGAAACTGAACTGACATGACGAAGAGATGGCCGATCGTATAGGTGCGGCCCCGACTCAAACTGACACGATAATGACCGATCGTATAGGTGCGGTCCCAGAAACTGAACTGACATGACGAAGAGATGCCCGATCGTATAGGTGCGGCCCCGACTCAAACTGACACGATAATGATCGATCGTATAGGTGCGGTCCCAGAAACTGAACTGACACGACGAAGAGATGGCCGATCGTATAGGTGCGGCCCCGACTCAAACTGACACGATAATGACCGATCATATAGGTGCGGTCCCAGAAACTGAACTGACAGGAAGATGGCCGATCGATATAGGTGCGGCCCCGACTCAAACTGACACGATAATGACCGATCGTATAGGTGCGGTCCCAGAAACTGAACTGACATGACGAAGAGATGACCGATCGTATAGGTGCGACCCCGACTCAAACTGACACGATAATGACCGATCGTATAGGTGCGGTCCCAGAAACTGAACTGACATGACGAAGAGATGCCCGATCGTATAGGTGCGGCCCCGACTCAAACTGACACAATAATGACCGATCGTATAGGTGCGGTCTCAGAAACTGAACTGACACGATGAAGAGATGGCCAATCGTATAGGTGCGGCCCCGACTCAAACTGACACGATAATGACCGATCGTATAGGTGCGGTCCCAGAAACTGAACTGACATGACGAAGAGATGGCCGATCGTATAGGTGCGGCCTCGACTCAAACTGACACGATAATGACCGATCATATAGGTGCGGTCCCAGAAACTGAATTGACAGGAAGATGGCCGATCGATATAGGTGCGGCCCCGACTCAAACTGACACGATAATGACCAATCGTATAGGTGCGGTCCCGACTCAAACTGATAAGATGATGACCGATCGTATAGGTGCGGTCCTAGAAACTGAACTGACATGACAGGAAGATGGTCGATCGTATAGGTGCGGCCCCGACTCAAACTGACACGATAATGACCGATCGTATAGGTGCGGTCCCAGAAACTGAACTGGCATGATGAAGAGATGACCGATCGTATAGGTGCGGTCCCGACTCAAACTGACACGATAATGACCGATCATATAGGTGCGGTCCCAGAAACTGAACTGACAGGAAGATGGCCGATCGATATAGGTGCGGCCCCGACTCAAACTGACATAACAAGATGATGAATGACCTGATCAAGTGACCCAAAACCAAAGGATGACCCAGATAATGATGCAAGTAAACTCGGGAGGGGATATGCCCCAGTATGACAACTCATAAGGATCGACAACTAGGTCGAAAGATAATGAAGCCTGTGAAAGGTCCGATGATCTCGGAGAAGGAGGGTATGCCCTAGTATGCAACTCTCGGGGTCGACAACTAGATCAAAAGTGAATGAAACCTGTCGAAGGTCCCATGCTCTCGGAGATGGGGTATGCCCCAGTATGTAATGATGAACAGATAGAGAAGCAAAATGCCTCAAAACTACTGTACTCTGAGATATGTTCATCCATCATGTAATGAAAATGCCCAATCTCAGATAGGTAATGCCAAACAGGACCATGTATCGTGACACCATGCTAACAAAACAAAACTAACTGGTGAATAACAACAATGATGATAACCAGTGCTCAAAATGAAAAGAGCAAGCAAATCAACACTCAACATGCCAACTATCAAAATGAAAGCATCGTCACTAATAAGTCAACAGATCTGTCAGGCCCTGCCATCATGGAAGATGTTGAACCTAAAGTCCAAAAGATGTATGAAAACATAACCAAGGTGATCGAGGACTGATCTACATCTCCTCCTAATCGAGAAAAGGGTGAAGTCATGTGCTACGGTGGGATGTGTAGGATAAAAGAAGGTGATGATCAGGCTCTGGTAAGATAGAAAGTACAAAAGTATCAAGGGTGAAATGTCTGAGTATGAAATGAAAGGTAGAGAGATATTCAAGATCGTCCAAGTATGCCGAGAAGACTAAACCCGAGGTATCAATAGCTCCATAATCCATCGAAAAGTAGTAATTACAAACAGGAAGTCAAATCTCGATGTCAAAACATCCAACTAGGCGGCTATGCCCCAGTATGCAATGAGGACAACATGAAATAATCCAATGATCTCCATATCACTCGTCAGGTGCTCCAATGTCAAGAACCAATCTGATCTCCCTCCAAAAGATGGACATGTCCCAGTGTAAAGGATCCAAATAGGGTGGCTATGCTCCAATGAAAAATGCTCTCCATCTCGGCTATGCCCCAGTGTAAAGTAGTGTATCCAAGTCGACAACTGCTGAAGAAGATCATGCTAGTGTATACGTCAACAAATCAATCAATCTCAAGTCTCACTGCCAAAAATGATAATATCTCAACATGATCCATACGAATAAGAATCCCCGGGCTCTATGAATGTGAATGAGGTGGCTATGCCCCAGTGTAAACCACCTGAAGTGACTATGCTCCAATGAAAAATCAAAGTCCATCACCAATGAAAAGGCTATGCCTCAAAATAAATCGTCATCTCAAAAATCTACCATCAATGAGTAGAGTGTGTCGCAATGCAGAGTATCGAGTAGAGTGACTGTATCTCCAATAAAAGTGCTCTCTGAAGTGGCTATGCCCTAGTATAGGGTCATCCCACAACTCCTAATCCATCATAATCCATGTGAAGAAGCAAACTGACTATGCCTCAGTGCAAAGCATCATCCCGAAAGAAAACGTCATCGATGAGGGGGGTATGCCCCAGTGTAGATAACGGCGCCTCTGAAAATCCATCACTGATAATAGGGGTATGCCCCAGTGTAAATCATCATCTCAACTCTACATCCATCATGCTCCGAGAAATAATCACCAACTAATCTCGAGTATTGCCCACGTGTGAGCTGTCAAACATAATGCGTGAAGTAATGGCCTCAGGGTGGTCTTCAGACACGGGACGTAACGTAGGCTAAGGTAATAGGGTGAAAGAAATGAAAGGAAACTAGGCTCAAAGATCCCAATGATATAATCCCCATACCCCTTGTGCATGAAATGCAATGCATAGAAAACGTCACGAGTCCCGAATCTAGGAGTCCCCACACCAAAAGTGAGGATAAAGAGATGAACATATCGAATGAGCAAGAATAAAGTGTGGATGCTGAACCCAAGTCAAACATCAAGCAGGATGAGAAAAGAAAGAAACCAGAAGAGCTAAGGGTGGAATGGAGGAACAAAACAAAGATACAAGAAAACAAAGAGATAGAAAAATGAGTGATGGTCAACCTGCATCAAAGCATAGAAAGTAGTCACATCCGAAATAGATGGAATGATGGATAGAACAGGGACCCAGAGATACTAAAGAAAGGTCGCTCGTCTCTCTCACAAAAATCGAATGGATGACTCATACTCTCACCCAAAATATACATCAAGATGAATCTCAGAAAGAAGCTCTCATACGAACTCTCTCTAACACATGAACTCAATGAAGCAACCCGGCACGTCCATACACATGCCCAATGAAGAACGATAAAATGAACAATGCGCTATATTTTTTTTCTTTTTTTCTTTTTTTTTTTCATTCATTTTTTTTAAATGTTTTTTTTTTTTTTTTTGTGCATACTCTGATCAATAATGAATGAAATCCCATGAAAATACATACCCAAATGATCAAACCCTCTCCACATACGAATGTAACATGAATCCTCACCAACAAGACAACCTCTCAAAATAACATCTCTGAACCACTGCCCATGGGGTGAATGATAGGAAAGAATGTGACAATCCTCCATGCAGTGACGTGTGAAAAACCATCACTCAAGGTGAAACAAGGATAATGTCGAGTAATCAATGAGGAAAGGAAAAGACAGAGAACGAACATCACAAGTGGTGGTATGTGATATCGGAAAATGGTGATGAAATGATGTCCAAGTGAAAAAATATCACAATGAAGAGTGAAGAATGAGGCTCGAATATGCATGTCAGGTCTGGAACTCATGACGTATCCAAACATAGCATGCAAGCACTACAGGGTCCCCAACCCGGTGTAATAGGTAAATGAGGTGATGAAGGAAAAGGCTACGTGCTCGTGTGAGGCTCAAAGGGCTAGCAACGGGTAACTCTATATATGAGGGTGATAAAGTAAATAAGCTCATGAAATGATGGCCACCCATCCTTTGACCAAAGCCTCGAACATCGTGCTTTCAAGATCCCACATGGTCAATACTAAAGACTGGCATCCATCCAACAAGGTCATGTCAACTCCTCCGAAATCGTGTGAAATCTCTCACTGATGCTCTATGACAACCGTCAATGTACTCTGATAATCACCTCACTCTATCATCATAATCCAACTCGTCATCATCTCATAAAATCACCATGTCTAATCAGCCCGACTCTCTGAAGTCACGTGCAATGGCTCAAATTTGGATGCTCTATGATAACATCTCTATCTCAACAACATCGTCAAGCAATCAAGCCACTCTCTCATCATGATCCATCTATCATCGTGTGGAGCTCACCTCAGGTCAAACCATCTCAGACACTACCAGGTCAGATCAAGGAAATGATGGAAAGAATAGGCAATGGTACTATAATATACGACGGCGAATAAGAATGGTAAAGGTCGTATAACGGTACCAAGGGGTGGTGTCATGTCAGGCTCAAAATGGGTAGGTCGACAAGTCCATAGAGTCGGGATATGGATATGGATATGGTACTGCTCCGAACAGAAGGTAAAATGGGTCACAGTCTCGAACTCTCTAGGTCGAGCTCCTGATCCTAGGTCAATAGGCTCAATATCCTCCATGATAGGTCAGGCCAAAGTGATCGTGGTGTAAGTGAAAGATGTACCAAGTCAAAAGTACAACACATCATTTGATATATGGTCCTGTGATGACAATCTAAAATTGGAAATATGACAGAAACTCTAAGGTCATAAAGGTGTCCACTGTGAGATGGCTACAAATGTGACTAGAGAATTCCCATCAATAATCCAAGATGAAAGAGGTGTGAAAAACACGCTATCACGAGATCAATACTCCATCTGTAACCACATATCCTTGAATCAACCTTCAACTCGAGCTCCATAAGAGAAAAATAATAAGGTGATCAAGGCGACTCTCTCGAAAAAAGTGTGAACATGAAAACGTGCCTTTCACCTTTCCGTAATGAAAATATGAGCATCGAGTCAAAAATTGAATCAAGGATCAAACAAAGAATGAGGTATCGGGCTTGTGATAGGTGTGCAATGCTAAAACAAGATGATCATGATCGATGAACATATCCCGAAGTATCAAGTAAGTGTCAACAAAGTGAAAGGATGTGTCGAGCCAAGAAAGAAAAAAAAACGAAAGCCCTAAGGAAAAACATGACAAACCCATCGAGTGAAAAACGCAAACTAAAGCGACAAGACGAAAGGTGATTCAACCGATACTCAAACTCAAACCGATCTCTGAGCACTCTCAAATGGAGACTAAAAAAAGGAAGGAGTAACAAATCCAAACTATGACTACAGAGGCTCTGAAGGCTCTCAGATGCACCCACGTGTGAGGAAGGAGTCCTAATCGAAGGATCTACGGCTCAACCTATGAGGTGAAAGTGGCTCTAAGAGGATATGGGTAGACTTTAAAAGATCCCTAGTAGAAGCGATCGTACCCTCCGACGGTACGCAACCCTCTGCACGCCTCCAAAAAGACGGGGCGCTTCCATGCAAGGTGGTCATCACCTCCACACATGCACTACCTCGACATCCCAGGGGGTTCCTATGGTGAAACCTCTCAAACTCTCAACACTCAATAGCCAACTAGAGTGCACAGTGATGGTGTGGGTGCATCTGAAACCTTAAGAAGCTAAAGCAGAAGATGAAACACACTGGTCGCACAAATATCCATGAAACCTAGCTCAGGGCTATACAGGTCTTCAATGATCGGACTCCAATCAGTCATCGATATGTCGGTCTCATCCAGAACGCTCCCAGACATCGGTATAGCCCGTCGCTAGACCCTACTCCTAACATCTGGCTCGGTCAGAGAATCAAGCACACACAAGGCCTCACACTTGCAAAAGTGAGAGCCGAAATGAAGAAAATGACCGAAAACCAGAGGGTTGGAGGTAGAGGGATAGAAGTGCGACCCACATAGACAAGCAGCATGCAATCAAGCAGAAGAGGTTAGTCATGCAACATGCAATCAAGCAGAGTACAGGATATATCAATCATGTCCACACAAAAGCTATGACGATCAAGACAAAAAACGATACAAACATCATGCTCAAAAGACGATCAAGATAGTATGCAAGCCAGAGAAAATGACACAGCAAGTCAAACGATGTACAATAGTGAGTGTATGCATGCGAAGTGAGCGGAATAATCAGGAAGAAACAGAATCACTATACCCAGCAAAACAAGATGAGCAATCTATGATAATCGGCATGTCAATGTACCAAACTAATCTAGCAATGAAGTACATAAAAAAAAGCAACATCCGAAACCCCAATCAAGATAATCAATCATATCAATGTCACAACGCAATATCCAAGCATGCATCAAAAACTCCCAATGTGCAATCAAGAGACAGGTACTCACTGATCGACCCATCAAATGTCATGTTTGCTTCATCTTAAGTTCAAGCTTGACCCTCTAATCAATCCCCAGCGGAGTCGCCATTTTGTGGACCCCGCATTTCGGCTCATGCGTTTCCCACTCGATGGTGAACTCGATTTTTAATTTGAAAAATTGATTTATATTGATTATTTGAAAGGACTTGGAGTCGCCACTTATTTTTGTTTTATTTTTAAAGGGTAAACAAAATAAGAAAGAAAAACCCTAAGTGTGACTCCTTAGTTTGGAAAAAGTGGTCTGCGAAAAACCGGATCGGGTTCGGGGGTCAGGTTACTTATCGGGAAGGTACGGTAAAGACCGTAGCACCCCTCTAAGCCCCTAAAGTCGGGTCCCTACTAATAAAATGAAGCAATCATGGCAATTGATGAGGAAATCAATGAATACTCAGAGTGATCATGCACACGTGAGAATTTAAACATGCATATCGAAAATGACCAGAGCGGATGTAGATGCGTACCTGGGCAGTGATCCATGAAGCGCTATCAAGAAGTGACGTTAGTGCACAATTAAGGAATAATTCCGAGCATGTCATAGAGCAGAATAACATCAATCACGCATGACAATTAAATCAAAGAAACAATCAGTCAATCATAAGGAAAACATATATGTTGGGCCCCCACCAAAGCCCATTTATTTTGCATGAATTAATATCACAGATTCCATTATTATGGAATTATGAAAATTGCATTCACACTTATATAAAACCAAGGAAAACATAAGGTTTGAGAAACGGAATAGAATTAAAACTGTTCACGTGAAAATCGGATTTTTGGAATTTATTTGAAAATTGGAGCTTTGGGAATTAAATTTGAAAACTGGAATTTTGGGAATTAAATTTAAGAATTGGAATTTTGGGAATTAAATTTGAAATAAATTAGAATTTTGGAAATTGGAAATTAAGTTTGAAAGTCGAAAAATTAGAATTTCAGAAATTGGGAATTGAATTTGGAAATCAGAATTTGTTTGAAAGATTTATTTTAAGATGACATTTTAGAAATTAAATTTGGATATTAGAATTTTTGAAAAATTAATTTGAAGATTGAAGTGATTAAAAAAACTGAAATTTTGAAAGTTGTTTTAAGAATTCAATTTGTGAAAACGTGTTCGCCAAGAAGCAAAAGAAAGAAAAATGGACATAAATATTCAAACCCACCAAAAAGTCTTCTGCCATGTTATGATTTCCATGCAAGAAAGGAATAATAAAAAATATATATATAAATGGCTTTGAGAGCTTTTCTCAAAGTAAAAAATAGGCACGAACCCAAATGCCTTGCTAGTAAAACAATTTGAATTAAAAACTTTTAAAAAGCACCCCATTGTCTTATAATCCCCCAGCCGCCCAATTCTTTTCTCTCTCGGAAAGGCTCCTCCCAAGCACAGCTTTTTTTTTCGTCTCCCTCAGACTGTCTCTATCTCCCTTTTCTTTGTTTTTCTCCTCTCCAGATATCACCCTCTCCCCTTTCAGCTTTGGTTTTTTTCTTTCTAAAAATCCGGACCTCCACTTTCTTCCTCTGAAAAAAATCCCTTCTTTTCCAAAACCTCAGATCCTTAAACGCCAGCCTCAAAACGCCCTCAAAATAATCTTCCCCTCTTTCCTTTTCTCTTTTTCCAGATTTCCTCCACCTCAAATCTCCCAACTGCTGCTCGTCTTCAAAAACCCTTTCCCCTTGAGGATACAAATGACTATCGAGAACAGAGTATAAACGAGAAGGGAGCAAGCATAAAAAGGAAAAATAAAACAAAGCATCCAATGAACGGGTGGGAAGAATGAGATGAAAACGAGATCCAAGAATGTGACTCAGACGCAAATAGGAAAGCTATGAGGAATTAAATCACTCTCAATCAAGTAGCATATGAAGAAAAAAGCATCGTTCATTCATATCACAATCACCATAATGCTAGTGAAATCAACCACAATAGATATATAGTCTAGTACGCGCACCTGAAAAAAAACTTCCCTTCCAACGGGACTTATGTATCCAGATTCTCTACTTCTTCTTCCCCCTCTGTAGCCTCCTTTCCCCTAGATCACAATCTCTCTCTGTTCTCCCTTTTTTTTTTTTTTAGTCGTCGCCTGCCCTCCTGCAACCCGCCTAATGAAAAAAAAACAATGTTTCCCCCTCAAAACCCAAAAGAACTCTCCCCGAAAACCCACTCTTCTATCTCTTTTCTATCTCTTTCTCTCCAGCCGATTCCTACCTTCTCGGGCAAGCCATTACCTGCTTCTCTGTTCATCTCTCAGCAGGTATGGGTTCCTCAAACTCCAACATGGCATCCCTTGCAGCTGGTCCCACGCATGGAGAGGGGTCCCCCACACACCTCTCGGGTGCTGCCAGCCCCTCTAATATATATAAAAAAACTAAATACCCCTTGGCTCTTCAAAAGGGGGTCTACAATTTGGCATTTACTGAAGTGGTCATAACCTTATAATATATTCTATATATTATATTATAAGAATGTTCTTTGCTATAGGTCCGTGTCATAACATTTAGTTTGAACATTTAGAGTAAAAGTTTCATGTATAACTATATCATCTATACAACTTAACTCTATATTTGGGAAACAATTAAAATAAACAAGGTCATGTGTCATGTTTGACTCCATGACCCCTAATAAGGAATCATCAAAGTTATTGTGTCGTGCATCTTTGAGGCAAATACAAATCGGTTTATTTAGCCCAATCTAGGTTAAGGGTTTGACCGTTACTTTGATAGCTTCTATATAAAGGATTTTGTGAGCTTGATCGCTTAACTGTTTGATGTCTCTGGAGTTAAGAAGTTCTATAGTTTCAGTTTTTGATCTTATAGAATGTGTGTTTTCCGACGCTTTAATTTTATACGTTGATTTAAATTTAAAAGTTCCTATTTAATAGATATATTTAATATTTTGTTTTGGCATTTCCCAATTTTCGATGTATTGTTCCACAGTATCAATTAATACATTCAATTGATTTTCAAATTTTGAAGTATTTTGTTCTACCATTTTGAGATCATCATAATCCATCCAACTCATGTTACTATGAGAGCTACTTCTAAAAATATTTTCAAATAAATTTGACATTTTATCTTATGATTTCTTTGTCTAAATACTGGGCAAGTTAGTGGACCACTAGTTTCCATATATGATATTTTTTATATATATATAATTTCCATATATGATAATTATTTTATTAATAATGCAATTAAATTTTATGTTTAAAAACTAATTTAAAAAAATAATTCAATAGAAAATAAAAATAATCTAACATTTGTGAAAAAACTAATTAAATAACAATTCCCAATAAAAAATGCTAATAATTATGAAATTATTTATCATTATTTCTCCTCCCCTTACTTGTAGTTTTCGATTTGAGCTTAGTGGTCCTACCT
Organism: Vitis vinifera; assembly: GCF_030704535.1. Taxonomy (NCBI): domain Eukaryota; kingdom Viridiplantae; phylum Streptophyta; class Magnoliopsida; order Vitales; family Vitaceae; genus Vitis; species Vitis vinifera. The sequence goes on along the minus strand of NC_081819.1, from coordinate 22,296,702 downwards.
TCTATTTAAAGGGGCTACCATTTTCTCCACCTCAAGTTATTACATAACTTTATATTAAAGCATGGGCGTGACAACACAAGGCACGAATGCATGGGTCCTAGTTGATACTTGTTAAAATAGGAATGCCTTTATTTTGTTGGGTCTTATCCACCACTGAGGTTCAATCCCGTAATCTTTCTAATAAAAGGTCAAAAATTTCGTCCTTCAAAAAGAAATAAACACGACCCATCGCATTCTTATATTTGATTTTTTTTTTTATTAGTATTCGAGTGTTTCTAAATATTAAATTATTTACTTTTATTTGCTTTTATTAATATATGAATGCTATTGAATATTAAGATTTCGTTTGGTTAGTGTTTTTGAAAAATATTTTTAATATAAAAAGTGTTTGTAAAGGAAAACAAAGTGTTTGCCCAAATTTATGAAACCTTTTTTAAAATTTGAAAAATTATTTATAGCATTAAAAATCAATTATAATGTTTTTCGAAGAAAAATACTTTTTTTAATTATAGAAAAATTTAAATATAATTTAGGTATTATTTCATGTACAAATAGGATGTAAGTATGATAAGAGTTTAAGTTTGGACAAAAAAGACCTTTTTCTAATAAGATAAAAGTGGATAAATTTTCACCCTTTCATTAAGACTTATTTGTCTTAAAATTTAGAACGACTCACTTAACTAAAAAAGTCAAATAATCTATTGGATTAATTTGAATTCTAGCTTTTTCTAAAGTTTTTAAGCTTGACTTCATTAGTCATTTATCAGGAAGTTGAAGTTTTGTATGAAAAGTGTTTTTGAAAAATAAAATATTACGAATAGTTTTTGAAAAATGTTATATGATGTTTTGTTTTATAAAACAAAATTGGTTTAGGAATCTCAAATGTTATTAGTTTGTTTTTTGTATTTTCAAATTTGTTTTAAAATAACTTTTATATATAGTTTTTTATTTTTAATTAATTTTTATATTTATATAATTAAATTTTAAAATAGTAATAGAAAATAAATGAATATAATTAAAAAAATTAAAATATATTCTTAAAAAAAGTGCTCGATTTCACAACAAATTATCAAATCATGTTTTATAAAAAAATTACTAAATATGTTTTCCCATTTAAAAAAAAGCTTTTTATTTTTAATAACAAAAAATATTTTTAAAAACACTTCCTAAACATTTTGAGAAGTTCTTTTGAAAATAAATTATTTCTATAAATAATAAAAGATTATTTTTATTTTAAGAAATAAAAAACAATCCAATAATTAAAATTTAAAACCGTGTCATTAATATGCCTCGAAATAGCAGGCCCTAAATGCAAGAAAGTGGTTCCAGGGGAAATTCAACAAATACCAAAGAGCGTGCGACACACAAACAGAAAAGGAGCGTGGCGTTAGGCGGCTTTTTTTTATTTATTTATTTTTATCACAATTCTTTCTTTCTTTCGTTATTACGCGTTACCAAGGCGAACAACGTCATTTCATCAACAGTCTTTCTCTCTCCTCCATCGATCCAAAAGGCAGGCAAAAAATTCGAGAGATCGAAACCCTAATTTCCACTTCACGCTCTCTCTCTATCCACTGCTCTGATCCAGGTGCTTTTTCTTCTTTGTCTATATCAAAACCCTAGTTTTTTGGAGTTCAAAAAAATAAACCCTAGAATGTCTCATCTGATGCTAATTTGGACCAATTTGAATTGATTTTGAGGAACTCCTGATAATAATAATATTATTGTTTCTTGCCTAGAATATGAAGCGAGATTCGTGTTCGGATTTGAGGAAGGGTGATTAGATGCGGGTGTATTTGTGTTCTGAGCTTGAATTCTTGTGAACAAGATCGTCATTGGTTGGTGGGATTTTGGGGTAATCTTTGGATTTGGACAATTTTATGGTTAGAGAATTGTGAAGATTGAGCTGGATCATAGGGTACAAGAACTTAATTTCTGTTGGTGTAGAGGTGGTTGTTGTTTACTTTTTTTTTTCTTTTAATCTGTATTAGACGCGGTTTAGATTTTTCTGGGTATGCTTTGATGGATGATGGATTGATAGTGGTTGGAACAGTGGGCCATTCTTTGAAGATGCTGTTTAGTGTTTTTGATGCATAAAGCTAAACGTTCTTTATCGGTTTAGTATCTTGTGTGATATCAGCAGGAATACAACTGAGAGGGTTTAGGGATTGAAACTTGTTTAGATACGTTGTTTCAAGTGATTTGATGGAGGTATGGCTCTGAATATTGCGTAGTGGGCACAGTTTTTTATCAATCAAATTTGAATGAGATTGTTGGTGCGATTCTTGATTGAAACTCGAGGGTGAGCTTCCATTGGGCGGCTTAGAAATACCTATTGCTCCAATTGTAGCACAAGAAAAATGAGCTTAGAACATGAAGAGCAACTCTTAGTGGATCGACCTGCTGAAGCAAAGCACGAATATCAGAAGTAAATAGCTTTCTTTTCAACATGTTTCTCCTTTTTTTTTTTTGCCTTTTTTTTTGTTATGTGTTGTAACAAATTTGTCATAATGATTCAGGACTTTGCAGATATCATATACAAGAGATTTTTTGTTGTCATTAAGTGAGCTGGATATTTGCAAAAAGCTACCAACTGGATTTGACCATTCAATTCTAAGGTAAGATACCTCTTTTTATAGTATAAATTTTTATTATCGATCTTCTAGCATGATGTGTATTGCTCTTAATCTGATGCTTGGTTTGAATCTATCAAAGAAAAGAAAAAAAAAAGAGAAAAAAATCTGATGCTTGTTTTGTATCAGTGAATTTGAGGATGCCTCCTATAATGCACAAGATCGACAAAAAATCTCTGGAAGTTTGTCATTGCAAAGTTTCAGGCGTAATGAGTATGGCTCATCTCCACCAACCAGAGGAGATTCAAGTAATTCTTCTCGAGGAATCCATGGAAGGTGGGAAAGTCGTTCTTCTGGACGGAGTGAGAAAGATAGTGACTCTCAATCTGATTGGGACTCAGGTATGGCTTAAGTTTCTCAACTTCTGTTCTAATTTAGATATAAGTGCTGATATTTTGACATATGAATCATTTTTCTCTTCATGGGTGCTACAAGTGTTGTTGATTATATATACTATTTTTTTATCCTGAAAATAACTTATCACCCACTTACTTGAAGATGTAATGTCATCAAACTGATTGACTAATCCAATGCACAGAATGGATACTTACACACTATGAAATTTGGTTTGCTTTAATGGTATCTGGTCACCCTGGTGAAAATGGACTCAATTAGAGCTAGACACCTGGACATGCAACATCTTTCAACAAATCTCTTTGCCCCCATACTTATACAAAAATCACTTCTGGCCACATTGCTGTACCTCATAATAAGGTGAAAATGAGAATAAAAACTGTCTGAACTTGGGAGTTGGAGCAATGACCTCGGTGATGATACCACATCACCAGACAAATTTGACATGGATTAGGGAAAAAAGTAAAGGACAAGGGCCCTTGCTAGCAACAAACTAGAAAATGAAGGGAGGAGTTACAATATCTAAGGTTTTTGATAGCAAAGTCAGAACAATTAAGGAAGAAAAAGCTGTTTGAATCGGAAATTTGAATAAAGGAGAGAAGGTGGCTTCCTAACAAAGAGAGGGAGAATTGGGCTTGTTGGAGAAATTTTTTTTTAAAAATTAAGGGAATGAGGTTTCTTTGATAAGATATATGCATGTATATATATAAGTTACACATAAAAACAAACTTGAACACTTTCTCTGAATTTTTCTATGTTTTCTAATGCCCTCCAATCTCTCCCAGCAAATTGTTCTAAACAAATGAGCAGCCAACCTGGCTATCTTACACATAAACAAACTAGAACACTTGCTCCTAATTTTTCTATGTTTTCTAATGCCCTCTAATCTCTCCCAGCAAATTTTTCAAAACAAACGAGCAGCCAACTTGGCTATCTTTTTTCCTCTTCTCATCGTAGAACCCATTCCAACTTAACAACATCAGTCTTGTTGCAGAGTGGATCACCCATTCTATCCCAAACATGGAAGACTAACTACCACAATATTCTTGTTGAGATGCAATCTAAGGAATGTCACCCATTGATTCTTCTCTTTTACACATGTAATATCTATTCCCCAAGACACCTCTCATTTTCTGCCGATCCAAGGTCAATATTCTTCCCTATGTTGCTTCCTGTGCAAATAAACCCCCTCTCTCCTCAGCGCTCTTTAGATTCTCTCTACTTGCTTTTGAAGTTTTTGTAGAAAGGCCTCTACCATCTCTAACTACCAACTATGGAATTGTTTTGAAAAGCAAGGGTTTTGGTGTTCTCTCTCCCCAACCTGCTCCCATGCTTCGTCTACTCACAAATCTTTTGAACTAGCTATGACAAATAGGCAAAGAGCTTCTCAAGTGTGAGTCACTGCACCATCTATTCATCCAAAACTTTACTCTTCTCTCATCCCTTACAATAAAGTAAACTCTATTAAAAACCTACCATTTGCATTTTGCTCCTAATTATCTTCCTCAATCCTACTTTGAGACCTTCCTTTTCTTCTCCCCCTAGAACACCAACTTTCCCATTCTTCCCAAAACTTCCCAATAATAACCCACTTTTATCTAGACTCTTTTTCTGAGGCATATCTCTAAATCCACTTGCTTAAAAGAGTAGTATAAGAGGTTCCGTGTATCAACCCCTCTTTTTTCTTCCTAGAAAGATTTTGTATTATGACTACGTTCCCTTTTGTTAGGCATTTTTACCTGCATATACCTACATACAAATGTATATTACAATTCGCCTAGAAAGCAGTATTTTAGAATTTTAATGATTTGATTGTCAGATTGATGAATAAAGTATAGATGTTTTTCCGTCATATATAGTCTTTTTTTTTTCTTTTCATTTTTTTATATGGAGGGGGATGATAGGGAAATTGGGAAGTTAAAATTTTAATCATGTTACAGAAACATGCACGCACACATTATTATATACTTGTGGGGATGACAGGAAACTTGGGAAGTTAGAATTTTAAACATGGCAGATAAACATACCCATATTAGTATATATAAGATATGTATTTTAGTATACTTGTACCATGGTTTTGAGCGCTTGGCACACCTAAGGCACAAAAGTCTCATAAGACTTAGCAAAGTGAGATGTAACTTAGGGTGTATGTCAATTTAATAAAATATGATCCAAAATTCAATCCAAACAACAAAAAATAAAAAATAAAAAAGATTTCAAGTATTTAAGAGAAGCATCCAGCAAAAAAATCGCTTAAGAAGTTGTTAAAGGTTTGCTGAAAGTGGAACAAGCCTACAAACAGTTCTGGATGGTTACACACATTGGATCTACTCTTCCCAAAAAAAGTGGCAGAGGTTTCTGGAATTTGCATATAGGTCCTTAATCTTCTGAAATTTAAACATCAATTATTTACCATATTGTCTAGAACCTTTTGTTAGTGTTATTTCTAATCAAACTCAATCTGGATAAATGTTTTACAAATTGATCTTTACTTGGGGGAAATAAATATCTTTACTTGTTTTTTTAACACACCAACACATGTGCCATATCTACATAACCTAAAATTTGGTGGATTAACAAATCTAATACCTGGATGTACCCTGGCACACAGCACTTGTTTCCCAATACCTGTGACTTAAGCAGCTGACCCTCCAAAGAAATTTCCAAGAGAGGCTTTTTCAACTATTAGGCTGCAGTTTCACAGAGGCAATTGTTCTTTAGATTCTCCATGGTTGATGGCTTGGAGCAGCATATGGCATACTCACATTACAAAAGCAAAATCTACAAGAAACAGAAGTGTTATCAAGGTTTCTAGTCACCACCCTTTCAATGCAAAACAAATAGTATGTAATGTGAGTATGCCATATGCTGCTCCAAGCCATCAACCATGGAGCATCTAAAGAACAAATAGATTAGCTTTTAGGGAGGGTTCTTTAGCAGTATAGAAACTCAAAAATTCTTTTGTATGTAACTTGTGGAGTTGGGCTAGATTGTATATTGGAGAGGAGTCCTCTTCACTTATAGGTTTTTTGGAGTGGTTGGCATCCACTTAAGGGCTGGTGAGGTTTTTTGTTTCAAAACTTGCTCTTAGAGGTTTAGGCTACCTTATATACATCCTGTATGTTTTGTGGCTGTTTGCCTTTTGATAATATACTTCATGTTTATTTATCAAAAAAAAAGAAAAAAAGAATGGGATTCTATTGTGAATGCTAACAACATTGTTTCCACTTGGGAAACCTTAATGACTAGTGGATTCACCCATCATGTGCTCTAATATAACCTATCAAAAAAAATCATTTGCTCTAATATGCACATAGCATGGTAGCAATCATGCATCTTTAAAAGCTATTGAGTTAACTACTTTCTATTGAAGAATTGATTCATCTTTCTGTGGTTTTATGATTTTCCAATAGTAATCTATCCATGCTTTGCTTCGTAATTTCTGGATGCTCTGTCATGTTTGCTCAGTTCTGTGACTTTGCCATTAAATATTATATCCTGTTTTGCTGAAATCATGCCAAATTTTGGTTTTATCACTTACTGATGTATACATTTGGGCTCCTTTTTGTTAGGTGCTTTTTATACACTCTTCTTTACCTATCAAAAAATGAAAAAAAAAAAAAAGGAAAAGAAAAGAAAAATGATGTATATATTCAATATCAAAATTTTGTTTTTTTACTCATTCTATGATTTCTGTTATTATGCAGATTCTGGAAGGCGATTTGGTAACCAGTCTCGTAGGTCTTGGCAAACTCCTGAACATGACGGACTTCTTGGGAGTGGTTCTTTTCCAAGACCTTCTGGATATGCAGCAGGGGCATCGGCTCCAAAAGTTCGAGCTAATGATCACTACCAGCTGAATAGGAGTAACGAGCCTTATCATCCTCCTCGTCCTTATAAGGTTAATTTTGTACTTATTTTTAATTTTCTACCGATGCTTACATTAGCAGATATCAACTTCATAATGTCTGTGTTTCTGGTTTTATGATCGTGAGCATTTTAAGAATTGTCCATTTTATCTCTATGATATTGAAGGATAAAAATAACAAACAGTGAATTGAACTTAGTTGGAATTTTTATTCAATTAAACCTTCCTACTAAATAAATATTCCCTTTTTCCTTTATTTACTCCAGGCAGTACCTCACTCACGAAGAGACACCTTTGATTCGTACAATGATGAAACATTTGGTTCTGCTGAGGACACAAGTCAGGACAGAGCAGAAGAGGAAAGAAAGAGAAGAGGTAATGTGTGTCGTCTCCTAGATTTCCTGGTAGAATGCAAGCCTTCCTTTGCTTCTCTAGTTCGGTCAGTGATGATTTTGCACTGGATTGAACTTGCTTTTAACATTTAATAACTTTCCTCTCAGTATCCTTTGAGTTGATGAGGAAGGAACAACAAAAAGCATTCCAGGAGAAGCAGAATTTGAATCCAGACAAGCATAAAGGTGATTCTGTCCCGGATGTTACTGCATTGCTGGAGGACCCCAAAGATGAGAAAGGACTTTTGAATAGAAACAGTGAAGTGGCTGAGCTTGTGATAGTACCTGATTCCCATAATGATTCTGGAAAATCTTCATTACCCTCACAAACTCCTGCATCTAGACCTCTTGTACCCCCTGGTTTTACAAGCACAATTCTTGAGAGGAATTTTGGAATCAAATCTATAATTCATCCTCATCCAGCAGAGGTAATCATTTCCTTCTGATTTTTTGTGCGCTAGAAGTTGGCTGGTTATATATCTGCTTTTCTTCTGATATTGTTCCTAAATTTGGTTGCTAAGTTACCCCTAGGCAATCAGTTTGTGTGTTTCCATTGATTGGTTTTTTCTTGAAGTTCTATACCCACAACCATGCTTTGTTCTTAATAGTACCTATCATCATGATTGAATTTGGGGTGATTGTATTTTTATATAAGCTACTAATTGCAAATAAATGGTTACTAGCTCTCATATTCCCTGATAATAACAGTTGATGGCCATGCATTTTTTCTTCAACACCTTTCTTGTCCTCTTTCACCCCTTTTTTAACACATTTATTGGATTTCACCTCTGCTGCCACTATTCCCCTTGTATACTGGTTGCTAAATCATGTTTTGCTGTGTTTTTGAGAGCATCTTGCGAAATTACTACATTTGGCCCTTTTTAGTTGAACTGTTTAATAGATTTGTCAATCAATTGGTAATATACTGATGAACTCCAGTTCTTATGCATGGAAGATGACAGTACAATTAATAGAAACAGATAGTGATGGTCTATTCTTGAACCATGGCAAGTGGGCACACAATCATACACAACTGATGGCACTTGGGTTTGGGTCTCTTGGGTAGGTGATTGCTTCTTTATAGTTTGATGTCAAGGTTGTCCTTTTCATATCTACTAAACGCTGCCTGTGTTAAGCTGTATCATTGACATTATTAAGTTTGCCTTCAAGTCGCTTCCTCTTGTTGCTTTTCCTTCTTTTGTTGTCGCATTATGCATAGTTGTAAAAGGTGCACTTAAAGCATGCCTAGGCCCAAGGCAGAACCACTCCCTAGTTATAGTGGCTCACTTGCCAAGGCATGCACCTTGTTGGATAGACGTGTCTAAGCTACTTCATTTTTACTTTTTAAATATTTTTATTCTTGAAATTTTAACCGTATATTGAAATTCATATGATTTCGTATTTTTTGTTAAATACTTATTCTAAATGTATGGAAGCTTAAAATTTTTTGTTGTTTGGATTGGATTCTAGGTCATATTTTATAAAATTGATATGCATCCTAGATCAAATTTCACTTCGCTTAGGCTCATGCCTTATCATCTTGCGTGTTTTAAAACCATGGCATTATGTTAACAATTATGTATTCTTCTCTTTGTTAACTTAATTTGGTTGTTTATTAAATTCATTTTTTGGTTGGTCGTATTATGGAGCTTATTTTCAAGTTTAGCTTCAAACTTAAATTATGTGATAATATACAAGAACTTGCGAGGCGTTCTCTTTTCTTAATTAGGTATACTAGGCTGTTCAACTTTATATTATGAAAATCATTTAGTCTATGGAAGTAGAATATGTTTTTCCTGCATCCTAGATTCTCAAAAGAGAAAACTCTAATATATAGAATGTAAATTGGAATCACTTGGTGCTTCATTGGAGCAGATTGTGGGGAAAAGTCATTGATGATTCTTTGTTTGTTTATGTTGCGTTTTTTCCCCTTGCATTCAGTCAGACCTGGGATTAGAGAACACCCAGAAAATTTTGTCATCTTTGCTGATATTTGATATTAAGTGTTTATCAAGGTGTTGCTCATCTTTAAGTGTTTTATTAAGATGTTTGCAGAACTGTGAAAACTTTGTTGAGATTTTGAAATTTATCATTTAATTGCTGACTGTGCTCCTAATGTTTCATTAATGTACTTTGGGAAAATTACGACTTTGTTTTTTTGAACTCAAGATTTAGTTTGTGTAGATGCGATAATAATCTTTTCGGTTCCTTCTTATTACACACATTTGTCTAATGCTTCAACAGGTTGGGAATCCTGAACTTGAGGATAGCCTTTCCCATTCCCATGGCAACTCTGTGGTAAATGGGGCTGAGAAACAATCAGCACATGAAATGAGTCTAAGTGAGCATCATCATCAAAATGTAACTATTGAAGTTCCATTTATCAACAAGAATGGGAATATTGTTAATTCATCATCGAATTTAGAATCTTCTAATAAGACAATTGGCATGGACAGCCAGTCATATATGCCTTCTAGTCTTTCCAATATGCATGAAGCCCTGGAGAATGGTGAAAGCACAGAGCTCAATATGAAGAAGAGTCAGGAAAAAATTGTGGGTGAATACAGTCAAGATAATTCAACGTCAATCCTAGATAAACTTTTTGGCACTTCTTTAACAGTGGCTAGTGGCAGCTCCTCTAGTTTCGTTGAGGTAATTATGACTAATTTTCTTATGCTTCTGCCCTATGAGATATGAGCTGTATTAATTCCAAGTGCTGCATACTCACAATCCTCATTGTTAGTTTGGGAGTGAGTTACTTTATGCCGTCATATGTTACTCATATCCTATCAGAATATGATAGTGATTGATTGATGACCCTGAATGTAGCAAGAAGGTTGATTGATGATTGACTGGTCTCAAATTTCCCCATTGAAACTGACAATTCATTTTTTCCATGACAACAATTTGTTTTTTTCATGATAAGAATTTATATTCGTAAAACATATAATTTTTCCTGCCATTTGTTGATTAACAATCATTTTTTTCCTTCTTAGGATTGATCTAAAAAGTGTGTGTGTGTGTGTGTGTGTTTTAAGCATGATGAAGTTTTGTATGTAAGTTCTCTCCTTCAGATGTTATCTGCTATTAAATGGTTTTGAAATTTTTTCCCTCTTCCTTTTGGGTATTTGAGTATATCAGCTCCACTTCCCCAAATCCTACCTTTACCCAGCATGAGCATTTGCGTCTTTCTTCAGTCCAGTTTTAGCTATATTCCATTTACTGTTGTTTAGAGGAGGGGGCAAAATGAGATTCATGTCCCCTTTACATGTATCGAACACCATAATTGGAGTCCTTTCAATTTATTGTTGACTGGTTTTGGGATTTCTCAGTCACTCACTTTGAGTTTAGGGAAATTTCTTCATTAGGTTTTTATTTGGTTGGTTGATCTTCAACTGTATTGGGAGGGAAAAAGAAGCTCAACTGATGCTATTTGTCAGTTTGGGAAAGCCTGCCCATAATATAATTTCTAATTCCATCTATCAAAAAAAAAAAAATCTAATTCCACTTTCATCTTGCTGCTTCAGATTATTGAGGTTGTGATTATGTGTTGTGTGTGAGAGAGGAGAGAGATGAGTGGATAATGATAACAATCATCATGAGGTCAAATGCAAGGTTTTGCCCATTTTTGGATTTCATGTCACAGCTGCTGAATTATATTGTTGCAATCTATTTTAAAATGATGATTAAGTTGAAATTATATTTGAAGTTCTATTTTAAGATGATGATTAAGTTCTGGGATGTATAGGCAAACATTATCAAAACCCAAAACTAGCCTTCTTCTTCTTCTTGATATTATTTTCTGAAGTATATGAGAAACTTTATAAGGGCCTCTATGGGCAAACAGAAAACCCCAAAATAAGCCTGCCTATACCTCCTTTCTTCTTCTTCATATTTCTTATTAGGTATAGCTTCTCTATGATGTACAGCTTCTCTCTATTAGATGGATTTTTGATGATTTTTTTAGGGCCTCTGTAGGCAAACATTATTAAACCCAAAACAAGCCAGCAGTTGGAACAAAAAATTGTTCAATGTCAGTACCTGAAACATGCAGTAAGTCCTATTCAAAATCATCAGAATGAGGCTGTCAAATTATTGTTGGTGCTCCTCTCACCCCGTCAATTTCTGAAGGCTCCCATTTTAGTAGATCAAGTTAATAAAGAATCATTCTGACTGTCGAAACCGTGACTCCATTTTAATATGATAATGAGCGCCTCTCCAGGTGATTGTTATAAATAAGGCCCACTCAATGTCACACGTTGATTAGACTCTTTTGTAAGCCATTCCTATCAAAGTTGACACTGCATTGATAAACTTGTGTCATGTCAACATGGAAAAACAAAGAGAATGGACAACAAAATCATGCCATGTAAGAAACATGAGAGCAATACATTAGTCAATAAGTACCCATACCATGTTGGTGGTATTAGGATGCATTACCAAACCAGGCCATGCTATGTCAAAGTCAAATAGGGATTCAACTCATCCATCGCCGGTTCCCAATGAGTGGATCTAGTGAATACTGTTCAGCTTGATTGGATGAGTTTTAACCTTCAATTTGATTTTTTTTCACTTTTATTTTTTTCCTTTTTTAATTGTGCAATGTGTAGGTTTACACCCAGTACATTAGCTAGTGCCATCAAATGAATGTGGTAATTTTAAGTTCAGTTGATTGTAGGTTTCTAGCATTGGTATTCTATGAAGTTCTTATTGTTAAGAATCTGAGACCTCTTGTTAACTTTTTGTTGCTTTATCAGCAGCATGGGAGTAAAGCAGATGATGCTTGGAGCCCTAGCACTGTCCAATCTTCCAAGTTTGCTCATTGGTTTCTTGAAGATGGTATGTCTTGTGTCAAGACGTTTGCTTGACATCTGCCATCAATTGCTTGTGCCTAGTAGTTGGAATTTTATTGAAGTTTTAATTTTTCTGTTTTCCTTATGCAGAAAATAAACCAACAGATATCTCATCAGGGAGACCGAGTGACTTGCTTTCATTAATCACTGGTGGTGAGAAAGCTGGATCCCAAGTTTCTGATTTGAAAACCTCTGAACAAATTCCACTAGACGTGACTTCTGAACACAATGAACTTGCGAATAAGCCTATGGCATCTAATTTAACATCTGCTACTGTTGGGATCCCCGAGCAGTTGTATAATAGCAATAAACCATTTGCCATTCCGGGGGTCCTTACATGTGAAGACCTTGAACATTCAATTCTGTCAGAAATTAGTGACAATAGTGCAACTTTGCAGCCACCTGTGCAAAGCCAGAGTTCTTCTGATGTGAAGACTCAGCAGCCAAAAATCAACATTGATAACCATGCATCCCAGCACCTTCTGTCATTGTTACAGAAGGGAACGGACATGAAAGATAGGGCACCATCCTCGAATCTTGACATGGGATCCTCAGACAAACTAAATGTTTTCGAAAAAGAAAATATTGGGTCTATTTCAACAGAGGAAAATGCCGAAAAAATCCACAGTTCAGGAACGAGTCTGACTCTTGAGACACTCTTTGGGAGTGCTTTTATGAAGGAGCTGCAATCGGTTGAAGCACCGGTTTCTGTCCAAAGGAGCTCAGTAGGGTCTACAAGAATCCATGTTTCAGAGCCTCATGGGTTGTCCATTCCAGTCATAGATGATGGTCTCCTTCCTTCTGCAGTTGGGGAAATTAGATTCAACAGGACTGGTGCTGAAAGCAGTGTTTTGGTGTCAAACCGCAGACAGCCAACCAAATCAGATAAGATTGGAGGTAATTGGCTACAGCTTGATGATCCTAGATCTGATGTGGATTCGTCACAGCTCCGAGCCGAAATAGTGTCTAAGCTTGGTGGCTTTGATGGGGAGGCTGAAATTCGGCTGCCTGAAGAGGATAGCTTGATTTCTGTCAGCGATCCACTGAACCCCCAAAACTCCCTGTTTATGCGTGCAGGGAATTCAACTAAAACAGAATTTTTATCCTCAAACACACCAATTGACATTGTTGAAAAACTTGCAGCTTTGAACACTGGCCTCAACGATGAAAGATCAATGGCAGGAGGTTCAGAGGGTCCACCTTTTATTCATGCTCCTTATGAGGTTATGGACCATCAAAATCTTCATGCCCAACCATCTTCTCCACAGCTTCATCACCCTCAGATGAATCATGGGAGGCCATTATTTCATCCATTAGATTCTCATACTGCTCAAATTAATTCTCAAATGAAGTTCATGGCTCCCGAGAACATCATCCATCATGACCCTCCACCAAATCATCAATTTCCTGCAAATATGTTTCGCCCTCCTTTCCATCATCCCAGTACTGGGCTGACAGGGTTTGATCATCCTGCTCATCATCCTATGTTACAGCAGATGCACATGCCTGGCAATTTCCCTCCGCCTCACCCACTACGGGGATTTCCAAGGGGGGCACCACTGCCCCTTCGTCCCAACAATCAGGCGACTAATTTCGTGCAGGAAGTGAACCCTCTGCAAGGGTTTCCTTTTGGTCATCGACAACCTAACTTTGGTGGTCTTGGAATGCCAGTGCCAGGTAAAGCATTCGCTTTTTTCTTGCTGTCTGCCCTGCACTTTTCATTACATTAGGCAAGTTATAAACGCAAGCTCCTTCTGTCTTTTCTTTTTGGAATAGTTAGGGATCTAGCTTCATCCCCAAAATGCAAATGTATATTTTGTGCAGCTTAGGGAAGTCAATTTGTGGTCTTGAACCGTTCTAAGGTTTCATCAATGCCCTGGATAGAGGCCCAAAAGCTTTTATAGCCCTAATTGGTGCTGTGGATTGAACTTATCTGACATTTTCAAAAACATCCACAAATTCTCTCCTCATTTTTGAGTGGCTGAAAGCTAGATCCAGCTTCTGAATATGAAACCTTACTTCACAATATCATTATACAATCATAAGCATGGAATTACTGAATTCCATCCAGTTACATACTATTTTAATTTTAGTGGTCGTGCACAAGTATACAGTTAGATATTCACAGCTTAGAGCTCTTACCTGAACGATTTCTTATGATATTGCTTTCCATGTTGTGGCATTGTCAAAATAACACGTCAAAAAATGTGGGCTTATGTTTTACTTTTGCTAGTTCCCACTCAGGTTCATTTACATTGTACTGGGGATAGCCCATTTTAGGTAAACTATCAATGCAGGGTTCTCTTTAGTGGGGCCTAATCTAATCCCTGCCTAGTATATGATGGAGGCTTTCCAATTTTTATTTAGGGTAAAAAACAGCCCTGTGGCTGAACTCTTGTTATCAATGTCATCTGTCATCACCACCATTGCAAGGTTGTTGTCATCTCTCTTATTGTTTTCAGAATTTTTAGATGCTGATAAACTTATTTGTTGATGGTATCACTGTTGAAAAAAAAGAAAAGGGAAAAATTCTTATTCGTTGCTATTTTCAGGTCCTGATGTAAGTGATGGAAGCAATCATCCTGATGCAATACAGAGGCTGATAGAAATGGAGCTGAGGGCAAATTCAAAGCAGATCCATCCATTAGCTGCTGGTGGGGGGCATGGTGGTCAAGGGCATGGGCATGGGCATGGGCTAGAGTCGGGTGGTTTTAGGTACAGATAGTGGGATGATGGATTGTGGTTGTGTATATTGAACTCTATGCATCATCTTTCACTTAGTCCACAAACTCCTCCAATTGGAGAATTGAGTTTGACAAATGCTTTATTTCAGAATTCAAGAGGCGAATCGGACAGCGGAGAGTGTATTTTATGCATTTTATATGGTTGGGATTTTGGGTCTGCTCTTTTTTTTTTGTTGACCAAAAAAAAAAAAAAGTTTCACAAGCCCTTTTTGCACCTTTCATTCTGGGTTAAGTTCACATTCCCCTTTATTCTAACCATATTTGCTGGGAACTTAAAAATAATTTTGTAATTGTCTTGAAAGAATAGTTGGATTTTGCAACAAGTGCGCACGACTGAATTTTGAAATTCTTTCTTCACTTCAATTTCATTCTCTTATTTATCTCTCTTAGTTTTTGTTAAATGGACCTACTTCCTGTAACTTCAAAATTTCCTTACATAAACCCATGTTTTGAGAGGGTTGAAAGGTCTGTGAAAAATAAATAAAAAATATCAAGGAGTTTGTAATAGATAATGAATTAACCCACTTTCTTTGCCTGAACACATGAAAATGTTTTCCTAAACTTCGAGGCGGCAGTGAAATTCCTCAAAACTGCTCAAGACGCTGAGGTCTACCAGAGTCCGTAATTTTGTTCAGTTTAACAGTTTTCTTTCACTTTTGATTGAAACACAGTTCGTCCATAACATTATTTATATAACCAAAGCCTCTCAAAAACACATCTCACACAAGTGTGCCAGTCAAAACTCAGCAGATATGTACACCAAAAACACACTATACAATGGGTGCTGGCCTACAGGATACAATAGGCCTTCAAGATAACATATATACTGCAACGCCTGACATAAACAAGCACGAAACGGAAAACCCAAAAAAGGCAAAGGCAATGGCATCAAACAAACCATGCTGGTGGCACATATACACCCCATCACACCTACGTATATACATAAACTAGTGGAGAGAATCTGGACACTTCTCATTATTACTATTAGAAACAGCAAGAGAGATCACTCATAGACAGTTTCCCCCTTTGCACCCTGGCATTTCTCTGCTTAAAAGTCAGCAACATGTTTGGATGAAATAAAAAAAGGAAGCAATCATGTTGCCAAAAAACACAGATGAAAGTCGGGTTTTTTTTCTTTCTACCTTCTTACTTCTTATGCTGATAGAATAGCACTCTCTGATTTACCAACATGGAGAATACTGCGAGTGCTGCTGGATTTAGCCTTCTCAAAGTCAGCATCATAAGATGAGAGCAACTTCCTCTGCATTGATTAAAATTTAAAACATTTCACCCCAGTGAAATTCAGAATAGCATTCAGAAGAATCAGATGTAAGTGGAAAAAATTACTTACATGATCTGCAAATTCAGGGCTTGTTAAATTGATTGTAAGGTTTCTCATCAATAGCAATACCTGGACAGCCACATAAAATCCCCAAGTAAAACATCAGTTTTTTAAGCAATCTGAGCAAAAAAGGTAAATCTAAAGCACTAGTGTAAAATGTGAATAAGCTCATGTACACACAATACACACAGATCACACAAGAAGCTTAGTGAATCATTTCCAAAAACTGATAAAGGTATAAAAATAACCAACATTCTTATATTGCTTCTACATCTATTTTTATTTTTACTAGTTCAAGCATTGATATTTTTATAAAATCTTATTATCTGCCTATAAAAAAAATAATAATTCTTAAGGGATTCTTCAAAAGATGAGATGAACCAGGAAACTTGAGCTGATGTTCTTCATATGGTAAGTGAAAATTTATCTTATACTGTCTCTAGTACTTTTCCCCTCAAATTGACCAAGTATCAGCCATGTGTTGCCATGTAAACAACTAATCTACTTCCCAAACACAGAAAAAGCAAAATACTAAAAAATGACGTACCGTTTCCATATTTATTGGGTCCATGTTCTTTAATTTCTGCAAGTGACCACTTCCATTGGGGTCAAAAACACTACCGATGAAGCTGTACACTTGAGCAAAATCTGGCATAACTGCAGCAAATGAAAACTTATACTCAATAAAAAAATATGAAAGAATAATTACCAAATGATATAGAGCAGTGCCAAGCATTAAAGGAGAGATTGCTAGCCTACTTGAGTATCTTATGTAAACACAAGATATGACCCTAATTAAGTACAACATATCAGCTGTTAAATTGATGGTTAAGGGTTACACTGAGTGATGGCAAGCACAAAAATGATAGTGAAGACTTCTCATATTTACTATCTTCTTTACTGTGCCTAAGTAAACCAGAATCATATAAAACAAAATCATATATGCATATAGATAGGGGGAGGATCCATATCATTAATACTCCTTTTGTTTACGACATATATGTCATACTAGAACTTAGATGCATTTTAAGAATTAGACAATTCAAATTTTACCATCAGTTTCCATCTATATGCATTTCTAATAATTCAATTCTTATAAAAAAAGTGCTAACCTCGTATTGGCAAGCTTTGATTTCCCTGATCATGTGTTTTACAAATTGGCCAAGACCTTGGAGTGCTTTCATTGCTACTACTGCAGCAATTATTATGTTGCATAGCTGGCCCAGCCAATCCTACCTCATCTGAAAACAAAGTCGTAATAAAATAAACTATTTTAGCATACTGAAGGTAATGGCCTTTGACAAAAATTAAGGTTAAAGCTTGTTAAAAACAGAGCAGGAATGTATAAAACCTTTTGTCACATGTGATACACTGACTGGAGGTTGAGAGTTGTAAGTCCAGGAAGACAAAGCTGCATTGTTCATTGGATTTCTAAGCACTGATGATGAATCTGGCCTCAGAACAAATCCAGGTTCAAGCAAAGTAGCTGAAGTTTGAAATGCCATGGTATCTTGGGGAAACACTGGAGCTGTCAGACATACAAACATGGGCATTAGGATATAATTTCCCCCCCTCCCTAAATAAAAATATAAAAGTAACAGTTTAAAAAGAAGAACAAACATGACAGACACAAACCATTTTTAGAGGCTTTTTGTGGGTATGGATGGGCTGCTTTCCTCTTTGGCCGAGGAGGAGGCACATGTTCACTTGTACCATTTTTCTGAACCTTCAAAAAGTACTTTTGCGCATGGCTACGTATCTGCAAAAATCTCGTATGTGAAAAGATATGAAAGGGAATCATACAAGCATAGTGGGGACCATGCATAACCACGTGCTGCAGAATGGTTGCCTAGAAATTAAGAGCTGGATGCAAGAAATATCTATGGAGCTACTGTTTCCCAGGTAACCCACTTATAACAAGTTAATTTACGTAATCAAACACTAAGTGCAAAAATCTCACAGAAATCAACATTCATGGGTAACTCCCTAATGAAGTGGATAAGATAAATTGTTTTGTAGAAAATTAAGATTATAAAACATAATTTACCACATGAAAAAAATATATTCACAACAGTTATTTCATAATATGGGAAGATTTTATAACTTCATTAATAGTATGACATCAGGAGGCATTCTTTAGGAGGAACTGTTGGAATCAGTTTCAAGAAAATTATAGTCTCAAGCATTGACCTAAATCAACTATAATAACTGTGATGCGTTTGACCAAACAGAACACAACTCAAGTCATAGTGATTAAACCATATTAATTTTGATATAGAGTTATTAAAGTCAGTTCCTTCAGTGATTAACGCATATTAATTTCAATATAGAATTTTTGAATAACATTAATGAAAAACTAAGTATTTGTCAGTTTGTTCATTTTTGGATTGTTTTTATTTGTGCTTGCCCAAAAAAAAAATCATCTATATTTAACACTCTTAAATGACCATTTTCAGGAATTGGTTAAAAAAAAGAAAAAGAATTACAGATATTTTGGAACTAAAATTTTTGTATACTCCAAATCCAAAAAATGATTGCATAACATTGCAAGACTTTTGCATTTCACATAAATGTAATTCCAAATCAAATCCAGTTCAACCTTACTTTGGCAACGATTTGGATCTGGAAAGAAGAGGGAAATGATGAATAGCTTGGAAAAGGAATGCCTTGTAACTAATTATCAGCATTTCTCTTTCTTTTCACTCCTTTCCAAATTTAGCTTTAAAAAGTCCAAATGTAGCTCTTTTAGCAAGTTAAACAAATTTACAATATCTCAAGAAGATACCAAATTTATCCTGCAACAAGCCAATCTTTACATAAAATTACCTGGATAACTGTTTTGGACCCAACAAATGCTTCGATCTTCTTCCAATCTCGATCAAAACTATGGATAAAAAAAACATATATATATCAGAATGCATGATTTTCCTACCGTATGAAAGCCATTTCATAACAGAGCTCTAAAGAACCTCAAATTTTAGTTCAGTCTCACCCGAAATCCCCCAACAACCAGTTATTTCTTGAGGAATTATGATTGGACTTGGGATCCATGGAAATTACTAAATTCAGAATCTCAGATGTTAAATTAAATTAATCTACAATCTAATGCAACTGAGAATCGTAATTTATCATACAAGAGACTAAAATCATCTCTTAAAAAAAGAAAGAAAAAGAAAAACAGCCAAGAAAGGGAGGCTCCTTTCAAAAACCCACTTCTAGAAACCAAAATGAAATGACAAAAACAAAAACCTCATTAAAAAAAGGGAAATAAAAAGATTAACCAATTAAGAAAATGTTCAATTCGATGATATCTAACGGAATCACCAACGTCAATTCCTCATTTGGCTGCGGAGAAAGTGCGAGAAAATAAAAAGAAAGGTAAGAAAAAAGAGAAACAAGCCCTAATAAGCAATAAACCCACCCCACTCAACGGACCAATTGACTTGACCCTACTGAACATTTTTCCCAGCCTTTCCCCGAAATCAAGAAACAAAACATACACACAATTCTCCAATTTCCCCCCCCCCCCCCCCTGAATCTTCTCACCGACTAAACAGAACCCCAAAATCAAGTAATCGAGAGCGACGTACAGTTGTAAAGCTTCGAGAAACTTATCGTGCTCTTGCTCGGTCCAGCTCTCCCTGGACTTGGTGATGGTGTAGGGCTTCCGGATCTTCTTATTCGGATCCTCCGACGAAGACGACGCAGCAACAGAAGCAGTAGTAGGCTGCAGAGACCCAAGAGCAGGAAGTCCCATTTGCATCGGATCCAAGTAGAAGCCTTGTGGTGGGTTAGGGTTTACAGAAACCATAGAATAGAGCACAAAACGAAGCAGGGTTTTTAAATTCGTGTTTTTTTCAAATTAAAATTTTTTTTGTGGTGTGTTTGGATGGTTAGAATCGTAGGTGGAAAGCAGAGAAAATGTGAGGTTTGAATTGGTGACTCGAGTTTATGTATAGTGATGGGGGATGTGGCGGTGGTGCTGGTGGTGCTGGTGGGGTGGCGCTGCTACGATGCCGACACATGTATCTTTAATGACCTTACACGTTGCGCAATTCTGAAACAGATCGAGTCTACGATTTTACTCTACTTGCGCGTGTTTGACTTTACCTTCCCTAGTAAATTGCTGTATACTTTTAGCGTGGGAAAAGTATTATTCCGTACAAGCAAATAATATATTTTTAAAAAAAATTATATTCATAATTTTCAACAACTAACTATATTTTAGATACTAAAACCCGTTAATATAAGAATTTTTAATGTTTATTGTTAAAATAGAAAAAGTCAAAATATTTAATTTTTTTATTTAAATAAAAATAATTTATTAATATCAATTAATATTAACTAAAATAAATTTATTATTAATAATTTTTAGGTTTATTTTAATTATATTAGTTGATATTAGTAAGTTATTTTTATTTTAATAAAAAATATCAAATATTTTGATTTTTTTTATTCAATATGAACACCAATTTAGTATACTCTAGTATTTGATTTTCATCCATTTTTTCGGTTTATTTATATGAGTTGGTTTATAAATTATTTAAAATTAGTTATTAAGGGGCAAACAAACAATAGTTTATCATGTGTTAAGTGCTTTTGAATTTGATTTATGTTTCACAGTAGTTTTATGAAATGTTTTTAATGTTTCTAGTACTTGAAAGATAAAAATTTAGGTATTAGAAAGTTTAGAAACACTTTTTAAAATCATTGTTAGTCATACAAAAATTCATTTGACAGTATAAAAACTAATTTGTGAGTGATTTTATAAAACGTTTTTAGCATTTTTAATACTTAAATTATAAAAATTTTCAAGTATTAGAAATATTAAAAAAGTTTACTAAAATCATTGTCAAATGATCTCTAAATTATTTTTCACATAAAAAATGTTTTTGAAAAAAAAAATGAGATATTTGATAAAATTTAAGATATATTTTAAAAAATATAAAAATCATTTTTAGTGTTTGAAAAATCACTTAGAATTTATTTGATAGTGGTTTTAAGAAATGCTTCTTGTGTTCCTAACACTTGAAAATTTATATTTTTTTAAGGATTAAAATGATTAAAAACGCTTATTAGAATCACTACCAAATTTATAATATTTTTTTTAAAAAACATTTATGGAGTAACTTATTATCGATAATAAAAAGGTAATGAAAAAATTAAATTATTAAAATTACATTTTTTATGTGTGGCAAAAAGAAGGATTTGTTCAACTCTACAACTCCTGGGAAATAGGTTTTTAAAAACAGTTAAGTTAAAAAACCCAACTTCAAAATTCGAATATAAAAAAGAATAATTTTTGTGATTTTTTTTTCAATAAAGATATTATGCACTTAGTTGTAATAAAAATAATTTGTTATATAAAAATTAAAATAAGTGAAGCGGTTATTTCTTTTAATTAATTTTAATTTTTATATAAAAGTGTGGTTTATTTTCTTTTCTCAAAATTTTGAAAAATCAAATTTGCCATCAAGATTTTGTGGGAAAAGGGATGTACAATATTTTGTATACAGGAAAGATAAGGGTAAGAAAATAAAAATAAAAAATATTAAAGAAAATGATTTTCTTATACTTGATTCTATTATAGAAAATCAAATATAATTAAAATTAGTTTAAAATTTATATATATTTAAATTATTTAATAAAAAAATATATAAAAATTATTTATTAAATTTAAACCCATTTTTTATTTTTCTTTTTTTTCCTTCGCATTTTCCCTCAAATTTTATAGGAAACCAAAATAACTTAACGAAAATGATTTTCTCATATTTGGTTATCCTATTAAAAAATATCAAGTTAATTAAAAATTTATATGTTTTCAAGTTATTTAATTTAAATGAGTTTGAAGTATTATATAAAAATAATTTATTAACTTTAAACTTATTTTTTATTTATTTTTAATTTTTCTCTCCATTTCCTTTCTATTGTATTTTCCCTCGAATTTGTCGACAACCAAACATAGCAAGAAATATCCCCTTTGGAAGTATCCATAGGAATATAGGAAAAGGAAGGTTCAAATATAGGGAAAGGAGGGAGGGAGGGAGGGCCCCATAATATCATATGGATTGGATTGAGGGATTCCTCAGACAAAAAAAAGGAAAGAATTAGCTAAGCCTAGCTGCAAACTGCAAATGAAGGGAAGTGTGGGTGGAGGAAGAGAAAGTTGTGTTAGAAAAGGAAAGATGTGGTAGAGGGAATAATTCTATTTTGGTTGATAGCATAATACACTTAGAATTATGAAATATATTATTTATTATTATTTTTATATGTCTTATTCATAGAATATATTAATTATAAATTAAGATATCCCACATATATATATATATATCAAATTTTATTTTATATATTACTTATTTTACAAAATAAAATATTTTGATTAAAAATTAAATTCGTGAGTTAAAAAAACTGAAAAAAAATACATAAAATATATTATAAAATAATAATAATAATATATGTATTATTTAATATATAAATTTTAAATATTTTAATCATAATTGTGATTAAACATAAGAGAAATTTCATATTTTTTTAATAGTAAATATTGGAATGTAATATTATTTTCATTTTAAACAAATATATATATATATATATATATATATATATATATATTATATTCCTATCATATTCCATCAATTAAACCTAACTTAGTAATGCTTGTAAAATGTAAGGTAAATCAAATTTAATGCAAAATTTAAAATATTAAGATTATCCTTTATGCATGGAAATAGAAGTTAAAAGGATTTGTTAAACAATTGAAAAATAGTTAAGAAACAAAACTTTGTTTCAAAAATCAAATAGAAAAACTAATTTTTTTTCATCTATTCTTTTTTAAAGATATTATGCACTTGTAATGGAAAAGTTTATATAATATTTTTCAAAATTTTAGACATTTATCATACTACTCCTCCATAAAAGACATGTCTAATTAAATAACCCATTTTCAAAACATATTCTTAAAAACTACACAAAACATGTTTTCTAAATTAAAAAAAACTGTTAAAATTGCTTTAAAAACCTGTAAGGTAATGTTTGATCTTCAAAGAATTCATGAAAAAAAAAAAAGTAAAAAAGAATGATAAAAAATAGATTTTAAAGTACATAAATTATTTTTATATTTTGAAAAACTAATTTTTTTCATCTATTCTTTTTTAAACATATTCTGCACTTGTAATGGAAAAGTTTACATAATATTTTTCAAAATTTTAGACATTTATCATACTACTCCTCCATAAAAGACATGTCTAATTAAATAACCCATTTTCAAAACATATTCTTAAAAACTACATAAAACATGTTTTCTAAATTAAAAAAAACTGTTAAAATTGCTTTAAAAACCTGTAAGGTAATGTTTGATCTTCAAAGAATTCATGAAAAAAAAAGTAAAAGAGAATGATAAAAAATAGATTTTAAAGTACATAAATTATTTTTATATTTTTTTTATAAACAAAGTGTTTTCAAATAACATCTATTAATTATTTTTAATTTTTTTTTATCTATGTTTTTAAAAAATAATTATATAAATTTAAAAAATAAAACCCTACATATAAAATTTATTTTTAAAATATATTTAAAAACATAAAAAATATATTAAAAATATTTGAAATTCCTAAGTAGACATTTATTTTACAAAAATTATTTTCACAACTATTTTTAAAAATAGTTACCAAACATAGCCTTTAATTTCTCATTTTCTTTTATTTTAGCTCACTTCTTTGTGTTGCATTTTCTCTCTACAATAAACACACTTATACTGCGACATCCCACATCGAATAGGGAGGAAAGTTCCTGACGTTATGTAAATATGGACTCCTCGTAATCCTATAAACGTGTTTTAAAGTTATGATGACCCCTTTGGGTTAAAAGCGGACAATATTTACACCCCTCATAACCCTATAGACGACTTTTAAAACTGTGAGGGACCCCTTTGGGTCTAAAACGGACAATATTTACACGATTGCGAGCAAATCGTTACATATACTATATTTCTTTCTTTTTTACTCTAGGGCCAAGCAAAACATAAAACCTACCAAAAAAGGGATAATACGAATTCAAAGAATGCGAAAGAGGGTGGGAAGGGGGATGTACAACTTTTGGTGCGGAGGAAAGACATGAAAGATCCCTTTTGGAAATATCCATTGGAATAAAAGGAGGGAGGGAGGGACCCCATAGGGAATGGGAGGGAGGGAGGGAGGGAGGGAGGGACCCCATAGGGCATAGGAGGGGGAGGGAGGGTTCCTCAGACCAAAGCAGGAGAAAGAAGAAGAAAAGGAAAGAGTTAGAAAGAAAGGGACTAAGCTTGATTGTAAATGGAGTGAAAGTTGGGTTAAAAGGAAGATGCCAGGCGTGTAGTTCTAAATTCCCTCCGCCTCTCCTTGGATTCACCGAATGAATCAACTTGTGTTTGGCTTTCTTCTGTTGGGGGGTGTGTGGTGGTCCCGACTCCAGAGCACACACTAGGAGATTTTTTATATTTTTTTATTCTTTTATTTCATGAGGGCTGGGGCTAGGCTACCAGATCAGATAAGTAGAACACTGATCCTGGAGATAATCCTAAGAATAAGATTTTAAATTAGAGTTGAACTAGGGCGGAAGAGTGCGCCTCAAGCAAAGTTTACATGCCACGCAACCATCATTACCTTTATCCTAAGGTTGCGTGGTGCCGTTCGCTTCTAAAAGATATGACATGTCCAACTTTAAATTTATATATACTTTAAATTTATATATATATAATGGACAAAAATGAATATATATATATTGAAGAAGAAGCTCAGTGCATAATGAAACCATGAGAAATGTCTCGTAGAATTATAAAAACACATTTCACAACAACTAGGGAAGCAAATGAAGCAAAATCAAGAAACACAATACAAAATCAGAGATAAAACAGGATTAAAAATTGAATGCTTTACAACCACAAAGCTGTTTTAAAGTGTTGCAAACCTCATAGGTTGGGCGTGTGACCGCAAAACTAATCAAGCCAGCGAGTCACTCCATCTTCTTCTCCAACGGCTGCAAGAATCTCGACTCGCACATCCAAAACAGCCTGCAGATTGATCAAACAATGGTGTGATGTATCATAATTTTATGGGAGCCTTTAGTTGATGCATTCAATCTATTCATTGTGAAGAGTAAGTGGTCATAATGTCCGTAAATTTCGAAATCTATCAGCTCCTTGCCAATTGAACGATGTCGGGGTTCTTGAAGCCACCACTCACCAGTTACAGTGAGCCAAGTCCCAACATGGAGGAGCAGAAAAACGTGGTACTTCAGTACCTTGGTTGTTAAATCCCACTGTAAAGTGATGAAGGTGATGAATCATCCCCCACATTGTAATGAGGGGAGCTGTGATATCCGACAATAAATATCTATTATCTTGCTAATGTTTGACTAAGGGGGGAATAGGGCCTATTACAGGCTTGAAAAAGACTTGGGTTTTCCAAGTGAAAGGGTCAAGGTTTCCTGTTGATCGTACACATCCAGCAGGGCCTCATTGGGATTTAAACCTGTAGTTCTAGAAAGGTTTCATACATTAAAAAGGAAAAAGGGATCTACACGTTACTAGGGCACAGTTGCATACATATATATTGGGCAAGGTAACTGAAGCTTTGCCCTCTTGGCTCCTAGTCCCACTATCATGTACTCAAATGGACATTGTGGTTCCCAGTCCACTACCCGTGTCCTCCAATGGACCTTGTGGGGACCGACCTTCATTCCTTACTTCCATGAAAAAGGTGTAAAAAAAAAAAAATGGCCTTTCAATTTTGGGAGTTGAACTTGGAGTACAAGACAAATTTTGATCATCAGGATTGGGACATGAGCATTCATCTTATGATTTATGAACTTCCCTTTCGAGGGAAGCACTATCACAACAGCTGTTTGGGTGGTTCAAGATATTTTGTGTGTGTCCAATCAACTATCTTAAAAGGCAATAGAAGTAATCAAAACAGCTATTTGGGTGGCTTGTGATATTTTGAGAATCCATATGCATACAGTTGAAACATTATATTATACATGAATAAGTGCATATATGCATATAGGTGCTATGGACCAATAGAGTATTTCAGGGAGTTGGTCATCTATGTTCAAAATGATAAAAAGTTTATTGTTAGGAGGATTTATAACTGAACCCAATTAGGCAATATTGAATCTTTAAGTCAAGCAAGGAGCTTACCAATGGATTTCTACAGTTGACCAACCTACATTCCTCCAAAGAACCTTCCAACATCCAACTCTCCCAAACATCAAAGCTGTGACTGGCAAATACAAATTCCATTCTTCTATTTATCTGCATCATCAAAATATAATTATACTATATTCCCTAAAGAATATAAACATCAGTATGACTACATATAATTTACATGCAGCATCTTATGAAAATTATTGTTCAAATATTAAAACCCATCATATGCATTAGATCACTTTTGTTGTGGTAATAACCAAGTACATAATGGCAAAATAGAAGTATAAACTTTGAGAGTGAAAATATAAAACACTTTCAAACTCAAAAGGATCCAAATGTATTTTGCTTTCATTTTTCTTTGACCTCTTTTACCAAATAGAGAATTGGCAAAAGCAAACTGTTAATTTGTTACCAGAAATACTGCCCAGAACTCATTGTCAAACAACTGCCATCATGTGGACCAAGAACTGGTTGTCAAACAACTGTTATTGCATGGATCATGAGTTAGAATCCACATTTTGTGCATAAACTCCCAGATTTCAACCAGAAGTGCTAATGCTAAAATGTCAATGGTCCCCTCCACTTACTGACCCCAGAGGGGGGAGGGGGGGGAAGAGAGAGAGAGGGTAAATAAGCAAAATAAAAAATTTATAATTCACATCCTCCAGGAGGAAACAAACATCAATGACCTATTATAAATATATTTTTTAGCTCCAAATTAGACTTCTTGGAATGAACCTAGATAATGCATGTAAAGTCTAAATCTTCGTGTACTCAATCCAGAAAAATGATTGCATTTCACATAAATGTAATTCCAAATCATATCCAATCCCACAGCCAATCAACCTTGTTTAGGCAAATGTTTGAATCTTGGAAAGGAGAGGAGAATGACAAATAGTTTGAAAGAAGAATGCATTGTAAGTAATTTTCAGCATTTCTCTTTCCTTTACTTTTCCTTTCCTAGATCCAAATGGAGCTCACAAAGTTTTTTTAGCAAGTTAAAGAACTTGACAAATGATTTATAAGAACTTGTAAGGAGTATAAATTACCTGCAACAACTTTCCTCCAGCAGCAAAAGATCGCAAACCAATTGTGTCCTGAAGCAGGCACACCCATACAATTTTATCAGTTAACCATCATAACAATGAATGCACCAGTTTCCACTTGCCACCTTAAATTTGAATAGAGTAACATAGGCTGAACAGAAAAGAAATATACTCCTGTTAACTAACCTTGCTTCTGAAAGCAATGAGGAACTGTGCTGCAGGATCCCTTTTTGTTACATTTGACATGGTATCTAGGAACCAACCACCACCTTGAACTCTTTGCCTGGAGACATGGAGGGCAGCACGATCTCTTGCATGTAATGCTATAACATACCCATCTTTCAGCAGCACTTCACCAGGCTTGCTTAGCCTCATGCTAGACTTTAGAAGCTGCTCTGAAGTTGATTCTTGTACTGATTCTATAGGTGTTTTCCTACTCCTTGAGTCTTCAGGGGAAGCAAAACGAGAGCTAGAACTTAACACCTGATCAGTACCACTCATAGCAGTGTCATCTTCTCGATGTGAGGTGCTTTCTTTTTCTAAAGCAGAGGGATCATCTGATTTTTGTAGAGATCTCTGGCGGGCATGCCTTTTTTTGGCCTTCTTCCCTGATCTGCTGCGCTTTCCTTCAGATCGATTGGTTGTATTTTGAGATAAACCTGAACCCTGATGCTGGCTAGGAGACTCATTTGATTGATTAGTACCCTTTTTCTGAGAGCTTTCTGGGCTTACAAGAACATCATCTGTCAACTGCTCACCAACAGAACCTTGCAAAGCAATTTCCTTGTATTGTTTATCAAACTGTTCGTTTTCATAGACTATTTCACTTTCCTCATCCTCCTCATCAGATACAGTATTCTTTGGAATGACACCATCAAAGAAATATGTCTGTAATATACAAATAGTTTTCTCCCTTATCTCCATCCAAACTTCTTCACTATAATCTGCACTGCGTGGAAGAATCAATACATTGGGCATTTCTTTTACCTGAAGCAAAGTCATGATGGGGCTAATTAACATCGCCTTGATATACAATGCAGAATTGTTAACTCATAAAAAATATTGTGTATGGCTATTTTATTTTTCCGCATCATATATTGCATAGTATCATGTATCTTAAGTTATTTTATATAGTGAAAAATGAATAGAAAAATATATACGCATATAGATACATATTAGAAGCATGAAATATAGAGTAATATAGAATTCAGTTCATGAAAGATAGTAGGAATAAAAGAGGTTAACCGATATCATATCATATGAAAACATTGAATACTAAAGTTTTAAAAAGATTGAATAGTAGAGTTTTAAAAGGTTCAATGTAACAAAATGAGTTTAATTTACAGGTTCATCTCAAAATCCACAATAACAAACTTTTTGAATATGTAGTTATGATTTTCTATGGAAGCTTAAATGTCACTCTCTGATTTTGATTCCAAAGAAAGACGGAGCAGAGGACCTGAAAGACTTTACATCCCATCAGCTTAGTTGGGGGATTATATAAAGCTCCTAGAAAAAGTCTTGGCTAATAGGCTCAAAAAAGGGGTGGAAAAAGTTATTTCAGTTTATCAGCACACGTTTGTGGAAGGCAGACCTATTGGATGTTGGTCTTATTGCAAATGAGGTTATAGATCCAAGGTTAAAGAAAAAAGAGTGCCAATAGTGGGCTTATTTTTAAGATATCAGCACACGCTTTTTTACACTTTTCCAAGAGTCTTGAACCTCAGGCATAGGCATGAATTTTAGTTCAGGAGAGGATAAGAAAAGCTGGATCTTACGATCCTTAACATGAAGCTTCATAGCAGAAAGTTGCCTTTTTGGCACTTTTCCAAGAGTCTTGAACCTCAGGCATAGGCATAAATTTTAGTTCAGGAGAGGATAAGGAAAGCAGAATCTTATGATCCTTAACATGAAGCTTCATAGCAGAAAGTTCAAAGATACAGGTCACAGGTGCAACTAATTGCATTGCCATGCCACATCAGGAATACTTGGTAGATAAGATAACTTGTCAGGAGAGAATTAGACCATCAAATTTCACACCAAATTTGAAGCAGATATTTCTACCAGCATTCCTAATTCTAGGCTATCACTTCTAAGTAAGTCAGGGCTTGTCCAGATGATGACAAATTTAAAGCTCAGGATTAATTCTACAGTAATAAAACCTTGATATTTTGTTTCTAATCCTTAAAGAACGAAAAAGAAGCAGCCTAATCAGCAAAGAGCCACAAAGTACAGATTAGTCAACCCAACTGCTATGTACTGTAAGAAGGATGGTTTATGGTTGGCCTATAATCAAGTAAAACTCTGGGCAGAAGTGAAACATAAACTATAAAAGGCACATGAATATATTCTGATAGTCTTAGCCAAGTTCTGATATTAGGAGAAATACATACCCGCAGATATATGCACACACACACAAACAATATATGCATATACATACACATGCATGTAAAACAAAAATACAAAGAACTGTGTAGGTGCCCCAAATGATCACCCTTCTATGATAAAGGAAGTCAAATGAGCAAGCCTCTCCACTGAACAGAACTTTAGTTCTGCTGTATACTAAATTTTTTTTATCTGGAAAAACAATGATTTATTGAATAAATCAGAAGTACGATAAGGATGAGTTGTCCTTAAAAGGAGAAATACTAAAGAATAAGGCAAAAAACCAAAATGCACGCATAGAGAAATAGAAAACAAAAGCACAAAACTCAAAGAGGCATGCACTCCCCCACAAAGAACTGTAAGAGTAAGGATTTTTAGACATCATTCATGCATACACAGACACCGAGGAATCTGCTTCATAAGCGTGGCATGGGTAGTCTATGATCAGACAGTGGGAGTCTTACTTCCAAGTGAGAGGTCATACCAATCACAGGTAACCGTAAGGAGTGGCAGCAAAACTTTTGATTGATCAATGCAAGTAAACTGTGCTTAGACACTTTGGAGGCCCAACAAGAAAGGTGTTAGTGCATCATTGGGTTGATAATGCTAATTCCTCTTTCTGTGCTACTCTACTCCTAGGGCAGGAAAAAGAACAAACTGTATGTGAGAGTTTCCCTTCATATGGCTCGAATTTCCATTCATAATTTTCTGTATTGCTTTACTTACCCTTAATGAACCTTAAATCTGTGTTCATCTGTTTTCATGTCCCAAACAATCATAAGCAATCACATAAAACTTTAGATAGATACCTTTACAGATAACAATATATACCTGATCAAGAGCGTAAATCCCTTTTTATGGGTAATTTTTTGGAGTGGGTCAAAGCGGGTTTAAAGGATGTGCACATGTCTTCGATAAATTTTGTAAATTGGTTAGGTTGTAAGTAAGGGGAGGGATCGTTTTTTGTTTCCCTCATCTCGTGTTTGCCCTATGGCACTCTTGCATATATCTTGTGTGCTTTGAGTGCCCTTCTTTTGGCACTTTTTAATACCTTGTTCTCCATGCTTATCCAAATAATAATAATAATGATACCTATTATTAAATATTCATACCCTAAAACTAGTCATCATACCCATGCTTCCATCCATTGCGGCCCTTCAGCACCATCCAGAGCACAGCCAGCAATGGTGCCGTCAATCAACAGCTGCTTCAGAGCACAATCATCCAGCAGCTGACTGCTCCCCGTATTCACAAGAAATGCCCCTGCACAGAAGAAACTGATTAACTGTTAAAGCAAATAGGGGGGAGGGGGACTTGTAAAAAGTTTATAGAAAGTATATGTCAAAATAAAAATACCAGGCTTTATGTGCTGTAAACATTCTGCATTGATGATTTGAACCGTTTCATTTGTTAGAGTACAATGAAGGGAAACAAGGTCACTTGCAGCGAGTAAATCATTGAGAGTATCCATTCTTCGGGCAGCTGGAGGAAATGTAATAGATCTGCTTAATTTTCCCTTTCCCTGTTAAATGGTTGGTTTAGACAAAATTCAATCCAAATTCTGCATGATTTTCAAGAACAAATACTTAATATATGCTGGTCAAAACACATTTAGATGCAAAAAAGTACACAAGTTTATTTTTCAATATATACATAGAGGCAAACAAAAATATATCAACACCACCTAACGAAAAGCAAACCAAAGCATGAATGACATATATGAAGGATGGCAAGCATGATATTTTTCAATTAACATTTAAACACTTCAATTTAGTGTTACAAGTCATTTCCAATTTAAGTACAGGTTACACAGATATATCTCATACTTCATTGCTGTTTTCCTCTTTTTTTGTTGGAAGAAGAAACCCACACACACACACACACATATATAAATTTATATAATAAAATAAGTCCCTTCAAATCTTAAAATGCATTTTTCATACTTTGAAATAAGAACTTCATTAATTCGATGATGTATTAAATGGTCCTATCAAGAGACATGTATTTTATGGGCAGCAGTTCCACAGAAGGTAATCAATGTGGAAAAAGCAATATATTCACAAAGGGGGAAGACTCACGTTGATCAGGAGCACCTTATCGAGTCTCCCCTTATATTTTGTGTCTTTGTTCAGTATCCTGAGAAAGGTTAGGCTGAGGCTTGAGAAGATTCAAAATGATTTCCTTTGGGGTAGTGAGGCTTTGGAGAATAAGTTTGCATTTAGTGAAGTGGTCAGTTGTGGGCACAGAGAATATCAAAAGGGGGATTAGGCATCACATGCCTGTCTTCATTTAATATGGCTCCATTGCACAAGTGGAGTTGGCGACAAGCAAATGAGAGTGGAGATTTATGAAAATAGGTTATAGAAAGAAAATATAGGGAAGGAGGATGACAGTCTTGTGAAGTGAGAGATAGGAATAGGGTTGGGTTATGGGAAGCTATTAGAAAGAATAGGGACACTTTTTAAAGTAGAGCATCCTTCTCCTTAGGCAATGGAAGGAGGATGAAGTTTTGGAAAGATGGGTGGTGTGGGGACAAGCCTCTATGTGTATCCTCCCATCTTTGTGTGCCTTGATCATTTCAAAGGATTCTTGGGTGACAAACGTTTGGGACCAAGCAGGGGAGGGAACACTGGAACCTTT
The DNA here is from genome assembly GCF_030704535.1 of Vitis vinifera. NCBI lineage: Eukaryota > Viridiplantae > Streptophyta > Magnoliopsida > Vitales > Vitaceae > Vitis > Vitis vinifera. The sequence continues at coordinate 22,264,262 of NC_081819.1, read as the reverse complement.
GGTTTTTCAAATCCTTGAATCATTGAGAAGTGGACATTGTAGAAGATTTCTTTGCTAGGTTGCAAGGAATGTCTATGAAAAAGTACAAGGTGGTGTGATTAGACCCAAGAAAGACTAAGTTTTCTTACTCTTATGCATCTTTTAGACTATGTGGAGAGCACGAAACTAAAGGTCTTTTCATAATGTGGAGCAATCAGATCATACTCTGAAAAAATCTTTTCTTTGTAATCTTTTCTCAGTGAAGTTGTTTGTAAAGGGAAGTTCTATGTTTTTAATCGACTTTGTAGGTTGGTTAGGGTTTGGCTAAGGGAGGGGAGTTGTTCTTTTGTGTCTTCTCCTTTCCTAGTTGTGCCTTTTGGAGCTTGTTGAATACAACTTGTATACTTTGGTGCTCTTTTATTTATTTATTTATTTTTAATTTATTTTCCTTTGCTTATTAAACACACACACACACACACACATATAGATAGATAGATAGATAAACAACTGTGGGCAATTTAACTCCTAAATGCAGTCCTTATGAGAAGTAAATTGTATTACTTCAATCCAAGGAAAATTATTTGAATGAATGTATGAAGTCAAAACTACATTAGGTGTTGCTCAGCTAGATATTCATATGACATAAACTTGAAAGGTGAAATTAAAAACCATCATACCACTAAAAATTCATTCTTTGATGTTTCATCGTCTAGGACCCAACAACATGAAAACTTACACACGCTTGAGCACAATGCAACTATTTTGCTTCAATTTAGGTCTATGTTATATGGACATTCCAAGACACCTATGTCAAATATGACATGCCAAGAATTTGGGTGTGGAATACATGTACGAAGCACCTATTGCTATAATTTGTATCCACCATATATGTCCAATAAAGGAAAAAAAAAAACAATTTACGATTTATTGTAAGCAGCCTTGGACTCATGTTGGAGATTCTTAGTCATACACTTCCATTTGCTCCAAGAATTTTTTTTTTTTTTTTTTTTTAATAAGTGATTTAGTCCAAGAGATAAAACAAGAACAAAAAAGGTATTTTTAGCCTTGTCCCGTGTCTTGTCATTTAGGAATTAGAATTAAGTGATTTTTATTTTTTTTGATAAGTAAACAATGCATATAAATTAAAATGCTCCAAAAGGAGACACCAAAGCACACAGGTATACAAATAACTCCTAAAAACAAAAAGAATAAGAGAGAACACAAAATAAAACACCCTCTCTTAACCAATACCTAACCACTCTACAAAAGCGAATAAAGACAGAATCTATCTCTATCCACACCATCTTGTCTTCCCTCATACTATCAACCATCTCACCTTGCAACCTTGAAAATAAATCCTTTACATCGTTCACTTTCCAATCATTTAAACGTCTAGAGAAACAAGAGTTCCAATAACTTCTCTCCCCTATCTGAACCCATAAATTTGCAAGCCATGCCTATTTTGTAACGGCTAAAGCATATAAATAAGGGAAGGAAACACACAACGGTTCATCCTTGCACCACTTATTCTTCCAAAATTTCACCTTCCTCCCATCACTCACCACAAAAGAACTACATACAAAGTTATTCCACTCCTTCCTGATAAATTTCCAAAGCCTAATGCCATTTTTCTTTCTTCAAAGGACCACCATCCTCCCTCTTCCATATTTTCCACTATTGACTTGATTCAAAAAGGCTCCTCTTTCAATTGCATACCATCAATTCCATTTGCATAAAAGAGCCTTATTCGACAAAGAAAGGAGCCTAATCCCTAAACACCCCCCTCCCTTTTTTGCTCTTTTCCAAACACACTATTAACCATTTCACAAGATGCAACGTTTTCCAACCCGCCACCTCCCCATAGAAAACTTCTTTGAATTTCCTCTAACCATAATTTGACTTTCCTTGGAATATTGAATAAAGACAAAAAAAATAACTAGGAAGGCTAGATAAAGTACTCCTGATCAAAGTAAGTCTTCCCCACTTTAGAGATGTATTACCTTTTCCACAATGAGAGTCTTTCGCGAAACCTCTCTTCCACCCCATCCTAAATTGCCACTAATCTAAAGGTAGCACCTAGAGGCAATCCTAGGTAGATAGATGGAAGTTTGCCTTCTTTACAACCCAACTCTGAAATCAACTCCTGCACAAAATCTACTCCACCAATAGGAATCAACTCACTCTTACCCAAGTTAATTTTCAGCCCCCCTAAAGCTTCAAATCACTTGAGCAACCAACTTAAATGAACCATTTGAGCTTAGAAAGCCTCACAAAAAGCAAGAGTGTCACCTGCAAACAACAAATGAGACACCTCCTCCCCTTCACCACCTCTTCCCTCACCTTTATTCCTGTAAGATAAGTACCCCCCCTAACCCTTTTAAGAAGACAACTAAGGGCTTCCATTGCCGCAACAAATAAATAAGAAGACAAATGGTACCCTTGCTTCAAACCTCTAAAGCTTTGGAAGAAACCTATAAGAGAGTCATTAATGATCACTAAAACCCTTGTAGAGGATATGCACCATTTAATATATCCTACCGATTTTCGACCAAAATTCATATTTTCAAGAATTGATAACAAAAAATTCCAATTAACATGGTCGTATGCTTTTTCAATGTCTAACTTACACACATGGTTCAAAGTCGCAATATCGATCATTAACTCAAAGGATCATAAGGCATATCGGTTTCAGCATCTCAAATCAATATCAAATGATATGCAAAATATGTTAATTTAAGAACTCTAAAATTTTTAAGATAATTGTTAAAATTATCACAAAATAAATACAATAAGATAGACTAAAAAAAATTAATAAATGTATAGAGAGAACATTCCAGAATAGATCTAAAACTTCTTTATTTATCACCTCATATTAAATTTTAGATAAAACTAGTAAAAAAATATTTTTATAATAAATTTGTTTAAATTAAATATATTCAACCATTAAAAAATAACCATAAATCACTTTTAAAAATATAAATATCATTTTTCCTATCAAATATATTCTAAATAAAACCATTCTAAAAAAACAAGATTTTTTATTTTCATTTGAATAAATAAACTTTTATCTTAACATTTATATTCAATTTAAGTATTTATAAAATCATTATCATAAATATAATCCCAAATACCCGATCAAAAGCCTTTCTCTCCCTTTTTGAATCTTCTCTCCCACCTCCTTGCAACGCACCCATTTTTGGTCAAAAACCCCTCTCCCATATCTCAGCAACACATCCATTTCTCTACAAAATACTCTCTCACATCTCCCTCTACTACACACCCATTTTTGCAACATACCCCTTTCATCTTCTTTGCTTCTCACATCTCTCCACAATGCCTATTTCTCTGCAACATAGCCATTTCTATGTAAAATATTCATTTCACCTCTCAACAACAACTTCTCACATCATCTAGGAGGTTTATCCTTCCTAATTTCTTCATTTTTGTGGTTTTTAATTTTCTCCACCGATTTTAACTCGGTTATCAATCTAGTACTGAGCATGGCTCTTCAACACAGAGTCTATAGTCTCATTTGCTATAAGTACCCCATCAAGAATCTGTCTACCCTGTACAAAAACATTTTGTGACTTGGAAATCACCTTGCCCACCACTTTCTTGAGTCTCTTAGTTAAGACTTTTGTTAGGACTTTATACATATTGCCTACCAAGCTAATAGGATTAAAGTCTTTTAAATCCTCTGTACCCCCTTTCTCTGCAATTAACACTAGGAATGTAGCATTAAGACTTTTCTCAAACCTCCCATGGTCATAAAATTCTTTGAAAAACCCCATCACCTCATCCTTCACAAAATTCCAATTGAATTGCTAAAAAGGCAAGGAAAACCCATCCGGTCCTAAAGCCTTGTCCCCATTGAACTCTAACAAAGCATTGAAAACCTCCTTCTTTGAAAATGCTTCCTTCAACCTTTCAACCTCTAGCACTTCTAAAACTTTAAAATCCAGAGTGTTGATGCTAGGTCTCTACTCTTTTGGCTCAGATAATAGAGTGTAATAAGCCCCTACCACTCCTTCCTTCATCCCATTCTCCTTAGAGAAACACTCCTTATTAATTTTAATCCTAGTCAAGCAATTCTACCTCCTATAAGCATTAGCCATTTTATGGAAGCACTTAGTACTCATGTCACCCTCTTTAAGCTAAATCTCCCTAGATTTCTATCTCCACATGGTTTCTTCAAAAAGAGCCCACTCACTATAATCCTCCCTAGCTCTCCTTTTTGCATCAACCTCCTCAAGGGATAAGACCCCTTCCCTCTCCTTTGAATCCCAGAAACCTATTTCATTGAAGGTCCATCTCCTTCCTAATGGAAACACGATCGTTTCACATCTTTATTCCAACTTCTCAAATCAGATTTCAGTGCCTTAAGTTTTGAAGTCAGAATGAAGCTGAAGGATCCTCTAAAATTGTACCCCATCCACCACCCTTTCAGAAGGTCTTTGAAACCCCCCTTCTTTAACCACATATTTTTTAATCTAAATGGAGAACATATGTACCCCAGCACCTAAAACATGTACCTAAGTCCATGTAACATATATGTAGGGCTAATGTTAAATTTTTCAAAGATCCAAAAAACCTAAAACATGATATTTTCATCTCTTTTCCTAACCTTCTTTGTCTCAGGAAGCAAATGGCAAATGAAAGATATCTACAATTAATTGATAACATACTTCAGTTACAATTGTTGGAACCAAGCTTATGGTGAGTTTAAACCTTGACTAAAATGAAAGCAATTCAATAATTTAAGTAGCATCAACCTCACACCATCCAACACAACCTTAACATTCAAATAAACAATGATTCCAATATTTCCATTTTGATTCACTATGAGTTAATTTTAAATCAGCTTATAAACCCTAGCCACTTCAAACAGATAAAGGGAAACAATCAATCAAGTCTGACCACATTAATGTAATACTTCATAATCAAATCCAACAAAACCTCAAGATGAATGAATGATCTTTTCAATTCACCCAAAAAATAAAATATCACATTTTGGACAAATATGTTATAATTTGATTGGTCATGACATTAAAACACCCAATCCCATTCAATTCATACTCCAGCCAACATATAATTATTATCAAAAAATAATAACAATGATCATAACAGAGCTCTGTTCATCAAAACAAGAAAAAGCCCAATGAGAACTAAATCACTTAAATCTGATCAAAATAACGACTTCCAGATATGGAAACATAACACCTTTTCAGCTACCACATCAAATGGAATCAGAACTAACACGATGTGCTAAGAATCCAATGGTAATAAAAACTAAATCCTGGTCTTAATCGAATTCACAGGCTTCTGCCGCTCCTAAAACATCGATTGAAACACAAAGCACAAATTTTCCATAATTTGAGCTGTTATAAAACGTAAATCAACGAATCTTATGAAAAATTTACCTCTTGAACATCAAAATAAAGCACATTCATCTTAAACGCCAAGCTCCGAGTAGCCAAAGACCGCGCAGAGGCAGATCTACCCACAATGCCCAAAACAAGACCACGACACCTGCGCATCCCACGGCACAGCGGCTGAACAGAGCCGAGCCAGCCGGAAGCAGAGAGTGTGTGACGAGAGAGGAGGTGAGTGCGGCGGAGCAAACCGAGGAAGAGAGCCATGACCGTATCGGCAACCTCCTCGGCACGCGACGTATCGACATGGACGAGGCGGAGGCCTAGGTCAGCGGCGAGGGCGGAGTCGACGGAGCGGTCGGAGGAGCCGAGGCAGAGGAGGAGCTGCCAGGGGCGGAGGCGGCGCTGGGCGGCGCGGGGGAGGTATGCGAGGGAGTGGATGAGGACTGCGGCGGCGGACTCGATCTTTCCATCGGAGAGGCGGGCGAGGGAAACGTGCTCGACGGAGGCTATGCCAGAGAGGGACTCCTGCTCGAGGGAAGGGTCGTCGATGCAGTTAAGAGAGACCACAAGGGGGAGGGGCGCAGACCTATGATGGTGGGCCGCAGAAGCAGAGGATCTCCCTGAGTCTCTCACTATAGTCGTCATCACCTTCTTCTTCTTGAATTCTCAGAGCTTCTGGTTGAGTAGTAAGTGGCGAGGGTTTGTGGCAGTTGTCGTAATTTTGTGGAGTTCTTAGGGGTAAAGTTGGAATGGCGGATGCCCACCCTGCTTCTTCTGCTGCTGATGCGTCTTTTTTCGAGTTCTTCTCCCATGCTCGAGGCTCGAGGAAAGGGTGGAGCGTCCCCTCAATCTTTTCTTTTCCCCAAAATGCCCCTACGATTTTCTTCGATTTCAGTTATGTCCCCCTCCTTTTGTCAACAACAAATTCAAAGCCTCGATTCGTCCCTTGCTTTTTGGTCGTCTTTATTTGAATTCTTTCTTAACAACGTTGTTCTTAATATTTTCTTTCATCCCACATTTGTCCAAAAAAGTATAAAATAAAAAAAAAAAATATTGCCTTTTACATTCCAAAATACTTCCCAAGTTCTTTATCACTTATATTTAAAGCCCACTTTTTTTTTTTTAAGTATAGAAGCAATGATAATGAATACAAAAGTGTCTTAAATTATGATTTTTTTTTTCAAGTTCCAGAAAGACTAAGAAAAATAAATGCTAAGAAAAATCATTTTTTTATTGTTCGTTTAAAAAAATAAAATATAATTTAAATTAATTAAAATTTTAATTTATTTTGTTTTTATAACAAAAAGTTCAAATAAATAATTGAAAATAACATATAATAATAATTTATTAATTTTAAATATATTTTTTATTTTTCAAAAATCAAACAAAGCTTTCAAGATATAAATATGGAAAAAAAATGGATTACACAAGAGGGTGTTTAAATGACTGTCTTCTTTTTAGATGTATTCATGCTTGATCGAATCATTTAAATAAAGATATTAATAAAAATGAAATACAACTCCAAAACTTTAAATTTAAAGTGATAGAAATATAATCATGGTAATTTTTTTTATAATTAAAGAGTATTTAAGTAATAAAGGGTCCAAGATACAAGAAAGAAAGAAACAGTGAGAGTCAAAATCAACCCAAGTATGTACAGAAAAACCATTTATAATTATTCCATAGATTGACTGAGCACTGTTTACAACTATGGAAATGAATTCAAAAATGAGAACAATGTAAAATAAATAAATAAAAAGAAATCCAAAATCATGTGTTTGTATCTCCTACAATAATAACCAGAGCACAGCCTTCCCATAAAACATAGAAAAACCTCTACACAAGATAATAGAAAACATATCTATGTACTTTTTTTGGAAGCTCACAGAAACCCCATACTAACAAGCCGAGCCCACACCAAAAAGCCTATATCAAAGCTCCTGAACAAGTCACTCTGCATCTCCTGCAGCCTCATCCATCAAAACTTAAGGCTCTGCTTGTCCATGGTTTCAACCAACCTTGCATAAAATATACCCACATATTTATGATCGAGTACTCAGTTATCAGCTGAGATGGAAGAGTACGGAAGCTTGATGCGAATCTTTGTGTTAGAGAAATGTGTCGTCCTAGTAAACGAAAACTCTATGATTTCCACCCCCAAGTAACTAACCTCGTGCCTAAAGGACTGGAGCCATTGATTTACAAGTTTCTTACTCAGCCACAACCTTGGTATCTTTCAGACTTACAGGATGAGATCAGGTAGTTTTTTCGTTTCTTTTCTGTTCCTTTTCTATTGAGCAAGAACCACTTGAGTTTTCAAGTTAGACAATTAGGTTCAGAAAAACCTCCTCCTGAAGTTCCTGGTAGTTGCTTGATATGAACGCATGAGCAGTCCAACACCAATACCAATCCCAAGGCACATCCCAAGGCCAATGCCAACACCCACTCTTACACCAGCGTTAAACCATGTGAGTTGGCCATCCTCACCAGAGTACATGTCTTCTGAATGGAAACCATGTCCAATTTTCCCATCTGACTCATAATCATCATCTGCCTCTGTGATCTACATAAGCGCAAATGGGATCATAAATTGGTTAGCAGTAGAGAAACTAAATGAAACACAAATTCAGGCAGATTTTGTTTACCAGAGCAAGCTTTAGAAACCAAATGAATCAAAGCACACCTTAGACCACATTGAAATTGTGCTTCTCTATCATTCAGTCGCCAAAAAGGTTATTTGATACAGTGGGAAATTCAAAGTTACAAAACTGCACTGTAAGAATCATGTTTGCAACATATATACAAATTAAAAGTATTAATTCATTCTAGGATGTATCCACTTAATGTGGGTGCATCCATTTCATTCGGGTGCATCTGTAGGTAAAGGAGGTAAAATCACCCCACTTAAAAGATCTTCAGAATGAACTCTATCATGTTGTCACATCATTCTTATTTAATCAATATATAAATACAGGTAGATTTTTTTTTTTTTCATTTTAACTTATTCAAATTGTGCCAAATTCATCCATCAAATTTGCAGTAAACCATCTAGATAAATTAAAAAAATAAATAAATAACATAAGGTAAAGAGCATGAGTATGTCACATACCACCATCTAGAATTAAAGAATGCCCTAATCACTATTTTCTTCAACCAGTAGAGCACGAAAAAATATTGAAGCCATAAACATTTGCTTTCTAAAGAGCTCAGACACCATATGGAAACCAAAAATCAACCAGGTATAAAATTGATTTTTTTTTAATTGAGTGCCAAAAATAGGATCAATAACCTCCTCTTTCATTTTTATTTTTATTATTATTTTTCCTGATGAAATGAACCTTCTAGTTCACAATGACAATGAGGAACTTACTACAAAGAAACACAATGCAACAAGAACAAAAAATCAAAGTTATATGAATGCACGCATGTGTGTTTACCAATGAATTATCGCACTACAAATGAATTATGTATTTATCCAAGTGAAATTTTTCAATGATATAAGGGAAAATAACAACCGAATATGGTTATTGAAACAACTGCTATTGAGTATGGTGACTGTAGCAATGGTTCAACCATATCAGGAACAAGCAAATACAATCGGATATGCTCACTGAAGCAATTTCTCAAACACATCAGCAACCAGTTAATACCGCTGTTATGGCCAGTGAAACACTGGCTCAATGATATTAGCAGCTAGCTAATAACATTGGATATGATCAATGAAGCAATGGCTCAAACTAATCAGCAACAAGCACGTAGAACATTCAAGAGTAACAACAAGAAAATAGAACATTCAATAGTAGCTTATCACAAGACCCATCTTGGCAAGAGGATTAACTCTAATTTCATGACAAGCAACTGAGATATTTAGTAATATCACCAAACTTGAAACACATAATAGGATTACAAGATAAGGGAACCTTCTCATAGAAGGTCAAAAAAATTGCAATTTCATCATTAATTCACTGCAATGTAGACAATCTTTTGACTCAGTTTGTAAGCATAAATTTCAAATGGCCCTGATGAGATGTTTCTTTGATCCCATTCAAACCATTTAGATTTGCACACACAAGTTAACAATCTAAAACCCTACTTACATGGAAAAAGTTACAATAACTCAGGAAACAAGGCTTTAGAAATTAAAAACTATGAATTAAATTTTCACTGACGTGTAATCTAAAGCTCTGCTTATAAACCTTTTTTTTCTTTTTTGATAGGCAATCCAAATAAAAACACTACACCAAAGTATACAGGACAAAATCATGCATATAACCTTAAACATAACAAAATAACAATGAATCTTCAATATATATAAAGGCGGTATTGTGGACTCACTACTTTTTCTATGTTCAACTTTGGGTGGGATTATTAGTCAAACCTTAAGGATTTTTATTCTTCTGATTCTTTTAGGTTTATCTTGACCCAATCTTCGTAATTAGCTGGATAATTTCTAACTTTCCTAAAAGGCTCGGAACATTGTACTTTAACTACAACCCCGATCATTCATCTTCCAAGTCAGCAACTTAATATAAATCAATAAATCTTGTTGAAAAATTAGGGAGTTGATCACACTAATCATCTGTCTCCATTCTATTCTATCTAGGGTCATATTATATTAGGCCATCACATCTTTTCTTGCACAACATTAGTGACTGTTCCCATAAATACATACATATGAGCATTACTCAGAAACTCAACTTTTGAATGATAATATGGATCATCTCCTCTCTACGCATTCTTGGAAATAAAACAAAATAATACTGAGCTCAAACTAACGGCAAAATTCCATTACCATATCTTTCCGCTGACGAACCGTTCCATTACTGTTCTCCTGCGCCTTCCCAATCTCCTCACCCTCCGGAATTGCATCCAGCATACCATGCCTAGACGCTTTTTGCCGTGGACTTATCTGAATTGTCTTGGTGAGAATCACAGGCATGCTGGACGAACATCCCGCGATATAAACCTCAATGGAAGGCGAAGAGACCCCGAGCTTTGGCTGAAAAAAGGCTGATGACCCAGCCACAACCGAGGCGGCCGTGTAGCAATCCATGTCCCACCCGGTTCTCGAACCATTCTCCAACCCACCACTCCCATTCCCCCACGAAGATTCCATCCTCTCCAAAGACCCACATAGGATCATCTCCTCCTTCTCATACACCTCAAATTCAACACCCCCCGCAACCCTAACACTGTCTGTGCTCACGTAGATCACCTCTGACGACTCCTTGTCGAGTCTATCACGGCGAAGGGTCAACGACGCCGTTTCGGATGCAGGGATGCGTGCGCCATTGATTTCGAGAGAAACCCCAATTCCGCGGCGAATGTGGCACAAAGTGAGGTGGTCAGGGACGCTATCGATAACGCAAGGAGCGATTCGGACGTAGAAAAGCCGAATCTCAAGGGATACAGAGGGAGGCGATGAGTGCCCATCAATGATTCGATACAAATTCGACCTCGAATTCGGGCTTTTGGCGCTCGCTATTGATGAATTACCCTCTTCGTAATCCATGAAAACTGAACTAAATTCGACAATCGAAAATTATCTTCAAATTCAAGTCAGGGTTAAATCCATTAAAAACACCCACAACGTACAAAGAACAAAAATCAAGGGTATTCGATAGCAACCAGAATCGAGGGCTCTGGGCTCACGAGACTCTGAAATTGGCAGACAGATATGATCCACAATGGAGGGTTAGGGTTTAAGAACAGAGGCGGGGTCAGAGAATTATGTATGATTGGTTAGGGTTTTGAATTGGAAAAAATGGAAAAGAAAATTTAGGGTTTGGTTAGTTCAGATTTGGGAAGTGGGACTCAATTTGAGAAGAGAGAAGGAGTCAAAGAGCGAAGAGTGGCGAAACGAGAGGGATACGCAAAGGACAGAACTACCATTCTTAGCCACGTGTCTTTCTCCCATTGGCGTATTCAGTTAATCGCCATGCACCTCATGCACATATTCACAATAGCATACTTCGAATACTCTCGATAAATATAATTTTACTCGAAAATTCTTGATCTTTTCTTAATTTAAATATATTTTCTATTTCTATTTTAAAAAATAAAAATAATAGTAATTCTTAGATGAAATTCATCGACTTTCTAATTGTTAGAGAAGAAAAAATATTTCTTAAATTTCACTAATATTATAAAAAGAAAGAAAACATTCTAGGAAAACATTCTAAATATATGAATAGTTTCCAAAATATTCTCAACTTTTTTAATTGTTTGTTGACGTACTATTAAAAAAAATTGAAAAAAACCTTAAATTTATTTGAATTTTAAAAATAAATTCTAAAAAATATTATTGATAAATTAAAAATCTTATTATCATTATTTTTGTTTAAAAAAAAACTACTTTTAAGAAAATACAATGCATATTATTTTCGTATTTCGTTTGAAGAAAATAAGATTATATACTTATAATAAATTTCACAAATGAATTTTTATTTTTTTTCTATCTCAAACATTCTTCTCATTTTTTTTACATATATCATAGTATTGTGCTAATAATGTGTTGTAAAATAAAAACATGTGGAAAAAAATAAAAGAGAATAAATAGAAATATTCAAATAAAGGTATAATATTATTTTATTAGCATGTCTCCCTTTTTTAGATATTCGGGAAAATTTTACATCAATATAAATACATCCATAAGTTCCAAAAAAAAAAACAACTTTCATATAATAGTTTTCAAAATTTAATTTTCAATTATTTTCTAAAATAAAGTTCTACTTAAAGAATTTAAATATAAAATTTTACATGTAATGAAAAGTTTTCAGGGTATTCTTAATATTTTTAATTATTTATCAAAATATTATACAAGCAACACATAAAAATGCTTCAAAATTGTGTGTAAAAAATAACTTATTTTTAGAATAAATTGTTCAAAATTATTTTTAATGAAATATTTATCAAACATGTTAAAACATGTTTATGTATCAAATTTATGAATGATATGTTAAATTTTTTTAAGGATTGAAAATCTCTGGAGTACACAATTTTCAAAATGATTAAATTATTTGAAATAAATATTAAAAATCACATATCACATTTTAGATCAAGTCATAGTAATAATGTAATTGATTGAAAATATGTCACAAGGGGTTACAATTGTTGCACTGGAATTCCCGAATAGTTCATAAAAATGGCTAATAATATAAAGAAATAAATTGAAATAAAAGATTTGAGAATATTTTTTTTTTTTCTTATGCAAATAGTTCATGTCAATCTTTGCATTTTTTATTTATTTATTTTTTAATATAAACCAAATCCCAACTCATTAAAATCCTACTTTAGTTATTTATTTCTACTTCATTTATTATCAAATCAACACATTTTAATCCGTCAACCTTTGCATGTTTTACATTTTGCACCTTCATATTTAAAACTTAATATTTTGACTCTTCAAAATTGTTAAAATGCAACATTTTATCCCTTAAATTTTAAAAAAATTATAAATAATTTAATAAGCAAAGAAACAATGCTAAAATGTAAAGAAAAAATATCCAAAATTCCAAAAAATAAGTTTCATGACCAGTCGCAGTCATACAAATACCCATTTAAAATAAAAAATTAAAACTAATAATTACTATATTTTGAAAATATTTTAAAATTTTCTCATAAAGATTGTCAATTTAAAGTTGATTTTACCTTGGATTTTATAATTTGAGGTAAAATGTTGGTATTTAATAAGTTTTGGGGATAAAATGTTTTGCACGTGATCAAAGTATAAAATATATTAAATGTTTAAAAAATAAAGTGTGTATAACCCAATTTTTTTATGATGGGAATATAATGATGGGACGTATTTTAATTTAATTAAAATTTTAGAATATTAAATTATATTTATTTTAAATAAAAATATTTTATGAAAAAACATCAGATTAATCCAATCTTGAAGTCAAAAAAAGTTATTTTAAACAAATCTTGTGAAGGGAACTTAAAGAAGTTGATACTCAATTATTATTATATATCCACATGTAAAATTGTAATTTAATCTGTAATTTTGTGAGTAGTGCCAAAAGAATATTTCGTACAAAGGTGGGAAAGAATTATACCACGTGATGTGGGCTCATGCCGTGTCATCTACAAATAGGCCGGCTAAGCGAAGACCTACACCTGGCCCCCGGGCCCCCCACCAAATCACTATAAAAGCTGCTGAGTATCACTGACGTGTCATAAAATAATTGAATTACCAACTGTAGCCAATCAGATCTCTCCACGCTTCAATTCAAGTTCTTCTCAACTATATCCACTCGTACCAAAAATTTACTACTTGCACTGATACTTCCAACGACATAAAGCCACGTCATACCATCTTATGATGTGGCATGATGTAATTGGGTTGATGAATCGGGTGCAGGAATCGAAAGTGGTAGTGACTGCATAGAATGTAAATCACTATAAAAGCTACTGAGTATCGCTGACGCGTCATAAAATAATGCAATTACCAACTGTAGCCAATCAGATCTCTCCACGTTTCAATTCGAGTTCTTCTCAACTATATCCCCTCGTACCAAAATTCACTGCTTGCACTGATACTTCCAACGATAGAAAGCCACGTCATACTACTTTATGATGTGGCATGATATAATTGGGTTGATGAATCGGGTGCAAGGATCGAAAGTGGTAGTGACTGCAGAGAATGTAAAGGAGGACAATGATTTGGTAAACCGCCCATTGCGTACATCCTATCCAAAGTGCGTGCCACGTGTACAGGTAGGACTTGTCTCTTTCAACTTTTTTATTTTTTATTTTTTATTTTTCAGGTGTTTAATGAAAGCTGAAGCCTTTTTCACTTCTACTACTTTCCTTGGGTACTTTCACCTGATTTCTTTTCAACGTGACGTGTCAAACATTACTTTTTGATTTTTCTTTTTCTCTTTTTCATATTCATATTTTTAAATTTTTTTAATAAAATTTTTATTTTTAAAGATAACCCACTAAATAAAAAATAAATATTCATATTAATTGAAATTATGATTATTTTTTATCTCCTATTATAGATTGGGATTGTACTTAATTCTATTGATAACATCTAACTATTTAATTTTTATTATTAAATTCACATGATTGAAAATATTTTAAATATTAGTTTATTAATATTTTAAAAGCATTTAATTCATACTTTTAGACTTTATAACTCAATTGTCACACAATTGGTTATACATTTTAGACTTTATAATTCAATTTCACACCTTCACGCAAAGTGATATTTTCATAAATACATGAGTAAAAAATATTATATTGTTCAATATGTCAACAAGTTATATTTTGAAACCCTTTAAGTAATAATAATAAATATTATATTTTTAAAAAATTTAAATTCTATGTATTTTATATAAAAGGAGAAAATAAATAAATTTTTTCCATGTAAAATTTTCAAGATTCAAATGGAGAATTATGGCCCTTAATATTTAAATAGCAAGTCAACAAATTCAAAGAAAAAAAAAAGACGAAAAAAAAAGAAAGTTTTTTATTTATTTATTTTCAATAATATAATAATACAATAATATTTACGAACTTATTGTGATATTAAATTAAAAATATGTTTGACAGTGATTTTACGAAGTGTTTTTAACATCTTTAATATATAAAATATAAAAAATTTCAAAATAATAAAAATACTAAAAACACTTCCTAAAATCACGACATTCTAATACTATCGATTTTGAGCCCAAAACTTTCATAATTTTAGTACACGTCTAATCTCACCGACAATAAATAACATCTCTAAATTAATTAAATGTATTTTAAAATTACGAGTGTGATCATAAAGGTTGTAGGTGCAAAAACAAATAATATTTAGATTAAATTAACAAGTTAACATCGGTGGACATTGGACACGTTGTAAAGTTAATTGCACATTGTATACCATGGGCCTACAAAGGCATTGAACACGTTGTTATGGACTTACAAGGACATCGAACTTATCTAAAAGGGTGAGTTGTGAAATTCCTACTAAAATCAATCTTATTTATATATGATATAAAAGTTTTCAAAACATTTTTCATATTTCCAATTATTTCCTGTGATGCTTTAAAATAAAAAATAAAAAAAGGCTAAAAAATTATTATAAAAAAATGATTTTTTGGTTATGTTTGGTTTTGATAAATACTAAGAAAAAAAATATATAAAAAAATGATTTTTTTATATTTGGTTGTCATATAAAAAGTATAAAAAAAAATAAAATGTAATTAAAATTAATTAAAAACTTATATATTTTTAAATTATTTAATCTTTATATTGATGAGTTAAAATAAATAAAATGAATTTTTTTTCAAATTTTTTGGGAATCAAACATAGCATTAGACAAAAAAAAACCTATTTCAAGGAAAAATTTGTCAATTGTGTGTTTTGGAGTCCAAAAATTATTTTTTGGAGTAATTTCCAAATAAGTTTTAATATTTTTACAATAACTATTAATTATATCGACAATGCCCTAATTAGTATATTTTTGAAAAACATCTAAGCTCTGTTTGGCCTTGTTTTTTAAAACAATTATCAATAATTTTTAAGGATTTTTAGGAATAAAATTCAATTTAAAAAACTTAAATGTGAAAAACAATTTTATTAGCTTATTTTTCGTGAAGATACTATATATTTACATCACAAAAAGTAATTCAAAACATATTAACTATATTTTAAAAAATAATTTTTTTTGGGATAAAAATTTAAAAAGTTTGTCAAACGTATTTTTTTGACTTAGAAAACTATTTTTTTCTTATGATCCAAACATGGCCCAAAATTTTCTGCATCCACCTTGAAAAAACCCAGAAAAAATATTATAAAATATGGTCCAAAAAGTTTGTTGCTGGGAGGAGGAGTGGCTGGATGAATTAAGCCAAATTCAGCTAACTCATTACATTACCTTTGACATTCTAGATTTTACTCGTAGAATAATCTCAATAGCATGCATATCTAACTTTTGACTGATCGTACAGTCATTGAATCTTATTTTACACTTCCGGCGGCGAAGTGTAGCGGCCGGGATTATAAAAACGGCGAAGATTGCATGCCGACGCTGAGTGGTGGGGCCCGCTGCTTGTCCAGTATGCCCGATATGACGACTCACACCGACGGCCAAGAAGATTACGCAAATTCATTTTCACGCGCCTGTAAGCGTGTGGAAAAATCGATACACGGCTGAGGGAAAAAATTTCAAAAAACAACAGAATGTGGGGCCCACAACCGTACCTGAATCATGGGTTTATTTTATTTTATTTTTTATGTTATCGGAGTTTTTAAATAATGTAAAATTAATATTGAGATTTTAAAAACAGTTTTTTCGAAATAATTTTTAAATAACTTTTTTTAAGAAATAAAATTTTATCTGAGTTTTCTTAATTTTTTCTTCCTAAAAGCATAAAATATTTATGGAAAAATATCAAAAATTTTATTTAATTTTTATATTTTTAATTATTAGTCAAAATATTATAAAATAATTAAAAACACTTCAAATTTATTTTCACAAAAATTTGCTTTGAGGATAAATGTTAAAATACCCATTTTTATTAAATATTTAAAAATATAAAATTTTAAGAATGGTTTAAAAAAAAAAGGTATTAAATTTTTTTACTTGCTTAATTATTGAAATAATTTTGAAATATTCTTTCTATAAAAATTACTATATTTTATATGAAAGTCTTTATAAAACTCCATAAAATAATATTTTTGGAATGAAGAGAGATTATTATTTTAATGGGTTATTGATTTATTACTAAATAAATAATTATTAATTATTAATAAATAAATATTTATGATAATTATTAAAATAATATAATTAGAAGTATAAAAACCTTTAAAAAAGAAGAGATGATTATTAATTATAAAAGATAGAAAAACATATCAAAGAAATAAATGTGATTTCAAACTTTATACCATAAAAGATCAAAAAGTTAAATAAAAATATATAAATTATAAAAAGTTATTCAATTATTTTTTCTAAAAAAGTTACTAATTTAATAAAATTATTAATTTAATACATTCATGGGAGTTGACATTAAAAGATTTTATTATTTAAGTAAAATTATTAATTTATAAAATGTTTATTTATCTAGATTTTATTTTCTAATTTTAAAATGGAAAACAAAAAATATCCAGACAATCACTAAATTTTTGTATCTTTATATTGTTGGAATTTGATGATTTTTCTCATATATATATATATATATATATATATATATATATATATATATTTTACCCTTGTTATGATCCATGCTCTAGATCCTTCCACAATGATTTGGAAGAATGTAATGAAACCCACTAATCATTTTCTTGATTGTTGAAGAATTTTTTTTTTTGAAATTTTTAGTCATGATGGGAAACTTGAATATGATCGTGAAAATAGGAGTTTTTGGTTGGTTTTGGTTGAAAACTGGAAGATTAATAAAAAAAAAAAACCATAAACAAATAAAATAATAGAAGTGGGAATACAAATATTTTGAAAATTTAGTGATGATGGAAACTTGGATGTGATTCTAAAAAATACGAGTCCTTTGAGTGGTTGAGATTGAGGAATGCAAGTTAATCTAAAAAGAAAAAAATAAAATAAAATAATGCAAGTGGGATAGCGTGGTTATCACGCCCACACACATCCATTGCTTGGATTTTCGAAAAATATTATATCACTATTCTCAAATCTCCGCCACCTCCACCTCCTCCTCCACCACCTCCTCTAGAAAGGGATGTTTCTTTCACTGCTTCACCATGGCATGATACCTTTAATTCTCTCTTCTATTTATCTCTCCCCACTTGTAGTTCACGTACTACATTTTCGTATATTGCCCTTTCTTTCTCAACGTGATTTGATTCTCTTTCTCTTCCCAACTTTCTCTTTCCTATTCTGCATTTGTTGTTTTCTTCTTCATTTTTCTGATTCCGTGCAACGCTTCTCCATCTTTTCAACAAACCCATTATTCCATTTCCCTTTCTCCTCTTCCTCTACTTTTTTCCTGAGACACCACCCTCTATTCATCTCATTTTTCTTAGTACTGTCTCTCTCTACCCAGTATTCTCCTTTCCTCCACCTCTGCTTTGTTTCCTAAAGATATGAAGGTTGGTTGGTTGGTGGGCTGTTGTTGATTCGCTCCGTGTATCATTTTCTGGATTCTGATTCGATTTTCTTGACTGGGTCTTGGTGGGTGTTTGGTTTCTAGGAATCTGAAGGGGGAGAATTCTTTTTGGGTCCTTGGATTTACCATCCTCTCCCTTTTGTTGATTCCTAGGAGTGTCAATTTACATGGGCCCTTTTCTTTTCTCTCAACTTTTTGGCCTTTTTTTTATGTTCTTTGATTCATGAGACTGAATTCTGAATTGGATCTTTTGGTTTTCCTTGATTTGTTTATCTGTTAATTGGTTCTAAATTGAAGTGTTTGTTGTTGCAGAAGCTTGTGCTGAAACTGGATTTACATGATGACAAAGCCAAACAGAAGGCTTTGAAGACAGTTTCTACTCTTCCAGGTACTCCAAAATTCCATTCCAACTTTTCCAAATCTGTTTGTCTCCATGGGAACTAGTTTCTTCTGAGATTTTTTTTTCTTGAATCATCCAACAAAATTCTTGAAGCCATAGATTTAATCAGTTTTGTTTTTCTTGGTGGTCCAAAATGAATGACTGATGCAGGGATTGATTCCATTTCCATGGACATGAAAGAGAAGAAATTAACAATAATAGGAACAGTTGATCCAGTGAATGTAGTGAGCAAACTGAGGAAATATTGGCCAACAGCAGACTTAGTGGCAGTAGGGCCAGCAAAGGAGCCAGAGAAGAAAGAAGAACCAAAGAAGGAAGAACCCAAAAAGGAGGAGGCCAAAAAGGAGGAACCCAAGAAGGAGGAGGAGCCAAAGAAAGAGGAAGCACCACCAGCCAAGAAGGAGGAAGAGCCCAAGAAGGAAGAACCCAAGAAGGAAGAAGAGAAGAAAATAGACCCAGTGATGGAGCTTGTCAAGGCATACAGGGCATATAATCCACACATGACCACACACTACTATGTTCACAGCATGGAAGAGAATCCAAATGCTTGTGTCATCTGCTGAAACTAATGTTAGAAGAAATCGGCAAAGGAGTCCAAAGGCTATGGAGGATCATCATCATCATCATCAGCTCTTGTGTATACCCGCCCATGTTTCATTCATCTCTTGAAGAGTAAGTGTTATATGTAGAGATACATAACAAATAAGTTTTGGAACTTGTTTCTAATGCTTCCTTATAAATCATATTTTGGGTGATTCTAAATTTTCATAGTTCCATAGATTTTATATATTGCTGTCTGTAAAAAAGCAGCTTGAGGTGTGGGGGAATGGCAGCTGGAAAGAAAGGAATAAGTCATGTGATGAAGGGGTTTTGGTGGGTCTCTGAAATTTTGCTTTTTGGATCTCTCACTCTTTTTCTTTTTTTGGTTCTATTTTGTGGGTTTGTGTTGAACGGTAGGGAGGAGTCACTGTTTGGTGGGTCTGGTAAAAGCTTTATGTTTTTGGGCCATTCCTGCAGGGCTGCAGAAAGGTTTTGTGGTTGGAAAATATTGGTAAAGTTGTCAAAAATAAAATTTTACTTGAAAACTATTTATTTATTTATTCATTCTATTGTCTAATTATTTACTGCAAAATGTCAAAACCTCCTAAAGAAGTTTTCAATTATTTTAATATTTTTTAAAATATTATTTTCAAATAAAGTGGGTGAGTGGATGGTCTGAATCAATCCAGTGATGGGACAAGAGTGTACCAAACTTTTGGTTCAGGATTCACATGAGACCCCTACTTCTCAATTAGTTTGTACACTCCATACAGAGCATGTGGCTATCATTAACTTGCTGCATAAATAAAAAGTTTTCTACCCTTTTAACCAGAGATTCCATGTGAAAAGTCCTGACAATTCCCCTCCATTCTCCTCCTCCCTCTCTTTTCTATTTCTGGCCTTTTGAGTGACTTTTGTATGCCTCTTCAATATTTGAGTGTTATTGAGGTGAATAATGAAATGTTCTTTTATTTATAAAATAAAAAATCATGATTATATTAGGAAGAATGTGATGACAATGGAAATTTTGAAAAACAAACATTTTTTAAATACCATTTGGATTATTATAATGATTTTATTTTAAAAGTTTTTTTCTTTCTAATTTCTTATATTGTCTTATCAAGACATCTTCAAAAAGAAGTGATTTAGATGAAGGGAATTAGAAATGGACAGAAAGGTTAATCTCTACCATAATCCATATGCATCATGGATAGTGAAACTGCACTACCAAGATGTCATTTTTGTGAGAGCAAATGCTTATCTCCAACGATGGATGTATATCCAACCCACCAGTTAATTCCTTGCAAACAAAGATTGGATGAGGAAAAAGGATAAAAAAATTTAAAATCCAAATCTGGGTTTCACTTTTTTTCATGACCACTAATGTGATTTTTTTTCAATAAAATCAAGAACAAGTTGCAATTAATAAGAAAAAGCTTAATCACTTAAGCCACTTATTAAAAAAAGTTGGATGTATAAGCCAAATATGACCACTTAATTTTTTTTGTAATTTAGAAAACACATCACACAAACTTTTGATGTGATCTCTGCTTTAAGTAAAAATCCCCTGTTTCGGTCACACTTTCCACACACTACAATGCTCTGATTCGCCTCCTCGATTAGGATAAACTACCTATGGAGTCTGATGCTTTCCTGCCGAGGGAATGAATAAGCTTTGGCCTACTCTCCCCTGCACGCTAATAATAATACTGGATATGTCTAAAGCATAGATGGTCGGTTAGTTTGGTTGCTGAGAAAGACAGAGGAAAAGGAAAGAAAATTCTGCTAAGCAACAAAACCAAGCATATAAGAAAAATGTATGATCACATCGTCATCTGCATGGCCCAAATTGACAATAAAAACAGCATGCAGTGCTGTACTAGTCATATACCATATTCAACAAAATGGCAGCAAGCTTCCACACCAACCCTTGCAGATTATTCTGATTAATAATTTCAAATCAAGATCGGTTTTTCGGATGAGTCGATTCAACGTCATAGAATTTTTGGCCTATTGATGACATTATGCATGGAATGTTATCGGCTTCAGTTGTCGTGAGGTGCGAACCACGCCTGCCCATCAACTCTAATACCAATATTCTATGTGCCCATGTCCATCGTTGGAATGTTAATTTTTGAAAATACCATTAAAAAAGGACTTGTATCATATCCACATCAAAGTAATTTGCAAGCTGCCAATGGTTTATTCTCAGTTGATACGTCATTTTCAACTCATTTCTCGGTTCGGCCCATAGCTTGGCTTTGGGGTCCAGAAATGATCCAACAAGAACTCTAAGATGGTATTTGTTTTTTTTGGTTTTTTGCTAAAATCAATTTGTTTTCAGAATTTAGGTTGTTTGTTTTTTTACTTTTTCATGAATTATTATAAACTTTTTACTAAATAGAAAAAACTAAAATATGTAGCTTTTTCTAAATAGAAAAAATAAGATATTGGTTTTACTTTACTTTTTAATACTTAATAGAAATAAAATACTATAAAAACAAACAACTAAATATTTAACACTATTAAGCAGCAATCTATTTAGAATTAAGTAAAAAAACAAACACCACCTAGAACGGGATTTTAATGATACATAAAGGAGAGAAACATACAAGGTGTTTGGTGATGCAAAAAAAAACATGGTTGGCCCTTATTCTAAGACGGTTCTGGTTCTAATGTAGCAGATCTAGCATATAGATTACATGGAAAAGAATTATCAGATTGTAGATACAAAGGGTTATAGAATGCAGACTATACAAAGGGTTATAGAATGCAGACTATATTTAACTGCCTACCACTGAGTTTTGGCATGACAGATTATGAGTTCATTTTGACAGTGATTTTGAGAAGCGTTTTTAATTTTTTTAATATTTAAAAATTTTTATTTTTTATTTTTTAAGTATTAAAAATTCTAGAAAAACTTCTCAAAATCACTACCAACGCATCTAACTGCCAACCAATCAAGTCCTGGCGCGGACGAGTGGGGAATGAGGCATAGGGGAATGAGGGGACATCACAGCTTCATCGTATATCCGAGATGAGAAGCTCAGGCGAAGAGTGCTGTTTTTCCAGCGCTTGGCTTTGGTTGGTGCCTCTGCCTCCTCCTGGCCTTTGCCAACAAATGTTCTGATCCTTTTGAGTGCGACTTCAACAGTATCCTCATCCATATTAGCGAAGCAGACCCGAAACCATCCAGGCTCAGAGCACTGGAAGGAAGAGCCAGGCGAGACATTGAGCTTAACATCCTTGATTATGACGCGCCACAGCGCGATTTCCCCCTCTAGTGTTGGCTCTTTCAGGAGGTGGCGCAGGTCCATCCAGACAAATAGACCTGCATTGCTTTTCAAGCAGTTGATGTTGACGTTAACAAGCCCTTCTGTGAAGGTCTTATGCCTCTTGGCCAGCCTCCTTGAGCTCTCCATGAGGAAGTTGTCCACAAACTCATCATCAGACAGCATTGAAGCAAGCAAATGCTGAGTTTGAGACGAAACAAGGCCGAAACTAGACATCTTTCGCCCACAGCTCACGACAGCGTCATTGTATGAGTAAACTATGCCAACCCTGAAGCCTGGAAGCCCCAAGTCCTTTGACAGACTGTAAACAATGTGAATGAGGTTGGGGTTACATTCCACTTCATCCATAATTTCTGATACACTTACAAACCGAGGGGAGCTGAAGACAGTGGCTGCATATATCTCATCTGCCACCAAGTGTATGTTCTTCTCATTGATGAAGCTCACCAAGCTTGTTAAAGTCTCTCTACTCAGGGTGGTGCCAAGAGGGTTTGAAGGGTTGGTTATAATCAACCCTTTTACCTTGATGTTTTCTTCTTGGGCCTTTTGGTATGCTGCCTCCAAGGCCTCTCTAGTAATCTGGAAATTGTTCGCGCTCGTGCACTCAACTGGGCGAATCTTCACCTGTGTTCTCCATCTCAAGTCCCGGTCGAATCTGCGGCCAGAATGACAAAACCCAGTTAGCAAAACCGCAAAAACAGGGGAGATTTTTGGTCTAATCTTTACCTAATTGCGAAAATTTTCCAGTCCTAATGTGTATCTTACTAAGAAGCTAGAGGGGCTGATGCACTAATCAAACTATTGAGTAATGAGACTTTTCTTAAGCTTCTAAGTTAGGATAAAATTTTTGACAAATTGGAATAAAAAGAAAAACAAAACTGGGAAAGACCAGAAGTAGAAGAAAAAGTGGATGGTCCAAGCATATACAGCTGTTCAGTGTAGAAGATTAGAAACTTGGAATTTTCTCCCAAGCAAGAGGTCTACATTTTTGAATGGTCTAGTGTTTATATTCAATTGTCAAGTCCACCCAAAATTTGGACTCTCTCCCTAATAAGATTGCCAGCAATTACACCTCCATTTTTTGACCCTTAAGTATAAATGTTATTGACCTAACCCCATTTGAATTCCAAGCCGTAGATCCCACCCCACCCCTCCCTCTCAAGGTTGGTAAAGAAAAAGTTCATATTCAAATCCACGTGCTCATGGTAGCCCCCCACAATCATCCCCATCCTTTGCACCCATTTCCCCAACTAACAGCATATGGATTTGAATATGTGGTAGCAAACCCCAACAAAATAAATAAAGACTGCGATGTAAAAAGACTTTTTGAGAGTAGACTCACGCTGGATAATAGGGAGAAGGGACGAGGAAGGCCTCCCCCGGATCAGCCAAACAGAACATGATCATCTCATCAGCTCCGGTCGCTCCTCCGCTCATGACTATCCGGTCTGGATCGAACTTCACCCGCCCGCCTCTCGCCTTCGCCATGAACTTCGCCACAGCCTGCAGAAGAAAGTAATGTAGTTTATGTTACACCTACAGCTCAACCCATCACCATTACAACCACAATAACTACCAAGTGTATGTCGGTTTTCATACATTTCTGAACTGGGTCAAGCCATGGTAGTCTTGAAATATGGCGACATCTTTGAACTGGCTAATCCCTTCAGGCGTGCATATAGACGCTTTCGGGTTCTTGAGGATCCATTCCTCCATCAAATTAAATGAAAGCTGCCCAAAAAAATTTAGTTAGCTACAATGAATTTTGCTTATAAGCAATATGCTGAGTAACTGAAAGGAACATGTATAATATGAAGATGGAAACCTGATTTTCTGCCAATCCCATCTGGATTACTCCGTTGGGATTCTTCGTAGGGTGGAATGGATTTTCGTCGTAGGCTTTCCATCCATCAAAGTATAGCGAGTTCTCACCATGCATATCATTGGTGGCAATCTTAGACAAGCTCATGGTTTCTAAGTGTATCTCTGGATATGTAGCTAGCAAAGCAATGAGAGTGGGAAATGCCGATAGCTGTGGGGGAATATGTGAGAATGCAAGAGAATTTTATAGACCTCTGTACAGTTGAACACGGACCAAAAATGGGGAAATGGAAAATTTTCAAAGTAAGAAGGTAAGCCAAATCCCCCAGAAAATGAGAAAAATGGGAAGTGACCATATGACGTGGGGATACAAATCGTAATGCCTTACGTTAGGTTCACAGGGACATGAGAGGGTAAGAACCAAAAGACTACTGAATTCTATTTTTTTTTCCCAGGTTGAATCTAATTTGTTAGGCTCTTGCAGAGGGAAAATTTTTTAGTGGGAAAATACGAGGAAGAAGTTCCCACGAAGAATCAGGAGATTCACAAGGTTTGAAATTGGGCGGCTCTTTTGACTTTTTTGCCTTTGTCTTTTGGTCCGGGTAAGAGTCACACAAAACACTAGACACAAATTTAATCGGAGACAACAATATAAACTCGTATCCATCAAAGTTCAAATATCAGACCAAAATACGAAGAAATAAGATAAAGTATAACAAAATGTTCACGGCAAATATTCATTGTCGGGAGGACCCCCGTCGGAGGACGGTTAGCCAAGGCCAGCACACGGAGATCGGCCGACAGGTTATGGAAAATGTTAGGGTTGTGGTGGGGCAAAAGCAAATGGGGTAGTGTCATCAAAAAAATAAGTGTACATGGTACCGACTTCACTTTTAGTTGGCGGATGTGAGATGTCGCAACCTACATTTGATTTTCAATATATAATGATGGCCATCTTTAAGCCAATAAGTTCTCAATGGTTTCCTTTTGTACCAAAAAGCGAGCAGGCAAGTAGACTACGCAGTGGGTATTAGAGGTTTCCATCTGTTAAATCTAAAATTAATATGGACCCAATTCTCATTTTTTTGGGAATTATTGTAGTGTAAATTGGAAAAAATGTTAGTAGAGGATTGAGACAATTCTAGGTCGTAGACTTGTAGCAGGATTGACTTATTTTGGTGGACTGATTATCACGATCATTATTCCACCAAATAATTTTAAAGAATGTGAAATAAATGAAGACAATTTCAAATTGGTATAAAAGTTATGTTTATGAGTCAAATTATCCAACAATGTGATTATAGGGGTGATCGATCTTCGTGTATAGAATGAATTATTCAATTCTTGAATATATATTAAACCAACACTTCAATGTTAATAAAAGATTTGATAACAAGACTATATGGAGGGTACAATTCCAAGGGTGTAAACTTGTAAAAGGATTGACTTGATTTAAAGAACTGATTATCGCAATTGTTATTCCATCAAATGATTTTAAAGAATATGAAAGGAATGAAAATAATTACAAATTAGTATCACAGTCATGCTTATGGGTCAAATGTCCAACCACGGGACTATGAGGGTGATCGATTTATAAGTATAGAACCAATCATTCAATTTGATTCTTGAATATAAAACCAACACTTCAATGTTAATAAAAGATTCAATAACAAAACCATATGAAGATGTGAGAGATTTCTATACATGGAAAGAAAAATTAGTCCAGACCGTTCTTTCACCTTTTTTTTTTTCTCTCTTTTGTGCAATTATTTTTGCATATAAAATTGCAAATATTGTTGATAAGGGATTATGACAACTCTACGACCGTATACTTGTAGAAGGATTGACTTATTTGATGGACTGATTATCATAGTCGTTGTTTTATTAAATAATTTTTAAGAATGTGAAAGAAATAAAGACTTACAAATTGATATCAAAGTTAAGAGTCAAAACACTCGACAACATGTTTATCAATGTCGTTAATTCTTGATACAAAAACCATGTCGTATCAACCTCGACAAAAATATTCAATAAACATCAACGATATCTACATCAATAACACCTTTGTTTTGTTTTTCTTTTAGCAAGTGGGACTACATGTACGTATTTTAAATGGAAACTTAGTATGCACCATTTTTGTTGGTTTTTTTTTTTTGGTAATTATTTTGTATATAAAATAGGAAATAATTCAATAAATGATTAAGACACTTCTAGGATTTTAAACTTTTCAAAGGATTGACTTATTTGATGAACCAATCGTCACGATAGCTATTTCATTATATTCTTTTCAAAAGAGTACCAAAGAAATAAAGACTCACAAATTGATATCAAAGTTTACAATCATAGTCAAATTATCGAACAACGTAACAATTAAGACAATCGATTACTAAATATAAAATCAATCGATGACGTAAAATCAAGAGTTTAGCCTTAACTAAAACAACTCAACTTGGGTAAAAAATTCCATCAAAATTAATTAAAATAACTACACGTGTTTGGTAAAAAGGAGTCAACCAAAATCTCCATCCAACAACATCAAATCCAAATATTCCATCTCAAATTCAACAAATTCCAAAAGACAAATGCAAAATGGATGAAAAATAGCTTTACTTTTAAGTTACTTGCGATCCAAGGTATTGTAGGTGGTGGTTGGTGAAAAAGTCTTTCTTTTTTTAAAAAAAAAAATTAATATAAGATGTTGATACTACACTGTTTTGGGTCTAGTCAATCACACGTGATATGCTCTTCTCAATCTAATTAAGTTCCAAAAAGTCAATGGCCTTTGATCGATATGGTCTCCAGTCTCCACCACAAAATATATTATTTATTTATTTATTTTAATGAAAATAATCTTAAAAAAATCCAGACCATCCAGAATGGTCTGCTTCAGCATTCATTCCGCGGGCCAACCACAGATTGTGAACGTTAATTAGGGGCTCAATTATTTTGCAGACACATCAATTAATGATAATTTAATTCTGTTTTTAATTTCTTGCAACAAGTAATGTGATCGTTGTTACCATGTATCGCATCACTCTATAAAGTTCTTGTACCTTATTTTATATTTGCAATGCTCTAGAAGTAGTTGAATTTGCAATTTTAGGGCATGTTGTGCAAAATGTTTTTGAAAAATAGGTTTTAAAAATCACCCTCGATTATTTTTTGGAACATAATTTTATTTGAAACTCAAATTCCAAAAACAATGTTTTCAATTTATTCGTGTCTATTTACATGGAATATAAAAATTTTCTAAACATTTTTTATATTTTTTTTATTCATAATATTTTAATAGGGTTAGTTTTCATCCTAAATGACACTTTTTATAAGTAGAATAATTTCTTATTTACATTAAATTATAAATATAATTAACCTAATGTTTTATTCTTGAAAAACTAAAGAAAAATATAGGGAAAAAAAAAGATAAAATAAAATAAAAGATAAATTATTTTTACATGTTTTGTTAAACTTGTTAAACTCATTAAACTTTTTTTAAATAAATAATTAAAAAATTACATAATATAGGAATTGTTGGATTGTTGAACTTGAATCAATTTTGTTGCGCTTCGTTCAGGATGTCCATGACTTAATTGCTCGATTAGCTCGTGGGAATTGAAGGGAGCAGGACTTCCTTGAGAAATTTTTTTATATGATAATTGACGAATTTGCCTCTATTATATATTTTATCATTTTATATTTAAGAGTTTTTTTTAAAGAGTATGACTGTAATGAAGATGTGTATTTCAAGAGTTTCGTAAGCATAAGTATCACATTAATCCCCTCTTATCACTTGGTTAATAAGAATCAAAAAGCCGTCTTCATCTACTCTCTGTTCTGACTCTATTTAAAGCATTTTCTTAATATTATTCTTTTTTTAATTAGTGAACTATTAAGTAGTTGTGCATTTCGTAAGCATAAGTATCACATTAATCCCCTCTTATTACTTGGTTAATAAGAATCAAAAAGCCGTCTTCATCAACTCTCTATTCTGACTCTATTTAAAGCATTTTCTTAGTATTATTTGGACTATACATCTTTAATGTCTTTGTAAAAAGTTAGAATGGTCCTTGGCATTGGTTGGACCGTCGGTAAGAAAAAAAAAATTATTACCTTTTTCTTAATACCTTTGAAAGCATAACCTAAAATAAGAACTGCCGAATTAAATAAAAGTGCAATTATTAGTCAAAAGCAAATGTTTTGCCGACAGAATACTAAATGAAGCCATTGAATATGGGAATGGGGAGTACTCAAAAAAAGGTAATACAAAAGCATAAGGATCACAGCAAGGTGGCCATCATTACAAAAAGATTTGATAATAATAATATCATTACTATAATGAGTACAAAATTTTGAAGTCAAATAAAAGGAGAAAGCTAAATTAATTAATTAATTAATTAAAATCAAAGTATGGGTTTCTACCAAATGAGTGTAGATCCTAAAAAATTGAGGTTGTGGTTCACATGGTGGCTTATGGGGTGTGGGTCAACCATCAATCCATGTTCTCTTGTGTATAAACTCTTTGGAGCTTCTTTGTTGTTTTAATTTCATAGATCTTTTAATTTTTTTTTTTTTAATAATTTTTAATTTTAAATTTATTTTATTTTATTGTGGGGATGGGCCATCCCAAAAGTGGTCTTTGGAGTGTTATTGGGTGTGATCCATTTTCATACTTTTTTATTAGATTTTCACACTTTTTCAAAAGTCAAATTATGGGACTTTGACACGTGTAGAATGGGAATTGAAATTTCTACCCTTATCTTCCAACTCTCCTAAGCCCGCCTAATCTCCCTCTCTCTTAATATTATTCAACGTGTACCGATCAAAAAAATATTTTTCAACATGTAGTGATCAAAATGTTTAATTGTTCCTCAAGGAAGTGAAAAATATTTATCAATTATTCAAATCAAAAGTTTGAATAGACTTTTCTTTTGAATAAATTTTTTATTTTTAACTTTGGTCCATAAAGTTGAAAGTAGGTAATGAATTTTAAAGTAGAATATCGATCCGGTAAAAGTAAAAGTTTGATTACATATGAAATAATTTTTTATATAAATATAAAAATAAAATCAATGTTTTATTTTTTTTACTTTAATACCAACAATATTATTTGAAATAATTTTTTTTCTTTTCAAATTATAAGCAAAATTCTACTTCAAATTAAAGTTATAATTTTTAAAAATGATATTTATATCTTAAAAATTTTATGCAAATTATTCAAATTGGTGTAAAAAAACTCAATAAAGAGTTTTTTGATTTTTTAAAAATTAATCCAAACATCATCTGAACTCTTTTTAAATAGGGTAAATAAGTATATGAACTCTAATTAACCTTGAAAAAAAAGTTTTCATAAGCCACTTCAAAATATATATTTTTTATAAAATGGAAAGTATTTATAAATAATAACTAATTATTTAAAATGTCTAAAATTCAAAGATTTGAATAAGCTATAAATCATTCTACCTAAGTAGTTGGATTTGCCCTATAAAATAAAAAATATTTATGTACTAAATAAATTATTTAAAATAATTCAAACATTTGAAATGACTAGAAACCATTATTTTTCATGGTAATTTTAAATATGTTAGAAAATAATTTTAAAAAATAAAAAATAAAAATACTAAGAGGCTTTGTGTTTGATTTCTAATTTTTATTTTAATAATAAAATAATTTCATTTAATTTAAATTAAAAAGTAATAAACACACCAAACAAACATAATTTTACAAAAAGAATCAATCTTATTAAAAATAAAAATATTTATGATGTATACACATATACATGTAAAATAGATGAAGTGTACAAGAGAACGAAGAAATTCCCTTTGCCTCCCAAAATCACTTAGGTTATGTTTAGTTCCCGAAAAGTACAAAGGAAAGAAAAAAATGTTAAGGAAAATGATTTTCTCATGTTTAATTGTCCTATAAAATATTTCAAAGAAAATTAAATATAATTAAAATTAGTTAGAATCTTATACATTTTAAAATTATTTAATCTTTATATTGATGAGTTAAAATAAATAAAATGAGTTTGAAATAATGAATAAAAATAATTTATCATATTTAACTCTATTTTTTATTTTTTTTCACTTTTTATTTCCTTTTACTTTTCCTCTCTATTTTATTTCCTTTATATTTTTCCTCAAATTTTTCGAGAACCAAACATAGCATTAATAAAAAGAAATGAAAAATGAAAAAAAAAAATCACATTCATGGGATTATGGGAAGTGAGAATAGTCCCACGTGGCTATAGTCACCATGGTCGGTGTCACTAAAAATTCCAAAACCACCTTCTCCTCTTCCTAGTTGGGTCAAATTTCCTTTTCAAAAAGTCAAACTCCCTATTTTTATCAAAGAGATGTTACGTTGGTTACTGTGCAACTCTCTTCTTACCTTGAAATGCATGTGGAAAAGAAGAGCAACTACCAAGTAAATAGAACCGAAACTACTAAGAAAGGAGAACGAGAGAATAACTTTTGTAAAAATGATTTTTATATGAGCTAAATGCTAAATTCAATAAGAAAATAGTATTTTTGAAAATAATTTTTACATGAGTTAAATATCATATTCAATGAAAGAGTAGGACTTTGTTTGGTAATTGTTTTTTAAAATAGTTTTAATTTTTTTTTTTTAAGAATAGTTTTTAAAAACTATTTTTTGATGTTTTGTAGAAAAAAAATCTATTTCCTTTTAAAAATGAAAAAAAAAATCACATTAATGGCTCAAATTTCCTTTTCAAAAATTCAAACTCCCTTATTTTATCAAGTAGATGTTCCGTTTGTTATTGCCCAACTCTCTTCTTATCTTAAAATGCATGTGGAAGAGAAGAAAAAAAAAACTAGCAACCAAGTAAATAGAACCAAAACTATTAAGAAAGGAATTTAAATTCAACCAGAGAATAACTTTTCTAAAAATGATTTTTATATAAGCTAAATGCTAAATTCAACGAGAGAATAGGGTTTTGTAAAAATAGTTTTTACATGAGTTAAATATCAAATTCAACGAGAGAATAGAGTATTATTTGGTAATTATTTTTTAAAATAGTTTTGAAAAATAATTTTTAAAAATAGTTTTTAAGAACAGTTTTTAAAAACTATTTTATGATATTTTGTAGAATAAAAGTTTGTTTTCTTTTCAAAATAAAAAATAAAAAAATCACATTGATGGGAAGGTTAGAATAGTCCTATGTGGCTATAGTCACCATTAGTTATAGTCGGAGTCACTAAAAATTCCAAACCCACCTTCCTCCCACTTCTACTTGGCTCAAATTTCCTTTTCAAAAATTCAAACTCCCTTATTTTATCAAGTAGATGTTCCGTTTGTTATTGCCTAACTCTCTTCTTATCTTAAAATGCATGTGGAAGAGAAGAAAAAAAACTAGCAACCAAGTAAATAAAACCAAAACTACTAAGAAAGGAATTTAAATTCAACCAAAGAATAACTTTTCTAAAAATGATTTTTATATAAGCTAAATGCTAAATTCAATGAGAGAATAGGGTTTTGTAAAAATAGTTTTTACATGAGTTAAATATCAGATTCAACGAGAGAATAGAGTATTATTTGGTAATTATTTTTTAAAATAGTTTTGAAAAATAATTTTTAAGAATAGTTTTTAAGAACAGTTTTTAAAAACTATTTTATGATATTTTGTAGAATAAAAGTTTGTTTTCTTTTCAAAATAAAAAAATAAAAAAATCACATTGATGGGAAGGTTAGAATAGTCCTATGTGGCTATAGTCACCATTAGTTATAGTCGGAGTCACTAAAAATTCCAAACCCACCTTCCTCCACTTCTACTTGGCTCAAATTTCCTTTTCAAAAATTCAAACTCCCTTATTTTATCAAGTAGATGTTCCGTTTATTATTGCCCAACTCTCTTCTTATCTTAAAATGCATGTGGAAGAGAAGAAAAAAAACTAGCAACCAAGTAAATAAAACCAAAACTACTAAGAAAGGAATTTAAATTCAACGAGAGAATAACTTTTTTGAAAATGATTTTTATACAAGCTAAATGCTAAATTCGAAAGAATAGGGTTTTGTGAAAATAGTTTTTACATGAGTTAAATATCAGATTCAACAAGAGAATAGGATCTTATTTAGTAATTGTTTTTTAAAATGGTTTTAAAAAATAGTTTTTAAAAACTATTATATGATATTTTGTAGAACAAAAATATGTTCGAGAACCTAAAATGTTTTTAACCTGTTTTTAATATTTTTTAATATTTTTAAATATATTTTAAAAATAATTTTTATGTCCACAACTTTATTTTTAATCATTATATATGTTTTTATAATTATTATTTTTAAACAACTTTCAAAAAACAAATTAAAACAACTAAAAAAATGTTCTTTGAAAACACTATGTTTTCTTATTACCAAATGTGTTTTCCAGTTTTTTTATTTAAAAAACAGAAAATTGTTTTTGAAAACAGTTTCCAAATAGGGTCTAGGATTTTCCAAAAATAATTTTTACATGAGTTAAATATTAGATTCAACAAGACTTTTTTAAAAACAATTTTTACACAAGTTAAATATAATTATTTTTATATTTTATTGGATTGTTGAATATGTGCATGATTCAAGTATCCACAATATTATTCAAATCTATAATTCATGTCATTTTGATATTAGCAAATAATTCACAGCTCAAGTATTATCAACCGTAAGTATATAATGTTGTGTAAATAATTATAGTATTTTGTCCCACATATGATTTTAATGTCGATATATCATATAGGTTTCATTATCCTTGAAAATATTCAAATTTGCCCACAATAAGTGTCATTTCATGTCTACAAATATTTTGGAGGAGTTTATACACATTTTTCAAACCACTATATATATGACAATAATCAATTATAACAATTTTGTCGTGACTACATTATCAATAGGGTTTTATTCAAAATTTGTAATAATGTCCATTTGATTTTCTTGGATTCTACACGTGAATACATGCTTTGAATTATATTTAATCTCTTTCTTTATTATTCAACGATCGTGAAGATGACTATTTGAGTCGGCAAAACTTATGTTCTTTCTTCATTATTCAACAATCATGAACATGAACATTTGAGTTGGCAGAACTTATGCATGCGTGCTTAATTATAATTGTGTTATATTATCTATATTATCTTTGTTATTCAAAATTTGTAACTCTTTTAAAAGAGATATTATTAGTCATTCATATCAATCGAGGAAAAAAGCATAGAAAAGAGACTAGATGGAAAGTAAAAAGAAAAGAAAGAAAAAATGAAAGAAAATTCAAAATAAATTTAAAATCAATAAATTATTCTTATATATTATTTTAAACTCTTTTTATTTATATTTTACGTTTTATATATAAAAATTAAACAATTTAAAAATAAATAAGTTTCTAATATTTGATTTTTTTTCTCATGTTTTTCATAATAAAATGGGAAATCATTGTTAACAATTTTTTTTTCTCAAAGGATTTAATAATTTAATATAACTTATTAACTTAAGTTATTAAACATATTAAAAATAACTTAATATTACAACTTAAAATTAAATATAACTTTTATAAATCAACTTAATGAATTTATAATTTAAGTATAACTTAACTTAAAATTTATTTATATTATTAAATAATAAGTATTTTATTCAACACTCTCTTAGTACTATTTTGAAAACAAACGTAACATCAAAAAAAGTTTTTTTTCCTTAAAAATTTTTGACGTATGAATGAATGTATCATTTCATTATGGTGTAAATGAGCATAGTATTTTGTCTCCTATGTTATTTGTGGAGTTGAAATCATGAACATGTTCACAACACACGTGATTTTAAAGTCAACTTTCCTTAATCATAGTCAAACTTATACAATTCATGTCATTGTTCGGAATGCTATGTGATGTTACCAACTATAGCAATTTGGTCAAGACTTGATTGCCTCTCTTATCATTAGTTTGCAATAATATACATTTGAATTTTTGAAATCTACACACGGATACATAATTACATTATACTTTTTACAAAGAAAAAAAAAATAGGATTGGATATTATAATAATAAAGTATTTTTAGAATATATTTTAATTATTTATCATTATTTTTTATGGATTATTTTAAAAAATTATTGACAGATCGAAGGGTTAGTCGTATCTATCAACCCTCCTTGTGTTCAAATATCGTGGGCGCTTAGGTGAATGCACTATAAAGATAAAACATACGTTATACACCTTTCTTGACAACAATTGTTTTTAGAAGACTTAGTAGCACTTAAAATCCTATAAGTGATATCAGAGTTGTGACCTTACACACCCAGGGATGTCACTGGCGGTGGACGGGGATTGTTGGCAGATAAGAGATGCATTTGGCTACGCAACCAAATGTCGTGAGCGCTTAGGTGAATGCACTATAAAGATAAAATATGTGTTATGCATCTTTCTTGACAACAATTGTTTTTAAAAGACTTAGTAGCACTTAAGATCCTACAAGTGATATTGGAGTCGTGACCTTACACACTCAGGGATGTCCTTGGGGGTGGACGAGGATTGTTGGCAGATAAGAGATGCATTTGGCTACGCAACCAAATGTCGTGAGCGCTTAGGTGAATGCACTATAAAGATAAAATATGTGTTATGCATCTTTCTTGACAACAATTATTTTTAGAAGACTTAGTAGCACTTAAGGTCCTACAAGTGATATCAGAGTCGTGACCTTACACACCCAGGGCTGTCCTTGGGGGTGGACGGGGATTGTTGGCAGATAAGAGATGCATTTGGCTACGCAACCAAATGTCGTGAGCGCTTAGGTGAATGCACTATAAAGATAAAATATGTATTATGCATCTTTCTTGACAACAATTATTTTTAGAAGACTTAGTAGCACTTAAGGTCCTACAAGTGATATCAGAGTCGTGACCTTACACACCCAGGGCTGTCCTTGGGGGTGGACGGGGATTGTTGGCAGATAAGAGATGCATTTGGCTACGCAACCAAATGTCGTGAGCGCTTAGGTGAATACACTATAAAGATAAAATATGCGTTATACACCTTTCTTGACAGCAATTGTTTTTAGAAGATTTAGTAGTACTTAAGGTCCTACAAGTGATATCAGAGTCGTGACCTTACACACCTAGGGATGTCCCTGGGGGTGGACGGGGATTGTTGGCAGATAAGAGATGCATTTGGCTACGCAACCAAATGTCGTGAGCGCTTAGGTGAATACACTATAAAGATAAAATATGAGTTATGCACCTTTCTTGACAACAATTGTTTTTAGAAGACTTAATAGGACTTAAGGTCCTACAAGTGATATCAGAGTCGTGACCTTACACACCCAAGGATGTCCCTGGGGGTGGACGGGAATTGTTAGCAGATAAGAGATGCATTTGGCTACGCAACCAAAAACAAATCCAAACCGTTGCCACTAAATCATGAAACAAGTTCTATTCCAAAGAGGTTTAAAACAATTTTACTTCCACCGTGACAGAACCTAAAATCTTTTTCTCAGAAACAAACACCTACATTTACTATCTGGTCAGTCGTCTTCAAATTATTTTTTGAGGTATTCCCACATTCGTTTTTAAAAAATTTAACATGGGTCCAAGCTCTGCACCAAGAAAACATCAAAATTCTTTTCTCAGGAGATAAAACACCGACATTTATTATCTGGTCCGTCATCTTCTAATTATTTTTTGAGGTCTTCCCACAATTCATTTTTCAAAACCTATAATTCTTTTCTCACGAACCAAACATGCACCGACATTTATTATCTAGTCAGTCATATTCAAAGTATCTTTTTGAGGTATTCCCACGTTCATCCTCCAAAAACTGAACATGGGTCTAAGACCTACCCTAGCTAGAAAACATCAAAATTCTTTTCTCGGGAACCAAACATGCACCCACAGTTATTATCTAGTCAGTCATATTCAAAGCATTTTTTTTGTGGTATTCCCACATTCATCCTTCAAAAACTGAACGTGGGTCCAAGACCTGCACCTAGAAAACATCAAAATTTCAAACTCAAAACCTAACATTCTTTTCTCAGGAACCAAACGTCCACATTTATCATCACATAATTCAATCCAAACTCAAATTCAGAATTATTTGAAAAGGACTGGGTTGCATTATTCCTGAACTGTCTTCAATCACAGCAGACAAGATACAGAAGCACACAATCAGAGACTTGATTGCCAAGCAAACGAAATGAATCAGCGAAAATTCAATGTTTCTGAACCAGAAAAAAAGACTTAATTCAAGTGGGAAACTATCAAACGAACGACCAGAAAAGAAAGAAGAAGAAAAGTATGGAAAAATTAGGGAAGTGGGAGGGGGTGACCAAACTCTTCACGTAAGCCCTCTTTCACTGACAAAAAGCAGCCAAATTCAACACATTCTAAAGTTATGTTCCCTGAGGCATGACTCCTGTCGTGGACTTCTATTGAAGCCATATGCATATTCAATTCAAAATCTTATTAAAAAAACCAATACAAAAAAAATCTCTGTTACCATAAGTTTATCATGAAACATGGACACCTGCACCTCATAGATTTAGGGTTTCTCGTGAGGTCCATGCTTTATATCGCTGAAGCATGAAACATGAGTTACGTACAATTCAAATTTCAGAACATGAGCAATTCATCAAAGTTGTGGAAATCATGTTCCATGTTTGTTTGATGTACTTTGTTTTGGTCGGTTTCCCAAAAAAAATTAGAATTTTTTTTACTAAATTTGATGAAATAATCCAAATTTGTAAACTTATTATTTCTCGTATTTGAACCGAAAAAGTAACATGTTTTAACAAACATTATTTTTATAAGAAAATAGTGAAAGTATTTTTGTGCAAGATCTATCATTTTAGATTAAAAATATGAAAGATTAAATTTATAAATTTACAAGTAGTTCATCTTTTTGATTAAATAATTCAAAATTTTAAAACCCTAAAATAAAGTACCCATCAATTTTCAAGAATCGTTTTTTAAAGCAGTTACATGATGTTTTTTAAAACAAAAATAGATATTTATATATAATGAAATAAAGTATTAATCAATTTTCAAGAATTATTTTTAAAAACAGTTACGATGTTTTTTAAAATAAAAATATTTTTATGAACTTAGAGTATTTTCAAATAATTTTTAAAAATAATTTTAACATACAATGATTTGGTTTTGTTCATTTTTTGTATTTGTATGTTTATTTTTTAAAACAACCCAAAAATAATTAAAAAATTTAAATGTATTCTTAGAAAACTTATGTTTTGATTAAAAAAATGATCCAACATGTGCAACCGGCCATGAAGTAGTTACGTCAAATCATGTTACTTGTTTTGAGAAAATTTTGGAAATATTTTGTTTTTATTATTATTTTATTTTGAAAGTGATCAACACGACCTTACCTTACTTGAATGAGCTTCTTACTGTGTTGGCCAAAAGCAATAATCAGAGAGGGTTAATGAAACAGACCATTCTGGCCGTCAACCACAGAAATAAATGCCTGGTTTGTTTAACTGAAATCAACTACTGAAAGAGACTCCTCTTGTACAACACAACTCGTTTTTCAAAATTAAGAATATTCGATATTATTTGTATTTGGATAAGGTTTTTTTTTTTAATTCTAATTATCCTAATTAATTAAATTATGATCAATGAAATACAGTGAAATACTTGAGCAAAAAAAGTAATATATATTAATCAAATAAATTTAAATTTTAAAATTTACATCTTGTTTGAAAACTTTTCAAAAATAATTCTTAAAAACTATGTTTTCGAATATTTTTCTTTAATATTTTGTAAAATAATTGTCAATTTGAGAACCTAAAACATTTTTAACATGTTTGTTATATTTTTAAATATAATTTAAAAATGATTTATACATATATATTACTTTATTTTTAATCATTCTTCATATTTAGAAAATTATTGTTTCTCAATAATTAAAAAATATTATCTAAAAATACTTTAAACATGTTTAGGAACTATTTTTTAGAACAATTTTATGTTCTCCAAAACAAAAAACATAGAAATATGTTTAACAATCAAAAATCGTTTTTTATTTTATATTCTTAAGAACAGAAAATAAAATATTTTTAGAAAACATCTTTTAAATGTTTTTACTTGTTTTTTTGTAATTATTTAAAAAAATAATTATACATGTAGAATAATTAAAAAAAAAACTAGATATAAAATTATTTTTAAACATATTTAAAAATATTAAAAATAAGGTAAAAATATTTTAAGTTTCCAAACAGACTTTTATCCTACAAAACTAAAAGAATAACTTTCAAAAGCTATTTTTTATAATTATTTAAAAAAACAATTATTAAACAAGCACCTTTTTTTTTTGCTTTTAAGACCACAAAATTATTTTATGTTTTCTATAACAAAAAACTATTTTAAAAATAGTAACCAACCATACCTTTAATTTCTTTATTTTTTTATATATATATTTTTATAATAAACTAAATAAAATATTTAAAAATAGTACTTTTAGTTATTACTCTGATGATAATATTCTTTTTTAATATCAAATGATAAAAATTAATTAACATTTATTCTTAAATGAATTTAGAATAAATAATTTTTTATTTTAATTAATTATTCCCATACAAAATAGTAAAAATCTATTTAATAGTGATTTTGGTTTAACCTTTTTGTTAGCAATGTTCAAAAACGTTGTTAAGAAAACTTTATGGACATTCAAATATAAGCTAAAAACAATATTCTAGGTAATATAATATATAATAAAAAAAATAAGTGATTTTTTCAACAATATTGTTTATGAATAAATTACGTGATTAGCTAAAACAAAACCCAAAGAAAAATAGAATTTTAATAAAAATCAATATTTTCTTAACTTATATATTAAGACTATGTTTGGTTGAAGAAAATTTTGAGGGAAAATATAAATGAAAAAAAAAATAAAAAAAGGAAAAGTAAAATGAAGAAGAAAAAAAATTAATATTTTTTATAGAACAATCTAAGAAAATCATTTTTCTTAATTATTAATTTTTTTTTATACTTTTCAAAATAAAAGACAAAGTTTCATAGCCATGTCAAACATGAACACATCCATTTTATATGAATGCCTGGTCCTAATCCAAATATCACTTTGTGCCAAAATAGCCAACCAATAATAATAATAATAATAGAAAAATGTTAGGGGTTGTTGAAATTGACAGTACAATGAATATGTTGAGAACATTTACATAGAAAATACTCACAAAAATTTATTTTCATATTTGAGTACCCAAAAAAAAGTTTATTCTTAAAAAGGATCGAGAACTGTTGTTAAGAACCATTCGTAAAGACTGTTTTGAGATTATATTCATGAGCTCCCGATGCTATTATAAGAATCATGAAAAAGGAAAGCATCATAGTTTTGTTAGGGGAACAAAATTCAAAAAAATTGCCCTCTACATTGCTGACCTTTTGTACATTGGATTATCGACCAGTTTTTGAGAAAAAATGTTCTATCTGCAAGCACCCCTGAGACTGCAAACCATTCGTCTTAGTTCCAAGCTTGCATCTCTTTGCCCACGCGGAAGTCTCCTTCCTATCCTGAGAGAAACCAAAACAACTTTCAAGTCCAAGCTTGAAATGCCATGTGTAGAAATATCTTAGGTTGTGTTTGGTTCTTAGAAACGATAAGAAGAATGAAAGAAAATAGAGAGAAAAAACCTAGATATAAGTCCAATTATATTTGTTCAAGTAATTTAAAAATATATAAATTTCTAGTTAATTTTAATTATATCAAGCCATTAACAGATAGTATAAATTCTCGGACAAACTGGAAAACCTAGCAGAGCACTGACTAGTGAAGGAAGTATCTGTCTACTGATAGGGAGTTTTAAAGGTAAGGGTCACAAATTCATTTCAAGAAACAGATAAGGAGTTGAGGTGAGAGAACACACCACTGAAGGCTGATTGTGAGATCTCAGAACTTTGATTCTACCACCTCTCCCATCAGCTCCAACAGCAATCAAATCACCAGTGCTTGTGCTTGATCCTTGCATGCCTACAGATGATGGATTTGATCCGTTGGCCTTGTCCCGCTTGCACCATTTTCCTAAGTACCTGGGCGTTCCATCAGGACCTATCAGTCCAGGAGCAAAGCATTTATCTCCTGGAGGTTTTCACAGGTTGTAAAAAAGAGAGAAAAAAAAAAAACTGTTAGAAAGGACTGTTTGTTCTAAAGCAAGCTGCATAGTTGCTTCTAATATTCTCTACATGCAGGGAATAAATCTAAAGGATGGAAGAACTTTCCCATACAGACATGCAAGTTATCTTGCAAGTGAGTCTAATGGTAGCTAAAACTTATAAAACCAATCTCAAATGGCACCCAACATAGATACCTGGTTTGGCGAATCGAATTGGAAAAGGAGCCTCTTTTCTAATCTGAGGTAAAGGTTGAAGTTGTTCAATGTCATCTACAAGTAACTTTACATGCTTGTCTTCAGCAGCAACAGGAGCATCATACATATCTTTCTCGGTACTAGTCCTTGAACCTGAAAGTCCAATGCTGTTACCTGGTCCTTGTGCTAAAGGTTTTCTGCTGATAGCAGAGGCTGCCCCAGGAACTAATATGCTGGAGTTCTGAACAGCCACAGCCTTGGTGGATTTAGGTTTCAAATAAGGATCTGGAAGCTCATGCATAGCTGCAGAAATTTCTAAAACATCTCTGTCTATTAGAAGGCAAGGATCTATATCTTGATCTAGAGCCACAACATTAACATTGCTTTTGCTGTAATCTACACTCGTATCTTTGATGGAATTCGAATTTCCTGCTGTCTTGGAAGAAAGTGGGCCATTGTTCAAGTTCCCAATCTGATCTGATTTAGATATAGGTACAGCTGGTTGATCCTTGCAATCTTCTGGGGAAAAATCATTGATTGGTGAAGAACTAAAGTTACATTTAATACTATTCAGATTAGCCTCTTCATCAATTCTTTTCTTGGAAGCAATTAAAGCTCTCAAAACTTCATTGTCTTTCACTTCAATGGCTGTCTCCAACTCTTGAACCCTTGTCTGGTAATATCCAAAGGATAAACGTATATTAAATCGAACTTCAAACTAATCACCATACGAAAACTGTTTGGAGTAGTGATAGATATACCTTTAGTTTTTGTATCTTCCCTTTAGCCTTCTCAAGTTTTCTAACAGAGCGAGCCTCTCCTCTTCCTAGAAGATTGCATTTTGCCATCAATTCTTTGTAACTCCTATTGAACAAAATGCAGCTAGGACTTATTTGACTGTTAAAAACATCAGAAAATGACTAAATAGGAGTACAGTCTTATTTACTTCTCAAAATATCCTTAAAGCAAAACATGAACCAGATAAAAAAAAAAAAAGCAGCACCCAATTCTGAGAAGAGAAAAAGGAGGCAAAGGAGAAGCATGGGTGAAGGTGTCCATTCCAATGGAATTAAATTAGAGATATTTCCTAAACCGAATTCAAGAATCACCCTATAAAATTAAATCAAATCATCTTTTTAGAAGTAACTTGAGTAGAAGGCCAATCAAACCCTGCTTTGCTCCAAGGGACATAAAGACCAAACTAGCCATAGCTTTCATGGCATTCTTATTATCACAAGCATCTGGACAAATAAAAATCAGCTGAATACACAGATTTATGTGGTAAGATTAATAATTATGTGACTATCTATATAATAGGAAAGAAATTTAGTAACAATTTAATATAGCATATGGTAACAGAACCTAGAACTTCAAAGAAATTTTGGGATTGCTAAACCCAACACCAGAAACTGAAACAATTTGCCCACGCATTTACCCATATAGTTTATAAAACAACAAAGTTGACTTACTTGTTACGAATGACCAGTGACCTCTTTAGAATGTCTATTGTATCCTTGTTGTTAGCCTCATTACCAAAAGAAGCCAGCTTCAAAACCCCTTCTTCATCCAGGCTCAGATCAGATACCCTGGATTGCAACCATATGCCCACATTATAGAAATAAAAGAACTCATAAAGAAGTACAGAACATAAAAGCTTTGATCCCTTAGTAAATAGTACGTACAATTTAAGTGCTGCAAGCTCTTTAGCCAAGGCCATGTTTCTCTCCTGCAGTCTTGAACACTCCAGGTTTGATTTATCCAGATCCTATCACATGGTTCATCAAAATTATTCAATGTAGTTTCAATAACCCAACTTTACACCACATTAGGACAAGACAAACATTAGTAAAATGGTAAGAAACCAAGCATTCACCTGAGATTTTGAAAAAAGCAACTGTTGAATGAATGCTTTCTGTTTCAAGATTTCATTCTTCAGCGCTGCCTCCTCCTTAAACTGCTCCTTGCAAAGGCACAGCTGAAACAAGAATTGGCTAATAAGAACAAAATAACACCAGACCAAAGACAGTAACGAAGCAAATTTATAATTAGACAACTCTGCATTTCATTGCTGAAAAAACTGAGCAAAATTATAACCAGATAATGTTTCATATTTTAGGCTCATTTTGCTTTAGCATCCAAAACAAGGAAACTTCACCTCAACAAAAACTGATAGTTGGTTTCTTGGGTCCAAGATGGTGATGGTCCGGCATTAAAAATATAAGGGCTGAAAACAGTAATTAAGAACATTTCTTAAAAATAGTTCTAAATTATTAAGACCGTTTATATTCTTAGTTTATTCTTCTTGTTGTACACTTAAGCATCGTGCAAAAGCTTCCAAAATATTCTATATCTTTTCCATTGTTGTTAACAACACTCTGCAAAAAACAAACTGAAAACACCTGAAATTGGTTCTCAAAAACAACCTGAACAAATTTTGAAAAAACTATTTTTTGTCAAAAGTTGCCCGTAGTATTTTCTAACTGTTTTCAAGGACAAGAAACTATTTTCAAAAACAATTACCAAACAGCAAGCTTACAATTTTATGTTTCCAGGAGATTGAAGCCTGACCTCAACTAAGTCACGTGCACTGTAATGGTATTAGGCACAAGTTATTGAAGACCT
This sequence comes from Vitis vinifera, assembly GCF_030704535.1. NCBI lineage: Eukaryota > Viridiplantae > Streptophyta > Magnoliopsida > Vitales > Vitaceae > Vitis > Vitis vinifera. The sequence goes on along the minus strand of NC_081819.1, from coordinate 22,220,856 downwards.
GAATTTTGCAGGTTGTAAATTATAAGTTTCAATCCTTTTTTTTTTTTTTTCTTTTATCACATTTTCCCACCAAACCAAACCCCTCGAATAAAACCCTCTTTTTGGTTGATGAGGAGATGTGGGATGAATGGAAGAGGAAGATCTCTTTCCACTCGGTGATTTCTGTTGCTGTCTTCAAAACTGAGTCATTTTCTACGTAACTTAATTTCAACCATTCCAATCAAACCCTGCATCTTCTCGGCAACCAACCAGATAAAAATAATAATTTGAAAAAAAAAAAAAAACAACAACAACACAAATCCGATACCTCCTCATTGAGCTCTTTGAGATCCTTCTGGTTCCGTTCCAAAACGGAAGTGAGACCCGCTACCTTTACCTCCAATCTCTTGACCTCTCTACGTAATGCCCCTGGATCTTCCTCGATATTAAGCGGTTTCTGAGATAAGGTCGGATCGCTCGCATCGCCGATTGACTGAAAGTAAAGCCGATTAACACCATTCAAAGAACAAGTCTGCTTGCACACAGGACAGCTGTTCTTCTTCTTATTCGCGCAGTACTCGAACCACTGTTGCAAACTGGATTTCGCAAAAAAGAGCGATACATTTCAAGATTCACGTTGTACTAGTATTCAATTCCGAATACATACACTTTTAAAGGGAGACGCACATACCAGAGTTCGTGGAAGACATGGCCGCAGACGGAGATGGATTGGAGGTCTTCGACGATTGGCTTGAGATCTTCGTAGCAGATCGTGCATATTGTTTTGGCGAATGTACTACCTCCGAGCATACCTATCTCCTCTCGTGCTTTCCTTTCTCTGATTCGCCTCTCTGCGCTTCGAATCAACTTTCTGGCTTCTTTTTTCCCGGGAAACTGGAGCGAGCTTTGAAAAAGAGAAAATGCCCCACGGAAACGTGCGAGCGGGAAGAAGGGGGAAAGGGCGCTAAACGAGTGAAAATTTTAATTTAATATCAAATTAAAAATTATATCAATAATCCAAACCGGTTTGATAAAATAAATATGTGATTGGAAATAACATGGAAAATAATAAATTTATATTTACAACAACATATTTATTTATATTAGTTGAATAATGTAAAAATACCAAACGATTGTGTTGGGACAGGAAGTAAATTATCATATTATTTCTATGCAATTAATATTTTTAATCACGTTTAATTGAATAATTAAATTAATTAATATTTTTAATAGAGTATCTGATGGAATTTGGGCTTGGGTCAGCTTATATTCGAATGTTTGGATACCATTTGGGCTTGGGCTACACTTATATGAAACTCTTTGAATGATATAAGGCTTGGGCTTGGATATGTTGGAATGTTTGGTTGACCTTTGGGCTTGAGGAAGGGTGTGTTTTATAAAGGGTATTTTTGCAAAAATAAAAGTTGACAGACGTCTTATACTCATGTACAGCGTAGACTTAAGATATTTTTATTCCAATGTGTAATAAATAAAAAATAATTATTAATATCTCCAATTTTTAATTAATTAAATTAACATAACATCAACACAACATGTAACGATCAACACCTAACCGATATTGTTTGCTTTATGCTTAAAAAATTTCACAGTTTTAAAACCTGTTTATATGGTTAAAAATAATTCATACTAAACACATATACAAATAAGATGAATATTTTAATAATATCAAAATCGATTCACACGATGTGAGGGTTTATTTGACCGTATAAAGGGTATCTATCTATTTGATTTCACAATTATACGAAACATGATAATGATGTTATATTTACATATAGAGTGATTATGATACGTCACATCAAATCATTAAAAAAAAATTATGGATTTAGTTCATGAAACAAATTCATTTACACAATTAAATATTTTCATCATTGAACTCTAAGCAAGTGAATGAAGATAATTTTATATACTTATAATTTCTAATTTTTTTATATTTAAATAAGTCTTCCAACAATCATAAAATTATTTCTCAAGAGGCTAAATAATTTATTTTAGATTTTTTCAATTTTAAAACAATAAACTTGTAAAGCAATATTTTCCCACAAAATTGAAACTTTCTATATGCTAATAAAATAAATCAAAAATTTTTATGTATTGGTCTATTAAATGACTGTCTTTATATTTTAATTGTTTCCATGTGAGGATAACTTACCACCACTAAAAATAAACTTTTCATTATCTTTTACAATCCAATATAATATTTTACACTTTTTTAAAACCTAAAAAATATTCAAATATTTAGTACTATACCATATATATTTTCGAATTATTGATTTTTTTATATAAAAATTAAAATAATTTTTTTGGTTAATAATGAAAAACAAAGATATATATATATATATATATATATATATATTTACTTTTTTTTTAAAAATATAAAAGCATATTTGGATCGAATTGTTAGAACTTAAAAGCACTTGCGCTGAAATCGCCAATCGCCAAAAACAAAATTCCAGAATCACCATTACATTGTCCATGATTCACCAGGGTTTGGAAAGGACAAAACCGTAATATTGACGTATTTTTCAATGTAGTCTTCGTCGAGAACAGTCCCTTTCTTTCTCTCTCTAGCCTTGCTCGATCTATCCGACGAGAAGAAAAAGGAAAAAAAGGCTAAATCCTTTGTAATTCTTTCTCTACTACTCATTCGATCGACAAAAGAGGTACGGATTATCAGTTTCTCCCCTTTCTTCGTTGGTCCACGAGATCGGAAATATTGGACTGAAATGTCGAAGATTTGTTTCAATTGATTTTCAGATTTGTTCTGTTATTGCAATAATTCCATGATCAATTATCCGTTTTGCTTCTGCCAAATTATAGGTTTTTTTCTTTTTCTTTTTAGTCTAATCGCGTTTGTTGGTCGTCGTTTGGTTGACGAGAAAGCAGAGGAAAAGGAAATTTTGAATCTGAGGTGTTTGTTTCGTGAATTGATCTCAGCTGAGCCAAATAGCTGTTTTAGGTTCAGTTAAGTGGAGGTTTATGTTTTCTCGGGATACCAACAATGAAAATTCACATTTACATGTAGTTCGTTTCTATTTTCCCGTACTTTTTCGCAGCATGCAAACGGAGATGGTCTGGGCCTCTAATTGTGTTTATTTCTGTCTTTACTCTATCTCCTCTATGCATTCAAAAGCAGTCGATTTGATGTCTAGCAGAGAAACATCGTCCACATGTCTCATTTGATTAATGCCATAAGCAATCACATCAAATGGAAATTATTCAAAAGTTACTGTGGTTTTGTGGTTTGATGCAAAATGGAGTTGTGAAATCGTTCTTCCCGGCACAGGTGTTTGTCATAAACTAGGCTGTCCAGAAATTTTATATGTATCGAAGAGGGAGTTCTCATAGTGGTTAACCGTTGCTTGAGTCTGGCTTGAATTATTGACACATGAGTGGTGCTTCTGTCGAGTTTAAGCTTAGTCCACTGTGTGGTGTACCTGTGCTCTGAAACTGTTGGTTGTCCTGTCTACCTTCAATCGACTCATGTATATATATCATATTTTGTTAACCGAGAAAGGCAAAAAATGTCTGCTTCAAGATCATTGCAATGGACCAGTTGTACTCCTTGGGGACTTTGTGCACATAGGATGGCAACTGGGCAGACGACATGATTGATAATTGTTCTACAACTTAATTTTCCTTATCATTTTCGTCAAAAATCTCATATTTTCTGAAAGTAACAAACAAAGTGTTATTGGTTGGTGTGTCTATCTAGTTGATTTATGAACTATGGCTAATACTTCATACAACTCTAAAGTTGATAATACATGATGCAGGGTTTGCACCATCCTTCCGTGCATTAGTATTGTGTAACAATATGGTTATAGATTGTTTAGTCCACAAAGCAGTTTTTTTCACAAATGAACAGAATACAGTGAAATTGATTATCATTTTGTTCATTTTCATGTTATTGTTGGCAGAATTTTTCTCTAATGTGCCCTTTGTAATTTGTATTTTTCCCACTGAAGAAAAATACATATTTTTTCTTTGGTCCAATAAAGATTCATACTCTTTCATGGTTTTAAGTTCTTCTCACCAGATCCTTCTCAGACATCATGAGGCTCTGGGGAGTTGATAGGAAACAAACCAGAGGGTTTTGCTAATTTGTTGCTGTATGTTTTGTCATTTTTCTAATTCATGTTGGTGGATCAGTAACTCATTGTATGCATATACTTTCTTCTGTCATAGTTCCTATTTAATAAAGAATAAAGCATTGGCTTCGCCTCTCACTCTTAAGTCATTAGTCAAGTAGTAACTTAATGGAGATTTAAGCTGAATGTCAATTGAATCATGTAGTATCCCCAAATGATGAATGCCTCAAAATATTTTTTTTTCTTTTTTGATTTATTTTATCGAATTAGATGAAGGGGAGTAGAGATGGGACAAGGAAAGACCAAGTTTCAAAATCTTCATCTGTTAGTTCCCTTCCGCTTATTCTGGACATAGAGGACTTCAAGGTAAATACTCAAAACTTCTCTGTTTCATTGTAGTGGTGTCATTAAGATTTTCACCTATAGCTAAGTTTTGATAGTATCTCTCCTGATTGGTATTTTCTTAGCAGAACAAACTTTAATATCTATTTGCCTTTTTTAGGGAGATTTTTCATTTGATGCATTGTTTGGAAATTTGGTAAATGAGCTCCTCCCATCTTTCCAAGAAGAAGAAGCTGATTCATCAGAAGGACATGGTAACATTGGTATGAATGATGTTCTTCCAAATGGCAATTTGCGAATTCCATCTGATGCTTCAAAATCAGCACAAGGCCCTTTATTTCCAGAAGTAGATGCCCTTTTATCTTTGTTCAAGGATTCTTGTAGGGAGTTGGTTGATCTTCAACAGCAGGTTCATCTTCTGACCGTAGGTGGTGACCTGGAACAAGTCATCTTTTGTTTATTTTCTGAGCCTTTTTTTTTTGTTACTTTTGATTGAAGATTGATGGAAGACTCTACAATCTCAAAAAGGAGGTTTCGATCCAAGACTCTAAGCACCGCAAAACACTTGCTGAGGTTAGTAATTAAACTGATATTGTTTTTTACTTTTGAATCTTTCCATAGAATGTTCCCCAAGATGATCATTGAGAAGGAATGAATGATCTTCAATGCCACTATTATGAGGATAAAATTGCTGTGATCTTCCTTTATTTGCATCTATCCTTGTTCAGTAAGGATTTGGTTGTAAGAACCCATGGAGATTGTGGTTATTGCTTTTTATGTCTTGATTTATTGGACCTTACTTAAAAGATCATTTTTTCCCTTCCCCATCTCTTTTGGTGGATGATTTCATAGGCTTTTCCTTTTATCTCTGTATGGTTTTCCATCCATAGTCTAAATGATAATATATGGACCACTAAAGTACTTAGAATCTTGAATGTCTGATGAATCTGAATCTGTTATGCAGTTCCCATTAAGATAACGCTTCAGTTACATTTCCTATTTGTCTTTTTTCAGTTGGAAAAAGGTGTAGATGGTTTGTTTGATAGTTTTGCAAGGTTGGATTCCCGTATTTCAAGTGTTGGACAGACTGCTGCAAAAATTGGAGATCATCTGCAGGTATAGTCTATCTATGCCTGATGTTGATACATAAGGAGAAAGACATTGTTTGATTCAATTGTATGGTGTCCTTTAATTTATACAATTCTTTCTTGTCAGAGTGCAGATGCCCAGCGAGAAACTGCTAGTCAAACGATAGAGCTCATAAAGGTATTATCTATCAAGACACATAAAATTGATTACCATTTGCATAGAATGAGTTAATATCACTTTGTTGATTTCATCTCTGCAGTACTTGATGGAGTTCAATAGCAGCCCAGGCGACCTGATGGAACTTTCACCTCTATTTTCTGATGATAGTCGTGTTGCTGAGGCTGCTTCAATCGCACAGAAATTGCGTAAGATTTCAAGATCTATTAATTGTCCATTTCCACTGGCTGAACATATTGTTTTGCACCATCAGAATGATGCTAAATTCAAACTCTTTAACTTTTTGTACCATGATCCTGGATTATCTTGTTTTCTTGATGGAGTTATTGTGTCAGACACACTTTTCCTAAAGCCATGAACAATTATAAGATTTCCCCTTCACTTTGATCCTTACAGTTTTTGTCCCAGGCTTCATCCCAACCATTTGGGCTGAGCTGTGTGAATCCAATGTCAGTGTTTAACTTTTTGTACCATGATCCTGGATTATCTTGTTTTCTTGATGGAGTTATTGTGTCAGACACACTTTTCCTAAAGCCATGAACAATTATAAGATTTCCCCTTCACTTTGATCCTTACAGTTTTTGTCCCAGGCTTCATCCCAACCATTTGGGCTGAGCTGTGTGAATCCAATGTCAGTGTTTCTTGTGTCCATGATTATATTCTTGGTCATTGCACATATTTCTGATTGCATTCATTCCTAGAACCAAGTCATTTCATATCAAATGATTCTTCTCTGCTATGATATAAGAAAAAAAGGAAGAAAAGGAAGAAAAGGAAAAAAAGGAAAAAGGGAAAAAAAGGAAAAAAAAAAATCTTCTTTGCTAACATTTTCCACTCTTTTGTTGGTCATTCTTATAATAGTGATAATTTTGTTTGATGTAGGTTTTTGGTTTTTGGCTTTTTTTTTTCCCCTGGCTTTGATTTTTGTTGTATATGTATTTTTCTTTTGTTCTTTGCATTCCAACTTTCTTTACAAAGTGTGTTTTGTTATTTTTCTTTTCTTTTTTGTTGCATTTCTTCCTCTGTTTTGATGGAATGCACTCTGCACTAAAACTTCAACTAGAATCCCTGACCCACACAAGAAGGGAGAAAAAAAAGAAAAAAAATATAATTTCAAATTTTCTTTCCCTGGGTTGTTGTAAGCCGGAAGAGGGCCAAATGTATAAGAGAGAAGTGAGTAATGTTTTTTTCAGAAAAAGAGTAGATGCAGAAATGGGGACAAGGGCATCCACAAAACAACACAACTGAGTCACATTACTCAAAGATAGTCCCAACTCCCAAGTTGCTGAATGATTCAAGGAGAATTGTGTAGACTGCAATTAGTGTAGTGAATTTTGTTTAGATGGACAAAACTATGTTTGTTGGAAGCCAGTTCCTTCATAATTAGGACATATTGTGGACTAATTTTATTTTGTTTTATGCTATTTTAAGATTTTGTGCTTTATGATATACATACCATTTTTGAGATGAAAATCTGTTCCTCAAAAAGAAAATGGTAGCTTAGAAATGATTTTTCTTCATCATTATCTTCACCCTATGCCACTTTTCCTCTAAATTCATGCCTGTGTTTGGTCATGCCCCATATCTATTTGATAATTAAGTATGAATTTGTTCTGTAGAAAATTAGATATAGAGGATTAGGTGTAGGCTATAAAAAAACCGATCGAAAGTATCAGTGGTATTAGAGAAGTTCCCATATACTTGTGTCTTATATGAATTTATTTTTGTGAATATTATGACATGCAGATAAAAAAGAGGAAAATTTGATATTTCTTAATAGGGAGCTATTTGCTTTTATTAATGGAGAATTTGTGCAGTAACATTCTTTTGTTTTTGCATTGTTGCAATTAACCTTTTGTGTTATTACTGTTGATTTCAGGGTCATTTGCTGAGGAGGATATTGGAAGACAAGGTATAGCTGTACCATCTGTTGTGGAAAATGCAACTGCAAGCAGAGGCTTAGAAGTTGCTGTTGCTAACCTTCAGGATTACTGTAATGGTATGTTAATTTTTTCTTCAATGTCATTCTGCTTAACAATCTCTGATAGAGGAACCGGAATATTATTACGAAGTGATTGACAAGGGCAAGGATGCATCATTTAAGAACTGACAAAGAAAGTGCATTTTGATGAATTTTACTTGTGGGAAGTTGCTATGATGGCTAACAATGGATAATACATTATATTTTTAAAAGTAAACAATTAAAAAAGGACTATCCATTCATTGAAAACTGAGTAAATTTAAACGAATATGTTTGGTGTAAAAGAAGAATCATTTTAGATGGAGAACTCCCATTGTCGTGAGTATGAGAAGGAAAGCATAACAAAAACCATTTGCCAAGAGATCCTTTTTTCTTAGATAGGTCTGTTTGCCAAGAGAATCTATGGTAGTATATTTTAAAGATAAAATGAAATACTCAAATACTAATTTAAAATATTAGTAAACCATGTAGGATGAAGAAATTATGTGAAATACATTTGTTGTGTTTAACTTAGGATTTCAATTTAATAATATTTAAGTGAACCGGCTTGTTTGTTACATTATAGCAGACCAAGTTGGGTATGGTCTGTTTTATTCATTGGGCTAGAAGGATGAGCTGATATTACCAGCCTATGCTTCTGTCTGCTGATGCAAAATCTTAAAATTTTGAGTACTATGCAATTTTTTTGGGTTACAAATGAGGTGAAAAGAATACAAGATGGCTGAAAAAAAAATGGAAAAAGAAGAAAAGGAGTTTGTGGCAATCACACCAAGGTTGGTAGGCAATCACACTTAGGGTCTCCTAAGCAATCAAGCTTAAGAAGAAGGCAATCACATCTTCAAAGAAAGTATAATAGATGCTGAAACTTTTATTAAAATTTTCGTCTCAACTTTGAAAGCCTACATGGGTAGATATAGACTCTTATGACTCTTCTGTATTTTCTTAATTCCTTATCTTTCCTTGCAAAAAAAGGAAAAGATATAAGAAAACATTATTATTTAGAAATTAAAAGAAATAGAAACTTTCTTAATGTTAATTAGAAGATTAAAATGAACAGAAACTTGACACAAAGTCAGCCATTACCCAAAATAAAAGGCTTAACAAAAGTAAATTATTAAATATCAGTCCTACTATAACAAAAAGAACTATAAATAGGACAATGTAACCAAACTACCATTGTCTTCCTTTTTGTGAATAAACCCTAGGGGCTCATCCCTCATCACTTTCCTGTGTGGTAAACCCATAATGAAAATAGTTGTTCTGTCAAGAATGAAGGAGATTCTTCCTTAATCATGAATTTGAGAGTGAACTCATTTGGAGATATTGTCATCTCATTAGATGAATTTGCTACCTTTTTTATATGGTTATGGATAAACTTGTATTGAAACATGGAAAGAGGTGGAATCTTTTTTCCTTAAAATTCAAATACAAATAGAGAGAAATAGGTCAACTCGAAATTTTAGTTTCTGGACATTGAGTTCCTAAAATTATAAGGTTCATGAGGCAAAGAGCCTTACATGTATTGATAGACTTTCTATTCCTTTCTAAATAATGTAGTACTAACATTTAGTTTTTTACTTTTCCATAGAACTGGAGAACAGATTGCTGTCTCGATTTGATGCAGCATCACAGAGAAGAGAACTGTCTACCATGTCAGAATGTGCTAAGATTTTATCTCAGGTTATATATGTGAATTATCTTCCTCTTGGATAGTACAATTTACTTGCATTATGTTTGTTTGGAAAAATGTGCAAGATGTGCATCACTGATGCAAGGGTATATTAAAAAGAAACAAAAACGGTTCTCAAGAATTAGCTTTTGAGAAAAATTTTAAAAAACAGTTCTCAGTTGTTTTGTAGGAACAAAACTCTATTCAAAACACAAATATGAAAAACAATTTTATTGGCTTATTCTCCATGAAGGCACTGTGCACTAATGTACAATACAAAAGTTCTTGATCTATCCTCCCAAGTTTTTTTGGAATACTCTACAAAAAACACCTAAAAAGCCTAAATTTTGTTCTAAAAAATCATTCTGTTTTAAGAACAAATTTTGTCAAATATGTTTTTGAAGTTGAAAATTTGTTTTTTGTTCTAACAAATAGAAAACTGTTTTTAAGAACAGTTTTCAAATAGGTCCCAAGTTTTTTATTTGGCAAATTCATCGAGTCTCACCCCACTCTTACATATCTCAAACTTTCTTTTTCCTTTGTGTGTGCGTGAGAGAGAGAGAGAGAAAGAGTGCAGCGATGGGGGGTGTTAGTTAATGAAGTTCTATATCACTTTATTGGTAGATATGCTAGGTGGAAAACACTTAGAATGAGGAATGCATAGAACTCCCTGAGCACTTTTTTTTATTAGCAGACAATGACTTGACACAGTTTTTGAGTGTTTTCTTAGTTGGGAGTTGCTCCATATTGCCCAAATATTATGATCGTCTCTTGGAAACATGAAACTACTGGCACCTTTTATCAGGGGTTTCCTGATTTTGACCTTGTATTTCCACTGTTGGTTCCTAAATTGTTCACCTTTTGCTTTTCTTTGTGCTCTCAGTTTCAAGATCATCACATTTGGATATACGATAGTTTGTTTTGTTAAGTGTGTAAAACCTGGAGTACGTTTGTTATGGATTTTGATTCTATGTTCTAGAACATGCTGTGATTTCAATATGCTCTTGGACACTGATATTGATGATGCTAACAACTCTACTTAAACTTAGGGGCAATATAAAAATTCTCACTGTTTTTGTTTCTTTGTTCGTTTTCCAATCATCAATTTTTCAGTCAAGGTGATTTATTTTGTTTATTTTTTGATACTTTAATTCCTACCTGAGTGTGTGTGCATTTTAATTCCTTCACTTGACGTCTTGATGCATTGAGATTATGGTGTAGTTTCAGGTTAGATATAATAAATTTGCCAAGAAATTGTCAAGCTATTGAAGGATTTCTACTCTCTTCTAACCCCTATGTTTTTGCTATGCAGTTTAACAGGGGCACCAGTGCAATGCAGCATTATGTGGCAACACGTCCAATGTTTATTGATGTGGAGGTCATGAATGCAGATACCAGATTGGTTCTTGGTGACCAGGGTTCACAAATTAGTCCTAGCAATGTTGCCCGTGGACTTTCTTCTTTGTACAAAGAAATCACAGGTTTGAAGAATAGGTATTGATCTTAGTAACTGGGTTCTTGGATGGATTTCATATATTTGTTTTGTTTGTTTCAGATACTGTGCGAAAAGAAGCAGCCACAATAATGGCTGTATTCCCCTCTCCTAATGATGTCATGGCAATTTTGGTTCAGGTACCGAAGAAGGAATGCCCATCTTTATGCCTTTTGATTTAACATTAGTGCATTTTAATGAAGTTCAGATACTGAGTGTATATGGCCTATAATTTCAAACTTATAACAAATTCTGTTTTGAGTGTAGCGAGTTCTGGAGCAGCGGGTTACAGCACTTCTGGATAAGCTATTAGTGAAACCCTCTCTTGTAAATTTGCCTCCTATGGAAGAAGGCGGACTTCTATTAGTGAGTTGAATTACTTGCACTTCCTTTCTCCACTTAATCCAATAGCAATATGAATTCATGATCAATTTTGACTTCATTGTATTTGACTTGAGGCTTCAGTATCTTAGAATGCTAGCGGTGGCATACGAAAAGACTCAAGAACTTGCTAGAGATCTACGAGCTGTAGGATGTGGTGACTTGGATGTTGAGGGTAATGACTTAACTTCAATCATTGTTGGCTCCTTTGTAGATATGATACCCTAGCTTCTCACCTTCAGCAAATCCCCCATTGAAAGGGAGACATTTAATGGGATAAACAATGTTATAATGAAATGGAAGTCAACCATGTTGATTGAATCGCCATCTTCTACTGGTGTACTGATACTAGGAACATGATCAGCCTAATAATTTTATAGAGATCTATAATGTGGGGCATCTTTTTCAATACAATATGAAGGTATTTTAACTCAGGATACCTGTGATAGAATTATGGAACTCCCCCAGCTTATGATGTTGAAATGCTTGCAACTGATGTATGGATGCTAATTAGGTGGTCCCAAAGTGGAGAAAATGCCCCTGGGAAGATTTAGACCTTCTGGATTGAATCCTCTAGGCTATACTTAGTATAAATTTTGGAAATTTGTATAGGCTATTTGCAAGATAGTGAAACCTGTGGTTTGATTTTATTAGCTGGCTCAAAAAATGAGCATGGTTTCTTCCTGGAATTTGTAGTTATGCTTGTTCTTCTATATCCTTCTCAAATAATCTCTCTTTAAGTAATATAGCTACAGGTAATAAATAGCTGGGATAAATGGAGGCCCGAAGTATAAATACTTTTTTATTAATCAATAAACCTCTGATGTATCTGTTTCATTTTGCTAAGTCTAGCAGCAAATACGCATTCTATTTTACCATGTTAACGGACTTTTAATAATCTATTCTTCATTATTTTGGTGGTGAGTTTTGATTTATTACTGGTGTACCAGAGATCAGTTTTGATATTTCAAATGAATGTGACCATAAACTTTGTTCTCTTTGTTAAAAACAAAACAACATTTCATTTAGTCTTCCTATTTGGGAAAATAGCCTTGGACCAAAAACTTTGCCCTTATCTGATATGAAGCATTTAATTTTTATTTCCTAAACATCGATTTTCTGTTGATTCAGGTCTTACAGAGTCTCTGTTTCTTGCTCACAAAGATGAGTATCCTGAACATGAGCAGGCTTCTCTTAGACAACTCTATCAAGCAAAGGTTCGTGTAAATTGGATATTTTCTGTAAACCTTGTGAAATAAAAACTCTTGAGCTGGTTTTAATGGATTCTCTGTCTGTTAATTACATCCATCCCTGATTTATATTATGCTATGTAGATGGAAGAAATGCGTGCTGAAAGCCAGCAGCTATCTGAATCATCTGGGACAATCGGACGCTCGAGAGGAGCTTCTGTAGCATCTTCCCACCAACAGATATCTGTTACCGTGGTTACAGAGTTTGTGCGTTGGAATGAAGAAGCAATTTCTAGGTGCACTCTGTTTTCATCTCAGGTAAAATTTCTTTCTGCACTTTTGAAACTTCATTTTAATACTGCAAATTTAAGATTTTTCACAGCTTCAGTTTGAATTCAGTGTGAATTACTGGCTACTAGATTTTATCTTTTATAATTTGAATTTATTTTTCTAAAATCCCATCATAGTCTTCTACTGATTTAACGAGTAGATCATATTTTCTAGTGATATTGATACTAGCTCATTGCAAGTACTCAGCAAGTTGTGTAAAGTGGTCATGTGGTCATGTTCTTCCACGGTTTTATGTCCCTATCACATTCCAATTAACATAATGTGAAAGTTGTATAGCCGTGGGGGGACTATTAAACTACATGATCTGCTGATCATAGGTCTTTCTGAAGAAAGATTTTTATGTTTTAAAGGGATTTGTGGACTGTGGAAACTGGATGACTAATTTTTAATTGCTTAAAGTGGAGATGTTGTTTTAAGGATTTAAGTTTCTATCTCCTTTCAATTTTGATTGGAAGTTTGAGAACTGGAAAATAATACTTCCTAACAGGTAGCGCAGGTTGTGCTTACTACCTGTAGTTGTAACTTGTCTAAACTATGACTTGTGGTAGGAGGTTGTGATTTCAGGTCTGCTGGAGATTCTTTTACATTTCTTTGTGGTGACTGATCCCCTCTTGGGGATTACTTAATCATTTTCCAAGGATTTTGTGAGCATATGTAGTTTCGGATATTTTAGTTGTATTTTTACTAATTGATGATTAATGTGCCTTTGTATAGCCTACTACCCTTGCAACCAATGTAAAAGCTGTGTTTACTTGCCTGCTAGACCAAGTAAGTTGGTTGATTTCTCTTCCACATTGTGGTTTTCAGTTGAATTTGGGGCATTCATGTGATCTGTCATGGATTCTAAGATATTTTTATTTTTCAGGTCAGTCAGTATATAACAGAAGGGCTGGAACGGGCTAGAGACAGCCTAAATGAGGCTGCAGTTTTGAGGGAAAGGTTTATGCTGGGCACAAGTGTTAGTAGAAGGGTGGCTGCTGCAGCTGCTTCTGCCGTAATTACTTGATCACATGGCCATTTTCTGCATTTTAAAATTTACTCTACTACATACCTCAATTCAATGTATATGCTTCTTAGAAAGTATTGAATAATTTATCTAGAAATTATCGGGCATAAGAGAATTTGTTACTGATGTGTAGGCAGAAGCTGCTGCTGCTGCTGGTGAAAGCAGTTTCAGATCTTTCATGGTGGCTGTACAGCGTTGTGCTAGCAGTGTGGCTATTGTTCAGCAAGTTCGTTAGATGGCCGAATGCCTTTTACTCAATTATTTTAATTATGCTCATGAGAATGATTAGAAATTTATTTTGAAATAAATTGGACTGCTTTTTCTGCAGTACTTTGCAAACTCTATATCTCGGCTTTTACTGCCTGTGGATGGTGCCCATGCTTCTTCCTGTGAAGAAATGGCTACAGCTATGTCCAGTGCAGAAACTGCTGCTTATAAAGGGCTTCAAAAATGCATTGAAACTGTGATGGCAGAGGTCTGTACTTGGTGAAATTCATCTGACATCTAGATTAGAGCAAGTTGCATATTCTCCAGCATATTTGTCTTCTAGCATCATATGTTAGCATTAGCATGTTGGTTCTTCGCATTTTATGTGTTTTTTTTTTCCTTATTCTATTCTTGCTGTTCTACTTTTGTTTCTATCCCACTGTTTCTTATTTTCATGCTTGAATCTTCTTCTACTCTTTCAGCATCACTTATTTGGTGCTCTTATGATTTTCATTCTTATGTTAAGATATTTTGTTCTTGTAAAACTCTTGTGCAGGTGGAGCGGTTACTATCAGCTGAACAGAAGGCAACAGATTATCGGTTGCCTGATGATGGAATTGCTCCTGATCATCGGCCAACAAATGCCTGCACTAGGTACATCTAAGTTGACAAACTTGGAACCTGAAGTTTGAATTAATATTAGCAAATTTCTTGGGGATTCTTGGAGACCAGATGGAAGGATTTTTTTATTTTTATTTATTTATTTATTTATTTATTTTTATGGGTAATTTTTTGCCCCCATGGGGACTTGAACCTGGAATGCCCCACAAGCCCTCCCCAACCCCTTACAACTTGAACCAGGTCTCAAGTGGTTCCATTTTATTTCTCAGAGCATTTGAAGCAACTCAATTTTGTTCTGAGAGCATTTAAAATGAGATTAAGTCACTTAAAGATTTTGAGAACTGTCTTTGTTTTATCTTCTGTTTATTTTTATTTGGAGACGACTCCATTTTACATGAAGAATCTGCAATAGAGAGTCATAATTGTTTTATTTAATTTTCTTGTTCCTTCCGGATGTCAATTGATTTCTTTTCTTCCCTTGACTAGAGTTGTGGCATATCTTTCTCGTGTGCTTGAGGCTGCATTCACTGCCCTAGAAGGTCTTAATAAGCAAGCTTTCCTGACTGAATTGGTATGATATCGTGATCTCTATGATATCTTCGGATATAATATGGTTCCTTGACTGCTACTGACCCAAAATTTCTTTTGACTTCTTTTTTCTGGTTTCATGTGTGCAAATAAATCTGTGCTAGATGCATGATCTTCTTCTGGACGGATCTGTGGATGCATGTGTCGTTCATTTAGATACTTTTCAATATATTTCTGTTACAAAACAGCACTGAGAAGTGGCTTAAAGGCTAAGCCATCAATCTTTAGTTATATAGAATAACTGAAAGAATCAAATAGTGCCCCTACACCTTAAACACTGAAATAAATGCTTTAATCCAATTCATATCCTATCATCATTGTATTAGCTAAGTCCATTCTCACAATTGTCGTGATTAAGTAAATCCATATTCTCTCCTTTTCCAGGAACTTTATTTTGGTGTATAATTTCTTTCATTACCTTTTAAGTGATAACATGGTGGATATTTCATAGGGAAACCACTTGCATAAAGGGCTGCTTAATCATTGGCAGAAGTTCACTTTCAACCCTAGGTAACATGACTTCTCTTCTGCTCACATTTTTCTCACTGTTCTGTTGATTTACTCATTCACGTTTCTCTTGTCGTGCAGTGGTGGACTGCGATTGAAGCGTGATATAACAGAGTATGGTGAATTTGTGCGCAGTTTTAATGCTCCTACCGTGGATGAGAAATTTGAATTGTTGGGCATGTAAGTTTCGGAAGTTTTTGAATATCTCAGATCTTTCATTTAGCATTCTTAAAAATCTCACTCTACCAACGACTCTTTTTGTCTCCAGTATGGCCAATGTCTTTATTGTTGCTCCTGAAAGTCTCTCCAGTTTGTTTGAGGGTACCCCCAGCATCCGGAAAGATGCACAAAGGTATCGTTTTTGCTGGTGATGTCATTTATATGCAAACATAGAAAGGATTACAAATAATTTCGATTTCTGCTGAATACATCGAATTACAATTTCAACGTAACAAGATTTTCTGCTTAAATCGCATCTGAAGAAAACCTTCACTGCCAAAAGCTGTGAGAAAAAAGATTTAAAGTTAATAAATTATTTTTATTTGCTATTTCAACTCATTTCACTTATTTTAATCTTATGTATAAAAATTAAGTAATTTTAAAACACATAGGGTTCTTATTAATTTAAATATATTTGATTTTCTTTACTATTTTTCATAGAAAAACCAAATATGAGAAAATCATTTTTCTTGGGTTATGTTTAATTTCTGAAAAGTACTAAGGGAAGAAAAAAAATATTAAGAAAAATTATTTTCTCATATCTGGTTTTATTATGGAAAATATGAAATTCACATATAATTAAAATTAATAAAAAGGTAAAAAACTTGTATATTTTTAAATAATTTAATCGTTATATAAAAAAATTGAATAAATAAAATGAATTTGATGAAAGATATAAAAATAATTTATTAATTTCAAATCTATTTTTTATTTTTAACATTTTCTTTCTTTATGTCTTCCTTAATATTTTCTTTTCTTCGTATTCTCTCTCTAGTTTTTTGGGAATCAAACATAACTTTTATAATTTTTTTCTTTCCTTAATAATTTATGGAACCAACATAGCCCAAGGTTTACAAAATTGTATAACATGTTCAAATATTTTCAATTCTCTTGTTATTCAACCAGAGGCGTTCGCAGGTTTAGTAATCATGCCTCTCTCTCAGTAGATTGATCACTTTGTTGGGCTGGGATTTCAGGTTTATTCAGCTTAGAGAGGACTACAAGACTGCAAAACTTGCATCCAGACTCAGCTCCCTGTGGCCCTCCAGTTAAGCATGCTGAAATAAGCATAAATCTCTCACATCTCTTTGATCATTTTTACATCCTGCCGTGACAAACTCGAGGCAGCCTGACCTCTCAAGTTGGACGCTCTTTCCGGCACCGAGATCAAATTTGGCAACTGTACCGAGATATTAAGTTAATCGCAGGGCTAAGGAGCTTATCGTTAGACACATATTTGGGTACAATTGCTTCCCCACTAGAATTATTTCCCCTCATTCTCTTCTCTTTTCCGAGTGTAGATTGTTGAAAGTATGGACCGAATCGTATTTTGTAAGGCTTTAACTTATACGCTAGGCTCCCATTTTTCCAAGATTTCATGCCCTGGCATGCCCCCTTGTAATGATCCTTTCCGCCATGGATGATGACATTTAATGGTGTTTTTTCGTTGCAGTCAATACCTCGTACTTCATCAGACTGACTGTAATGGAAATTCGTATTTTCAATTTACAAGTTTTGGTGTGATTGCTCAACTTTTAATCTCGGGTTTATACGCTGAGATAAAAAATTATATTTTTTTAGTAGATATTTGAAAGAAAGAAACCCATATTGAAAAGGTAATATCAGCGCTTTTCTTTGTTGCTTTGTGTTTTAGTTTTATTTATTCGAATATTCGTTTAATGATTTAGATTTCATCACATTCATCTGATGGTCTTGGATTTCGACCATCGTAATGGATAATGTGCACTAAGCCTTGGGGAGGGTGGAGTCCATGTAATGCCAGCTCTGAGCATGAAAGAAATGGACGGCCAGAAGGTGCAAATGATTTGGTGGTGCCCTATTATGATCTGTACACCTCTTATGGTCAAAGTCAAAAGGTTTTATTGCAAAAAGTCAACACAAAAACGTGAGGGCAAGAAGTCATCTTCAGTGGTGGAAAAAAAACAAGAGAAATCAATCCCAAGTCGAAACTTTGAAGAATGGCATTACATTAGTGGTAAATTTCTGAATTTCATTAGATTATGACGGTGGTCCTGCCTTATTAGTTATTCGTTAACCCTAGTGATAAAAAAAAATGACATGATTTTTTTTATCATATCAAACTTTTAATCTAAATAATTTTTTTTTTTTTAAAAAAAAAGAGAATTTAGATAGGAATGAATGAGATTAAATCAATCAAATAAATAAATAAATAGAATCTAGGTATGAAAAAATAAAATGATATCAGTAAAGTAAAAAAAAATAAAAAAAATCCTTAAACCCCATCTCATTTGATTTAAAAGAAACAACTACAACTCAGCTTGTGAGTGATGGGAACAACAAAAGGCCACAACATATTCTCTAATGATGGAGGAAGCACAAATGAGGGTCCAAATTGTAAGTGGGGGGTTTACTACTAAGAGGGCTCATAAAATCATAAATGGGAAGAAGAAAAACAAGAAAACAGAAGAGGTGCATTGCTACTGACTTTAGACACGTGGTGGTGCCCCCCAAATGGTGGTGGGGATGCTCTACATAGTTCTCTACTATACTTCTCCTTCTCCTTCTCCTCCTCCTCCTCCTACTAATTGTGTAGTGTGGCAGTGGCTCCTTCTCCCACTATAAAGTGGAGTATAGAGAAGAGAGATTGAAAAAGAGGGTTGAGTGGAGGTGTGGGTGCTTAGGGATTGCTATCTTCTTTAATATCAAAGGTATCCATCACTTGCATGTCCTTCGCCCATACCCTCCCATCATCTCTCTCTCTTCCTTTCTTTCTCTCTCTATCTACGACAAGAAACAAGTGCATGGTAAGTAAGTCCAACTACTCATCATGAACATTACAACCCTTGCAGGTCAATTATTACTATCTCATATGAACTTTTCATGTATCTATCAACTCATATTCATACTCCTATCCAATTCCAATCTCTAGGTATCAACCAAAACACTCATATCAAGTCCTACCCTAAAGAGAAAAGGGGAGTTAGAAAAGAATGAAGAGATAGCAACCAAAACACTGAAATTCAAGTTCTATCCCAAGGGGATGGAGAT
Organism: Vitis vinifera; assembly: GCF_030704535.1. Taxonomy (NCBI): domain Eukaryota; kingdom Viridiplantae; phylum Streptophyta; class Magnoliopsida; order Vitales; family Vitaceae; genus Vitis; species Vitis vinifera. Next base: position 22,201,918 of record NC_081819.1, on the reverse strand, counting down.
GTCTGCTTTTTCATGTATCTATCAACTCCTGCTCTTACCCTACTCCATTGAACCCAACCTACAAGCACTCAAATCCAAAAGAAACAAAGAGAAATCAAGACCTTATTTTCAACATTTTCGAAAACCATTTTCAAAACACAATTTTTATTTATAGTTGTACACTTACTTTTTAAAACAATTCTCATAAAATAAGTAAAACAACGTACTAAAAAAATTGAAATATATTCTATTTTCATAACAAATTTTTTAAAAATTGTTTTCTATAAAAAAACTTATCAAACATATTTTGGAGTTAACAAATGGTTACCAAAGAGGCTCAGAAAAAATATAACTCTCATTTGGGTGTAAATGTTTGACCAAGTAGATGAGATATTGGAGCAAAGTCTTGTATGGTGGTTGGTTATCAAACAAAAGGGTCTCTACCAACCGATCCATTCCATCCAGGGGGGGGTTTCAGGCCCAAGACTTCCACGCATCCCTATCAATAAGTTCAAAAAGCAAAGAGGTAGAGAAAGGGCATGACAGGCAGATTTGTATCAAGGGACATAGTGGTGGTGCTGGAGGGTGTTGTAGTGGTGCTGGCCCAATACTACACTTTTGGCATATGCCTCTTCTTCAATCACCATCATCATGGCCACCCTTAGACCTTAGGACCCTTTTTTAATTTTGGGTCAATTAATTTCACACATGGGCTGATCCCACATCCGTTTCAATGGGTTTAGGTACCATGAACCCCAAACACTACTCACTATCATAATCATGACAATGGGTAGAACTAAAGCCCATCATTCGGGTTGCTTTGTATCACCATAAGTCAATTCCTATTGAGTCAATGCATCCCAAATTCACGTAGATATTATCTATTTTAAGTTTATTTAAAATACATCATTTTTATATATTTTGATTGAATACTCATAGGTTTTACCAAAACACATCTCTCTTTCTTTCTCTCTCTCTCTCTCGTTTTTTTTTAATCTCTCTATATATATAATTGCAGCTTTAAAAATCATTTACAAATATAATTTTCGATTCTAATAACCTTAAAATGCGACTACATATACAATCTTCTAGATAATGTTATAATAATAAAAAATTAATACTCAAGATTCCACGATAATGACATTTTGTTCATACATGACATCAAAAAATAACATTCCATTAAGAGCTATTTTCATCTTAAAAATGTTATGTCCCTTTCCATTTTTTCTTTATTTTAATTCAAACTTCACCATCTCAATTTAATATTTAAAGTTTTTTCAGCGATATTATTCTTACATTATACCAAAATATCAATAGGTCATTTTTTCAAAGATTTTTTATAAAATAAAAATAAAATTTATATGACAAGTAAGTAAACAAATTACATACAGAAATGCGGTGTAAATAAATATATAGTTAATTAATAAATTTTTATATGAGTTTAAAATTTTAAATTATGATGAAAAATCTTAATAGAATAAATTATTCAATATTTGAAAATAGTTTGAATATTATTTTTAGGGTTTATTTTATTGACCTCCTCGAGGTTTTAGTTAAATATATCTAATATTTATTAGTTTGAAATTTCATTAAATACGTTATTTATTATTTTTATTTGATATTTTCACTTATTTTCCTCTTGATTTAAAATAAAAAAAGACATTTAAATTTTTTTAAAATCAACAGGACTAATTGTACCCAACTAAAACTTTAAAGAGGTGAATGGAATTAGCCCGGTTTTAAAAAAGTTTTGAGGTTAAGTCAGACACATCACATCCGGGTCGGTTCGACCCATCGGAGTCGCATCCACGTCTATATAAGACACGACCCCACACGCTTGCACTTCGACTCCTCCTGTGACGAACGTACAGGAAGGGGAGAATCAGGCGTGTGCTGCCGCGCAGGGCATCAGTTGGGTGTGAGTGGATGGGAGGCAGCAGTGGGAAGGGAGGAATGTGAGCCGTCGGATGCGGGGATCATAGGATTCTGAGACAAAAGATCCTAGTAAGGGCATTAAAATCAGGAAGCACGCGATGTGGTAGATGTGGGGAGGGCTCTTTAATAAAGGCCGGTGGTCCCCACAAAATCTGCAAGTTGTCGTGCCACCTCAGCTTTTTTCAGCCGCCCCACGCGCTTCCGCGGTGTCCACGGTGTGAACCCTCTCGCCTCCTCCCAACGTCCACCGCCGCCCACCGCCGCCTTCATTTTCAAGCTATTTCTCCACCTCTCTATTCCCTTGTTTGAATTGATAACTTTATTGTTTACTTTTATGTTTATCTGGATTTTTTTTGGTAGAAAAAAATATTAACGTCAAATTAGAGGTAACGTCATAATTTTTAAAAGATAATATTAATATTATAAATATTTCATCAAATCTTATATAAATCAAAATGAAATAAGGTTTTTTTTTATAAAAAAAAAATTAATAATATCAAAGGTTAAAGAGTTTTTGACTTATGACTTGATAAAAAAAATAAAAATAAAAACAAAAAAAAAACTTCAAAAGTTTTAAAATATTATAAGGTAATTGGAAACTTTAAAATAATTTAGATAAAAATTTAGTAATGAAAACTATTGATTACGAGATAAATGTTTGTGTGATTTTTACTTTGAATAATTTAAGGTATAAAATAATTGTCACATCCATATAATGAGTTTTAGGGCATGACAGATACTTGAATTCAATCTATCACGCCCTTGAAGTAGGTTTTAGGACGTAACATATAATTAAAATTCAATCAGTTATTTATGAAGTCCTCATAATGGGTTTTCAAGCATTACAGATAATCAAATTCAATCCATCATGCTTTAAAATTGGTTTTAGGATGTGACATATAGTCGAAATTCAATCCGTCCTATATGAAGTTTGACTCGTAAATCGGTATTCAAATTATAAAGTTTGTCTCATAAATTGATTTTGAGACAAGATAATTAAAATCCGATTTAAGAATAAAAATAATTTTTCATGAGAAATAAAAATTATTTTCACATGAAGTTCCTCTCATGATAAGTAAGGAATATTCCTTCCCGACGTAGAGAACTCGTATTCACACGTTTTATCAACATCAATCGCCATAATGTTCAATCCTTTTACAAAAAAAAAAAGGCATGATAGCTTTTAGTCATGAGGCTCCAAGTGCCATTTTTCATCTCCCATTGCTTTCATTATTACCAACAAAATACCTTTTAAAATTTTTCATTTTATTTTTATTTTTAGGAAGGATCAAGACGAAATAAAGTATTATAAAATATTAACAAAAAAATCCTAAATAAATAATGTAAAGTGACTAGGAAAATATTTGAAAAAGTTTAAAATGGATGATCCGGATTTTACTCCACCCATTTAAAAATTGGGAGAATTATGTTTTGGGGTAGATGGACCCTCAAATTAACAAAAGGTCTATATAACTCTTCAAATTGAGTCCAAGACCCAATGAAAGTATGGAAATTGAGTTGAAGGATATTATCCTTCCAGCATTTCCAAAAATGCCCTTTGCTGATTTTGAGAGAAAAAAAATATTTTTGAAAAATCCTTTTATTTAATTTAATATTTTAAAAAAATACTTTTATGTAATTCAATATTTTTAAAAAATATTTTTATTTAATTTAATATTTTTTAAAAATACTTTTATTTAATTTATTATTTTAAAAAAATATTTAATTTAATATTTTTAAAAAATATTTTTTATTTAATTTAATATTTTAAAAAATACTTTTATGTAATTTAATATTTCTGAAAAATAATTTTATTTAATTTAATATTTTTTTAAAATATTAAATTTAATATTTTTTTTAAATACTTTTATTTAATTTTATATTTTTGAAAAAAAATTATTGAAAAAATTTTATTTAACTTAATTTTATAAAATATTTTATATGTGTTTTTGAAGGGTATATTTGTCCATTACTATTTCATATCCTTCAACTCAATTTAAAGAGTTATATGGACCTTTTGTTAATTTGGGCCCCCATCTACCCCAAAACATAATTCTCCCAAAAAAATTTCTATTAATTAATATTATATTTTATTTAGTAATTATGATTTTTTTTAAATTCCAACCAAAGTTTTTCAATATCTATTAATAGTAAAAATCTATTCTTTTTTAAATGTCCAAAAACAAATTCTCCCAATTAACTTGTAATTTAAAACTATTGAGAATAAAGTGATATCTTCAATGAGTAAATCCCTTAATTCTTCCTCTAATCAACATTATAATTTTTTTTATAGTTATAATTAATTTTATATAAAAATTTAAAATTAATCATATTTCTTTATATTAATAGAGATTTCCGCTACACAAGTTAAGAGGATATAAATCACAAAGTATTTTTAAAATATGAAACAAATTCTTCTAATTAATTAGAATTTTCAAAATGAAGTCCTGAGGATAAATCCTTAATTTTTCCTCTCTAATCAATATACCAAAATATTATATAATAATTATTCAATAATTATAATTATATTGTAAATTTTGTACAATGAAATCTAGATCATTAAATGAGAGTACAAATATATGGAATCAAAATACAAAAAAATCATACCAGATTTTAATACAAAATAATAAGATTTAAAAGTGCATAAGAGACATCATCTAATTCATCTTACCTTCTAATATTATATATAATACGATAATTTTTATACGAGTTATAATGTTGATGGGTATCGGGTCAAAATTCTTTATCGATATTATCCACTTTGATTAAAGTCCTCACGATTCTAACATCCTTATCTTACACCACTTAAATAATGAGATGTAGCATTATAAACCTCTACCTTATTATCAAAGGACGTTATTGCTAAACAACAGCTAAAGCTATATCATGTTGAAATGATAGCAAATTAGAATAGGACAAATAAATTCTTTTATTTATTTTTTATTAAGATAAAATAAAATACTCTTAGGAGTGATGACTACTATTATAAAGTTAAAACTTTGGTCTAAACTTTTGTGTATATTTAAACGTGACATCCGTATAAGATAATAAAAAATAATAAGAAAGAATAATATTTGTTCTTTTACATCATCACACATCATGCTTGCATAACATGAAACACCACATCCTCAGCCATGTAAAATTCATTATTTATTGATTTATTTTTTAAAGATTTGAAAAATTTACTATTATATATATATTTTGTTTGGCCCAAAGGAAAAGGGATTTAATGACGGTTGTGGGTTATCCACATCGGATCTCCACGGGAGAGTGGCACTTTGCGGCGGGCACGCTCCACGACGCGCGCGTGGTGTGGTTGGATAGTTACCCCACTTTCTGAAATGGGCACCAACTTGATAGGGGCGCCCACCCCCACTGGATTCCACTTTTTTAATAATAAAACCCTACTTTTGTCGGTAACTCACGAGTCTCTTAACACGCAGCGTGTGGACTTTTTCCCTCTTCCTTACAAACCAGGCCTTTGACATTTGATTTAGAAGTCAACCCCCAAAACCACTATCTAGAGAGGGAAAGGCTCTACAATACCGCTTGTTTCTCTCTCCGGAGCGCTTTCTATCTCTAGACTTTTTCTCTCTATAGTTGTATAAATAATTGATTTCCACTCATTTCCACCCCTCAATCTCTCTCTCTCTTTTTATTTTGGCTTCCAAAGTCAGCGCTTTGCTTTGTCTCCTTTTGGGGTTTTGAGTTCATGGAGGAAGATTGGGATCTGCAAGCGGTGGTCAGAGGCTGCGCCACCGCCACCGTCGCCTCTGCCGCCACCACGACGACCACAGCTACTACCAGTGATGCAGCTGCTTTGGATCTTCATAGGAGTTCTTGCTTTTCTCCGTTTGATGTGGTGGAGCAAGCTCATCATCATGACGGCCATCTTCTCTGCTTTCCAGATCCGTTCGAGACCAGGAGGGAAGCTTTTGTGGAGGAATTGCATGATCTTTGCAGACCCTTCTTCCCCAAATCTCAGCCTATCTCTCCCCGGACTATACCCATATCTTCTCTCTCTGTTCTAGGAGGAGGATTCAGTGATCAAACCCACCAAATTCAGCAGCAACAGAAGCAAGACCCACCACCCTCAAAGCACTCTCATGCAAGCTCTGTGCCCTCCACTACGCATTCTCAGAGCCCAAGATCCAAGCGAAGGTAAATTTTGTAGTGATTTTTGGTTTTGATGATCAGAATTCTGGCAAATACCCATTGGTTAAACTAGTTGTGTTTCACAGAAAGAATCAGATGAAGAAGGTTTGTCACATACCAGCTGAGGGGTTGTCTTCCGACATGTGGGCTTGGAGAAAGTATGGGCAAAAACCCATCAAAGGTTCTCCATATCCAAGGTGGGTGTCTGAGATTTTCACCATTTTTTAACCTTTTTTTCCAATGGTTTTTCATGGGTCTAGAGATTGAATGAAGTGTTTTTGATGTTTGATCAACAGGGGTTATTACAGATGTAGCAGTTCAAAGGGGTGTTTGGCCCGAAAACAGGTGGAGCGAAACAGATCCGACCCAGATATGTTCATCGTCACCTACACAGCAGAGCACAACCACCCTATGCCCACCCACAGGAACTCTCTCGCCGGAAGCACCCGCCAGAAGCCGGTGACCCCTCCTGCAGCAGCCACCACCACCGCCTCCGCTGACGCCGTAAAACCCTCGGCCAAACCCGCATGTTCCTCGCCGGCGACTTCCGCGGACGATGAGCTTGTACAGCAAAGCACAAGCGTGCAGAGCAAAGATTTGGTGGAAGACGAGGAAGACGACGAGCTGGGGTTCTCCGACACGGCCGTGGACGACGATTTCTTCATGGGGTTGGAGGAACTCGCCGAACAAGTCACCGGAGACTGCTTCCCCGATCACTTCCCGCCCAGCTTCCCCATTCCTTGGCTGGCCAACAATGCTGCAACAGCCGCCGGCGGGATCTGAGGGCTGCCGGAAAAGCTAGTTTGATTCTGACTAGTGATGATGCATTTGCTAAATACTCACTTTTCCCATCTTTTTGTCTTTTTAGAGAGAGAAAGAGAAAGCGTAGAGAGAGAAAAGAAAGAGAGATGGGTTTTGGAAGCATTTGGTAGAATCTCTCCCAAAATGCTTTGTGCCTTTGTAAACCTCACCTCCATTACAGAGAGTCTTGTAGAGGAAAAAAGACTTCCATTGCTTTTCCTTGTTTGTGGATGCATAGTAAATAAAAATGCTTCTTAACCAATATTCATTCATCATCATCATCATCATCATCTTTTTTTTTTTTTCTCCTCTTTTCTTTCGCCAATTATTAGGGTTTTTAAGTCCATTTATTAATTATGTTGTTCAACCCCACAATTAATTATCAAGTGATGGTATATTTTGAAAGAACCTTTTTAGAGACATTATTCATTTTTCTCACCAAACAAACCCATATGATTTTTTGAATGAATTTTTTTTCGTTTGCCTCCTCATTTTTTTGTGGGTACATGAGGTCCAACTCCAACATGGGAAAATTAGGATAACACGAACAAGAATAGATATTTTTCTAGCCATTTTAGGGCTGCAGAGGGGGCAATATCTTTGTTTACCATATAAATGCAGCCTTATTGTTCATCTACCTTTACGATTCCACCCCATAAATGATGATAACTAGAAAGATATTAATGCAGCACCAGATCCACAGAAAGTGAAGGAATTTTTCGGGCATTTTTCAACTTCAACATTGATTTAGCACAAACTGTTTTGGTACAATCCATCTATTGCTTATTGTCAGGTTCTCAATCACATAAACTTGAAACCTGAGAAATTCTAAAGTTGAATATAACTTAGAAAAAATGCTGTCCCCAAAAAATGATTATCTCCCTTTGTTTAAGTTGGTTCAGAAGGAAAAGAAGGAATCCCACAAACATGTCTGCTAAGGACAATGCAACAACTTGCAATCGGACAAATGCTCCGGTGAGCACTGCAGGCCTTCAATTAATGTTCTGTGTGGAGCCAAACAGAGATTCCAAAATGAGCCCAGAAGCCATTAATGCAGAAGCTGTAGTAGTCTTTGTTTTCTTCCATTTCCCCAAAGCCGATGCTCTCCTTTCCACAGATGCCACAGCAGGCTATGCAGCAGAAGCGGAAACTTCGTATCCTTGGACAAAACTCTTCAGTTTTGCTGTTTCACCAACTGCAGAAAGCCATTCTGTGAGGATCTCCATGGTTATGTAGTCAGGGTTACAAGCATGTTCTGTCATTCTATCCATCAGTTCAAATGCTTTGCTCAACCAATTCTTCTCCTGAAGGCCTTTGAACATGGCATTGAATGTGTTTGTATTTGGCTTCACCCCTTTAACTTTCATATCATCCATCAGAGAAAGGGCAAGGTCTACTTGGTTTTTCCTGCACAAAGAGTTTATCAAGATATTGTATATGACAGTGTTGGGTGGAACCTTGGAAGTAGAACTCATGTCTCTGAAAATTTTCATGGCTTCATCGAGATTGCCATTCAAGCAATATGCATGAATCAGTGCTCCATAAGTAACAACAGTTGGTACAAGACCCTCCTTCACCATCTTTTTCATCAATCTATGGGCAGTTGAAAAATCTCCGGTCTTGCTGAAATGGGAAATCAGAGTATTGTATGTGACACCATCAGGCTTGATGCCAGCGTTTTCCATTTCCTTGAGCATCTCATAAGCTTCATCCAATTTATTCTTCCTGCAGAACCCATTAATCAGAACATTGAAGCTCACAATATCAGGGGAGAACCCGGCTTCTTTCATCTTTGACAGAACAAAGCTTGCTCTATCTAACTTTCCAGCTTGACTCAAACCAGAGATCAAGGTGTAATACACAATTGCATCTGGGGAGCATCCAGCTTCCAACATTTCATCAAACAACTCCATCGCCTTTTCAATATTGTTTACATTACAAAAAGCTCTAATCAAGGCAGTGTAAGTGACTGCATTCCCTTTCAGCCCCTTCCCTTGCATTTCATTAAAGAACTCAACAGCACCATTGATTCTCCCATGCTTGCACATGCCATCAACCAAGGTATTGAGCGTGACCACATTTGGTGGAACCCCATCCTTGTTCATCTGATCAAAAAGTTCCCGAGCTGCCTCGATCATGCTGGCTTTGCAGTACCCATCGATCAGGCAATTGTATGTCACGGTATTAGGCATGCATCTTGGCTGTGATCTCATTCTTTCCACCAAACCCAAGCCTTCTTCTTGCCTCCCCACTTTGCAAAGTCCATCAATCAGAGTGTTGTAAGTGATCACATCCGGTTCAACCAAAAACCCGTTACTTTCTCCTCCATTCATCTTCTCAAACACCTCCAGTGCCTCGTCTACCCTTCGAAACTTGCAAAGATGATTGATAAGAATCCCAAAAGTCACAACATTGGGCTGAATATCCATTTCCTTCATCTCTGCCAAAAGGGTGTTCATCCTCTTGAACTCCCGAGCCCTCCCCAACGCTGTCAATAGAGCATTGCAAGAAGCAGCTTCCATAACACCCCCCAATTTCATCAGCCCATGCAGAACATCCCAAGCTCGATCAGTCCTGCCACTCCTACACAACCTGCTAATCAATTGTGTTAACCAAATAGAATTTGGAAAGACTTCATGCTCAGCAAATTTTGACACCAACCCAACAATTTCCTCTTCATCCACCGCTCTCCCAACCTTGTCCCTCTTCGATAATGCACTAAAAACAATATGCCCAGTGTTGCTATTAGGCGGAAACTCAGCCTTTGGTTGTAGCATTTCATCGAGCAGGTGGAGAGCATCATCGACACGGCCCTTTCGGAATAACACATCAATCAAAATATTCCTTATATGCGTCAATCTACGAGACGGGCACAGTTCATTATACACGAGAAACGATTCATCAACCATTTGCGCTCTTCCAAAGCATCGAATTAGAAGGGTTGCGGCATTGACAGAGAGTGGAATCTTATGGCTCTTAGACGTTTTGAAGAGGTCTAATAGCTTATTATGCGAGTTAGGTTCGCGGCTAGCGTGCTCGAAAACGGCTTCCAGTGTGAAAGATAGCAATGGTGAGTCTTGACATGGCGAATTGGCTTGGACCCAGTTAAAGAATTTGAGAGCTTTGGCGGTGGAGCCCAAAAGGCGAGTGATTTGGAGGAGATTGTGAGGAGGGGGCGGAGGGCTGGTAGTGGGGAAGAGGAGTTGGTGGAGTTTGTCTTCGTTCCAGTCATTGTCGGTGGTTTGGAGCAGTTCTACAACAAGGTTGACGACCGACGACGAATCATTTTGTGGCGGCGGGGCTGGTGGATGGTGGTCGGGCTCGGCGGAGAGGTGGCGGAGGAGGGAGGAGAGGTTTGGAGGGGTTTGGGGTCTAAGGAAACGAAGGAGCTTTGATTGTTTCGATGACACCGTGAGAGCTGCACTCATTTTCTCCGTTTCTTCGCAGAGAAAAGACACGTCTTTTTCCAAAGTTTCAAGATAAAGAGGGAGGAGGTTTTGATCTTGTAGGGGTCTGTTTGGACGAAAAGAAAATGGATTCTTGAAACCTCTCCTTAACAGGGAACCCTTGAAACTTTCCAAAAGACTGAGCGGAAAAGAAAATGGAAAATTCTATTGCAAATGTCCAATTGAAAAAAAAATAAAAATTATGAAGCAATGAAATATTGGAACAGATCAACCGGTAGCTTTCTCGGAATATATTGCCAAAAATATATTCATTTCTACTTCCAGTAGCCACCGCCAACATTTCCAAAGCACAATGGATGGAAGATTGATCTTCTGTTTACATTTTAGAGGTCTTCTTCCAGGGGTTTGAGTGCAAATCCAAATAAGAATTTCAAGTGTTAAAAGACTAAAGTTGTAAAAATGATTTTTAAAAACAGTTTAATAGATTTTTAGAAATATTTTTTAAAAATAATCTTCAATTTTTTTTAATATAAATACTGTATATTATAAAAAAATTCATAATATTTCTTTACATTTTTATGAATATTCTAAAAAAACCTAAAAACATTTGAAAATTGTTCTAAAAATCAATATTATTTTCAAAATAAATTCTCAAAAAAACCATTTTCAATATTAAGTATTTTTTTAAAAAAATTATATTATAAAAAAGGTAACATAAATTTCAAAGATATTTTAATAATGCTTCACAGTACGCTGGGAGGTAATAAGAACTTCAGAGAAAATGTTGAACATATTCAGTTTCCTTAGCATAAACCACATGCCAAAAGTGTAAAGTCTAAAGAAAACTATCCAAATGCTGGAAAGTTAAATTTGATTGATATTCATTAGCTGATTTTAAAACTTAAGAAGAGCTTAACATGCCTAATTAAATTAAGGATTTAATGAAGGACAAGTAAAATGAAAATTTCAAAGACACATTTCCCCTTTTCCTTGCAAGTTGCAACAACTTCTCAGAGCCCAAAGTCTCAGGGACTGAGGATGTTCATCACCATCTCTCCTGAAGAAAGCTCTTCAACTTATTAAGATTTTAACCCAACTGTACTCTGATCAGGGGAGGGAAAGCACAAAACTGCTGGGCTTGACCATTTCAATCACTTTTCGGGCTCTTTCCCTCCAGTGATTCACTTGTCTCGATCTTCTCAGCTGCTTCAGCTGCTGCTGATGCCGCCTTGTCCAAGCCCAACTTCTGTAACTCGTTCAAGAAACCATCGACTTCGGCAGAACAGATTTTATATGGGCTATGAGCAGGACCAGGGAATGAACCATTTGTTACTTCTTCCTTGTATTCCAGAAGAGCTTTATTGATCACTTCTCCTACTTGTCCATACCTCTTGCAGAACTTTGGGGTAACCTGCAGAAGGTGAAGCAATACCTTTTCAGGTTAAATATTCCCCAGAAGAATCGATATCGATAATTTATGGTTTGAAAAGCAATTGTGTAATTAACCTTAGCATGATGTGGGTGTTGCATCATTCCCAGCAGATCATGGTAAACTAGCACCTGCAGTATATTGAAAGGGAAGTTTTGTGTCAAAGAATTGATCAGTAGAGTGCAACTTTTCCAAGAAGAGCAAGAAAGCAAGCTGACAAGATCTTCAGATTTTATATTACTATCATAAGACACACATCACCAAAAAATGGCCTCCTAGATCGAGTTAACCGTTTATTTAGAAAACTACTCTCAAATCTCAATGTGTAGCTTCAGAAAAATGAAAAAAAATTGGAAACCAAAAAGGGATTTCTTTACATGTAACAACTTCAGCCATAGATGAAGACAAAATTAGACCAACTTCTAGTTTCAGCATTTGATAATGGGAAGCTGATTTGTAAAGTCTTGCTCGGAATATATGAACAAGGTACCCTCAAGGCCTCATTCAAGTGGTAAAACGATTGGGGAGGGTTTGTGGGAGGTTCTAGGTTCACTACTGCATTATACTGAATATCTAGTTCTGTCCTATTGGTTGCAAATTGAATATCAAGTAACCACAAAACTCAAGAGTGCATTAAACTGAAAACTGAGGGAAAATGCCAAAGGTCATTAACTGGAACTGGATTCTTCTCTTACAGTCCTAAAGTTTTCCTTTCGGTTATGTTTGGTTCCCGGAAAATACTAAGGAAAGAAAAAAAATGCAAAGGAAAATGATTTTTTCATGTTTGGTTGTCCTATGAAAAATATAAAAGAAAATCAAATATAATTAAAACTAATTAAAAACTTATGTATTTTAAAATTATTTAATCTTTATATTAATGAGTTAAAATAAATAAAATGAGTTTGAAGTAAAAAATAAAAATAACTCATCAACTTTTAATCCGTTTTTTATTTTCCTTCACTTTTTCTTTCCTTCTATTTTTCCTTTGTATTTTCTTTCCCTTGTATTTTCCCTCAAATTTTCTGAGAACCAAACATAGCCTTCATCTTTGACCAGAAAGTATGATTCAGTCTAGCAGTCTAGGGGGAATAACAGGGTAGTCCTTGATGTTAAAGATTGAGCCACAACTTCACAGAGCATCCATCTTTTTTGGAAAAACCCCGATTCAAGATCTATGACCACCCTGAGCTTAACCAAACCCCCTTAACTAATAGATGCTAGAGGGGGCAGGGGGGTGCACTGGCATCTGCTAAACCCAGCCTCAGTCTAAGTAAGAAAAGGGGGTTTGGCTCCAGGCTCCAACTTGATCTTGTGTTGTGTGGCATTTGATCCTTTAGGAGCCTCCTCGACATTTAAAATTGCATGATGTTAGTAAACCAGCAGGTGATCCCATAAAAGTTAAATTAGAAGTTGTTCCTCCTAGAAATTGGGGGATTGACAAGAAAAGAAAAGCACAGCAACTAATATAAACTTGCAATGGATTTCACAAGAACTAACAGCATACTCCAAACAATACATTTCAGGAGCTGACGGGGCTGATAATCAAATGAATTAAAATCACAAGTTTTATGAAGAAACCAATATTTTCATGTTCAGGAGACATTGTTGAATCCTCATATTCCAAAATTTAACTATGATAGTGAGGAAAGGGGGACTTGTCATCTTCTTGCAATGACCAAAGGGGACTCATCAGAGAACTGGACAAACCATTCAAGAAAGAGTAACTGACTAAGTTTTTGATTCACTATCTCTGCAGGCACTTCTTAGTTTTGAAAAATTCTTAACGTAGAAAAAACTCAAGTCTAAGCATAAGTAAAATCAATATCTGGAGTAACAAAATCTAAGTAGTACTAAGTCTTGTAAAATAGACCAACTTGGTTTTCATATTTTTTCTTAGCAACAAAAGAAAACATACAAAAAACACGGGTATTTATCTTAGTAGAGAGATAGAGAATAATCAACCTGTCCACTGCAGAAAGGTCCAGCTCCTATGCCAATGGTGGGGATTCGAAGGGCTGATGTTGTTGCAGCAGCCACAGGTGCAGGCACACATTCAAGAACAACAGCAAAACACCCAGCTTCCTGTAAAGCCATTGCAGTCTCCACAACCTGCTCAAATCAAACCAATTCAACATGGATTTTAGAGAGAGATCTTGACAGCACCTAACGATATATTTTTTTTGAATCCTAAATCCCCCAAGAATACAAATGGAAAGAGAAGGACCTTGACAGCACTAGCAATATTTTTCCCTTGAGGCCTAAATCCCCCAAGAACACTTATGGCCTGAGGGGTAAGTCCCACATGACCCATTACAGCAATTCCAGCCTCGACAATGGATTTTGCTGCTGTAATTCTTGAAGGTGATCCTCCTTCCAATTTAATGGCATCCATTGTGCCTTCCTTCAAGATCCTGACAGCTGCATCAACTGCCTGCTCATAATTAAAACTGTGAGATAACCAACCATTAAACTTTTACACCCAAACTCAACCAATTTGGTATCCAAATATCCTCTTATCAAAAAAATTCAACAGTGAGAACAAACTACATTGTTTAACTTCAAAAGCATTAAAAAAAAAAAAAAAACCTACAAAGCAAACATGCCAAGAATATTTTGTAAATGGAGGTACACATGTGAAAGAGGGTCACTTCAATTGCCTTCAACTCTCTAGACCCGAAAACCAAATGATTCATCCATAAAACTCCAATGAACATAGACATTGGTTGGAAACAGGGTCTCAAACAGAGATTCAAATCCAAAGAGTTTAGAGGTCAGTTCAGTTCCAATTTTGGCATTTGATATGTATGCAGCAGATTTCTTCTTGGTCACACCATAATCAAATATCGACAGATTTCCCAAAAAAACATATATTTCATGTGCCTTTCATCACATTCACACACTTCGTTATGGTTTACAAAAGGGAAATTTCAGGAGTCCAGATTAAACCAGAAGCAATCCAAAATTTTCAGCAACTATAAGCAAAAGAAAAGATTAGAGCAGCCGTTTTTACCTGAATTTTTGTCATAGCTCGGATTCTAGGCTCATCTAAACCCAAATTTGTACCAAATTTTAGCCAATATCCATTAAATTTAAACACCATGATCACCCAAAAAATGGAAAAAAAAAAAACCTATGAAGAACAATAGCTTCAGTTTCATGTGCAGAATTCATCAATACCTGATTTGAACTAGACTCATATGTCCCAAATGGAAGATCACCGACGAGAAGCGGCCTCTTGGCGCCGCGAGCGACGGCGCGGCAATGGACGAGCATTTCTTCGAGAGAGATAGGGAGGGTGGTGTCGTGGCCGTGGACGACCATGGAAGCGGAGTCACCCACGAGGCAAATATCGATGCCGGCCAAGTCGAGATGGACCGCCGACGGGTAGTCGTAGGCGGTGACCATGGTGAAGGGCTCGCCCCTCCTGTGCTTCTGCCTCAGGTGGTTCAGTGTCACTCTCTGGTTAGGGTTTTGCGGCTTCGGTCCGCCGTATACAGTGTTTTCCGGCAAGTTGCTCAGCCATTTGAGGTGGGTGTGTAGAGAGAATGGCTTGCTTACCGAGGACAAGGACTTCTTTAGAGTTCTCGCGACAAGCATTTTCTCAGGTAAGTTCAATTCCCCAAGGCAGAGAGGCTGAGGCGAGAAGTATTTAGAGGAGAAAGTTGTGGAGGCGGAATGTGGCTGCGCCACCTACCGCAAGTGGAACGAACGAGAAAGTGGTGGTGGCCTAATGTGGCTGCTCCACCTACTGCAAGTAAAACGCGCCGGCGGTTGTCGTTTTTAATAATATAATACGAGCAATTGCCATCATCACATTCACGCCTCCGAAAAAGACCATTCTATCAAGTTTTTCCTTTTATGGAAATTTTGTACCTTTTCTTAGTTTGGATAATGAACCAATATCTTATATATACGGTCCAAACTTTCTTTTCTCTTTTCTCTCTTTTTATTTTTTTATTTTATATTATTTTACTACATAAATCAAATCAAACTCCACAAATAATAATCATATTAAAAATATAAACTCAAATACTATTTTATTATTAAATAAATAACATATAGTAAACTCATTTAATAATAAGATTTCCTATTTAATAATCAAATTGATTTTAAATCTTGCATATATTGATATGATTAATGTTTCAGTAAAATATGTTCATAACTCAATTGTGACAAATTTAAAATAAGTCAAATATAAATTAAATAATTTAAAGATACGATCTCAATGAAATTATTAAATTGATCAATTCTAATTAAATTTGTATTATCCAGATTGGTCTAAGAACTAAAATTATGTATTTATTAAACATATTATATAGATATATATAAATTTGACTTAAATATATTTATATTCAACTCAAACCTGTGAAAAATGTATTAAATTTAAGTCATATTGATGAATCATACCAAACTTTGTCATTTTTGTAGAAAACCGGATGGGAAATAGAATCCAACTTTTCTAACATATGCTGTAAGATAAACTTATGACATAACTAATTGGATTCAAAGGAGTATCCAAAAAAAGGGTTATGATGAATAGAATCTAAGGGGAAAATCATTATCAATCATTCATTTGTTTCATGATATACTAATACATAATGATATACTTTTGCACTATCACTACAAACCATTCCCACTTAAATTTCATAATTCACATTTCAAAAATTTTAAATTATCTACCCATTTTTGGATATTAAACTAAATTATAGTTTCAAGGATATGATAATTTTTTTTTAATAAAAGAGCTCATTTGATAATGTGACATAATTTATGGCCGATAAAAAAAAATTAAAAATTAGATTGAAATACATCGAGAAAACTTTGATATGAGGGTTATTTGATTAAAAGGGTGAAATTATCCCCATTTTTTAAATCTAATTCTCATTTTTTTAACCTTAAAAAATATTTATTTCGGATGAAGTTGTCCTCATTTTTTTTATTGTAAAAATAATATTTTCCTTTAAAAGTCGTACCTAAATAATTAATATATTGAAGGGTATTTATTTGAAAGTAGGTTATTTTTCTAGACAAAAAACGAAGGTAAATTTATAAATATGAGGATATATAATCATATTTTTTGATAAAAGTTTTAATAATTTAAGCTTAGAGAAGTCTTTGATAAATAATAAAATAAATATAGAATAAAATTCTATCTAAAATAAGGGCCTCGTCAGATATATTATCTACGTTGGAGAGGGCATCGACCACCACTGAATTGACCATTTCACCCTTCTCTCCGTCATGTGTTCAATGCACGCGCTCCAATCCTTGATGAAGCCCCCGCTCCTCCTTCGCTTCATTTCCTCGACTGCTCACTCCATTGTGCTAAATCCAATCCCCAAGCCCCTCTGCTTCCATTCCTCTCGGAGACTAGCTGGAGCAGTGATCGCAATGGCCGGGTCCAACTCTTCCGCCGGCGGTTCGTCGTCAGACCACGTTGCTGGAGCCTGGTACTCGGTGCCGGACCTCCGGCTTCGCGACCATTACTTCACTGTTCCTCTAGACTATTCTCTCGATTGTAGTACTTGCCCTAAGATCTCTATTTTCGCTCGGGAGGTCGTTTCTGGTATGGTAATCGATTCCTTAATCATACTTAGTTAGCCTAGTTATCTGTTAATTGCTGTTGATTTAATACTACTTTTGCCGGTTAGTGCTTGGATTTCTTGTGTTAGGGTGGTCATTCGTTCATGATTTATTCATTTTCGAGAAGTATTATAGTCTCAGATTGTAATTTCAGTCGAGGTTTGTTTGGTTGCCGAGCAAGTTAGGAAAAGAAAAGAAAAAAAAATTAGAGCTGAGATTCATTTTAGTCATATGAGAGGAAACAGAGACCAGTCAAAGACTCAAAAGTTTACAACTATGTGAAAATTGCATGGAAAATGACTTCGCCGCATTGCTAAATGGCACGTGATTTAATTTTTCTTGAAGATCAGGAGCATTGGTTGCATATAGAATTTTATTTAGGGTCTGTTTGGTTGCTGAGAAATTTTGGGAAAGAACATATTGAGTCGAGATTTTCTACAAGTTTGATATGAGAAAATAGAGAATAGAGAACAATCAAAGGCTCAAAACCCCACAACTGTGTAAAAAATTGCTAGGAGAGCGATTCATCCTCTGGATTTCTCAGTGTGTGCGGTATAGTCTTTTAGAACGATCAGGCATTTTTGTAGCAGCGAGTATTCTGGGAGATTGGAGAATGTAGCATCACCAATTGAATCTGGGTGTGACATTTTCTTGTAAATTGGCAGTTCTTGGTCTCTGTTTGATTAATACAGTTGGTTTGTGTTTCACAGTTGGGAAAGAAGAGCAACCATTGCCATTTCTACTATACCTACAAGGGGGACCTGGTTTTGAATCACCACGACCAACAGAAGGCAGTGGGTGGATAAGTAAAGCATGTGAAGAATATCGTGTTGTGTTGTTGGATCAGGCATGGTTTAATTCTTATTTTCTTGGGACAGGCTTTGTTTGAAATTTGATAATTACTGATGTGTTTTTCTTGCAGCGAGGAACAGGTTTATCAACTCCATTGACAGCATCATCGATGATGCAAATGAAGTCTCCAGAGGATTTGACGAACTACTTAAAACATTTTCGAGCAGATAATATTGTGAATGATGCTGAATTTATTCGAGTACACCTTGTTCCTGATGCTGGACCTTGGACAATTTTGGGGCAGGTATAACATTGCTATTGTGATTGGGATGTGTTTATGTGCATGCTTTTTGGAGTATAGAGTTGAGTTCTGTACGATGAAACCAATTTTAGATTGCAAAGTGACTTCTATTCCTTTTTCCTTCATGAGAATGCCTCTCAACTAATTCCCGCATTATAATTTGCTTGTGGTGCATTGCATTAAAGCTTTGGAATTATATGACTCATAAAATTTACCAAAAGCTTGTTCTTTTTTATTTTGCAGAGCTTTGGTGGTTTTTGTGCGGTTACCTATTTGAGTTTTGCACCAAAAGGATTGAAACAAGTCCTTCTAACTGGGGGAATTCCTCCAATTGGAAGTGGCTGCACTGCTGATACTGTCTATAGTGTATGCTTTGAACAGATCTTTCGTCAGAATGAAAAGTATTACAAGAGATTTCCTCAGGATATTGAAATTGTTCGTGAAGTTGTTACCCACTTGGCAGAGCATGAAGGAGGCGGGGTGAGGGAATTTAGGCGGTTCTGATTTTCTTTTCTTTTTCTATTTTCCCAATTCATAAAAAATAGACTAACCCTCACAAATTTTTCCCTTGTTACAAGGTGCCTCTTCCATCTGGGGGCATATTAACCCCAAGGGGTCTGCAGCTTCTTGGTCTTTCTTGTTTAGGCTCTAGTACCGGTTTTGAGCGATTGCACTATATGTAAGGAATTATTTGTATACCAATTTGTTTCTTAAGTACTTGATTCTTCAAGTTGAGCTTGTTTATACTATCTAAACATAGGCTTGAGAGGGTCTGGGATCCTATAATCATCCCAGGAGCGCAAAAACAGATCAGTTACTACTTCTTGACTGCTGTAAGAGTTTCTGCTTTCTTTGACCATAAAATTTGAGTTTTTAAATCTCATTATCAACATCAACTTCAAATCCTTTCATCTATGCAGTATGAGAGGTCTTTGGATTTTGATACAAATCCACTCTTCGCTCTTCTGCACGAGTCTATATACTGTCAGGTAAAAAATTCTACTTTACCAAAAACCTTGCTAGATAAATTTTGTTGCATACTTTTGTTTATACACACACACACACATATATATATATATGCGCATATATGTGTAATAATTTTCTTGGAACTACCTAATTTTTTGATTGCTTTCAACTTAAAGGGTGCTTCCTCACGCTGGTCTGCGCATAGAATCAGGGCTAAAGATGAGGGGAAGTTTGATGCAATGAAGGCAGCAAAAGAAGGTCGTCCTGTGCTGTTCACAGGAGAGGTATACAAAAGTAGTCCATTATGCTTAAAAATAAGAAAGAACCATGACTCTATCCTCCCATTCTTGTAGCTTGTTTTACAAATATGCACTAGTCATATTTTAATGGTATGGATATTGTTTTGCTAGGTGACTTCATACATCTTGTCACTCTATTACATTCATTTCTTGAAAAATGGATGTTAATTTCTAAATTGGATTTTTCAAAAGGTATAAAATTTTATATGCACACACAATATGCATGACAGCTTTCTATTCTCTCAAAAGAAATATTTGGTTTCTCTCATTGTGTATACTGATTTTACCCAAGGGTATGACCTAAGAACTGCTAAAGATTAATTTTTTTTACACATGTTTATAAAGTTTGTTCAAGCCAGTTATTTGTCTTGGTGTCGTTCAATGCATCGCATAGGATCATCAGTCTCAGTTTGCTTCTACAGATGATATTCCCATGGATGTTTGAGGAAATTCATGCCTTGAGGCCCTTCAAAGATGCAGCTAATCTGTTGGCTGAGAAGGAGGATTGGCCTCCACTGTATGACATTGACTCCTTGAATAATAACAAGGTGAGTGACTCTATGTTAGATTGAACTTCTTGAACTTCAATAATAACATGGACAACTTAATCAACTTGAAGTTGCCAAGTCACCTTTCCTAAACTTTACAATACTTTTTGGGAGTTCAAGTGCTTGATGTCTTGGTCAAATGAGACCATCCTATATTTATAGGCACCAAAGCAGCTGTCTAAAACCCTTGAATGTTTCCTACAAATCTAGATCTATATAGAATTTGGTTATCCATTTTTTATAGGTGCCAAGGCAACTCTCTAAAACCTTTGAATGTTTCCTACAAATCTAGATTTCTGTAAGTTTATCTCCACTATCTCCCATTCATTTGTACAACAGTTTTCAACAACCCTCTAGAATGTTCTACATAACCCCACTATCTCTCATTCATTCTTGGAGACATCCATGGGAGACATGTGGATCTCTCCAAGTGCTTCCAAGCTGCTTGCTCCTAGGGATTATTTGACGTGTTTGTTCTTGGTTCCAAACCGGAGGGGTACTTTGAGAAATGTGGCCCAGCATGAGCTTACTGGACAATCCTTTTAGTGTCTATTGGTTTATTTACTTTCAATCATGGCAGGTACCTGTTGCTGCTGCAGTTTATTATGAAGATATGTATGTTAACTTCAAACTGGTTATGGAAACAGCTTCTCAGATAGCAGGCATTAGATTGTGGATAACTAATGAATTCATGCATTCCGGTCTGCGTGATGGAGGCAGTCAGGTTTTCGACCATTTGATGGGAATATTAAGTGGAAAGAAGCCTCTGTTTTGATCTCCATTGCATTTGTTTCTGTTTTTCTGAGCTTTAGCCCACCCCACACAACACAACTTCCCTTCCCTAGTAATAAGGCAACAGTAATTCAACTTATCTTGGGGTTCAGACTTTCCAATTGAGGTTTATATATCATGAAGAACTTTTTGTTAAATAATGCATCTGTAACTTTATTCTTTGATGGGATCAATCTGAAATATTGAATTAGAAATTCTGTATTCTGAAGGATATGAATCTTCCTGTCTGTATCCCCTTCTGAAAAATGAAGAACAGGAAGAAGTTTTGTGGAAAATAGAGTCTGCCACAGACTCAAAAAGGGCAAAAAATGCTGATAAAATTTTGCCCAATATCAATAGACTGCCTCCATGAATATATTGTTAAAAATTATTTTGTTTTGAATTAAATTTTGTATTTTATGTTTGAAAACTATAAGTACTTTCTTTTAGTTATACTTGTTCTTAGAAAGTATTAAAGAAAGAAAATTGATGTTTAGAAAAATTATTTTCTCATATTAATTTGAATTTTAGAAGAAAATAAAGAAAATAATATATATATGGAGTTAAATACCTCATTCAAGAATTGTTCTATTTGCTTGTAGCTCTCGTTTGATACCGGATAAAGCAAACCTTGGTTTTCGTTATTGAAATTTAAAATCTATTGAAATTAAAAAGCCAAATATTCCGTTAGGAACCGTAGATTTTTTGGTACATCACATTCATGCATTTACATATATATAATTAGTTAAAAATATATGTTTTTCAAATTATTTAAGCTTTGTAAAAATGAAGAAAATAAAATATAAATAAAATTAATTAAAAATATGTGTTGTTCAAATTATTTAATCTTTGTATAAAAAAATTAAAATAAATGAATTATCTTTTAAAGTATCGTACAAAACTAATTTATTATTTTTAAATCTATTTCTTATTTTACTTATTTATTTATTTATTTATCTATTTTTCTTCAAAATTTTCGAGAACCAAACATACCATTAAAGTTTCCATGAAACAACAAAATGAGAAATGAGGAGATCCTAATTATTTTTGCATCAACATTCTCCAATACCTTCACAATAATATAAAATATATAAATATATAGAAGTTGTCACATGTTGGGTACAAGTAAATACACATACATATATTGACATTGGCGCATTACTACTATGTAATAGTAATTAATCAACCATAGAAATTCCAAGAAAGAAAATGATTCTGCATCTTCTTTTCTTCAAAAGGAAAGGGGCAGGGCTTAGAATCTAGAGAGGAACTGTATTTGCTTCAAGAGAGGACTTAGGGTTTCCATCAGCTTCTCACAGGGATGGTTGTGGATGCCTTCATATGTTGTCACCACAACGCTTGTATCCTTTGAGAGCCTCTGTACCTGTTTCTTCACATCGCATGTGTGATGTGTACAGCGATAGTAGCTCCTAAAAAATAAAAAGTAAGAAAAAATTGTGAACTTTTGAGTTGATATTTTAGAGTTTCGAACAAAGGAATCGAATAATAATCCGTGTTGGTAAATTATGTTCGTATCGTATCAAAGTCTAAGCATTCTAGTAAATAAGTTAACCTAAATATAATAAGAATAATAATCGAGTTAAACCTAAATATTACTTAATAATTAAACATGTAATTCATTTAATCTGTTTAATAATAAGATCCTCATATTTAGTAATTAGATTAAGTTAAGTTATGTATAAGTCCATATGATTAATGTCTCGATTAGATTTGAAACCGAGTCATATAGTTTAACGTTATAATTGGGTTAGTTAGTATCATTATTACATGGGTTAATTCGGATCACGTACGTGTTATGGAGGTTAATCCAAAAACTACCTAATATTTATTAAACAAGATTTGCAGGTGGACAAGAATTTGAACCACTCTATCCAAACCCGTGAAAAACATATTGGATTGAAGTTCTGATATAAATTGTATTACTGTAATATGGGGGCAATAAAAAAATAATACCATGCAGAGGAGAAGGAAATGAGAATAAATATCAGTATCGAACCTGGGATAGATGCTGTTCTTCACAGCTTTCTGCCCATACTTCCTCCAGCGATATCCATCATCAAGAATATCATCCACGCTCCTCGTCTGAAAGGCGAACCGCGGTCGGGTTGCTTTTCTCGTCGTCCTAACACCCTTCCTCCTATCCTTGATGCTGCCCTTTTCTTCCTCGGCCATTACAGAAGAGGTGCCTTCAGCTCTTGGGTAAAGGTCGCTGAGCCCGGTTTGGGCGGAGAGAAGGGTAGCCCAGTCAATATCTCCAAGGATTTGAGCTTGCAGTGGCGGCAGTGGTGGTGGTGGGAGTTGAAGATGTGGGTGCATTGAGGAGGATGGCAATGAGGGTGTGAAGAGGAAAGAAGAGGCTTGAGATGGCAATGGCAATAGTGGTGGTGGTGGTGGTGGCGGGGCGTGGTCTCCATCTCCATCCATGGGGGGCTCCACTGAGTATTGAGAGAGGAACTCAGAATGTAAATGAATGGATCTTTATAAAGAGCAGAAAAAGGTTGGTGGAAGGTGAGAGGAGGTTGGACATTACCCAAAAGACTGATCGAGAGAGAAATGGTCTTACTATTGAAATAAAAAGGAGGGCTAGTCTTTTGAGTATCCCAGCATTGCAACCAAAGCTCAAAGGGCCAACTACATCCAACAACTTCTGTTCAACTGCCCCGTGTTGTGAGTGAGTCGCCAAAGGAAACGTGCCCAACTCACATGTATCGTTATCACCAATGCATGATACTTTCTCTACACAATTCGGAACCTTCCTCTATTTCCATTTGGTTGGACACTTGTTCAAGATGTTGTACTTTCTTTGATGAGATACTGTTAACCAACCCCATACAACGTCACAAGCACGAGGTTTTGACCACATCTCTTCTCTAAACACTCAAACCATTTTAATCCTTCGCCTTTTCTTCTATCAATAAACATCTTTACAAAAAAAAGAAAGAACAAATTCAGGGAATCATCCCTATTGAACTTGCAATCTTGATCATTAAAAACATATGGTAAAATTTGAACCGTTGGATGAAAGTGCAAATATATAACAACACAAACAAATAAAATAGGACTAAAATACGAAAAATGAGACCAAATTGACATGTTGTGAGTTATCTTGGTTTTCAACAGGTACCGATTCAATAGACCCTAAAAGAAGACATGGCCATCTTCTCAAAGAAGGGTTTAGGCCATGTAGTTAAAAAGAACAATATTTTCCCTTTTGGGATCATTCCCTCATCCTATTACAAAGTGAGTGAATGGATCCACCAAAAAGCTTTGTCCCAATAGCCTGTCTTGCAAGTAATTGTAAAATGTGAATGGTTCCACCAAAAAGCTTTGTCCCAATAGCCTGTCTTGTAAGCATTTGTAAAATCAGAGACATGTATTCCATGTATCTATCAGAAAAAGGCTATTCCATGAGAATCTATTGATGAAAATAATGTAGCATCAGACAGGCATATAAGCAAAAGAAAGGAATTATTATCCCCTCAAAAGGATTCAGAGGGTCACTTGGCCTGATGCCGTGGGATTGGCCTCATCTGAAAGTACTTTCACTATGAATGAGGAATCTTATGAACATTCCCTTATTGCAGGAGGGGAAAAGGGGGAAAGTTAAAAGATAACAAAAGAATTTCTTGACAGAATAATCCATAACTGAAACCGCTGAATCTCTTTCCAGCTGAGCAAACTTCAAGTTGGCATGCTGCAGTCTGATCGTCTATGGTTGCCTTAAAATCTTTCATTTAGACAGTTGATATATATATCCATCCACTGATACATATTAGTCATAAAAATGATCTAAAGAAGTCAGTCGCTTGGATTTGCAAGAGGATGATAACATCAGCCGATGATCATCTTGTTAAGAAATTCAGCTTGCTCTGGAAAATATTCCACCAGTTCATCCTTGGTCACCCAAACATGATCCTTGCACTTCCCGACATCATACTTGTTGGTTGCAATTACTTGAGACTTAAAGAAGAATCGCTGACAAAAGGAAAAGAATCAAAGAAGGGAGTTAAAAATTTCAGATACAAGTTTCACCAATATTCAACATATCGATAAGTTGATATTTATGAAAATGTCTGTCAAAACTAGTCAAATAGATAAAACAAGTATCAGCTAAGGCCAGTGAAAAATGTAGGTTATTGCCCAAAGAAATATACCTTGAAAGATGGAAGGTCAGGCACATTTTCTGTTGGCTGTATAACCATATGGGCAAAAGGAGCATTTCCAACAAAATATGTGTGGGAAAGGTCTCCAATGACCGATTCTAAAGCAGATTCTGCACACTGCAAACATTTGAAGCCCACAAGTTACAGGAAGAAGGAAAAAGAAGAACGAGACTATACAACAAATGAGCATATAGCAATAATCAAGAAGGTTATCACTTTGCGCAATGTCTCTTCAGATCCATAAACTTTTTCTGGAAAATGCCAGACAGGTTTCCCATCTGGAGCTCCATATGTGGTACCAAAGAGAAGAAGATAGAGTCTTCTATCAAGTGCTCTTTGTAGCGACCTAGAAGACACAAATGCAAAAAAAATTGACAATTATTATGTGAATAATAATACTAGTAATTTCTATCAGTTCCACAATAACCCCCCCTATAATATAAAAACATAGACTAGCACATATTACAATTAAATAGGAAGATAGGGCACACACACATTCAGAAAAAAGAAAGTCACTCCTTTCATAAGTGTTAGTGGTCTTGAATTTTAAGTTCTGAGAAATAAAAAATAAAAAAAAATAAAAAGAAGAAGAGAATGAGATAAAATAATGAGGGGCACACTCTCCAAACTCCATCCCACTGATATTCCCCTCCCCCACTCCCCCTTGAATTAATCACTGACAACCTCTATCCTGGAAAACCAATAAAAAAATGCTAGAAGTAAAGAAATAAATTTATCATAATTAACAGATAAAAAAAAAGGAGAAAAGAATTAAAGCAAAATCAAAAAGAAAATTACATATGAATAGCCATAATTTAAGTAGTTAGGAGTGAATTAAATCACCACCAACTTCCTACAAATTATAAGGTCTTAATATTTAAGAACAGGATCCAAGGCCTGAATTGTTGTTGCAATAATTAAAGAATGAGTCCAGAGTTCAGATTTAGCACAGAATGCCCTTAAAAAAGGCCCAAAGATGGAGTTTGGAGGATAACATTACCACATGAATGTCAGAAATTTAATTTGTACCTTCTATCATTGTTTTCGTCCGCTTCAGTGACTCGAGGAGCTGGCACATAATCAATTTGGTAGTCACCTTTTCCCCTGATTACAAATGCAGGTGTTATACAAGACCAGCTGAGGATTGTAAGAAATTCCATATGCATCGTATCCAGGTTATTATCTATGTATGTGCTTGAGCATGTGCATGTGTGTGATAGCTCTTCCATGTATAACAGAAGAAATTATGAATGCAATTCAACAATCCAGGCCATTATGTCATAAAGTTACATTCATAAAGTTATGCTTATGTTATGAAGCAAGGCATGGCATGTTCTAGATTGGAAGACATGCATTAAAAAAGATCTGAATGTTTCCTACAACCAAATACTAATCTATTATACAGAAGTAAACACATGCAATGTGCCAGGAAAGTTGACCTTTAGGATTTCTTAGCCATACATTCCTACCTTTCTTTTACAGCACAGTATGGAAATAAACTAGAAAAAGGAAGCCTATGATTCTACAAGAACCAAATAACCCAATGTGATAATTTGGCGCTGTTTGGGATAGCTTCTCAAACACTAAAAGCAATGTTGGAATGTAAAATGCAACTTTTAAGGGTATTTTGATAGAACTCTCAACCATGGGTCCATACTTCCCAACTTAATTCATCCACATTTTGGAGAAGCAGGGAAGTGCATGTTCTTCCTCAAAAAAACCGATGCTAGAACCAAAATTTTATTTAATTAATTTTTTCTAAAAATATCATACTTATCTTTATCTTTAATAATAACATTTTTAAAATGCACTTCCTAAACATAAAATTCAATTGCATTGCAGTAAACGCAGAAGTTAAATATTATTTGAAACCGGCTTCTATATTAGTAACCAAAAACAAATTCTCCATTTAAAACATCCTTTCTTAAGTAGTTAAAACTGAAGAAGAGAATAAAGCAAGAATCCTTAAGAATCAAATGTAAACACTGGATTTAACTCACTGCCAATCACTCCATATTGCCCCCAACATACCCATCAACACACCATATTCACAAATTTGTAATGAGAATATGCAATCTATTCATCAAGGTATGCATAAGGAGATTAGAATTTGCATGAAAATAATTAAGAGAGATGAACAACCTTCTAATCACACTATGTGTGCACCGAAATAGACATTGAATTGCATATTCATTATTTTCTATGAGGTTCCCTGGCTTACATTGTTCATTTCTCTCTTTTATCAGCAATAAATCCCCAATTACATACTCTCCAGTAACCAAAATGCTAATTTCACAAGATCCATTATCCATAAATACGGAATCAGATAGAAGATATTCACCAAGACCAAAAGAAATTGATGGTGATGGTTTCCTCAATAGCATCAGATGAGCAAATCAATCAATGTAACAAAATTTACCTCTCTTCGGATCTTTTAAAGATCTCATCTGGATATTTTCTGCGATATTGCTGTCGCCAACGAAACCTACACAAACAAAAAAAATAAAAAAGAGAAAGAAAATCAAATATCAGCTGCCGTAGTCAGAAATGTAAATTAAATAAAATTTAATTAAAAAAAAAAACTAGAAGCACTCCTGTAATCAGTAATCGTAGCATCATTTATCATACTAAAACCCTACTTTTCCAGAGAAAACGGATGAAAATGAGGAAAGGGAAAATTCTGGTAATTTCGTTTTTGTGCTGTTACGGTTTCCGGTAAGCCTTAAACCCGGCTCGAAGTAGACGGAACTGTTGCATCGTTCTATAAAAACATAAGACTGAAAATTTTCCTTTCATTTTCCTACATTTTCTAGGGAAAATGAAAACGGAACTCACGAAAATTCCTGGAATGCGTAGACAACGGGATCGATTTTAGGAATAACAACCGGAAGCCTCTCGAAGAGCACTGAAGCGACAATCTTTTCTGAGGTCGATGTACAAAACCCTCGCGCTGGCGGGAGAGATCGAGCCAGTGATGTAAACGTTCTCCGCATTTTGGCTCTATAAGAGAAAGAGCAAAAGCCCTCCTTAAACCCTAAATCAGAACTCCAGTTTTTCCTGTCTGGGTTTTAATTGCCCAACTAAGAAAAAAGTAAGAATTTTTAATAATAATTTTGGATTAATTTTGACATTCCTTAGAGCCCTTTATTATTATTATTATTATCTTCTTCTTCTTCTTCTTCAAATTTTCATGACATCTAATAATAATTTTTAATTTTTTTTCCTTATTTTATTTACCTTAACTATATCAAAAATCAAACATAAAATTAAAAATAAAAGAGTTTAACACACTCATTTTTTATTTTTATTTTTTTTAACATAAAAACAAATACATTAATATACATCTTACAAAATTATACGGACCTCGTATTAATGTTTTACCTTCTCAATTTTTGACGTGTTTTATATTTGAAAATGCAACATTTTACCTTCTAAACTTGTTAAATAATAATACTTTATTCCTCGAATTTGTTTCAAAAACATTTGAGAAATTCCACTTTAAAATTGTAAATTCAAAATTAGGTTTGTATAAATTTGAATCGGGTTTATGATGAAGAGATGTATCCAAAATTTTATGTACATTGCAAGCACACAAGACTAGAGGGGTGGTCTCTTAACATTTCCCACAACACAACCACCACACATTTGGGATGTGATACAAAACTTGTCATGTATAATGTCCACCAAACCTGCTGCCAAAACCAAAAACCGCCACTCATCCATACCAGGATATCCAGTCAATTAGGGTATCCATGGAGTCCATTCTGGTAAACCACCTGAGCTTCCGGTTCCAGCCCAGTTGCTTCTCAGCCTCCCCTGAGTTTCTGTTTGTGAGTACATAGCATTATGATCAGTGCTACTACTGGGAAAAGGCCAGAATGCTGGCAGTCCGCTCTCAAGAGTTGCTGTCAGACTGGTTGGCGGTTGAAGCATGAACTGGCTAATTGCAGCGGAGTCTGCCTCGCCTGTGAGGCTTCCTCTCATCGTCCCAGGGGGCTGCCAGTTCTCAGCTAGGGCATCAGCCCCAGGTGATGACCATGCTGTCCCCAGCTGCTCAACAGCCATGCCGGTTCTCCCCATCATGTTCCGCCTCTCCTCCTCTGCTGCTGTTCTAAGCTGCTCAGCAACCATGGCATAGGAAAATCTTGTGCCTGTTCTAGCTGGTTGGAGTTGAACTGGCACTGATGGTGGCATGCTTGACATCTGGGCTCTCTCCTGACCAGCAGCACCTGTGACTTGAACGCTGCTACGTCTCTGCTGAACTTGCCCAGGTTGGATACGAATGGAGGGATGGACAATGTTTCTTGACTTGATGACTTGAGTTGCTCCCAGGTTTGGAAGGCAAACCATTCTATATTCATTGCTCGTACTCAAACTTCCAAATCTAGTCTGCTGTATCTCCGTGTTACCAGCCCGGAAATATTGGTTTTGCAGGGAGGAGATTGGCATTTGTGTTTCCCTATGAACACCCAAAGTTTCCCAAAGAGAAGGGGAAATGGCATCAGTTAAAACATGTGAAGACATGAAACTGGAAGGGGTTCTGGAAACACCAAAATTCCTCTGGCCATTAGAACTCATAGTAGGCAGCACAAAGCCATTTGAGACAGAAGGGGGAAACTGCTCTGCTGACCACACATGGTCCTCGGTTTGGGAAGATCCACTTTGATCTGCCTCAACCATATAATTGACTCCCGGTGGCAAAAAATTTTCTGCAGCAGACGATCCTTGAAGATTATATGAGAGAGGTTTCACATCTTCAGTTCCCAAGCTACTTAGGCATTCGTCCTCGTCATCCTCTCCCATGGTAAGATCCACAACTTGGGCTGGGATATTAGAGAACCCAACAGACTCGCACTGCTCAGAATGTTCTTGCTGATTGCTTTGTGTTTCATGGTCAATGCTTTCCACAACAGGCTTCCAGGATCCATCTGGTGAGATAATCACATCAACAACATTCTCCTCCACCTCTTTCAATACCTGAACAAGGAACAATGGGTTCACCCAAAGTGGGAAACAGCAACATAAAATAAGTGAATCAAAAAATACTTGCCTTAACCATTTTCTGATCAATTCGTATGTCTGGGTTGCAGACAGGCTGGTTACAATGAGGGCAACGCCAGGAAGGCCTTCTTGAGTTTATTTCCATGAAGTTGCCATAGTCAAAGCACTACAATATGCACACAAGAGTCACAACTTTGAGGAAAGAAAAGATGGAATTAAATATGAGGATAAAGAAGGCACTGTGTCTGTGGATCCAAGCATGAATCTGCCAGAAGTATTATTTGTCATTTGCCAGAGGCAAGCATAAACATTGTTTTTTATGTTGTTTTTGAGCCATTTGGGGCAGCCAGAAATTTGATGCTTAAAGCAAGGACAAGTGCACAACCATGGAAATCTAGACTCAGGCCCCAGAGAGACTTCAGAGTGGAGCTTCTATTATATATGTATGTATATTTATACCATGTCACACATGTTACATGCAAAAAAATCATATCGCATAGAATGAAGTCAAAAAATAAGTAGGCGGTTTAACTTTTGATTCACCTAAATATCTTGCTGTGGCTCAATATCAACTCAGACTATTAAATTCTCACCTGATGGTGCTTGCAGAGATGTCCCTTCACTGGAATTTTGATACGTTTGAAGCTGTTTAACAATGAAATTAAAAGGATTAAAAAAGGGGGAAAAAGAATTGGTGTAGCATTTGAGTCCATACAAGCCAAGCATAGGGTAATTTTATACATAAAAAGATTCCAAAAGATATTCAAAGTTGGAAAAGTTAATTTGATTTACAGTAATTTTGAACCTGTCTGAAGGCCCTAGATAGCTTCCTTTCCCCCTTGATGTAACATATTATTACAAACCATTAACCAGTTAGGTCCTGTTTCTCAGGGTTCTGGGAAGGGTAAATTGGTAATGTACTAACCTTTAACACTTTATTGAGTGGGCACAAATTGACTTGAACCCGCATTGTGACAGCCAAAGAAGCCACCATTGCACCAAGCAATGGAGTTCTTTTTCTCTCTAATTCCCTCTAACTATCTATCAATTGAATAATTGAAGACAGATGGTAGCGTAGGAGACTTGGCCTGACTACATACATTGCAATCACCGATCAAATTGCTAATCACTATCCAAAATTTTGTTACAAACATTGCCAAGTTATATGAATAGCACACTTCATAGATTCCCTTTTTTCCCCCTAATCTATTGTTTCAAGGATAACATCTAGTGAACCCTATATAGTACCCAAAAAAGAGGCCCAGTTCTTGTTTTTATTTTCTACTTTTTGATGAGTAACCTTTATTTGTCCCTTTTGGGAGTTGAACTTGGAATCTCCTACATCCCAACCCCAACCTCCTGCCACTTGAGCCAGGCCTCAAGTGCTAAAGGAACAGTTGTCAGTTGTTACTGCATCAATGCATTTGGGAAATTAACTAAATTGGCCTACATTGTGAAAAAAAAACCCTATTATGCCCCTTTCCCCTAACATGAAACAAAAAGGCAATTGACCTTGCAATCTATGATCAAGAGTAAGTTTGAGTTCATCCAAAATATGAGGTGCCAAAACAGTGGCCTTAGGAAAGTAAAGAAAGTATCGGTCCAATAAAAAGGATCAACACTTAAAAACCTAAGCATAATCCACAGAAGGAGCGTCCTGGCACTAGTCATTCTGCTTTCAAGCAATGCAAAGAACAGAATAAATTTGAAACTAAGAAAAATCTAGTGGATAATTGAATAAAAATAACAGCTAATTACTATGGCAGAAACTAAAAACATATGTTAGAGCTTTAGCAAAGGATATGATAACATACCTTATAGGGCAATTTAGAGAGATCCGTGCTTGTCCTTCAATAACCTCTAAGTCTAATACAAGCAATACATGGTCTTAGTTTGTGTTTCAAGTTCCAGTACAAAATCAAGCATGCTATAGTACACAAACCCATATCAAATGATAAACAGCACCAAATAGATAAATTCTTTTCTTTTTTCGTTTGGCTTACCAGAGTCAGGAGTAACAGCAACAGGCTGAATATAATCTTGTAACTCTGGAGTGTTGGAAGTTGATATCATGCTCATAAAAGCTATCACGATTACATAATTACCTACAAATTTTGCAAACTTACCGAGTCAAAACTTGAAAATTTCTCAGGCAAACACAGGAGATACACAGAGATATCAGCCTGAGTTAAGATGTACCATTGAACTGCCCAACAACTTGCAAAAGGTTTTTTCCGTATTTGAGCATTGCAGTCACATTCGTTGGTAGCTGCGGTCCATTGTCCTGATCCAGACACACAATACATGAAAAGGAAGACTGACGTTCAATATTTCATGTTGGACCATCAAAATAAGAAAGTTTTTTTCCTCCCAAACTAGGTAAAATAAACAAACCATTGAACCGTTGATCCTCCCCCGTACTCCCTGTCCATTTAACATAAAGCTGCACAACATGAAGATAAAAAAGTATCATATTCAGTTTAATCTGTAGAACATGATGAAGAAAGTGAACCATACTTGGCTTGAGGTGGTAACACAATACAAGAGGATGTGTCCATATTATCTGTTTGAGCAACAAACAGGCACTGCATTCAAAGTATGTGGATTAGAAGATAGCACAGTCAATTGACTTGATCCAACAAACCCCAAGTACACATTTCTTTTTTTTAGTGGGATAGGTAAAACCCAAGTATACATATAAACAGAATATATAAATTGAACCCCTGGCACAGTTCTGTACTGATTTTCATTAAGAGAAATGAGAGGAAAGTGATAATGTGGTAATAGCCAATAGATTATATTATAATATAATCTACTTATCCTCTGTTTGGCACCAAACAGCAGGTTGCGAGACCCATGTGTAAAATATAGAATTATCAAATATAATTATGTCTACTCAAAGTTTAATGTATAAGTGTTGAAATGCCTATAGAAACCAGTGTATTTGAGAAGGAAGTGACAGTGGCTCCAATATTTATTGACAAAAAAGAACAATATATTTTGTATGACAAGTATCATAAGGTTGAAAGAGAGATCAAATAAATATTCTTCAAGACAGGTTTTTTGTAACTAAACTGCATTTCACTTAATATTCATAATGGCTAGTATACTTCAGGACATTCTTACTATGCGCTTTTGTGCAGGAGACAGCATACTCTTTGTGATATGGAAGTCCACCACAAAAGCCCCATATCCAGGCTACAAGACAAAGAAAGAAATTCTAAGACTTCCAGGGATTCAAAAAAGAAAAAGAAAAAAAGAACTCTAGGCATTTGATGCATTAGTGAACCTTCACATCAAGAGAAGCAAGCATATGACCCATCCTGAATCGTGGATAGTATCTGGACAAACACAGAGAACGAGAGTAAAGAAAAACTTGAGAAGTTGTGAAGAAAGTAATTGATTGAAAACTCAGTTACGAAATCATTGCACATATTATATCTTCAATTACAATACTTAAGTCAAAGATTTCATAGTCAATGTCAAATGACCTAATATCCCACAATGTTGTCAGCAAAACTGCATATGGTTGTGGGGCCCCCAATTCCTAACCTTGGAAGCCAACCTACAGTCAAGATACCATTGGGCTGCCAGTGGCAGAGCCACATAAGGCTTAGCTCCAGGTACCTGCCCACAACCAACCTAAGCAACCTTATGTAGAAGAAGAAGAAGAAGAAGAAACTGTTGTTTCCAAGGATTTGAAAGATAATAAATTTCATAGCCCAAAAAAGGACTAAAAAGGACTAATCAAAACTTCTCGGCAAGATTTTCTCACCCACAATATTGGCACTTTGGAACAGCTATAACTTTTAGAAAAATGCTTTTTCAAAAATATTTCTACTAAGAAGAGTCTTCTATCTAAATTTAGAAATAAATAAATAAATTCTGAAATCTCTCCACGGAAGCTCTTATACAAAAGCATCCCACTCAATTTTATTGAAAAGAGCTTTTAGAAACCTCACACTTTAATTTTAACCAAACAGGGGTAAATCTGTTTCAAAAATTAGCAAAAACTTTCCCACATTCAGAAAGTTAAGAGACAGTGCCCAACCATCCAAGCCTCTCAAACACACATATTTTAGAGAAGTTAAGCATGTTACTTTTATAAGCAGTGTAAATACATATGCAATGAGTATTTCCTGAAGATACCCACATAAAGAGGAGGTCTCCCTGTTAATAAGAAGATCCACTTCTTACAAAGAGGGAAAGTGACCCAGAAATGAAGAGTACGAAGAGTTCCACTGGGAAAGGAGAATCAAGAGCAACTTTCAGACATATACGCCTCTCAAGAGGAGAAACTAACACCATGATGCAATAAATGAACAATACTTTGTAAAATTAGACGTCCTCATCTTGTTCCACCTACAATAAAACATAATAATTCACCCTCTACTGTTGCAGATCTCCAAGAATCTCAGGACATGTCTTAGCTTTAGTTTTCATCAAACAAATTTTCAATGCTGTGGTACATGAATGGAAGTAGGCCAAATTAAATTAGGATAGTAGTAAAATAAAATATTACACTCCTATATGATCTTTATATCATATTACTACACAAACTGTTGGAAAGTGTCTCAAATTCCTATTTGGTATACATTCCTTTTGGTAAATTATTGTATAGAGTATTTTATTTATTGGTATTTCCATGTCAAAATAAATATCTTCATTGAATGAGGAAAGTTGTTAGAAATAACATTTTAAATATACTGAGACATCAGGGGAAAAAGTTATGAACTTGAGATGAGCTTGTCAAAGACTATACGAGGTAGATAGAAATGAGAGGAAAGTGAGGACAGGTGTTTGGGGTTAGATAGCAAGTGCAGGGAAACATTGGATTGTTTCAAGGCTTGAGAGTTGGATTTGTTTTATTGCTCCTCTGTAATTTCTCTATGGTGTAGTGGATTATTCTTTCTCATTCATGG
Source organism: Vitis vinifera (assembly GCF_030704535.1). Classification (NCBI taxonomy): domain Eukaryota; kingdom Viridiplantae; phylum Streptophyta; class Magnoliopsida; order Vitales; family Vitaceae; genus Vitis; species Vitis vinifera. The sequence continues at coordinate 22,166,845 of NC_081819.1, read as the reverse complement.
ATGTAAGCATGATTATCCAAACAACGTTAAGAACTCATATACCATCATGTGTGGATGATTTTATCCTTATGTTATTGCATTAACATGTGATATCAGAGTTGTCCCTCACACAAGAAGAGCTATAAGAGCTTCCATTGGCACAACAGAAAGTCATGTGATTAGCGTCAAACAATAGAAAGCCTCTATAGCTGTTTGCCAAAGAGGCATTTTAACCCAATTAGTCTATCAAAGCTCTCAATTACCTTTTTTTGCTCAGTAGATTAAAATGTTGCATAATTGCTTTCAAGCTTTGTATATGAATACCAAGTTCTGATTTTCATTTAATTTTCTCAATAATTGGACAAGACTATTATGCCTATACTGTCATTACATGTACCTATTTATTCACATTCTCAATACAATTCATTATACCAAATAGAAATATCCTTAGAAAAGTTCCTTTTTTTGAGTGTGTAACATCCTCCAAAAGTGAAAATTTAAAACTTTGCTCAAAACAATAAGATATGAAGCAAAGCATAAGAATTTCATACCTTAACATGATTTTCCAAACATTGAGAAGATAACTTGGTTGAACATTAATATCCTCCATAGTAGAGAAGTTTTTCCCTATCTAGAGATGCAGAATTCCAAAGACTAGTGTAAGTAATAAATGGAGAAAATTTGTAGCAAGTGGAATTGATAGAAAATTTGTAGGCCATAAATAGAAATATAGCTAATGGAACACCCAACACTAAACAAAAAGATTGAGAAGAAATTTTCAAACAACCTCCTTGGCCAATGCAAGAAGATCATTAGCATCATGATCTGGAAACCATCCAATCTTACAAGCATTCTGCCAAACAACATAGATATAGAAAACCACATCTTAGTAGAAATTTTTTTGCAAAACAGAAACATGTATCCAGTAGCCTGGAAGTCATAGCAAAGATAACAGGATTTCCAACTTGAAATAAGTAATCCTGAGGAGCTTGTGGTCAACAAAAAATAAAAATTGAGAGACAGAAAATAAACCAATAAAAGAAATATAAATAAAAAAAATCATAAAAGATGAACTTCGCTTAGTTGAACCATTCAGATGTCTCAGTCACTCAACAGCATAGGTGATTGGGAAAGCTGAGGCACTCACCAAGATGCCTTAGGGCTATAGACTACACAAATATGCAACACCTGAGCACCAACAAATGCTCAGCCACCATTGTATTGATTCTACCAAAATTTATGTCCTTGCTTATTTCTTATTGTTTTACACATGACACATAATAATGTAAGGGTTTCTATATTTCTCATTTGAGCACCCTGTATTTTACTTTTCCATTACTGCTTCAAGGAGAATCCTCAGCTCACTAAAGTCTAAAATACCACTCCCTTACTCCCCTTCTCTCTTTATAGATCATGTATGAATTTCCACAAAGATAAATATGACAGACCTTAGCCCCCACATTAAAAGTTGCTTGGCACAACAAGGTGAATGATTAGGTTATACAACACTGTTGCTTGGGCTGCAAGAAAAACAAGCAATGTGTTGCTTATGTTCCCACCAAATAAACTTGTCATTTAATATTAGGCTGACCACAAAATTTCATCAATAGTGATCAAAACATGTATTTTATTGATGTACCATGTCATACAGCATGGTGCACGGTAAATTGTTATTTCATTTTAAATTTTCTATTATGTTAAAAACCTTTTTAAAATTATGGAAATTTTATTGAAAGAAATGAACATTATACGAGAAATAAGAAATTTATAAGGAAGTTGGTTGGACCAAAATGAAAACAGGAGAACTAGATAGAAGAAAACCCAACCACATTCAAAATAATAAAAATTTAAAAAGGGAATGAAATTCCCACATATTCCAAGGCCCTAGCACCTCTACTGGTATTAGCCCGCTTACCAAATCTCCAGTCTAAGGAAAATGCACGACTCAAGACCATAATAACTCCAAAGGCAAGTAGATGCTTGCTAGATCCAATGGAAGACATTAGTTAAATTTCCTTCAACTACCAGTTTGTACCCTAGGTAGCATAGCCCCTTTCAAAAATTTCCATAGCAACAAAAAAGTATCTCATCCCCATTTAGTTATGTCTGAATATGTAAATCTTTTAGCATTCCCAAGAATGCTAATATGATGAGCACAATGAGAGGCCATCAATAGTTAGTTATCAGTTTAAGCAAAGATTTGACTACTTGCTAGTTGCTACTAATTATTGAATAGTACAAGAAGCCACACATACCTTGACAGAGATCATAAGCACCACAAAAACGGCTAGAAGAGAGGAATCATTCATACATCTAAGTACCTACAACAAATGAGAGAATAAACTAAGAATGATAACCATATATGGTAAATCATTCAGTTGCAATAACCAAATGTGCATTTCATCTTCAAATCTATTTTTAATTGTAACTACTAATTAGAAAGCTTGTTAGGCTACCAATCTTACCTAAAAGCTTAAGTCATTATGCAATGGTGGCCCAATAACGTGTATCAAGCTAATATGAGCTACACCCCTAACATCCCACCTAAAGGAAAACCTTCTTTGGTCTTGCATATAAACTCAATAAATGGGGAAAATAAATAGTGAGACTCAAACTCATGGCCTCTCATAAAACAAAGCTCTAATATTAAGTAAACTATCAACTGACCTAAAAGCTTAAGCTATTAGGTAAGAGACTAACCCTGTATATCCTTGGCCTCAATCCCTAGCACTCCACCTTATCGGCAATCTTCTTTTCACTTTTGTGGGGGTAAACATACAGTAAAGGTTCATGTAGAAGATGATATGGCATTACAATACCCATATTCTTAATTATAGCCCATTGAACCACAGTTTGTTAGGATTTTTTTTTGGAACTTGATATCTTAGTATAAGATTAAGTTGTATATAGATGAAGGTTCTATGTCTTTAATTGATTTTGTTGTACTTTGGTGTGCTATTTCCTTTGGCTCTTTTTATATATTTTTCTCACTTTATTTGCCTATCAAAAAACAAAGCAAACAAGGCAGTACATACAGAAGCTGATGCAACAGCTGACAAGCAAATAAACTGTCCACACGGGTGTTGATGCCATCACTATAAAATGACTCCAAATTTTGACATATTGTTACAAGTCATAACTAATAATAACATATCACCTGTTTTAACAGTAGAGGTAAATCTCGAGCTCTTACTGGGATCTCATTGTTTGCAACTGCATAATCAATACCTCTGTAATTGACAAAGTAAATACTGGTTAAGCATAGTGAGGAGAATTGACATACAAGCATATGATCAGTTCAACTATTTATCTGTTGGTATCAAATAATCCAGAACAAAAACAAGACTTTCACTGCCAAGAAACCAGGAGTAAGAAATTGAGTCCATCCCAAAACAGGAATGATATACAGCCCAAACTCAATATATGTATGCATATATTAAAAAGATCCAGAAGGATGAGACATCCTTCCACAAAGTAAAAATTTGGATCAACCAGACTATATTTCCACTGCTCTATAAACCTGAAAACAGACCATTTTCAGGAAATTTTCAACTTGTTTCCTATAACTCCCCACCAAACACAGTTTGTGCGTCATTTTTTCTTTTTCTGCATTTTTTAAAACATAAAAAAATTCTTATTTTAGTTACCAAATAGTTCTCTCAAGGATCAAGATAGATATGCTTGCACCAAAGAAAATACATGATCATTTGATAATAAAGCTGCTTAGTAGTTAGTACACCTTATTTTCAACTAAGGTGTAGCTAGCCACCTTGAATAAATGAAGTAAATGTAAAAGTTCAATTGTCGATACAAACCCTGATGTAAACATACTTCTAAAAATGATTTTTCAATTTGCATGATAAGAATGATTAAAAAAACATATTTCCTTTGAAAACTCCTTTTCAAGATCAGCAAAGGGAGAGAAAAAAAAAACCTCATTTAAAAAATTCAGAAAAATTATCAATAATTCACTGCTAAATGTGCTTTCTGCCTTTATTTTATTTCTTGGAGATAGAGTGTTAAGTAAGAATTTGAAAAGAGCAGAAGAATCAAATAATTCAGAATTATTGGTTCTTCATTTCTAACCTAGGATTGAACTTCTCAAAAAAATACGTATACAAACAGAAAGGAAGAGAGAGTGGATGAAACCTGGCCAAGGAGAGACAGAGATTGGAGAACTCAGCAGAATCCAGCAGTTGCCCAGACTGAATGTGCATCTCTAGTAGATCTGCCACCGATGCCACCAGGAGTGACACATGTCCACCGCCACCCACCGAGCCAGTTATCGCCATGTTCATACGGCTCTCTCCGGCCATTCTCACCAAATCCTGTCTTTCTCTCTAAAACTCCGTCTCTCTCTCTCTCTCTCTCCCTATATATATATACATGTATATGTACATATACTGTTGAGTCACACCATCCATGCCAACTCTGTCGCTCTCTTAAATCCGAATCTTTTCCAAAAATGGTTTTGAAGTTACCAAAATGGCCTTGTTTGTTCAGTGTAAAGACATTGAGAAGGTAGGAGCAAAATGGTATTTTTATTTATTTTTTGAATCTCCATTTGAGCTCGAGTGAACAATGATCATGTCACTGACAGATAATACTAAATTCTCTGCATTCAAAATTACTTTTGGATAAAAATGTAGTGTACATATATTTTTAATTTCCTATTTTATGATTTAATAGTGGCATTTTGAAGTTTCAACCTTTAAAATCGTATTTGATCTTAGATTTCAATGCTTTAGGTTTGTTGATAGCCTTAATTAAACCTGTTGGATTTATTTGCAAATTATGATGTAGAACAATTGGTGCACCTCCTTTTAGGTGTCTATTAATATGCATTCCTATTTTCCCATCAAAAAAAAAAAATTATGATGTAGAACTACAACAATTATTGCAAACTAATGATTATATTATATTTGGAAAGAGCTATTTGTTTTTCATCATATCTCATTATTTTTATATAACCTATGTACCATTTATGCATATATTTTTAAAATTGTGCAAGTTTCTTAAGGGTTGAATTATCTTAGTTTTTTTTTTTTTTTTTTTTTGGGTGGGGTGTGGTTTTGGGGGGACAAGCTCATGACAAGAAGTTTACAATTATGCAAAGGGCCATCAAAACCAGTCATACAACTAATACAAATATCAGCTCAAACCACTGTATAATGAAATCATAGGTGATTTCCCAAAGAAAGAATACCTTCAGAAATGGAAGGCCAGGCACATTCTCTGCCGGCTGTATAACCATATGGGCAAGAGGAGCATTTCCAACAAAATATGTTTGGGAATGACTGATTCTAAAGCAGACTCTGCACACTGCAAAAATTTGGAATTCAGAAGTTACAGGAAGAGAAGAAAAAGAAGAACAAGACCGTACAAGAAGGAAGCAAATAGCAACAATCAGGAAGATTATCACCTAACACAATGTCACTTCAGTTCCTTAAATCTTTTTCTGGAAAATGCTAGACAGGCTTTCCATCTGGAGCTCCACAAGTGCTACCATAGAGAAGAAGATAGATTATTCATCAAGTGCTCATTGTAATGACCTTATAGAAATAAATGTTTAAAAATATGATAAGTATTAGCAGAATATTAGCAATTCCTATCAGCTCCACAATCCTTGTAATATAAAAATATATAATAACATATTACAATTAAATGAAAAGATAGGGACAGATTCATGGTCTGGAAAAAGAAGACTCACTCCTTTCATAGGTACCCCAAGCATTAGTCATCTTGGAATTCAGTTTTGGGAAGAAAATGGAAGGTTCACAAAAAATTCAAAAGGGAGTGAAAATCATTAGGGGCACACACTCCAAACTCCATCACACTGATATTCCCCTCCCCAGTCTCTCCCCAATATTCACTACCACAACCTCTATCCTCAACAACCAATAACAACAGGCCAGAAGTAAAGAAATTGATTTATAATAATTAACAGATATGGAAAAGGCAGAAATAAAAATAAATAAATAAAGGAAAATCAAAATGACAACAGCTAAAGAACAATCAAATTTAAAGTAGCTACTAGGGAATTCAATCATCACCAACTTTCTACAAGTTAGAAGGTCTCAATATTTAAGAACTAAAGCTTAAAATTGTAGCCATAATTAAAGAACGGGTATGGAACTCAGATTGAGCACAGACTACCTTTAAAATAGGTCTTATAAAGGAGTTCAGAGGATAACATTATTACATGCATGTCACAGAAATTTTTGTACCTTCTATCAATGTCTTTGTCTACTTCAGTGATGCTCTCCTCTTCATGATCAACCCTATCTTCATTGCAGGAATTGGTAGAGGAGTTGGTACACAATCAATTTGGTAGTCACCATTTTCCCTGATTGCAAATGCAGGTGATATACAAGACTAACTGGGGAGCTTTAGGAATTTAATATGCATCAGTGATCGGGTACACATCAGTGTACATGCACAAGCATGTGCTTGTGTATGAGGTAGCTCTTGCATATATAACCAAATAAATTACAAATACAATTCAATAAACCAAGCCATTGAGAATTTATTAGAGGTAATATACAAAATTAGAGTACATTGCAGGCTGAAATCTAATTCCTGAAGTTACATGCACAAAGTTCCTCATGTTATAGAGAAAGGCATGGCATGCCGCATGCTCTAGGTGGGAAAACACGCAGATGAAAAATGATACTGATGTTCCCTACAACCAAATGTTAGCATAGCATACAGAAGTTGACAAATGCAATGTGACCAGAAAAATGGCCTTCAGGATTTCTTAGCCATAAATTCTTTGCTTTCTTTTAAAGCACAATATGGAAAGAGGGTTGCAAAAGGAATCTTATGATTCTACAAGAACCAAGTAACCCAATGTGCATAGTTCATTAACTAAAGGCAAATTCCCCATTTGGGATAGGCCTCTAGAAAAGTAGATAAAAGTGAAAAAGGAATAAAGTAAGAAACCTTAAGAATCAAACATCAACAACTGGATTTGAGTCATGGTGAGTCACTCCATGTTGATTTGAGTCATGATGAGTCACTCCATGTTGCCCCCAACATACCCGTCAACAAACCATTGACAAATTCTAACGAGAATATGTATTGACATCGTCATTGAGCCATGCACAAGAACATTAGAATTTTCATAAAAATAGATGGAATAATTAAGGGAGAGACGAGCAACATTCTAATCACAGTATGTATACACCCGATTAGGCATGGAATTCTCATCTCTAAGTTGCTTGAAAAGGCATACTTTACTATTTTGTACAAGGTTCTGTGGATTCAAAAGAATTATATATATATATTTTTTTTTATCAGTGATTCAAAAGAATTATATGGTTCAATCATGTTGTTCATTTCTATCCTTTTATCACTTCCCAGCGGCAATACATCCCAATTATATGATCTACACTTCCTGAAATGCTAACTTAACAAAACCCAGTTCCCATAAACACAGAATCAGGCAATAGACATTCAACATGACCTAAGGAAACTGATGGCTTCAGCAATAGCATCAAATGAGCAAATCAATCAATGTAACAAAATTTACCTCTTTCAATCTTTTAAAAATATAATCTGGGAACCTGCACAACCCAAAATAAAAACAAAAAATTAGAAATTAAAAAAAAAAAAAAATCTAATATCAGCTGCCACAACCAGACATGTAAATTTAAAATAAAAACAGAAAAATTGAAGTGCTCTTTAATTTATGATATACCTAATAAAATAACTCACACTGAAACCCTAATTGTGCTCAAGAAAGTGGAGGGAAAATTATTTGAAGCTTCCAGCAAATGATAAACCCATCTAACGTTCCATGCAAAATATAAGATTGAAAAAAAAATTCTTTCATTTTCCTACATTTTCTGGGGAAAATGACAAGGAATGGGTAGACAACAGAATCAATTTTGGGAACAACGACTTGGAGGGATTGAGGCAAAGATGCTAATATTTTCTACATTTTTTTGAATCTGAAAGAGAAAAGAGGAAAAGCCCTGCTTAAAACCTAAATCAGGAACCAAAGTTGAGGGTCAACCATTGAACCCCTGGTCCAGTCTATGATCCTCCTAAGCCCAGTGGTGGACCCATCACAGTGGAGTGTTGGTTATTATTAGTCCTTGACCATATAAATAAATGTAAAATTGTTTTTAGAATATAGTTAAAACAGCAGACTAATTTTAAGGATCAGTAGACGTGATATGGAAAAATCAAAAATCAAAACAACAATAAATTAACATTGGTGTTGTGTAGTGTTTGAGAAACAGTTTTTCAATTCTAGTTAAGGAGGGTATTTTTGGAAAATGTGATTTTTGAGTACTTTTCAAGTGAAAATAAGGTGATTTTCTTTTAATACAAATTGAGGTTTTTTCTTGTATTTTTCATATAAAGTGGTGTTAAAAATAATTAAAAGAAAAAAAAATACATTGAAAACACTGCATTATATTTATATGTAAAGAGAAAATGTCAACACAAGAGTAAGAGTAGGGGAGAAATCTGTTTTTCAAAATTTAGTTTTCCAACTAAATTTTGTTTTTGAAAACAATCTAAAAATTGTTTTTAAAATCCATTTTCAAAAATTGATCTTGCCCGATTGTTTTAAAAATTGTTGTCAAACGTCCAAGTGTTGGTTATTGTGAAAGATTAGCAGACCTTCTATATGTTCACTCCGGGGTATATTATTAAAATCAGGTGCAACTCGGATGGGTTGATACACATAACCCATGTTTGGATAATTCAGAATAAAATTTGAATAACTCCAACCTAACCCACTCCCAATTTAATATTTTTATAATATATATATTATCCTATATAATAATACATTATTTTATTTTATTTTTTAAAATATCCAATTAGATTATATTATATATTTTTTTATTTAAAAAAAACATATAAATTTATTTTTAGTTTTTTATGGGTGTATCACTTCCATATAAATATAAAAAAAAAATTAAATACATAAGAATCAAGCAACCCAATTGACTCGCTCAATCCGAAGCTAACTCAACCAATCCAAACTCAAGACAAGTAAAATGAAATTATATTGAACTTGGATTAAGCAGGTTAAATTGGATTTCGCCATTCGGGTTGAGCTTAATCCCGCCCAAGTTATAATTCTTATTACCAGACACGGGATCTACAACGAAGACAGCCATCCAAAATTGTGTATCTACGTTATCAACATACAAAGGGGCCTCTAACCATTTCAAATAACCACAATAATTATATGCATACAAAAACTTAGCCATGCAGATCCGACAAACGCTGCTGGCAAAACCAAAAACACAGCCCTTCACCTAGTCGATCAGGGCATCCTTGGAGTCCATTCGGGTAAAGTCCCTGAGCTTCCACCCCCTTGGGGTCGCAACCTGGGTTGAGGCTCTGTCTGTGAGGGGGCGGCATTATGTTCATTGCTACTACTGGGAAAAAGCCTGAATGCTGGCAATCCACCCGGAAGATTTGATGGCAGACTGGTTGGCGGTAGGGGTGCTTGAGTCGGTTGAGTTGGTTGGAGCATGAATTGATTAAGTGCAGCAGAGTAAGCCTCGCCTGTGAGGCTTCCTCTCATCCGCCCAGAGGGCCGCCAGTTCTCATCTGTTGGTAATGCAGCTGAGGCATCAGGCCTAGGGGTCGACCATGCTGTCCCCAATATATTCCGCCTCTGCTCGCCGGCTGTTCTAAGCTGCTCAGCAACCATGCCTACAGAAAATGCTGTGCCTGTTCTGGCTGGTCGGAGTTGAACAGGCACTGATGGTGGTGATCTTGACACCTGGACTGTCTGCTGAGCCGCCGCTGCATGTGGAGATTGCCTGTTAGGTACTGAACCCGTGACCTGACTGCCACCACTTCTTTGCTGACGTTGCATGGATTGGACATGAATCGATGGGTGGACATTGTTCCGCGGCTCATTCATGGCTTGAGTTGTTCTCGGGTTCGGAAGGCCACCCACACGTTGGACTGATTGACCAGAGACTGGAAATGAACTCATTAATGACCTTGAAAACTGAAGATCTCTTTCTGTGACTCCATTAACTGCATCAAACCCTTCCACACTGGGTGCCATGAAAGAGGTAGTTTGAGAACCAGTGGAAGTGGCTCCAGTGGGCATCAATCTTGTATGCTGGGCCAACCTCGGTAACTGATCCTGGGCAGGAAGGGCCTGAACAGCAATGGGATTTCTTGTTAGATGTCTTGGTATTGACGCCAATCTTCCATATTCATTGCTTGCAATCAAACTTCCCAATCTAGATTGCTGTAACTGCAAGTTACTAGGATCAAAATGTTGGTTTTGCAACAAGGGGATTGGCACTTGTGTTTCCCTGTGAACATCCAAAGTTTCCCGATAAGGAGAAGGAGAAACAGCATCAGTTAAAACAGGAGAAGACATAAAACTGAAGGTGCTTCTGGGAAAGCCAACGTTGCTATGAGCATTCGAACTTGTAGTGGGGGGTGCCAAGCCATCTGAGACAGAAGAAGGGGTCAACAACACTCCTGTCCAGAGGTTGTCCTCTCTATGTGCAGAAATAATTTGATCTGCCTCAACTGTACTATTGACTCCTGGTGACACAATTTTTTCTGCAGAAGAAAATCCTTGAAGATCATCCCACAGAGGTTTCATGTCTTCAGTTCGGAAATTACTTGGGGAATCATCATCATTATCCTCTCCCATGGTAAGATCCACAGCATCAGCTGCGATACTAGAGAGCCTAACAGACTCACACTGCTTTGTATTTTCTTGCCAATTGCTTTGGGTGGCATCATACAGCTGCTCAGCATGGTCAATGCTTTCTACAACAGGCTTCCAAGATCCATCTGGTGAGATAATCACATCAACAACGTTCTCTCCCACCTCTCTCAGAATCTGAACAAGGAGCAACAGGTTCAAACAAAAGGGGAAACAGCTAGATAAAAGAAGTGAATCCAAAAATACTTGCCTTGACCATATTCTGATCAATTCGTATGTCTGGGTTGCAGACAGACTGATTACAATGAGGGCACCGCCAGGACGGCCTTCTTGAGTTTATTTCGATGAAGTTTCCATAATCAAAGCACTACATATGCACACTAGAAGTGTCAACATTTTGAGGAAAGAAAAGATGGAATTAACTAAGAATAAATAGTGCACTCATGTCTATGGACCCAAGCTCATACCAGCCAGTCCATATTATGTCATTTGCCACCAACAAGCACAAACTGTCTTTTATGGTGTTTTTCAGCCATTTGAAGCTGACAAAAGTTTGATGCTTAAATAGTTAGAAAATAAAGCAAGTACAAGTGAGCGATAATGGCAATCCAGAAGTAGCTTAGGTTCCAGAGAACCTCCAGAGTGTAGATCTATACAATATATCATATATATGTTACACAACAAAAAATCATTTCACCTAGAATGAAGTCAAAAAATAAATTGGTGGTTTAACTATTGATTGACCTAAATATCTTGTCGTGAACCAAGATCAATTCAGAGTACTAAAACTCTCACCTGATGATGCTTGCAAAGATGTCCCTTCACAGGAATATTGATTCGTCTGAAGCTGTTTAAAGTAATCAACAGCATAAGAATCCATACAAGCCAAGTGTATACCAAGATTCAAAATCAGAGTCAGAAACAGTCATGAAATTTTCATCCCATGTCAAAGCCACTAGCTAACTCATCTCTTTGATAGAACATGTTATTGTAAAGGGCCATTATTGGTTAGTTTCCATTTCTCAGGGTTCCAGGAAGGGTGGATTGGCAATGGACCTATTAACATTCTTTCATGAAGTGTATACATGCAGACTCAAACCCACATTTTCTTTCTTCACATTCCAAGATGGTGCGGCCATTACACAAATCGGTTTTAATATCTTATACTAAACACTGTACAAATTATTCTGATTACCATAGGTTGTAGATTCTCTTGTTTTTTTCCCCTGATCTATTGTTTGAAGGAAAATGTCTGGTGAACATACATGGTACAGAAAAGGGCTCAGTTGCTAGTGTCTTTTATCTTTTTAAATTGTTTTGATAAGTAACTTTTTTTTTACCTCCCTTTTGGGAACCAGAACCTCCTACATCCCATCTCTTAACATCTTGCCACTTGGGCCAGGCCTCACGAGCTAAAGCCACAGTTGTCAGTCATCACTGCACTAGTACATTTATGAACTAACTATTTACTTAATAGGAAAGGAGGACAAACTCAATGCCTCTTTCTAGCATATAAAATGGGGTTGGCCTACCTTGTGAAAAGAACCCTATTAGGCCCTTTTTCTCTTACAGGCAACAAAAGGTAATTTGACCTTGCAAAACTCCATGACTAAGTATGGTTATTAAAAACTTACAATACATGACACGATACAACAAAACCATACATTTTTTATGAAAATCGATACATATCACAATTTGTAACTTATTTTAGAGTGTATTTTATGATACGTGATATAACGATACAAAGATACAATGATACATACATCTTCAACTATTTTCCATAATTTTTAAGAAAAATCAAATCAATTTTTTATTGTTAAAAGAATTTATTATGTTAATTATTTAAAATGTACTAAAAGATTGAAAATTGATCATAAAAGAGGAAAAATAGGTAAAGTAATCTTGTATGAAAAGCTACATTCATGTTATCAAATACTATATTAAAGTTAAGTAAGTTTATTTTTACAATGAATATTGGAAAGTTTTCATTTGAATGGTTTGAATGTTGACAATGAGAATGACAATGATTAGTGGATAAAATTTTTTATTTAATATATTAGCTTTTTTTATTTTCTTTTTTGGTGGGGAAGGAATGATGACGAACCTAAAAGCTGGAACTTTGAAGATAAACATAACAGCGCACACACGCACACACACACACATATATATATATATCAACAACAAAATAAGAGCATATGCCTAGTTAGAATTTGGAACTAAATATCATAGCTAAAAATTGAAGAAGTTTATTTTTGTGGATTATGTGATGAATTCATATATTAAAGCCATATTTTGTTAATTTGAACTTGATAAAACTGTAAAATTCAACATTTTCATATGATATGATATTGTTTAACTTTTTAGATCATACTATCTTCCATAAAATTGGTTATATATCACTCTATATTTCATACTTTCAATCAATGTACACATCTATACATATTTTTTCTATCGATTTTTCACTATATAAAAAAACTTACGATACAGCACGATACATGACTAAGTAAGTTTGAATCTACTGAAAATAAAAGGTGCAAAAACAGTGGCCTAAACAAAGTAACTAAATATATACTGATCCATAAAAATAATAAGAAAACATAAAACCTAAGCATAATGTTCATCTACAGAAAGTATCGCGGGACTAGTCATTCTGCTGCCATGCAATGTGAAGAACAGAAACAATTCAAAAAAAAAAAAATCCAGAATACAACAGCTAATCATCTACAAAAGTAACTAAAGAAATAATGTACCTTATAGGGCAATTTAAAGAGATTCGTGCTTGTCCTTCAATGATCTCTAAGTCTGATATTGGCAATATAAGCAATACATAGTCTTAGCTTTTATTTCAACTTCCAGTACAAAATCAAACATAGTACGGTACACAAACCCACATCAAATGCTAAATAGCACCAAATATATAAACTCTTTTTATTTTTTTCATTTGGCTTACCAGAATCTGATGTAACAGCAACAGGCTGAATATACTCCTGTAATTCCGGAATGCCAGAAGTTGATATCACACTCATGAAAGCTATGATAATTACATAATTACCTACAAATTTTGCAAACTCAATGAATCAAAACTTGGAGGAATTTTAAGCAAAGGAGATACACAAAGATTTCAGGCTGAGTTAAGATGTACCATTAAACTGTCCAACAACTTGAAGAAGATTTATTCCATATCTGAGCATTGCAATCACATTAGTTGGCAGCTGTGGTCCATTATCCTGATCCAGACAGGGAATACATGGAAATGGGGACAGAAGTTGATAAATTTTACATTGGACATCAAACGCAAAAAAAAAAAAAAAGGACTAGACAAACCATGGAAACATTAATCCTTCCCCAGACTCCCTTTCCATTTAACAGAAAGCTGCAGAAGATGAACATAATAGTATCATATTCAGTCTATTCTTTGGAATATCATGAAGAGAGTGAACCATACTTGACTTGAGGTGGAGTCACAATACAAGATGATGTGTCCATATTATCTGTTTGAGCAACAAATAAGCACTGCATGTGAAATATGTAAAATTAGAAGATAGCACAGTCAATCCAATAAATCCCAAGTATGTATATAAAACAGAATATATATATATATATTGGCCCCTGCCATCCCTGCCATAGGCCCTAAAGATTTCCATTAAGAAAGATGTAAGGAAAGTCGTTGAGCTGATAGCCACTAGATTACACACATGTGTGCACGTGAGTGCATGCACACACTCACACACATATGCCATGTCCTCTGTTAGCAGTATCAAATATAATGCATGTGATACATTAGCAAATTGTCTGACAGAAAAAAATTGAACAAATCATTTATGACAAAAGTTAGAAATTTAGACACATTCTAAACATAGTAATACCCAGGACCAGAAGAAACAGAGAGGTCATCATTATGAGGAATGGGTACAAAAAATGGGTAGAAAGTATATGTCAAGAGGAACATCCTGGAACCTAGATGGTAAGTGTTGAAAAATAAAAAGAAATGAGTGTATTTGAGAAGGAAGTGACAGTGGCTCACAAATATATTGCATGATAAGTATCATAAGATTGAAAGGGAGATCAAATAAATATTCTTCTAGGAAGGTTTTCTGTGACTAAACTGCATTACACTTCATAAATAATGGCCAGTTTAACTTCAGGACATCCTTACTATGTGTTTTTGTGCAGGAGACACCATACTCCTTGTGATATGGAAGTCAATCACAAAAGCCCCATATCCAGGCTACAAGACAACCAAAAATTTTTTTAAGACTTCTGGCAATTCAAAGAGAAAAGAGGAAAAATAAATAAATTTGATGCAGAAATCTACCTTGACCTCAAGAGAAGCAAGGACATGGCCCATCCTTAATCGTGGATAGTATCTTGAAGCACACAAACAGAATGAGAGAGAATAAAGAAGTAATTGATTCAAAAACTCAGTGATGAAAATATTGCACATTTAATATCTTCAATTGCAACATTTAACTCCTCTTAAGATTGAAACAACAAATCCATCCAATTATATAGAACAAAAAATAAGAGATGAATTAAAATCAGACAACTTGGATTCAGAACATAATCAAATTCATAATCACTGACAAAAGGCCTCTAGAAATGACACTATAATGTTTGAAGATTTCTAATGAGCCTGTTTTGCCCTATAAATCATAGATTTCATAATCAATGTAAAGTGACATAATATCCCAAAAGGTTGTAAGCAACATTGTACAATCTTATGGGGCTCCCAACCTTGGAATGCAATCTTGCCAGATACCATCAGACTCCACATAACATAATAATCTCAACAATCAAAAAAACCTCGAGAAGCTCTAGGATAAAAAACATTTTTATAAAAGATAAGCGAAAAATCTTCTATTTCCAAACCAAAAAAAAAAAAGTTTGTCCAATGATTTGTAAGGCAACATAAGTTATAGCCCAAAAAAGGACTAATCTTAACTTCCTGACAAGATTTTTTTCCAACCCATAATATTGCCTGATTTAAACAACTATAACTTCTAGAAAAATACTTCCTCAAAAAGATCACTACAAAAAAGAGGTTTCTATTTGAAACTTAGAAGAAAAAAAAAATTAAATTATGAATTCTCTTTCATAAAAGCTCTTATACGAAAGCATTTCACGCCCAACTATACTGAAAGAGCTTTTAGATCTCAAACCTTGCACTTTAGTTGCAAACCAGACTGTAAAGTTCTTTCAATAATCAGAAAAAACCTCCATACTCAAAAAGTCAGACCAAACATCCAAGCCTCTAAAGAATACGTGTTTTAGTGAGGTTATGTTATTCTCATAAGTAGTCTATGTACATAAGCAATGAGCAAAGATTCGGGCCTCATCTAGAAAGAAGAAAATAGCAAAAGCCACCTCAAGCTTAAAGAGGGAGAATTTCAAGAAAATTCACATAAAGAGGAGATTTTCCCTTTAATAATGAAAACTAGAGGGAGTTCCACTGGGGAAGACAATCAAAAGAAATTTTCAGACAGATAAAACTCTCAGGAGGAGAAACTAACACAAAAATGCAATAAATGAACAATAGTTTGTGAAAATTACACATCTTACATCACTTTTGATCTAGAGAATAAAATATACTAACTCCCCCTCTCACATCACAAAACATCAATCAAATTCCATGACATGTCATAGGCTTAGTTTTCATCAAAGAAGTTTTCAATGTTGTGGTACATGCATTGAAGTAGGTCAAACTAAAACAGACTGAAGTAAAAAATTACACTTTAATATGATCTTTTTGTCAGCTTACTTACAAAATGTTACGTGATTAGAGTCAAACACTAGAAAACCTCTAACCTGTTTGCTAACTGAGCATTTCAACACAATTGGTCTAACAAAGCTCTCAATCACATTGTTTTGCAGAATTGATTAAAAAATTGCATAAATCCAAGTGCTGTATGTGAATGCCAAATCATCATCTTCCTTGCAAACATTTTCTCACTTATTGGACAAGACTATTACGGCTATATTCTCATCACATGTACCCAATTATTCACATTTTCGGAACAATTTGTCTCTTTTTAAAGCTGCAATTTATTATGCCAAACAGAAATATCCTCAGAAAAGGTCTCATTCAAGTACGTAACATCCTCCAAAAACAAGAAATTTAAACCTTGCACAAGCAAATCAAGAGAATTTCATACCTCGACATGATCTTTGAAACACTGGGTAGAGGGTAGTGTGGTTCAGCATTGATATCCTCCATAGTAGAGAAGATTTTCCCTATCTAAAGTGGCACAAAGACAAAGACTAATATAAGAAACAGATAGAAGATCATTAGTGATAAACAGCAAATAAATCACCCAACACTAATCAAAAGATTGAGAAGAAATTATCAATACCTCCTTCGCCAATGTTAGAAGATCAGTAGCATCATGATCAAGAAACCATCCAATTTTGCAAGCATTCTGCCAAAAGACATAGATATAGAAAACTACATCTTAGTATGAAATTCTTGTTGTATCACCAGAACTTTGATACCACTTATTGTGCCAGCAAAAGCTTTGATGCAAACATATTAATAGAAGAACATAAAATAAAACCATCCACACACAAAGGGGTATGGGGTTTTAATGTAGTTCGGCCAACCTACCTTCACAGATGAGAGATAATATCCCACTATACAATAAAGAATATTCCAAACAATATAGACAAATACAATAATTAGGTCCCAAAACATCCCACATTTTCCCGCTCTTTGTATCTCCATCTTGAACCACAAGTCCTTTTACTCCATTAGGTGTCTCTCACTCTTCCTCGCATCTAAAATTTGAAACACAAGCTCTCTTACTCGACCAAGTGTATCTTACTCTTCCTCACATCTTTATCATATACAAGGATGAAAATATCGGTAATCACAAATATATCGGTACTTCAATTTTACAAATATATCGGATATATCGGCGAATATTTTGGAAAAAAATATCGGTAGGCCTAAAATTGATAAAAACTCATGAAAATTTAAGAAAAACCTCATTGAAATGTAATTAGAAGTATAGTAGACATTTTAAATTTGTTTTGTTCAAGAATTTGATATATGTATGATATAATTTATCATATTTGATAATAATATCATATGCGTCGATAAAAAATATAAATTTTATAAGTGTACATTTATTATTAAATATTATTTCACAATAATATTGTGATATTTAATTATAATATGTCTAACTTTAAAATACATTTAATATTAAAATTATGATCCATTTAATTCAATTGTATTAAATGATATAAAATAAATGATGATATATGCATAATTTTTTTTAATTTTTATATTTTTTATATTTAATTAATATATAAATGATATAAAAAAAGTTAAGAAAATTATCACCATAATTTTTATATTTTTAGTGGTCAATTAAATTAAATTTAAAAATCAAATAATTAGAATTAATTTGTTTATTAAAATATTTTGTTTTTATCACGGTGTTAATATATATTTATTCTAGTGCATATTATATAATATAAGGTACGTTAGCCCAATGGTGAGCAGGGTTGTGAAAGGTTGTTTTTGGCGTGGGTTCAAGTTCCTGCCTTACCAAGCCAAAATTTTAAGTTTTTCATTGACCGTCGCCCCAAAAAATCAACTTGACCGCCAGCCCCAAAAAAACAGCCTAACAGCTGCCAACCCCAAAAAACTGCCCACCCCAAAAAATAAAAATTAAAAAAATCAGTGATTTTTAACCGAAATTTCGCAAAATCCGGTGATTTTTTCACTGTTTCGCCTATTAATCGGCACTCACCAATATTTTGGTGAAACTCGCCAATTTTTCGCTTCACCAATTTTTCATCTACCCGTTTCGTTTCGCTAGTCACCGATATCCGAAATTTTGCCAAAATTATTCGAAATTTTCAACCATGATCCTATACATATAGTCTTCACAAGCCCATATCTTTCTTATAACATTTGCCCCTCATGACCTAGAATATTTATAGAGACATTCTTACTTATTCTATAAGAATCTAATTACAATCACATATGAACTTAAAGAATATTTTATATAATATTCTTTCTACAAAAAAGAAATATATTTCACTTAAGAATTTAAAACACTTCCCAACAATTCCAGGTAAACAAAAACATAACTTCAAAATATCCAATAGCTTTGGAATCATAGCAAAGAAATTGTGGAAATTTTCTAACTTGGAATAAGAAATCCTGGTAAGCTTGTGTTCAACAAAAAATAGAAATCAAAAGAGAGACGGTGAATATATGAATAAAAAAAATATACAAAATAACTTCACTTAGTTGAACCATGTCAAATGTCTTTCACTCAACATCAAAGCCAGATGGGTGAGGTGGGGAATTCACCTAGATGCCTTAAGGATAGACCACACAAGTATGCAAAACCACCTGAACACCAAAAGCACATCAGCAAGTTCCCTACCGCCATTGTATTGATTCTACCAAATTTATTTTCCTTGCTGATTTCCTATTTGTCAAAGATGATGACTAATAGGGTAAGGTTTTCTATATTTCTCATATGAGCACTCCATATCCTACTTTTCCATAATCACTTCAAAGAGAATCCTTAGGTCACTGAATCTCTCTCTCTCTCATGTATGAATTTCCACAAAGACAACATTACCCCCCTCATAAGAAGTTGCTCGACACAAACACGGTGAATCATTAGGTTAGGCAATATCCTTTGTTAAATAGCCTGCAAAGCAAGCATATGCGTTGAACATGTTTCCAACTAAAATATGCGTTGTAATAGCCATTGAGGCATGGCTCAAGAGGTAAAGGGTTGGGGTGGGTTTCTAAGAGGTTCCGGGTTCAAATCCCAAAGGGGACAAAAAAATGAAAAAAGAAAAAAAAAATTCTTATAAAAAAAAATACAAGTCACAGTAAAGGTTCCCATCAATAGTGATCAAGACATGTATTTAGTTGATGTAGCACTTCACATAGCATGGAACACAGTAAATTCTTATTTTCTAATTAAAGTTTCTATTATATTGCAAATATTTTTAAAATTGTGCAAGTCTTCTTTAAAGAAATAAATATTATGCTACAAATAAGAAATTTACATAACAATAACGGACCAAAGAAAAAAAACAGGAGAAGAAATTAAACAAAAAACCCAACTACAATCACAGTAACAAATATGAAAAATGGGAACTAAATTCCCACTAATATAATCCAAGGCCCTAACACCTCTACCGGTATTAGTTTGCTACATGGAAGAAAATATCAAGATATATCGGAGATATATCGCCAATATATCATGTATCGGAGGTTATAGAAACGATATTTGGGTCAACGTGGGTCAATGGGGTCAAACATGCTACACTGCCCCCCGCTACAGTGCTCCTCAAAAATTCCAATTTCTATTGTTAAGGGGACTCGAACCCAAACAAAAGGTTTGGGGATCAGGCCACCTTACCACCAGGGCAAGTTTGCCCCTTGTTGAATATAAGGCACTAAAGATATATATTCAAAGTCGTCATATAAAGAAAATATTAAAAGAATATTTTAGAGAGCAAATTAATTATAATAATTTTATAATTAAATGCAAAAATTTCTTTTAATTGATTACCAAAAATATAAAAATTATCATGATAATTTTCTTCATAGTGTTTTTAATATCATTAATAGATTAATTAAATATTAAAAAATTCTACATATATCACAATTTATTTTATATCATTTAATACAATTGAATTAAATGAATCATAATTTTAATATTAATATATATTTTAAAATTAGACATATTATAATCAAATATCATAACACTTATACAATTCATATTTTTATTGATGCATACAATATTATTATCAAATATGATAAATCGTATTATACATATATCAAATTCTTTAATAAAACAACTTTAAAATATCTATTATACTTCTAATTACATTTTTATGAAGTTTTTCTTATATTTTTATAAATTTTGATCAATTTTAGGCCTATTGATATTTTTTTCCAAAATATCCGTCGATATATCTTCGATATATCCGTAAAATTGAAGCACCGATATGTCCGTGATAACCGACATTTTTATCCTTGGTTTGCTAACCTAGTCTCTAATCTAAGGAAATAGTATGGCTCAAGGCCATAACTGCTCCAAGGGCCTGCAGACACATGCCAAGCCCAATGGAAGACATTAGCTAAATTTTATTCAGCTACCAAGTATGTTGATCTCCCAATTTGAAAAGTCCATGTAAATCAATCATTGCATGGCACATATCCAACTTCTGACAAGTGAGCTTCACTGTGGTATGAACAATCAGAGTGTCATGTGTTCTGCACTAGCATGACACCTGATACACCTTGCCTTAGGGACCAAAAGAACCACTGTGTTATTATCATTGGGGCACATTTTATCTCCAAATACTTTCACATCATTGTGAATAATAAAAAAAACTTCATTTCCAGCCAAATGAAACAAGAAGAGATTCTCTTTCTCCTAAAATTCCCTCTTTGATTTCATTGTTATTCCCTCCAATGCCCTCTTGCCTCTCTCTCTACTTTGCTATTACCTAAAACTGCATTACATGGCTAGCCTCCTAAATTTAAGAACCTTACATAAACACAGTCTCAACCTTTATAGAATAACCCGTTTCCAAAAATCCCATAGCAACCAACCAAAAAGGTATCATATCCCAAATTAGTCATGTCTCAATATGCAAATTCTTGGTATTCTCTATATTGCTAATAAGCTGAGCACGTTGAGTGTCCACCGACAATTAGTGACAGTTTAGATGAAGATTTGACTACTAATTATTGAAAGATAAAAGAAGCCATGCATACCTTGACAGAAATCATAAGCACCATTGCAACCGCTTGGAGAGAGGAATCATTCATACGTCTAAGTACCTTCAACGAATAAGACAATAAACTGAGAATGATAACCAGTTTCGGGAAATTATTGCTTGCAATAATATATATATATATATACTGCTTTCAGAATTATTTTGTGTAATTATTAATTAGAAAGCTCCCTAAACTGGATAACCAGGCATTTTCGAAGGGGTAAACATACAAAAAAAAATTATATATAAGATGTGGATACAAACACACTTATTGTAATTTCTCATTGAACTGCAGTTTGTTTGAAAAAACAAACAAATTGAATTTTATATCACAATGGAAGATCATGGGCCATCATCTGACAGGTCAATAAGACTGTCCATGCAAGTGGTGGTACCATCACTGTATGGAATGAATCCAGATTATAAAGTATTGTCGCATGTTATAAATAATACTAAAGCATCACCTGCTTTAACAGGAAAGGTAAATCTCGAGCTCTTGAAGGAATCTCATTGTTTGCAACTGCATGATCAATACCTCTATAATTGACAAAGAAAATATTGGTTAAGCATAGTTAGTAATATTGAGATACAAAGCATAATCAGTTCAACTACTCCACTGTTGGTATTAAGTAATCCAGAATTTTTATTTTTTTTTAAATTCACTGTCCAGAAACAAGGACTAAGAGATTGAATCAATCTAAAAACTGGGAACTCAATGTAACCAGCCAAAAGTCGGTATTTTCACTGCCAATAAAGCTGAAACTTTTTCAAATGCAAAAATAACAACTTCACAATCCTTAAGGCAGCTCATTTTCGTGAATCTTTTTTTCTTCGATAACTCCCCAGAAAACAAACTTTCGGTGTTATTTTCCTTTTCTGCATTTTTTTTAAGTATAGAATTTCTCATTTTAGTCACCAAATGGCGTTCTCGAGGCTCACTGTACATTTGAACGAGAAAATAAAGCAACTTAGTAGAAAGATAAAAAAATTTCGTATTGCAGGTTTTCGTCCTATGACCTCAGTTTCAAAGAGAGACAAACCAACCAGTAAGCCAAATGTTGCTTTTTGGCTCACATTTGCCCCCCTAAAAGTAATCTCTATCATATCCTCCTGAATCCTACTCCTAGCTCCACACCTTGGACAAAGTCGCAATTTTAATAACAATTTTCTATTCGATTACTAAAAACGAAAAAAAAAAACACTTATTTAATTCGAAATCTGCTTTTCAAAGTCGTCAAGAAAAAGGAGACCTCGCTCCCAAAATTTTCAGAAAACATTGTCAGAATAGTTCACTGAGTATTTCTCGGAAACAGACTATCAATCGGAGGAAAACAGCCGAATTAAGAATTGAGAATTCTCCATTTCTAACCTAGCGTTTCGCTTCTCACAAACACGTATACACGGAAAGATAAACAGAGAAAAACAAAGCTCGAGCGAAACCTGGCCAGCGAGAGGAAGAGATCGGCGACCTCAGCGGAATCCAACGGGTGGCCGTTTTGAATGTGCATCGCAAGTAGATCCGCCACCGTCGCCACCAGTCGCGACGCCGGCCTTATCCGGCCACGGCCACCGTCGTCCGTATAACTCATTCCCGCCATCCCACGAAACCCCCTCACTGTCTCTCTTAGTCTTATACAAATAATACAAGTATGCTGACGAGAATCCGAGTTTTAGTCAAAAGTCGGTACTGAATTTACTAAAATACCCTCAATCTCTCGCTGCAACTCTGTGATTGCCACTGACGCTGACCTACACCAAAATATTATAGACATATCAATTATTCAATTTTTTTGCAAATATTAAGAGAAAATTAAAAATTAAAAATTATGAAAAATCACTATAAAAATATTTAAATAAAATTTTGAAAATAAAATTAATTAATAAAAATTTTAATATATGCAATTATAAATAATATGATCAAGAAGGGGGTATAAAACTTCTGCGTGGTACTATTATTATGGTATTTTTTTTATAAATAGAAAGGCTTTTAATAAATTATTTTGTTACCATAAAATTCAAATTAAATAAAATAATAAATAATTAAATAAAAGGCTCAAATCCCAAGAGAGAGAAAAAACTAAAAATAGAATTCCTAACACCAGGCCCGCTAATTTTGGGCCATGAAACTGAATTCAGGCCCGCTATTTTTGAGCCTGCTTTGTTCACCCATGTAATAGTTGATAAAGGAAAAGAGAAGATATGGGAGGAGGGTGAGTGTCTTGAGACTTGTTCACGTTAGTACTACTAAAGTCTTTATGTTAGCAACTCGAGGAGTCAAGTTCTAATAAACCCCTTTCCATGGATTCCATAGGATCTTTTCTCTACCATTTTAGACCTTGCCAAACATGAGAGAACACCTTCCCCTTTAACCTTAAGGTTATGTTTGTTCCCGGAAAGTATAAAGGAAATAAAAAAAATGTTAAGGAAAATGATTTTCTCATGTTTGATTGTCTCATAAAATACTTCAAATAAAATTAAATATAATTAAAATTAGTTAGAAACTTATACATTTTAAAATTATTTAATCTTTTTACTGATGAATTAAAATAAATAAAATAAGTTTGATATAACAAATAAAAATAATTTATCATATTTAACTCTATTTTTTATTTTCCTTCATTTTTTCTTTCCTTTTACTTTTCTTCTCTATTTTATTTTCTTTGCATTTTTCCTCGAATTTTCCAATAATCAAACATATAAATGTCGAAGATCATGATTGCTTGAAAAAACTTTCCATATTACTATAAAGATATTTTTCTAAAGATTAACTTTTTCATCAAAACAATTACAACATTGAACAATAAAAACAAAGTGAGCAATAAATATAGTAAATGTCGAGATTACAACCTTTGATACCTTAAAAACCACATTGTTGTATTGAGAAACTTTTGTTGGCGTAGCTATTGATATATTTGAAGGTTTGGTCGAAAATAACTCAAAGCATGAGATTAGAATTATGTTTGGTTCTCGGAAAATTTAAGGGAAAATGCAAAGGAAAAAAAATATAATTAAAGATGATAAATTATTTTTATTTGCTACTTCAAACTCATTTTATTTATCTTAACTCATTAACATAAAGATTAAATAAATTTAAAATATGTAAGTTTCTAACTAATTTTAATTATATTTATTTATTTATTTATAAATATTTTATAGAATAGCCAAACATGAGAAAATAATTTTATTTACATTTTTTTTATTTCCTTTATATTTTTTCAGAACCAGACATAACCTAGATGTTCTAGGATGTAGAAAGTATTGTTGGATCCAAGTTGGATGCCAAAATGGTTGAGTTGAAAGCAATGTCCAAGTCAAAAGACCTTGCATTAAAGAAGCATAAAGTAGTTGGAATTCATGGAATCATTAAATGGAAAGTTAGAAAAAAAAATTATGATTTAATCCATTTTACCCTCATAATCTATCCCATAATTTGTATATTGTCCTTCTAGTATAAAATCGAACACATTACACTCCAAATTTTTTTAGACGGTATTGGTTTTAATGAATGAAAATGTCACCTATTGTATAAGTGACTGATCGATTAAGGATAAATTTTTAAATTTTTAAACCAAAAAAATTTAAATATATGTTATATTTTCGTCAATTGAAACTAGTAACATTCACCGAAAAAGATAAAGTGTGAAGTTTGAAATGTAATGTGTTTTATTTTAAACGGGTTGAAGGAGTAAAGTGTATTAATTCCTAAAATTCTACTTAGTTTTAAAAATTAAATAAATAAACTTGATTCTAAATTAAGAAATATGCACATTTATTCCCAATATGGTGGCGCAGATATGGCAAGGCTGCATTTACCATTTGAAAATAATAGCATGCCGGCAAATCAAATCTCAATCAATACCACAAAAATCAACATCACAGATCTCTGAACGCGGAAAAGGTAAACATACACGCATCGCCCACGGATAATCCCATAGTACACGTGTCAGGAACCCACTTCATCTTCCTTATAAACTGGCCTCTATCTGGTGTTCTCCGCCATACCCGTCTCTCCAACTGTGAATTTGTTTTTTTTCTTCTTTTGTCCGTGAAGATTGTGGAGGTAGCCATGTCGCAGCTGCTCGATAAGGCGAAGAACTTTGTGGCGGAGAAGGTGGCGAATATAAAGAAGCCGGAGGCCAACCTCGACGACGTGGATTTCAAAGACGTGAGCCGGGAGGGGGTGACGTACAACGCCAAGGTCTCAGTGAGCAACCCCTATGGGACTGCTATTCCCATTTGCGAGATCTCTTACACCTTCAAAAGTGCCGACAGGTTTGATCTCGATTCCCTTTTCCTTCCTCTCTTTTTTCTCCGATCTGCTCAACGACGTCGTGTGGTATCCTCTCTGTGTTGTTTTGCTCCTTGTTTCCTGGGTAGAGGTTTGACTTGTAATGTTTTTCAAAACGGCGTCGTTTGATATCTGTCGGATTCCGGAAAAGGATAGAAGGTTTCCTTTTTTCATTTTTCCTTTTATGGAAAACCTGTCATGCCGGACATAACGACGTCGTTTGTGCTGAAGTCCTTTCCATTCATATGAGGGTGATAAAACGACGTCGTTCTGATCTTGATCCGGCAAGGAACAAGAACAAGGCGATGTTTGGATCAGTTGCCTTCTTCTGTGGATTGTTGGACTAAATAGTAAATACCCATTTGGATTCTGCTCTCTTTTACATACATCTTTATGTAAAAGCCCAATTTACAATTTTTTTTTGAAAAAATTCTGTGGTTGAAATTAATGTTGGGAAGAAATTAAAAAAACTTGCAGGGTGATAGCGTCGGGGAAGATGGAGGACCCAGGGTCACTGCCGGGGAACGAGAAGACAGTGCTGGAGGTGCCGGTGAAGGTGCCGCACAACATACTGGTGAGCCTGGTGAGGGACATCGGCGCCGATTGGGACATCGACTACCAGCTGGACTTGGGTCTGACCATTGATCTTCCTCTCTTTGGTGACTTCACTATTCCTCTTTCCAGGAAAGGAGAGATCAAGCTCCCTACTCTCTCTGATGTCTTCTGATCTACCCCTCTCTTGATTCATCACTTTCTCTTGTTTTGGAGTGTTCCAATGAACCTCGTGCATGTTTGACTTTTCATGCGTCTGTACTTTGACTTTGGATAAGCAAATAAAGATCGTCTTTGGATCCGGTGATTACGTTTTAATTTGGTTTAAAACTTAACCTTATTTTTTAAGTTGATTAAAGAACATGTTTGGCAGTGATTTTGAAAATCAACAATCTTTTTAGAAAGCGATAGGCGATTCTAACATCACCAAATAGACTCTAAAAAGATGTTTAACCATTGAGTAAATGATTTTTTTTTCCCATTGTGTAGTATATTATAAAAAATACTCTCAAAATCCTTTTCTTGGAATTTTTTAAAAGTTTTTTAGGATTTATTTTAGTTTTAAAAATATTAAAATATTCAATTTATTTTATTTTATTTTATTTTTCACAAATCACAATAATTATTAAAATAGTGATGGAAACGACCCACCTCCGGTAAGATTAAAACAAGAAAAATATTTTCAATCTTAATTTGAATTGATTATTGACAATATTCCTTTGTTAGGCTAATTTCATTAATTTTTTTCCCTTTACCTTCTTCCTTAATATTTTTTTAATGTAAAAAAATAAAAATCCAAAACCAATCAAGGTGGACAGGAAACGAATGAGATTAGAGTTTGTAATAGGTAGATGTTTGAAGCTTGAGAAAGAGGGCAATTTGGTCCTTTTATAAATAAATTTTGTCGTAAAAAAAGAAAAATGGTGGAATGTAGAGAAAGAGGTGATGGATGCATTTAACAATGCTCTTGAGAATTGTATCTTGTTTCCCATGCTTTCCTTTTATAGTAAATCATAATCACTATTTTACCCTTTATCTAAACCCTTAAGAAAATAAAATGACAATTATATTTAATTTTAACTTTTATTTTAGTATTTATCTATTAAAAAATAATATTCAACAACACTTTAAAATGTGTCTAAACAATCAAACAAACTTTATTGCATATATAATGTTAGAAATTTTTTCTTAACGTATGATATCATACCATTACAATATTAAATCAATACCTATTGAAAAATTAGACCGATCATAATGTGTCTCATATATAACTTGATCTCACCGTTTTATATTCAACTTGCATCTTATGACTTTATACCTTAATCCCGTTATTTTATACTTGATTTTCATCTTTTTGTTATATTGTATGATATATCTATAATTTCATCAAATGACTTAAATTTTAACATACACTTTCAATGACAAAGATCACAAGTTTAGTCGGCATTGAATCCCCTAAAATTTTTCAAAAATGAATAGATTGTTTATTATATTTAATCTTTAATTAATCAATTTTTAACATTAATTAGTAATTTCTCTTGCACTAGTATTGTTTGTTTTATAAAAATATTCCTTTTTGAGAATTACAACTTTTTTTGTCTATTTTTTTAAAATACACAATTTCTTTTTATCATGCCTTTATAAAATTTTTCCTCTTGTTCTCTTCTACTCAATATTTTCCTATTTTATCCTCTTCTATACTATGGAAGTTTATGGGTTTGAATTTATATTTGATACTATAAATCATAAAATATAAAATAAAAAATAAAAACATTTATGTGAATTTAGTTAAAATAAAAAACAATATTTAAAAAAAATAAGACACTAAGAATTTATTTTTTAAATGATCCAACGATTTTATGTCAAAAAAAAAGTTATTTAAATTTTTAATACCCTCATTTGGATCATTATATAAGTTGATAATAATTCAATAATTACGTTATTATTTTTAAAATTTACAGCACGTTTTTATATAAGCTCTATTTTAACTTATAATGAAATTAAATTTATTTTAAAGTAATAAATTAGAAATTTGTTTTTAAATGAATCAAATTAGAAAATTTAAAAATGGAGAATTGTGTTTTGCACCCGATTGGGCTTGAAAATTGACCCAAAATCCTTATATCTTTTATATTTAAGCCCAAGACTTAATGGAATAGTGAAAATTAAGTTGAAGGATATTATTTTTCAAAATTTCCTGAAATGCCCTTTGCTATCAAAAATGAAAAAAAAAACAATGGGCTTTTCACTTTTCTCTCATTCTCTCTTTATTCACTTTACCTCTCTCTCACGTATTAATTGATGGGACCATGTAAATTAATTTCTAGTTAAAGAAGTGTCACTATTTCCACTAATTATTTTTCTCTCAACAAAATATTAGAAATCAATTGTTAAAAATGATTATTACTACATTTTTGAAGTAAATATTTTTTAAACACCACATAAAATATTTTTTTTTCAAACTTACAAAATATATAATAAATATTTTTTAAACACCTTAAAAAAATGGTATCATTATTTTTTATCTAATATATATATATATATAAGTTATTTTTTATACAAATATCTTTAAGGTTATAGACAATTATTTTAATATTTTCTATATTTTATGGATAATATATAGACATTGTCTTAATATATTCTTTTGTAACATGGTCATCTTTTAACCAATGGTGATAATTAATTTTTAATTGAATAATGTATTATAATTTAATAATTTGAAAAATATTAAAATACCATTTTAAATATGGAATAGACGTGGACTTGACATGGTTTAAATTATTAAAACACGATGTCATCAAGTCAAGCAAATGTAACATAATTTTCTCTTCTTTTTTTCCTCATACATGATTTCACAAAAAAGGTAGTACCTAAATATTTTAGTTAATTTTCCTTTATATGAGATGTAAATGTACTAAAAAAAAAATTGTTAAAACTACTCAAACAAAATATGCAATTACAAATTTTGGATGATGAAATTTAAAAATTCAAATTGTAACAATTTTTAGGTAAAGGAATGTGTGGGGGAAAAATGTCTAATCCTTAAGTGACAAGAAAAAAAAAAGGTTCAGAATTAATTGAAATCTTGCATAGAAGGTAACCTTGTACACCCCTTGTACAGTTAGTATTTTTGTCTTATACAGTTAGTACATTTGCTTTGTATAATGAGTATAACACCCTTGTATAGTAGAACAAATTTCATATACAATTCGTAGGTGACAAAAAAAATAAAGAAGTGATTCAAAATCAATTAAAATTTTTCACAAATGGTAACCTTGTACACCCTTGTACGCTTAGTGCATTTCTCTTGTACACTTAGTGTAACACCATTATACAATGATGCAATATATCCCTTTTAAGTTATGTGTCCACGTAGGTATGCTAACCATGTTTCTAATGGTTTGGCTGATAAAATGGTGGATGAATTAGGGCTAATTTTTTTTCCCAAACATTATTACTAGGGAGAGTATTGGAATTTCCATGTGGGAGTTAAATAAAGTGCATGACATGGGTATGTAATATGTGGTGACAAGGAAAATGAAGAAGTGATTCAGAATTGATTAAAATCTTTCACAAATGGTAGTCTTTTGTATACTTAGTACATTTCTTTTGTACAGTTAGTGTAATACTATTGTACAATGATGCAATATACTTCTCCTAATAATGTGTCCACATACGTGTGTTAATCATATTTCTAATGGTTTAGCTAAGAAAATGATGGATGAATTAGGGTTAAATTTTTTTCCTCAAACATCATTACTGGGGAAAGTATGAGAATTTCTATGTGAGAGTTAAATAAAGTGCATGATATGGGTATGCAATTCATAGTTGACAAGGAAGATAAATGAGTGGTTTAGAATTGATAAAAATCTTTTACAAATAGTAATCTTTTACACCCCTTGTACATCTAGTGCATTTCCCTTGTACAATTAGTGAGTACAATGATACAAATTAAATATGATTTCAATAGTTTGATTAAGAAAAAGAGTGGAAAACTTAAATCCAATTATTTTTTTTTGTGAACATATTATATTTTTGTGAAAAAAATATACAATTGACCAATTCATTTATTTAATTGTGAACATACTATATTTTTTTATTTTTTTATTAAAATAACTAATAGAAAAAATAAAAAAGAATAATCAATAAATAAAATTTAATTATTTTTATTATTTTCATACAAAAAAATAGTATTAAAAAAGGTATTTAATTTTCATTTTGAAAAATAATTTTCTTTTTTTAATCAAACATATTTAAAAAAAAAAGACAATATAGAAAATAAAAATTATTTTTAAAAATAAAAGAAGTAAAAACTAAAAAAATATTTTAAAACCAAACTCAAACATAATCTATACAATTCTTAACTATTGTTTTCATTTAAAATTGGTAAATATACCATTCAACCATTTTATATGAGAAAAATTCAATCTCTACTATACTATGTATTAATATAATCCATTTCTAAATACAAAAACATTTTAATGGGATATTTAAAATAAAAACTCTTCATCTATCATCTTTCTCTCTCTCCTTTTTTTTTTTTTAATTTCAATAAATTTTCAATTAAGTCAAATTATTAAGAAAATCCCTTAATAAACAAATTTGCAACATTTCATATAACTTATTACCAAAAGTCTATGTTCAAAAAATTATTAAAATAAAGAAGGAAGAAGATTAAAAATAATAATTTTTTTATTTTATAATAGTAAAAAAATAAACTTTAAAATACTTTTTTAGTATAAAAGAAAAAAAAAAGTAAATAAATTTATTTTCAATAGTGTTTTAATCATTAAATTTTTTACTTCTAAAATGTAAAATATAATTTTTATTCATTTAGATTAACTTTTCTTTCAAAAGTATTTTTCAAAAGTATTTTCCAAAATAGTTTTTGAATCATTAATATAATTTTTGTTTAGAAAATAATACCGAATTTTCAATTATTTTTAAAAGAGTTTAAAAAAACAATAAAAAAAATATTAAATTATGGAGAATTTTATGAAAGTGACATATAAAGAGTGGTGGTATAAAGACAAAAATGATGGGTGTAAGTTAAAAGGGTATTTTTGTTTATTCCTATCTCATATCTTTGTAATAAATTGTGAGTATTTGAAGGACTTTTTATTAATTATCAATGCCAAATGCGTTTAAAAGCCCGATTCTCCCAATTTAAAATGATTTAAATGAAGGGGGGAAAGGACTTACGGGTGGTATTTGTATCGATAGTCAGCATCGGCGTGGTGTGGAAGGGCCTGGAGCCATCAATACCGTTGGAGGACATCGAGGTTGTCGATCAAAGGTAGAGCAATGATACCAGGGGCTAGGGCTTGGAATTTGGATATGAAACAATATCGTTTTATTGTAAAATGTATCAAAACACCATTGTTTTGAATGAAAAAAAAAAAGGTGGAAGGAAGGAATGAACCATTTGATTTTTGAAGATTCGTCTGATCCATCGATCCAATCATCATTTCATGGTTTGAGGTGACTTAAAAGGATGAAAGATTCAAAAGATTGGACCAAATAAAAAATATCATCGATGCTGATTTTCGTATAACGATTTCTTCTGAAAAATTAGAGAAAAACGAAAAGAAAAACACACAGATTTAACGACAAATTGCCTAGATTGACTTTCACTGTATATCGAATTAGTGTTACATAAAAGGTATTTATACTAATCATTAGGTAATGAAATTTTAAAAATACCCCTAAACCGTACCACCCTCAATCTATTATTCCCTCTTAATAATAAAAATACAAACTTGAATACCAAATGTCGTCACTTTGCTCCGTTCCAATATTTACCCATTTTTTCTTCATACGTCTTTCACTCGATATGAGTCACATACTACAACACATATTGATTAAACTAACATGATTAATCTCATTTCCAAAACATTGAATTTTTTTATATTTAATTAAAATTTTATAATATTAAATTTTGACACTATAAGTTGAATTTCCACTTAATGTTAAAGCTAAAAAAACAAAAAACAAAAATTATCCCGACACACCTTAAAAACAAGGATTATTTGATTAAAAGAGTTTTTAAAAATTAACCTCGTACAATTTTTTTTTTCTTATTTGAATAAAAATGTCATTATTTTTTTTAAAAAAAAATTAACCCTTTACCCTACCTGAAATAATAAAAGATATTTAGATAAATAAATTAAATTATTTTTTAAAAAAAATTAGGAATTATTTCGTCTCTTTCGATCAAATATCTCAAAAGACAGGCAAATATATACTAGGAATACAGGAAAAGATAAAAAGAAACTGAAATAAAACAAAAGAGGAGAAAAAATCAAAACTAACAAATCGGTGTTTCCTTTTTTTTTTTTCCGTAACACATGAAAAATAAGAGATTGAAAAAATCGGCCTGGTTCTAAATCGAGACGTCAGCATCAGCGGAGTGATTCCTCGTGCGACATGCCGCCACAGACTTATATATCCATATGTAATCTGCCATTTGCCTTTCTGTATACCACCCTCTCAGTGTCTTCCTCCCCATTCCATTTCTCAGTCGACTGTGGAATTTTTTTTAGTGTGGGTGAAGGTTGTGGAGCCATGTTACAGATGTTTGGTGGAGCGAGGAGGTTTTTATTGGAGAAGATGGGGAATATAATAAAGAAGCCGGAGGCCAAGATCGTCGGCGTCAATATCAAAGATTTGAGCCGCGACGGGGTGACGTACAACGCCAAGGTCTCTGTGAGCAACCCCTATATCGTTCCCATACCCATTGGCGAGATCTCTTATACCCTCAAGAGCGCCGACAGGTTTCATCTTCACCCCTTTTCTTTTTCTTTTTTTCCAGTTTTTTTATCTACAATATTCATTTTCGTGTTGGTTATTTTGTTTGGGGAATGTAGGATGATAGTATCAGGGAAGATTGGGAGGCCAGGGTCGCTGCCGGGGTATGAGGAGACAGTGTTGGAGGTGCCAGTGAGGGTGGCACATACCATACTCCTGAGCTTGATGGAGGACATTGGTGCTGATTGGGACATCGACTACCAGTTGGATTTGGGTCTGACCATTCATCTTCCTCTCGTTGGTGACCTCACTATTCCTGTTTCCTGGAAAGGGGAGATCAAGCTCCCTACTCTCTCTTCCTTCCTCTGATCCACTCCACTCGCTTTTCTTGTTTTGATGGTGAAATATTCTGTTACTTTCTGTGTTTTCGTGTTGTTTAATGAATCTCATGCAAGTTTGACTTTTCATGTTTCTACTTTTGACTTTGGAGAAGCAAATAAGACCATATTTGGCAAAGTCGATCTCCGTTCTAATAATAATATATTCAAACTTAAACTATCTAAAATTTGATTTTTCTAAAAAAATAAAAAATAAATTATTTAAGTCAAAATTACTAACAATTGATGTTATTTGTTTATAGTTGATTCCATTTATTTACACCTTACACCTTAATCACATGGTATATACTTCATCCAACTAATTAAATTTAACATTATATTTATAATAGCTTAAATGTCACCACATCTCCTCCTTCCCTCCTCGAGCCTTTATCATATATGTTATGGACGAATAAGAGAATGAAAACAAAAACACCCAAAACAAACAATTGATTTTTTTTCTTGTTTTATAACTTGGTTTGACTTCCAATATCTTGTTACTTTCTATATTTTTTGTGTTGTTTAATGAGTCTTGTGGAAGTTTGAATTTTTATGTTAGTATTTTTCACTTAAGAGAAGCAAAGGCCTAATAATTTCATTTTAAATTATAGTTTAAAGTTAACCCATATTTTAGGGTTGTTTTTTGAAAATGGGTAACTTTTTAATTTTTGAATATAAAATAATTAAAATTATTTGATTACTCATGGATGAAAATTATATTTATGATCTTTTATTAAATAATAAAAAGTTATTTTATGAAATTAAACCATAGAAGCAAAAAATTTTAATTTTATAAAAATGAAATAACATATAAACATAAATTGTAATTAATTAATTAAATTAAGAATATTATTTGTAAGGCCAAGGTTTCATTAATTTCAATTTTAATAACCCAAATATTAAAGATAATCCAGAAACCATTTCAAATCCAATAATATCATACAAGAATCGTATGTTTAATCATGTGAATAAACTATGCCCTTTTGTCCACGAATTTAGAATATACCTAAGTACAATTTTTTTTTTAGGTTTTGAACAAGGTATGAATCTTCTAAGGCTGTAAAGGGGTATCTACTGTTTCTGTAATCTCTCTGACGATAGGAGCGGGAGAGAGCGTTATGTTATGTTCAAAGGATATGTTAAAAAAGGAACAGACACTTAGCCTTATATACCCTTTATGCCTTAGGGACCATACCCTTTGGACTATTGGGACTCGCGTATCTTAGGCACATCATCTAAGACCCGTTATGACATTGGGCTCTACACATAAGGTAGCCCATACTCAATAAACACAAATTGAAATAGATACGGATAGCTTAATCAAGAACTATGTTACAAATGTGAGTCCATATTTTAACAAAAGATATTAATGATTTTATTATCTAAGTGCACAGGTTCAAACGGATCATATCACTCTGTATGCTAAAACTCAAATATCGCATGTCTTTAAAAAGTAAGAGAAAGTCCAATTGATGAAGAAGATGATTCATAATAAGAAAATATTAAAGTATGCTTAAGACAATTCATCAAGTTTATCTTTAGAATATTCTTATGTAAGATTGTGAGTACACTAATTAAGTTAGAATTTCATCCATATCTTTGTTAAAACTCCTAATGCTCCAAATCTTATCCAATTGAAATTAAATTGTTTTAAATGTTTCTAAAAGTTGGATGAAATATGTTCCATATAAAAACCATGCACCATTTATTTATGCATACTTACAAAAGATTCTAAAAAGATGTGGAATCAAAGAACTTATAAGTGTTAGTACTAAATAAGTGTAAGTACTAAATTTTGTAAAATAAGTTCAATTAGAAGCACAAGGACCAGGTGATCAAGCATGGATCAGAAGTGGCCTCATGGAGTACTTCAATAGACAATGAGTTGTTGTGACATTTCTAGTTTAACCGAGCAATCATTGGTAAAGCATGCGAGTTGCATGCATATTCGAAAATCATATGGATTATCCTCAATCAAAGGTATGTAACCAACAATATCATATGAAGATAATTTTGTATGTATTGCACGACTAAAATGGATTACATTAAAGGAGGTAAAACTAAATACATGTTACCAAAATTCTTTTATACACATGAACTCTAAAAGAATAGTAAAATTACACTTATTTAGTACTTGCACTTACAAAAGATTCTAAAAAGATGTGGAATCAAAGAACTTATAAGTGTAAGTACTTACACTTAATCATTTTTAGGATGAGTTAATACAAGTTTATTTACGAACTTCATCGGTGGTCATTCACCACCTCATTTAGGCTTGGATGACCATTGTATCAAAAGAATATGTTTTATTTAAAATCTTGCTAATAAAAAAATCCATGAGAAAAACCTAACAAAGGAAAATGAGTATAATATTTTTATAATTATTAGCTACTACTCTTGGTTTTATTAGGATTAACTCGTTAAAAACCTTGTAATAAAACCTCGAACAAGGGGAAAAAATGTAGTACACTAGCATCCTTTTATAAATATGCTCCTCTCATGTTGATATCTTTTAAGTTGTCGCATATCAATTTTATGCATATATTAACTTCTTAAATGTTGAGGTTAACTTCTTAAATGATTAATAAAAGTCATTGGAATTTATGTTTGATACTATAAATCATAAAAACTATTCTATAAACATATTCATGTGAATTTAATTAACCTTTTTTAGAAAAAAGATACAAAGAATTGATTTTAGAAAAATAAGCTCAAACTATGCTTTGACTTTTAATGGAAATTAATATTTTGGTATTAATTTTAATTTATATTAATACAATTAATTTTATTAAAAGAGCTTATAATTAACAAAATAAAATAAAAAAAATATTATTTTTTTATAGAAGATTTATTTGAATTTGTGAGTTAATTTCACCAAAATATTTATTTTAATTTATAAATTACTTTAAAATTAATTAAATTTTTATAATATTAATTTGTACTTCAGACTACCGTCGAACTTCTACTTCAAGTTAGAGCTAAAAAAAAAAAAACAAAAACCCATCAATGTCGCCATGAAAACAAAAGCAAATATGTATTTTAAAAAATGAAAAAAAAAATGCAAAACAAAACAAAACAAAAACGGAAGAAAAAGCCAAAATCAACAAATCAGTATTTCATTTTTTTATTTTCTTTTCTAGCACATGAAAAATAAGAGAATAAAAACCTGGACGGAGTTCTAAATCAAGACGTCAGGATCAGCAGAGTGATTCCTTTTCCCACATGCCACCACAGATTTATATATATCATCTTTCTGTATACCACCCTCTCAGTGTCCTTCTTTCTCCCCATACCCATCTCTCAGTACTCAACTGTGGAGCCATGTTCCAGCTGTTGGATAGAGCGAGGAAGTTTTTGTTGGAGAAGATGGGGAATATAATAAAGAAGCCGGAGGCCAAGGTCGTCGACGTCGATATCAAAGATTTGAGCCGCGACGGGGCGACGTACATCGCCAAGGTCTCTGTGAGCAACCCCTATATCACTCCCATACCCATTGGCGAGATCTCTTACACCCTCAAGAGTGCCGACAGGTTTCATCTTCATCCCTTTTCTTTCTTTCTTTCTTTATTTATTTTTTTGTTTTTCCTTTTTTGATCTACAATCTTCGTTTTGGTCTGGGTGATTTTGTCTGGGAAACGACGTCGTTGGGTGCGGGGGATGCAGGGTGGTAGCGTCAGGGAAGATGGAGGACCCAGGGTCACTGCCGGGGAATGAGAAGACGGTGCTGGAGGTGCCGGTGAAGGTGGCGCACAGCATACTGGTGAGCTTGGTGAAAGACATTGGTGCTGATTGGGACATCGACTACCAGTTGGATTTGGGTCTGACCGTTGATCTTCCTCTCTTTGGTGACATCACCATTCCACTTTCCTGGGAGGGAGAGATCAAGCTTCCTTCTCTCTCTTCCATCTTCTAATCTACTTCACTCTTTTTCTTTTTTTTGATGTTGAAATGGTCTGTTACTTTCTGTGTTTTTGTGTTGGTTAATGAATCTTCGTATTTGATTTGATTTGGAGAAGCAAAAAGATCATATCATCAAACATTTTGTCCATTTTTTATGCTATTTTGGTACGATCTATAATAATTATACTTATTTTATATTAAATGAAATTTTTTTCATTTAATTGATTATCAAAAATATAAAAATTATTATAATAATTTTTTCATAGGTTTTTTTTTTATATCATTAATATATTAATTAAATATTTTTAAAAATATAAATATATCATCATTTATTTTATATTATTAAATAGATCATAATTTTAATATTAAATAAAATTAAACATTATAATTAAATGTCACAATATTATTATCGAATAATATTAGATGTAACTTAATAATAAATGCATAAATATAAAATTAATATATATATATATATATATATATATATATATATATATATATATATATATATATATATATATATATATATATATATGATATTATTATTAAATATGATAAATTATATCATACATATATCATTTTTTTAATAAAATAATTTTAAAACGTCTATTATTACTTATTATATCATTTTTAAAGTTTTCTCCAACCTTTTCATGAGTTTTGATTGATTCTCGCTCTACCTATATTTTGTGTCAAAACATCCATTGATATTTTTTTATATGTCTCAATATATCCGTAAAATCGAGTTAGCGATATATTCATCAAAATCGATATTTTCATACTTGTTGTCGGATAGTTAATCAAACCTTTTAGAAAATGTTTCAAAAAACTAGTTAGTTTTCAAATTTTACACAAATGCCTCTCAAATTTCATTTATTAACTACCGCAACCTAACATTTATTATAATTCATTGTAACAATGTTTTTTAGACCACCTTGGTTCATGATTCATATAAACTTGCATATCCATTTGGTGTACCTCAATCTTTGTCTAATTTGTTTTAATAAATTAATTTATTGTATCCTTGTGAGAAAAAAATCTAAATTATTATTCCATTTGAATTGTCACTTGCATCCATCTAAGTTAATTAAACATCAACCTTATTCATCCTTCTTTCTTAGGTGATTAACTTGTTGCAACTTGACACATGAATTATCCAAATATTTAATAAAAATGGATTTATCTTGTTCCAACTTGGCACATGATTTATGGACAATACTTGTTCCTCACATGAAGTTTTCAATAAATGCATGATTCCTATTGTTAGTATTTCATGAACCAAACAAGGTCTTGGAGTTTAGGAAAAAGTTTAATATGAGAATGACAAAAATGATACTTCTTATTTTGGAATATGCATGAAATTACTTTATGTTCAACTTTAATTAAAGTTAAAAAAACAAAAACTTATTTCAAACCATGATTCGATGTTTAATGAAACGTGTATAATATAAACAATACCTTTTAAAAATTATTATTTTGACACTGACGTTTAATTGGTATTTATGTAATTGATTTTATTAAAAAAATTATAATTTAATAAAATACAAAATATTACTTTTATTCCAGTATTATTTTGATTTATGAATTACTTTATATTTAATTAAACTTTTATAATATTAATCTTTCAGAGCTTACATCTAACTTCAACTTCAAGTTAAGGAGCTAATAAGAATGGATATCTATTTTCAACTTGGCAACATGATATATCCCATTATAGACATGGACAATACATGTTCCTAACATGAATTTTTCAAAAAAAGCATTATTCTTATTATTTCTATTTCATGAACCAAACAAGGTCTTAGATGTGAGAAAATAATTTAATATGAGGGTGACAAAAATGTTGCTTCTCATGTAAGTTTTACTTTCGCACATGCATGCAATTATTTTTAGTTCAACCTTAGTTACAGTTAAAGAAAAAAACAAAAAACTATTTCAAATTATCTTGTGATGTTTGATGAAAAGTATATAATACAAACAATACCTTTAAAAATTATTATCTTGGCATTAAATTTAATTTTTATCTATACAATAAAATTTATGAAAATTTTTTATATTTAATGAAATACAAAATACTATTTTTGTTAGAAGCTTGATATTGATTTATAAATTACTTTATATCTAATCATATTACATAATCTTAATATTCCCAATTCAAATTCAACTTCAAGCTAAAACTAAAAAACAAAAAATAAAAATAAAAATCATATAAAGTGTTGTGTCAAAAATTTTAATACAAATAATATTAATTAAAAAACATAAAGATAAAACAATTAAAGGTACACAGAGTTTTAATGTGGTTCTATTAACTATACCTATATTCACAAATAAGAGAAAACCATTATATTATATCTTAAAAAATATTATCGATGATAGAATTAGATATAATTATTGAGTTTTACAAACAACTCATATTGTGCTATTCTTTAAATCCACATACCCAGAATCACGAGCACCTTCACTAATTTGAGAAACTCTCCCACGTAAGGCCGTAAAAAATGAAAACAAATATATATATATATAAATAGCGGACAAAACCAAAACCAATAAATCTGTGATTCATTTTTTTTTTTAATTATCTTTTCTAGCATATGGAAGGATGTCATGCATAGTTCAAAGTCGCAGTATCGGTCATTGACTTGAGAGGTCCTGAGGCACATCGGTCTCGGTATCTTGGATCAGTATTGGGTGATAAGCAAAAAATTATAATTTAAGAGTTTAAAATAATTTTAAAAAATTATGAAAATTATTAAAAAAAATTAAACACAAATAAGCAGAGTGAAAAATTAATAAAATAAACTTCTATTATATTAAAATTATTCAAATTATAATAAAAGCATATTTTTGGGATGATTTATAATAATATTAAAAATCTCTAAAAATATTTTAATTTAATCACTTGATAATAAATGTTTCTTATTGAAGATGAAAATAATAAAAAGTAAATTTTTTTAATATTTTTTTAAAATTAAATATTTTGAATTTTTTAAAAAAATACTTTTAATTATTAAAAAAATAAAACCATGATTCATCTTTAAAAAAAATAAATCTGTTTTTTCTTAATTT
Source organism: Vitis vinifera (assembly GCF_030704535.1). NCBI lineage: Eukaryota > Viridiplantae > Streptophyta > Magnoliopsida > Vitales > Vitaceae > Vitis > Vitis vinifera. The sequence continues at coordinate 22,126,512 of NC_081819.1, read as the reverse complement.
TAATTTTTATATAAATATTCATTTCCTATTTATTTGATATAAGTCTAATATTCATTATTCATTTTTTATCATTATAATTTTCATCAAATTATTTAAAACCCAAATCCCCACTAAATACTCATTATCTACTTAAAAAACAAATGTATATTATTTAAAACCTAAATCCTCATCTCTATTAAATACCCATAACCGTCATTGACCGATCAAACACCTATCTCTCTCTCAATATACCCATTTCTCCTCTCAACCAGCTCCTTCGCAGACCCATTTCTCTCTTCTCCCACTTCCATCAACCACCTCATCGTTGTTCTCCATTGGTAATAGCGGTGCCGGAGTCTAGCGACTCTGCCTCCTCCTCATGTCACTCAATTCCATCTCCGGCAGGAACTTGGGGGATCCGAACAAGCAAGTGTGCTTCTTCGACCTGGCCAGCGACTCCAAGATGCAGGGTTCTAACTCTCTGTAATCTATATTTTTTATTTTTGTGGGTTTTGATCCTCTCATCTTCTCCACCATTTCTACTCTAATGTTACCTTTTTTTCCATTACCAATTACCCAAATAACTTAGCTTCAACATGATCTTGGAGTTGTCTCAACGTTTCCATGAGATTCACTTTGAGACTGTTCATTTATCTTCAATTCAACCGAGTTTGTTCACATGCAAGTTGACAAAACTTCCAACTTGGGTATCGATCTCGTACCAACCATGGTCAAGGCGGATACGACTCGACCGAGTCATACCGATATCGACCGAGATTTTGAACCCTAATCCAGATGCCTCTTTGATGGCTTCACTCTCCTTCCATCTCTTGTTTGATTACTGGTTTTAATTTGTGGAGCAATATGTATCGTGTTACTTCCGTGTGTTTTTTTTGTTTTGTTTGATGAGTGTTTCATGCAAGTAATTTGAATTTTCATGATTGTACCTTGATTTTGGATGTGTGGTTTTGAATAAATCTCTTGCAAGGCTTGAATTTTCATATTTGATGGTGTTGGGTAAGTACGAGGTGGTGGTTGTATTTTCGTGTTGGGTAGATCCGCTCCTCTCTTTTTCTTGTTTTTATGCATGGCGAAATGTCACGTTACTTTCTGTGTTTTCGTGCTGTTAAAATGAATCTCATGCAAGTTTGACTTTTCATGTTTTTTGCTTTTGACTTTGGAGAAGCCAATAAGACCATGTTTGGCAAAGTCGATCTCCGACTTGGTGATCAAGCTGCCTTAGTTTGAGGTTCCCACGTTTTTGGTTAAATATAATTTCATTTTCCTTTTTTACGAAAAAAAAACAAAATAAAATCTTTATATTTCCATTCAGTTTATATGCTGTGTGGGTGTTTGGAAAATCAAAACAACTACTCATATATCGAAAAAAAATAAAAGATTAGCATGATTTGTTAATAAATTCTGTTCACCTTCCTCTACTCGTACAGCTAATAATAATAATACTATCTAAAAATTGATTTCTAAATAAATAAATAAATATTTTTGTCAAAATTACGGCCTTAATCTCATGGTACCCCATTCAACTAATTAAATTGGATGGTATACTTATAATGGCCTAAATGTCACCATGTCCCCTCCTCTAACCACTTTGTCAAGTATATTGTGAAAAACCATGATAAAATATAATAATAGGGAGAAAAAAAAAAAGAACGAAAATAAAAATATGCGAAGTATATAATTGATTTTTTATTTTTTTATTACTTGTTTTGACGGGATAATATTCTGTTACTTTTTGGGTTTTTTTGTGGTGTTTAATGAATCTCATGAAAATTTTAATTTTTTTTTAAAGTTAAATATGTTAATTTGATGATTTAGAATAAATTTTAAATTAATTTGATTAAACGATCTTAATACTTAAAATAAAAATTAAGTAATAAGTTTTAAGTCACCAATTTAAATATAATTTAATTTAAAGTCAACTTAAATCAAGTATTAAGTTTTACCAAATATCCACTAACTTAATAACTTAAAGTGATTTAGTAATTTAGTTTAAGTTATTAAATAGATTAAGTATATTTGTTAAAATAATTTAATATCACAACTTAAAGTTAAAAATTATTTAAGTATTAAATCAAAAGAGTTAATTTATTTTTACTTAAAACTAGAACTATGTTTATAAAAAAAATTATTATAAATTAAGTCATTAAAACATTAAATTACTTCAAGTCATTAAGTTAATTCAACAAACTTTCATTGATTTTGGAGGAGAGTATAATATCATGTTTCCGATACTTTCCCACTATCTAATGATTTCTTAATTCAGCGATTATATATATTATTTTTTATAGATAATCTAATACTCAACCGTTCTAAACATTTAAATAATATTTAGCACCGACGTAAATGAAAATCTATGAAATATGTGGCTGAAAAAATAATATTAAAAAATAAATAAAATGAAAGTCACCTGATGACATGGTAAACATATAGGCGTATAACCTAACAAGAATCTGTTTATACTCATTACCATCGTTGAGATTATAAGTAACTGTTTTAATTTCCTATAAATCAGTAACCAACTCTCCCTCCATTTCTCTCTTTCATTCTCACTTTCTCGGGAAAAATCGAAGCCACTTCTCTCTTTCAGTTTCTCTTTCATTCTCTCACTGTGTTTGTTGTTCTAATTCTTCGCCAATCAGGTACCTTCCTACATCCGATCTCAATAATAAAGAAACATCCATCAAGAAGTCTCCTGACATTTCTGATCGATCTCTTTTCCTTTTTCTTTGGAATATTAATCAGGTGCAATCCTTTTCATATATAAGCATGATCACTTTCTTTCATCGATTTTTTTTCCCAGCATATTTTGCGGTAAGAGTAGTTGCTTTTTCGCATTCAACACTTTCTTGGTATCCAAACAACTCTTTATCATCATTCTTTCTTTGTGATCAGGAGAAGTAGTATTCAAGTTAATTTTCTCGGAAAATGAACAACACACGCGCCATTGTCTACGGATGTAACTCATGCTTAACATTCTTCACAGACCGCTCACAGCTTCATGCAAATGTACTTCTTTCTGTTTGTTTTTTTTTTCAATCTTAGAAAAGTTTTACCAAATTGGTTGTTACTGCAATCTTTGCTTGCAGTTCTCTGATCATCAGAATCCACCTAATGTGATCGTTAGGCTCTTCGATACAGCGTAAGATTTTCGTTCTTATCTTTTTTCTCATTCCTAATGAGATTACGAGGTGTTTGTTTAAATTAATTTATTTTCATAATTTAGGTAATTTGTTTTTCTACTTTTTCATAATTTATTATAAAATTTTTACTAAATAGAAAAAGTCAAACTTCTACCTTTGATTCTAGAAAAATCACAGGAAATACATGGAAAAAATAATAAAAATAAAAAATAAACTTGAAGTAAGTAAATTATTTTTTTTCTTATTTCAAACATTTTTTATTTGTTTTAATTTTTTAATATAAAATTAAATTAATTAAAAATATTTAAAATGTAAATATATCTAATTATATTATTTATAAGATAACAAAATATGAAAAAATATTTTTTTATATATTTATTTATTTTCTTTTTTTAGCATTATCGAGAACCAAACATGACTTAAGTGGTGTTTGTTTTTTTATTGAATAGAAAAAAGTACCTTATTGATAATAACCAACATAATTAAAGTGAAATTGTAATCAATAAGTTTAATTTAATTATATTGATTGATATCAATTAATTATTTTTAGGCGAATAGAAAAAGTTAAATATTTTGATTTTTTTTATTTAACAAAAAAATAAACACTACATTAAAGTGAAATTATTTTTTAAAGAAATCGTGATTAATTGCAGAAGGAATGTGTACCAAATAGAAGCAGCAGAGATTCGAATTAATGGTAGTTTTTTACTTGATCACGAGGGGGAAAACCTTCAGATGCGATTGGCCGCCGTTAACTGTGCTGGGTGTCAAACTGAATGTGGCTGGAAAATTGTAATGACTATCATGCCCTTCTTCTTCCTAAATTTTTTTTTTTTTTTTAATATTCTAAATCCTTTATTCAGAATGCAGCTAATCCACATCCTCTAATCCGACCCGGCCAATATTTACTCAAAGCAAGGCAAGTTTTTCCTCCATAGATGAATTGGTAAATTACAAAACCACCCTGACAATTTTTTCTTCTTTGTTTTTTGGTGCAGGTCATTCTTGGAATCTCAGGCAAGGAGACTTCCATGACATACTTTTAAGGTCTACAGAACTCAACAAGATCGTTCATCACTGTATTTGCAAACTTTTGTGCTGTGGAATTCTACTTCCCCTACAATAATTGGATTGCCAATTTAGATTGTTTTTCAATTTTCCTTTCTCCCTCCAAAATTTTTTTTACTCTCTCTCTCTCTTGGAAACAATGATTGAAATTGTTGAATTTTGTTAATAGAATATGAATGGATAGATATTAATAGAGGAATATGAAAATGAACTAAATAATATTGTAGGGACCCCTCCCCTTGGGAAACACGTGGCACGCAGCTCATAGTGACGCGTGACACGTGTTATCAGCCGAACCATCATTATCCGGATTCCCCTAAGGATATGCATGGTACAGTTATCCTATCCGGACCGCCTCAAGAAAAGGCAAACGACGTTTCATCTTCTCCTATCCAAGGAAGAGCAAACGACGCTGGCAGAGCGTAGACATCCGGATAGTCTCCACAACACATCCGGATAATCAGCATGAGCCATCCGGATATAAATCGTCTGGATGGTCAATCAAAGTAAAGCGAGTCTTACACGCAATCACAACAAGCAGCCATGACCCACATCTTGTCACCTGCAGAGTGAGAAGACAAGATGAAGTGATAGCAAGTCACTTCCCACGATCATTCTACATGATCACCTTCCCACGATCTCTGACAGTCGCGTAACCTACCATGGTTTCTGACAGTCATTCGTAGGGTGATAATGCTCTTACTGACACCTATTGTCATCATCACAGCATAAAATATCTCCTCACCATTAATGAGAGGAACAGTACCCCTGCAGCTGTATATATATACCTTCGCACGAAGAAGAAAGGGACCTCCTGGTAACCTTTTGATACCTAGTAAAAGGTCAACTAATTTATATTCCTCTTTCCTACCATGGCTAACAAAACCATCGGAGGGTGCGTCCGGACACCCTGTCCGGATGCCTTTTTGCAGGTGCGACCACTGAATCAAGAACCCTTTATGTGTTGAGAATCGCGTGTTCATCCCTCTAGCAGTAACTTGGACAACCTGATACGCGAGGTGACAACAAATATTTCTCTAATTTTATATTAAGTTTTTTATTTTTATTTTTTAAAGTGACATAATATTTCTCTAATTTTTATTTCTATTGAAAATATTGACATAAAACGATTTTAAATTAAATTATATTTATTTTTTTTAGAGCATGTTACTCGTATAAATATCTTATAAACGAGTTTATTAAGTGAAAAAATTGGAGCCGAAAATTATATTGGTCATGAAAGTTAGTCAAATTTTTTTAAAAAAAAAATTTAAACATGAAAATAAAATTTGAAAAATCACAAAAAATGTGGAAATTTATTTTTTTTTTTCATTTCTTTTATTTAATATCTATTTTTTTTATCAAAAATATTTCTCACAATTTTTTATAATATTTTTCAAAATTTCATAATTAAGGAAATTAAAATTAAATAATTGAATTCCTCATACTTTTCCTCATCGTTAGTTATCTTATGTTTGAGTTTTGAAAAATAAAATAAATATACATAATTTAAATTTAATAAATTATTTTTATACATTTAAATTTAGTTTAAGGTTTCAATTAAAACAAAAATTTATCCATTTTTAAGATTAAAACTATATTTGTGCATGAAAAATATTTTAAACTTGAGTGTACCGTGGAAAATCATCTTATAGATTTCCATTTTTAAGATTAAAATGATGTTTGTGTATGAAAAATATTTTAGACCTAAGTGCAACTTGGGAAATCATAGTATAGATTTTCTACACACTTTTAAATCTTTACACTATGTTTGGTTCTAAAAAAAAATTGAAGGAATATGCGAATAAAATAAAATAGAAACGAAAAGTATAAATAAATAAAAAGTAAATAAATAAAAGTTTATATTTAATAAATTATTTTTATCTTTTTTTTAAACTCATTTTACTTATTTCTCTTTATTATGACAAGATTAAATAATTTTAAAATATATAAAATTTAAATATATTTTATTTTCTTTTATATTTTTTTTATAGTACAATCAAATATGAAAAAAATTATTATTATTTTTTTAAAATTTTTCTTATTTCCCTAATATTTTTTAGGAACCAAACCTATCCTTAAGGAATATACATTTCCATATCATTGGATTTTCTTTAAAGGTTGATTAAGCTTTTTTTTTAAATCTATGATTAAAACTTGAAAACTTTACATGATTTAAATTTATTAATATACTTAATTGTTGAAGCCTCGCGTTACTGGGACTATCGCGGTCACCAGATGGACGCACCTTTTCAATTGAAGATGATACTCGCTTCAATCAACTTGCAAAAAATGTCCGGACAGGGGGTCTGAACACACCCTCCGATGGTTTTGTTAGCCTTCCTCCTCATATTTAGTTTTTCCTATTTTTTGAGTAAGAAAGTTTGCCTTCTTTCACTGTATGAGGGCATTTTTATAATGTCAGAAGTTCTGTCCCCTTTAATGGTGGGAAAACTTTTTGACTTGTCATGATGGTGCTGATGTGGTGGCAGAGCTATCATTGTTCTGCAGGCGACTGTCAGAAATGGTGGGAGGGATGACTTGCTGCCATCCCTGTCCTTTTGCTCTGCAGGTGGTGGGGTGTAGGCTGTGACAGGTTGCCTGAAGTGACTCAGGATGATCCCGTCAAGCGTGCTCCTGGCAGTGTAGACAAGGATGGCCTGCGTTTCGCGGCTAAGGCTTTTGGTTAAGACGCTAGTGTTGGGTTTGGACAATATGTCCAGACAAGAGAGTAGGGTCGTTTGGATGACGAGTTTAAGAATATCGTATGCCCCCTTGAGGGAATCTGGATAGAGAGTTGAAATGCCACGTGTCCCATGGAGGAATGCTCTACGGGTTGCCATGTGTGCGTTTGGGAGTAGCCCTTACATTAATCTTATTTTGTAATCATTAAAATATGAGTAGAAAAATCTTTGGACTAAGACTAACATACTCATTTTTCATTTTATATAAAGATTAAATAATTAAAATATGTATATAAATTTATAATTAATTTTAATTATATTTTATTTTCTTTCATATATATATATGAGATAAATTAAATATAAAAATTTATTTTTCTAATAATTTTTTTATTTTCTTAATTTTTCTTTCAACCAAAAGAAAAATGAAGAAGGATTCTTATAAAAAAATTCCCTTTTTTTTAGTGTTTTATTTCTTGATATCTAAATGAGAAAATCATTTTTTTAGTATTATTTTTTTTGCCCTTCATACTTTCCAAAAGCCAAATATAATATTGCATTACTTGGTTAATTTGATTTACTTAAATATTTTTTTTTATGAAATAAAAAGACTTACAAGATTTTAAAATATTTGTCTAAGAAATAATTCAATATATTTAGTAGATCTATTTATTCTTGATAGACTATTTATTTTATCTTATTCCACACCATTATTAATCACACAAATATTTCCCTTTCTGAAAATCTCCCACTACTTAAAAAAAAAATTAATAAAACATTATTTTTTTATTATTTATAGAAAGAAAATTCAATCTCATCAGGGGATGTAGCTCAGATGGTAGAGCGCTCGCTTAGCATGCGAGAGGTAAGGGGATCGATACCCCGCATCTCCACAGGTTTTTTTACATGCTTTTTCCAATCGGACACGTTTCAAAATTTTATTGGGCGATTCGGATAAGGGGATGATCCGATCGATGACACGTTGCAAAATTCTATTGGATAGGATTGAAAAAAGTCAGGGTGGATCTTAATCGATCTAGCACCTCCAAAAGTCAACACCCAGCGGCCACCTCCAGTTAACATAATAACAATTCAAATATTTTTATTACTCTCTCATCTTCAAATAATAAAATTCAAAATTAAGGCTCTCGTTTGTCAATATCCACAAAAGACCAGCTTGAAAAATATTTTTATAATTATTTTCAAAAATAAACTTATATTTGAAAATTTAAATACAATATAAAAGTTTTCCATGCATTTTTTATTTTAAAATTATTTTTAAAAAATACTCTAAAAAATATTTGAAAATATCTATTATAAAAAACAATCTATTATCAAAATATATTCTTAAAATTTTTTATTTTATTATTATTATTTTTTGTTTTAGGTTTAAGATTTATAGGTATTTTACTTGTTAGAAATAAGAATATGAGAGCATCCTATTTTTCCAATTTTGATTTTATTATTATTTTTTCTCATTTTACTTTTAACTAGTTCGATATTGAGTTTCGGGCCAAAATAGTATTTTTATAAAAAAAAAAATTAACTATTTTGTCAAACTTATATTCAAAATGACATTTTTATTACAATATAAAAACCATATTATTATTATTATTTTATTTTAAGTTAAAGTTTCGATTATAAACTACGATTTTATTTTTGTAAACTAAAAAGACAAGCACCCTCCAAGGTCATGTTTCAAATAATTTTTAATTTTTGTCGTATGAGCATAATAAATAATTACAATGGTGAAAGTATATGGAGATATTTTTATAATTCACTATATTTAAAATAAGAATAATTTTAAAAACATTAATTAAAATAAAATGATGTCACATTTGTAAAAAAGTATACATTTATTTTTTATTTTTTAATAAAACCCATATTTGAAAATCTATCTAATAAATACTATTAAAAGTTAGTATTGATATCTACCACTGACATTGGACCTTACCTCTTAAATAAGCTGAATTTAAGCACGTAAGCCTATTCATATATTTTATTTTATTTATTTGTGTATTTTAATGTTAGTTATAAATTGGTCCATGGTAAATGAATTCAGAGGGTGGCGGTCGTCTTGATTCTACTATAATTTAACATTCTTTTAGTAAAAATAAATAAATAATTTGTTGGGGGAGGAGTTTGGTTTGCTTGACTTATATGGTTGCATTTCCATTGAAATAGAATGTTTAGAAGTCAAAGAATTCACAGGAAAATGTTGACTAAATTAATTGATTTAGCCATTTGAGAGTGACAAATTCGTGTAGCATATTTCACGTGAGAGGCTAAATTTTATCGGAAAAAAAACGTGTTTTCATCCATTCATAAGAAAAAAAAATTACAAAACAGAAACTCAAACTTATAAAATACAAATTTTAATCTATTATTTAAAAATAATTAGTATTTCATAATTTTTTTTATCAAATATGTTATTTTTTACCATTCAAACACTATATTTTAATGATATAAATATTATCTTTAACTATCTCAAATATATAAACTCGGTATTATTATTAATTAAATTACCTTAAGTAATTAATATCAAGAAGGAGTCTTTTAAATAATTGCGACATTTCCCAAATAATTAACTTATAAAAATACTTAAAGAAAATGCTAAAAGAACGGAAGGAATAACGACTTATAATAAATTTGTTCAAGAATTTATCATTTAGTAATGACATGTTTGATAAATTAATTTAATGACTTAAAATAATTTAATAACTTAATTTAAGTTATTAATCAAATTAAAAATATTTATTAAAATAAAAAATGACTTTAAACATTAGTGAAGATAGTTAATTGATTCTGAGTCCATTTTTTTTTTTTATCTTATTTGTTCGCATATGATGAAAATATTAATTTATTTATCATTTTCCAAAAAAATTGACTTAAAGAACAAAGCCTCGTGAATTAATATTCAACAGTATTAGTACACATTTCAAGGCTCTCACAAGCCCACGATGATATAAGAGTGCTTTAACAACCCCACACACCCACAGCCGATCCCTCCTTTCTCCAATTCACCGGCCATGGTCGAAAGGGAGCAAGTCCGGCCGCTAGCTCCGGCCAGTCACCGCCTCAGCAGCGAGGATGATAAGGTGACCAACCACCTCAGCCGCCTCCGCCGTCGCAGATGCATCAAGTGCTGGGGCTGCATCGCCGCCACCATCCTCATCCAAGCCGCCGTCGTCATCATCCTCGTCTTCACGGTCTTCCGAGTCAAAGACCCAGTCATCAAACTCAACGGCTTCACAGTCGACAAGCTCGAGCTCATCAACGGCACTACCACCCCTGGCCCCGGCGTCAACATGTCCCTCACCGCCGACGTCTCCGTCAAGAACCCCAACTTCGCTTCTTTCAGGTACAAAAACACCACCACCACCCTCTTCTACAGCGGCACAGTCATCGGAGAAGCTCGAGGGCCGCCGGGACAGGCCAAGGCCAGAAGAACCATGAAAATGAACGTGACTATTGAGATCATTCTTGATTCTCTCATGTCGAATCCGAGCTTGCTAACAGATATTTCTTCTGGGATTCTGCCCATGAACACCTATTCCAGGGTTCCTGGGAGGGTGAAGATGCTGAAAATTATCAAAAAGCACGTGGTGGTGAAGATGAATTGTTCGGTCACAGTGAATATTACGAGCAGATCGATTCAAGAACAGAAGTGTAAGAGGGATGTGAATCTATGAAATTTTCTGGGTTCGTGTTTTTTCATCGATTAGAGTTTGCAATATGGAGCTGATCTCATACGGATGACCTTGTATTAGGGTTCAGTGATGGATGGAGTTTTATACGTAATTTTTTTTTTCCCATTTTTTTAATTTGTAGATTATTATATGATATTTTTAGATTAAATAAATATGTATTGTTATTATTGTGATTATTAATACTAAGTTAGTTTATATCTAACTACAATACTATTTGATTTTTATTTTCATTTTTCTAAAATTTAAAAATTAGAAGAAAAAAACCCTTTTATTTTAAATATTCACAAAAAAAAGCACATTAAATAATTCTATTTTATTTTAAATTAACATGTTCAATTTATTTGCATCTTTTTTTCTTTTATTAAACCCCCAAGTGAAAAATATGTAAAATAGTTGAATAATACAAAAAAATTCTAATTATATACTTTTTTTTTTTTTTTTTGTCGTACGATTATATTTGTTAGGATACAATAATATTGTTCTTAAGCTCGAAAATGAGTTACCCAGATGTTGTCAAATGCCATAAAAAGTTTGTCCTATCTTCATTGGCTACCAATTGATTTTTAGATGAGACGATCAAAATTCAATATAATAATTTATATCAAAGTCAAGATTAAGGTTTCAAGTCACGGGTTATAAGATATATTTACTATTTGTATAATTTAAAACATAATTAATAATATATTTTTATTATTTTTAAAAAATAATAAATATAAAAAAAATGACCTAAGTAATTCAATAAATAAATAAAACTTTTTATTTTTCCTTTTCCTATGCCATACATGCTAAGTGAGTCAAAAGTGAAGAAGTCCTTGTATCTTGAGATTAGTCCTTAGTGGTAAGAAAGCCATCATTTTATTAGAGAACATGAGCATTTGGGTAATGCTTTTTCATCAACTATTATCTCACTACTTCAAAGCTCAATTGGTCAATTTTGTGGAATTTATCCTACATATGTCCTTGTCAATCAATGCCGGAAATGTTAGGCCAAAAGGAAAGAAAAATTAAAAATAAATAATCAAACAATCCATTCTTCAAAATCAAAGACACCTAAGCCTACAAAATATTAGAGACTGTGTTTGTGATCTTCACATGTCATTGTAAGGAATAAATAGCTTTTCTTTATAAGTCTTCTATTTTGTAACGAAGACAAAGCAATGTGCCACTCGCAATTGAGGTGTGTGGCCTAAAATTAATAATGGCTCATGACCCGTTACTTTCAAGCTTCCAACTGTCTTCTCCAATAAATTTTTTTCCAACAATTTGTTCACACTTTATTTGGGAACATTCTATAACCTCAAAGAGGTATTGTTTAAGGATTTTAATCACATTCTTTGTAACACTAGTCCATTTTCGTTATCATATATGAGATTTTAATTAGATTGTTTCTATTAACATTAGCCCATTTTTCGTATTTTTTACATTTTTTTCCTATTACGATTGTATTCCTAATTGCCTTGTGTCTATGTAAACTTGGGGAAAAAATTATTTATAGCTCAGCATTGGAGTGTAATTAAATGAAACTTTCAGATAAAATTCCATAGAAAAGTTTTGCATAAATAAGATTTACGATATACTTTTTAGTTATTGATTATCAAGAATTTGAACATACATTTAATAGAAAATAGATTATATTTGTCGAGAAGTATAAAATCATATGGATAGAATCTTCGTTGTATATCTTCATCAATTGGATGGCTTCTTTGTGGCTTCCCATACGAAACTTGTATAGATGTGTTTTTCAGACATTCCTTTTTCATTTCGATTGCCGATCCATCTGGACAAATATACTATAAAAGCAAGATATAAAAAGGGACTAATAAAAACACCTTTTTATAACATTTTTATGAATGATCATTTCATTTAATTTTTTATATTTTTAAAATTAATTTCTAAAGTTTTGTCAGACGCTCAATTTTAATTTATAAGAAAAATATTTACAGATATTAAAAGTATTGTAATAATCACTTTGACCCATATTTCACATTTTTTAAACTTTATTAAATACTAAATCATTGCAAGAAAAAACACTTCAATTGAGTTGATGAATTACTTTATTTAATTGTTTTATTGAAGAAAAAGTGATAAATTAATCTATAGAACATGATCATGTGATAGGTATCTTGGACCACACACTTTTATTTTTTAATATTTGAGGTTGCTTTCATGAGTTTATTGCTCTTTAACTATTTTCTAGTTTATGGGGGTTAACATCAAGTCCTTTGGAATAATTAAAGGAGATTCATTGACTAAACTCACTTAAAAAGATCATGATGCGTGTGAATTTTGGTGGGAAAAAATAATTTTATATTGGGAGAAATAATTTATTTTTATTGTTTTTGGGGCCATTCAAAGATGTTAAGATATTCATAGAAGACGACTTCATTGACCTTTTGCAAGTTGCTTTTCACACTCATGGCTTTGACCTCTAATGCTATGCTTGTAAGGAAGAGAAAACTTTACCCAAGTATGTAAAATAATAAATGTTAATCCCATAATATTATATCTTTAGGTAAATTGATAGTTTAACGTGATATCAGAGTTTGGTTTGGCGAAAGATCGGATTTTGAATCACTTATCCATAATTTGCATCTCTTTTATTTGTTTGTTAAATATGAATCTAAATTATGTTTGTATCTTTAGGTACGGGTGTTAAGAAACATAATATGCATATTTTAAGGTTATTTTTAATTTCAAAGTAGTCAATTTATTTTTAATTTCAAACATTTTATTGTCTTATTTGCTCATGTCTAATAAAAATATATTTAAAAATTATGACACATTTTTTGTGGTGAATATTTTAAGGTTATTATATATATATATATCTACAATTGGATATGAATGTTTAATAAAAAAGTTTAATGCTTAAGATTAATAAAATAAATATTAATTAAAATTAATGATGATAAAAATTAATTACAACTAATGATGCTAAATATGTTAGTCTGATAATTTAAAATAAATTTTAAATTAATTTTATCAAGAAATAATTAATAAATTTTAAATTTAAAACTTAAAAACAATTTAACTTAAAAAATCAACTTAAACTATTAAGTAATAAAAATTAAGTTTTATTAAACACCTACTAGTTCTTAAAATTAAAAATTAAAAACATTTAAATGCAGTAAATTGCAAAACATATTTTTGTCAAAAATAATATTAAAATACTTATAATTTTAAGGTGTATTAATAATTCATGATCTCAAATAAACTTTATTTAGAAGTTATTTTAAATTTAATTTATTTTTGTCATAATTAAACCATGAGATTCAAAATATGTTGGCAATTACTATAATGACCATCCACTAAATAGGCAAAGTCCATAGACAATTCTTAAATAATATATATATAAAATTAAAATTTACTTTTAGTAATAAAAAAAGAAATTAAGAAAAACAAGGAAGTTTATACATCAAGCCCTAACGTCTTATTACTAGACATTTTGCCCTAAATATCCGTAAAAGTAGGATGTTAACCCTAATTTAACCAACGGAACCCAACCATAAGGCCCAGGCCCAATGCATGAACAGAAGCATCAAAATAAATGCAAATATCCCTTTCCAACCCTCAAATTAAATGCAGCAGCTGGGGATTCCACCCACCTCCCTCCCTCAAAAAAAATCTCCACTATTCCCTCTCTCTCCCTCTCTCCTCTCTCTCCAAATGGCCCTTCACTCTCCACACTTCCAATGTCCACCACCCCCATCACTCCCTCTTCCTACGCCTCCGCCGCCGCCGCCGCCGCTGCCGCTCCTCCTCCTCCCACCTACCTCTCCAACCTCGGCCTCGGCTACGCCATCGCCATCGCCTTTGCCTTCCTCGTCCTCCTCTCCACCGTCCTTCTTGCCTCCTACCTCTGCTGCCGCCGCCGCCCCCTTTCTCCACACCACTCCCGAAACCCCGCTTCCGCTGCCAACTCCTCCGACGGCATCGTCCTACCCCGCATCATATTCGTGGCCGAAGACGAAGACGAGGACCAGAACGTCGTCGTTGGACTCGACCAAGCTGTGATTGACTCCTACCCGAAGTTCCCTTTCTCCAAATCCAACACCCACCTGGATTCAGTCTGCTCAATCTGTCTCTGCGAGTACAAGGACTCGGAGATGCTGAGAATGCTGCCGGACTGCCGCCACTGCTTCCATCTCTACTGCGTCGACGCGTGGTTGAAGCTCAACGCGTCTTGCCCTGTTTGCCGGAACTCGCCGCTGCCCACTCCTCTTTCGACGCCGCTGTCGGAGCTGGTTCCGCTGTCGCAGTACCCGGCTGATCGGAGGAGGAGGTGACTGAATACGATTTGACTTCTTCTGATTTGGGGTTTAGGCCGTTTTGAAATGTAAAGGTTTTGGTTGTGGTGATATTGGAAGGTTTATATGGCTTGGATTACGGTTCTAGTTGTTTAGAGTGAAAAAAAAAAAAGAAGAAAAAACCAAGGATGTCGATCTGTTCTGTGTCATGTTGGAATTGGTTTTGTTTCTGTGTTCCCATTGATTTAACTCCAACGAAGTTGCTGAATTATTTGTGAAGAATTTTAACTGACAGCAAATGGCTATCAGTTTTTCTGTTTGCCATATGTCAGAAATCTTATGTTCTACCTTCATCTTCTCTGGAATTTTTCATTTTCCATTGAATTTTTCATTTTGGTGATTGAATTTATAAGTTGATTTAGCCGTTGTCTCGGTTTATAGTCTGGAGATGAGTTTGAGACTTGAAAGTTTTCTCAATTGCTAGTTCAGGAGCCAGCTCCCATGTTTCCAACTTTGTAACCCATATTAATTTTAGCTTGCTTTTTACATTTTATCGATCAATTTTGTGGAATTTAGAACATAGATTGGATGAATAAATACTCTTCTTGTTAGGTTATTTCCAATGACATCATTTTTGCCTCATGATTTGGAACACTGAACAGTTTAAAGAAGGAAACTGATACTCTCTTTGAACAGATTCTCAGTACCACGTCAGCCACGTGATTTTTTCGCAAAATTAAGGGCATTTACGGATTGGAATCCATTCAGAGAGTAACATAGAAAAACAGAGTTTGTTTTTTTCTTGATGCATTTCAGTAATCAAGAAACTGCAAATGACCCAAAGAAAAAGGTGGTTGCTTCTTCTTTCGTGTTTCGGTTTTAGATGCAAATTAAGGTATAGGCTTATAGCTTTGGTTTTTCATTGACTTACCTTCCTTAACAATTTTACTAGTCTACTGTTGGCCAGCTGCCATGTACATGTGCCTTAACTTTACCTTTTGCTTCTTGAGACTAGTGAGAAGGTCGTATATTTTATGCTCAACTGGAACTTAGATATCTGCTTGAAACTTATTGTTTGTATTTCTGAATTTAGTATGAGTATTACTGCTTTGTTAAGTAACAGGAAGACATAAATTTATTGAAGCCAATTCAAACATTAGGTAGCAGCCTGGATCTGTTTTCTGCTGTGATTTCTTTATATTTGATGCAGCTTACTAATTAATATGATGCATGAACATCAGATGCCCATTTCGTGAAAACAGCATCCCAAAACCGTGCAGCACTTTGTGTTCTCTGTAGTAATTCCTGATAAAATGTTTGGCATCTATATAGCATCCATGGAAATCATGGAAGCATTAGGCTGATTAAAAAATTGAAAAGCATTGACCATTTATCTTAAGGTACTGAACAAACTTGCAGTAAACTATAGTAGAATGCTGGCGGATATCTGCCCAAGGAGACCAAAACTCGAAATGAATAGAAAATAGAATTCAAGGACTCTGATCTCAAAAACTTTAAGGCCCCTTTTCTTCAGCTTTGCTTATCAATTAAAATGTCTCCTGAGTCAACCTCACCCCTCTCTCTTATCCAGAAAGAGCTTTCAGGTTCAAGTCTCAGGTACTGTTTACTCTTATGCACCACTTACTCTAATTACCCATCTTCTCAATCTCATAACTGGTTGTGCAGTTAGAATGTTTTTCGGATTCTTGTTAAATATTGTTTGCTGGGTTACTGCGAATTGAGTATGTTATAGCACTTTGATTTTATATTTGTATTATTTGAAATTATAGCTTGGATTTCTTAAGTAGTTATAGGACTGTTACCATCCTTCTTCCTCATTGAGAATACCTGAGAACCTCTGATTTATCAACCTCCAAAAGCTGGAGATGGCAAGAGCGAGCGTTTTCTTAAAGTTCAGAACACGGAGATGGGTTAATGGGCTAATCTTTATATTGGGTATCCTTGCTCTTCTCATCTGTGGTTCTACTTTGTCAAGATTCTACTCTGTAAGATCTCTTATGGTTACTGATACCTTCAGCAACAGCATAAATCCTGAGAGCCAAGACATGACCCAAAGTGAAGTGAGAATAACTGTCGAAACTGTCATTCAGAAAATCCAGCAAGAATTGAAAGAGATGAGGGAATTGTCAATGGAGTCGTCATCATCATCATCACCTTGTTCTTCGGCTATGTTGAAATTCAGTGTTGTCCTTGCAGATATTCTGGGGCATATTGAATCGGTACAAGCATCTCTACCAGTGACTGAAGGAACATGTCAACAAAGTGCAGAAATCAAAGGCATCCATCCTCTGTTAAAACCAAAACTACAGTCTGATGAGCCCTCCAGTTACTTCCTGGTAGAAGAGATTCGGAAATATGTCAAGATCAAACCCAATAGACTGGGGAAGCAGAACTTCATGGGAGCTAATGGGACCTTCACAAGTATTGGTCATGCCTGTTTTTCTATGAAGAAAAAACTTGAAGATTACATGGATTACGACATTGGGGATATCTGCCAAGATGACTGGAAACTAGCTCAGCTGCTGATGGTTCATGGGTGTGATCCATTACCAAGGAGGAGGTGCTTCGCCAGAGCTCCACAACTCTTCAGCAAGCCGTTCCCCATCAATGAATCCATGTGGAAGCTCCCTGATGATCGAAATGTCCGATGGAGTCAGTACAGATGCAAGAACTTCTCTTGCCTTGCCAGCAATTCCACTGGCAAAGGGTTCTTCAAGTGTGCGGATTGCTTCAATCTTTCCCATCATGAAATGCCCAGATGGATTCAGCTCATAAATCTAGACCCCAGCTCAAATCTGACTTCAGATTTTCTTATACCTGAGGTGCTTGATATCAAGCCTGGAGAGATCAGAATCGGATTGGACTTCAGCGTAGGAACCGGGACTTTTGCAGCAAGGATGACAGAGTTCAATGTAACGGTAGTCTCTGCAACTATCAATCTTGGGGCACCCTTCAGCGAAATGATCGCACTCAGAGGACTCGTCCCTCTTTACTTAACGATAAATCAACGACTCCCCTTCTTTGACAACACTCTAGATTTGATCCACACAACAAGATTTCTTGATGGGTGGATTGATTTTGTGCTTCTGGAATTTGTGTTGTATGATTGGGACAGGGTTTTGAGGCCAGGAGGTTTGCTGTGGATTGATAGCTTCTTCTGTTTGAAGGAAGATTTGGATGATTATCTGGATGCCTTTAGGATGCTGAGGTACAAGAAGCATAAATGGGTAGTTGTCCCAAAGCTGGACAAAGACGATCGAGAGGTGTTTTTTTCTGCTGTTCTGGAGAAGCCACCAAGACCATTTGGATAAGTCATGTGTACATGTGTATTTGAATATGATCTCAATATTCTTATTGTCAGTTTCATATCTTGAATGCTTACCGCCCGCTGATAGTTGCATTGGATAATGAAATTGCTCCATTCACAAATACATCTTTTTATTTTAATGATCGACCAACCTTTCATGGCTTAGCCTTTCAAACTCCCTATGGGAACCGAACCTCCTCTTTTTGGGAACCCTAGTGCTAACTTCGCTGGAACCCTAATGCCTTAAAATTTGGATCCTCAAACGAGGGTATGATATATATAGGATCAAAGTATAAGTATGAAAGAGTCACCCTTTCAACCTTATATAATTTTCTTAATTTTTGACATTTTCATTCATAATAGTTGATTCAATCATGCAAACGGAGGAACTCGTAGGTGGACTCAAAGAAGGAAACGACATCGTTGAAGGTAAAATTTGAAACCTGGTTGTCTAATGGAAATGGGTTCTTTGTTTTGGTCCAAAACAAAACATTGTCAGTTTTGAATTCAAAGGGGGTTTTCACGATTTTAAAACGTGTCTATAGAGTTAAGAAAAGTTCATACTTACATAGTGTTAGAAACTTTTCCCCTATTTGATATGGGATATATATGTCGTGTTGGTAACTGAAAGGGAAAACGGAGAAACTCAAACAACTGTTTTAACAGTATAACCGAAAAAGAAAAAACGACGCGGTTGCCCAGACAACAGGGAGAGTTAGTGCAACGGTGTCGTTTTATCACTGCAGATATTTTCACAGGAAACAAACAGAAAATTTGCTGATGAGAGAGAACCTCACCACTGTCCAGAAGTTTGGTTCTCTCTCTAAAATGACATCGCTTCTCTCCTTCACTTCCGTGACTCCCCACATCAGTTTCCGGCACCGAAATGACTTTTTCCGGCCAAATTACCATCACAAAATCCACAGGTTCCGGTGCGACGGAGAGAATCCAAGAAGTAATTCGTCAACTGCTCAAGAATCCGAACCCGAGAACGCGTTGCTCAAGGTTGCTTGGTACGGGTCGGAGCTGCTCGGAATTGCCGCTTCGTTTTTCCGGTCACCGTCGAGTGTCGAAGCTCCCGAAAGAGCTATTGACCTCGCTGGAGACGGGTCGGGAGCCGTTGATCGCGCCGCACTTGTGGAAACCATCAAAGAGGACTTTCAGAGATCCTACTTCGTCACAGGTTTGCTAATACCTAGCTTAACCTTTGCCTTTGTTTGGTTGCAGAGAAAATGAAGGAAAATATATGAAGTTCAAGTTCTGAATTTCATGTTTCTGTTTTCTTTTGCTTCCAAAAAGTTAAAAATGTCACTCACAATAATTCGAACGGTTGAACCTTACTGTTTGGTAACCGAGAAAATTAAGGAAAAAAAATGTTGATCTAAAACTTATGCCACTTAGTTCTTGAAGAAAATGAAAACTCAATTGAATTTAGCCAAATAATTGTGCGTTTCTTTTGGGGGCATGGACAAAGAATAGAAATCTAACGTTTCAATTTTCCTTTTGTTTTACTTTCTACTAGTTTCTAGCCAACCAAACATAAGGGGCATCACTTCTTCTTAGTTATGAATCCTAAATTCTTTGCTATGAGAAGGCTTTATACTAAATACCAATAATCCACTTTTACGTCACTGTTTCTTCCACTAATTTGTTGGTTTTTAATCCTATTACTACAAACAAACAGTGCATTTGAATGAATTGTTCTTGGAGATCATTCGTCTCCAGTGATGAATCTCTTCATTTAATGGTATTTAGGGTCAAATATGATAGAATTTAGTTCAATGTGTTCCAATAAGTTCTAAAAATTCGTTAGAGGGTCTCTTTTACTTGTTTACCAGTTTTGCAGCAACTTTCAGGTTTCTATTCTAGTTTGTAGATTTTCTTGGGGAAGAAAATTTTCTGGACTTGAGAACAGATTTTCCCAGAAGTTTTTTAGGGAGCAACAATTTGGTCTGATCTCCAAGTTTTTTGTAGTGAAGAGTGACCAATAACTTTTCCTTTTCTATGAATAGGGAATCTGACACTCAGTGCCTATGAAGATGATTGTGAATTTGCTGACCCTGCTGGTTCTTTCAGAGGGCTTCGCCGATTTAA
The DNA here is from genome assembly GCF_030704535.1 of Vitis vinifera. Lineage (NCBI taxonomy): Eukaryota > Viridiplantae > Streptophyta > Magnoliopsida > Vitales > Vitaceae > Vitis > Vitis vinifera. Next base: position 22,106,247 of record NC_081819.1, on the reverse strand, counting down.
AAGGAACTGCACAAATTTTGGATCTCTCATCCAAAAGTCGAATATGAAACTCATGAAGTGGGAAGATTTTGAGGTTAGCTCGCTAAAGTTGAATACATAACTCATGCCAACAAGAGTAGTATACAATCTCTTTAGTTTTCCCTATAGAGGGCTTCGATTTGTTTCTTTGACAGATTTCTCTTTACTTACCGGATGCAGGACAAAGGAATTGGCCACTGGCGGTTTAGCTGTGTCTTGTCATTTCCTTGGAAGCCCATTCTTTCAGGTATGTTCTACCACTTTTATGGATTGAACCAATTGTGCCTGTTCAACTGTCTTACTTTCAAGCACTTTATCCCAACAGAACAAATCAGAATTGCTTTTATGGATACTTGCAGGAACATGAGTAACTAGTTCTGAGATATGTATGTTTATTTTCTCATGTACAGAATATTGTACATTGTTTCTTATATATTATGGCCATGTTGTGTGATGCTGCAGCTACTGGGTATACAGAGTATTATTTTGATTCTCAATCTGGGAAAGTATGCAGGTAAGGTGTAACCATGAGAGATACTTGGATACTTGCTTGCTCATTATGATATTTTTTTGGTTCACCTGGATGTGACTCGGGTTTTTCAGGCATGTGGAGCACTGGAATGTTCCTAAAATGGCTCTACTGAAGCAGATCCTAAGGCCTAGCCGAGGATTTTGGGGCAAGAAGACAGAAGGTTGAAGAATATGAGGTGAACCTCAAGACTAAACTAGTGGTGTATACTCTAATTACAGATGGAAGGAAAGGATTGTCTTGGCTTCATAGCTCCAAACTTCTTGACTAGTGAGGAAAAGGGCATCATTTTGAAGCTTCATTTCAGAAATGTAAAGCTATGGTGGTACACCCACCTCAGGCTAGGACCAGCTCATCCACCTATCCAGTCATCGACAACTGTTTCTTCTTCCAAACGATGATGGACAGTAGATGATCCAGGTATGGGCAGCATCAAGAACATGTATGAGCTATGAAGAATAGTTGCTGTTAGTTGTTTGTAATTTTGAGCAACTTCTCCACATGGGCTTTTACTATGATAAATGGTTCTATCTATTCATTGGAAGGGTAGTTCTAAACTGAAGCGATGAAAGATATCAAAGATCTCAGATTTCTTTTGCAATGGGCATAACCAAATGTATTTGGTGAAATGGTCTACAAAAATGACATGGTAAAGAAAACCTTCACGAGACTGAATAGGATAAGGTCCCCATACACTAGTGAAAACAAGATCTAAAGGATGATGACCGGTAAGAGACGAGACATTAAAAGGAAATTGATGACTTTTTTATTTCAAAAACAAGAATTACAAGAGAAATCGAGGAACTATAAGAGTTGGTTTGGTAGTAATTGTAGAAAATGTTTATAGTATTTTCTAACACTTCAATGATAAAATTTTTCAAGTATTAAAAATGTTACAAACATTTTTTAAATCCGTTGCTAAACGGACTCTTATTATGGTTTCTAATGATAAAATAAGAGTAAGAAAACACATTTGATAGTTAAAAAATACGATGTTTTTAAAAAATCATATTTTTAAGTTTTTTTCATTCATTTTTGCAAATAATAAAGTGTTATATAAAAGTTACTTTTAAAATTGGTAGATTTATTTATTTAGTTACTATATTATAATTATTTTCTTTTTTTTAAGAATAAATGTAAGTTAGAATTATTCTCTTTGTTTTTGGAATAAGGACAAATCAAACCTTGTTTGGTAATTGTTTTTTAAAACAATTCTGAAAAATAGTTTTTAAAATTTGTTTTATGATATTTTGTAAAATAAAAGTTTATTTGGGAACCTAAAATATTTTTAACCTGTTTTTAATATTTTTAAATATGTTTTAAAAATAATTTTTATGTCCACAATTTTATTTTTTATTATTATATATGTTTGTATAATTATTTTTTAAAACAACTTTCAAATAAAAACAATTAAAAAATGTTTTTTTAAACACAATGTTTTATGTTTTTTTTTAAACACAATGTTTTATGTTTTTTTTAAACACAATGTTTTATGTTTTTTTTTAAACACAATATTTTATGTTTTCTGATAACAAAAAAATTGAAGGTAGTTTCTAATTGTCAAACGTATTTTCCAATTTTTTTTCTAGAAAAACATAAAACTGTTGTTAAAAACAGTTTTCAAACAAAATCTTAGAGGGTGTTTGTTTTTTGCTGAAAGTAATTTATTTTTAGAATTAAGGTTTTTTTTTTTTTTTTTTTTTTTTGCCATTTTTATGACTTATTATAAACTTTTTGTTGAATAGAAAAAATAACACTTTTTTTAATATTTAATAAAAATAAAATACTATAAAAACAAACAATATAATACTTAATACTATTAAACATTAAAGTTTTATTTAGAATTAAATAATAAAAAAAAACAAACAATAGTCTTTATTTTTTTTCTTAGGTATTTTTAAACTTTAATATGTTGTATGTATTTTTGAATGGTTTTCATAACATTTCACAACAAACCTTTATCCTACAAAATATGATATAATAATTTTCAACAATCATTTTTCAAAACCTTTTTAATACTCTTGAAACATTGTCAAATTTTGTAAATTTTTATAATAATAATAATAATTTGGGTAGGCTACGACACACATCCCAAGCATGACATTGATGAATAAATGATATTTATTAAAATAATAATAATAATAAACTCAAAAAATTATTTATCATCTAATTTTTATTTTATTTGCAACTTTATTTTGGTTTCCTCCCCAATTGTGTTGGTAAATTAGCAATAGAGTTGTTAATAGGACATGAAAATTACAATGCACATTGGGTTTTATTTCTAGGCAATATAATTAAAGCTTTTAATTTTAGCACTTCATTATAAACTCCATGAGAAAAATATACCACGTAAATACTGATGGAATCCAATAAAAATTTATATTAGGATATGAAATTAGGTCATGACGATGTTCTATTTATTTATTATTTTTTATGAGAAAATATTATTTATATATATAAATAAATTAAAATAATAATAAATTCACATTTTGCTATTAGTATTTATTTTTTTAATCAATTCGGACCAGGTCGGATTGCAATCAAGTAGTCGGATCCGGAAACCGACCCACCGACCCACCTCTATCATTTTCACTAGAAATGCTTACGCAAATGCAGAATGCAGATTTTCAAAGAAAAACCCCTCTTCTCTCTCTCCCTCTCTCTAGTTTCTCTCTCTAAAGTCCTCTACTGAGTCAGCCATGGCGTTTCCGTACATGGAAGCCGTTGTTGGTACTCGCTCTTTCTTCATATCTCTCTGTCCGATTGATGCTTATTGAAATCTACGATTACTTATTTATTTATTTATTTATTTTTTGGTTTGGTGATTTATCTGCTTCATTAGGCAATGATTTCGGCTGTCGATTTTTGTTTTTTGTTTTTTATTTTATTTATTTATTTAGCTGTTTTACTTGTTTTTTAATGTGGATGCGTGTTCAAGGTTTAATGTGATGGATGTTAGGGTTTTTCTGTATTGGATTCTGAAGTTGGGTTTTAGTTTGGGCTTGTTTTGATGAAAACCCTAATTCTTTCTGTCTTTGGGTCGGAATTTGTGGGTAAGCATAGTGTTAGAGCTAAATGTGTGATAATTAGAAAAAATAAGCGCTATTATTGATAGAGATGTTTAAAGGATATATCTAAGGGGCTTGTTGATGGTTGAAATTGCAGTAGTTATTTGCTTATTTTTTGTTTTGGTGTATCCCATGAATATGGTATTCTTTAATTTAACAAAAAAAAAAAAAAAAAAAAAGAGGGAGAGAGAGAAAAGAAAAGAAAAGAAAAGAAATTGTGGTTCTTATATGGCAAAATAATAAAATCATATGTGGAACTGGGGACTGCCCCATCCCATTCCTTAGGAGGAGGGTGAAGAAAGTGGCAGCCACTTTGACTATTTTTTTAAGTCTGAAAATTCTAACATGTTATTTATTTCCCATGAACTTTAATGGTTTGGTTCTCCATGGCTTAGTCGATGGCTATTCATTGCTGTTTTCTGTTAACCTACTACCCTTCTAATTCCCCATCATTGTTTTGTGATGAATTTTGTTCTCTCATCTGATTTGTGTAGTTTCCAAGCATATGGGCTTGTTTTTTGGTTTTTAATTTTTTTTTTTCAAATTTTTCCCAGGTTTTATGATTTTAATGTATATCTTTGAAACTTATCTTGATTTGCGTCAACATGCTGCTCTCAAATTACCAACACTTCCTAGAACCTTGGAAGGAGTTATCAGCCAAGAAAAATTTGAGAAGTCTCGAGCCTATAGTCTTGATAAAAGGTTTGTCTTCTTATTTCTATTGATTTCTCTTGAAGTATGGATGATTACACCAGACTATCAGACTTCTTCATGCATAGTTTATTTGTTCTGACCTCTACTGTCTGTCCTATCTCTCTTTTTTCAGCCACTTCCATTTTGTTCATGAGTGCGTTACTATATTAATGGACTCTGCAATTTTGTTCTTTGGAGTATTGCCTTGGTTTTGGAAGGTAAGTGAATGCATTTGTGGATTATGATAGGCACCCCCTACCCCCCAACATACAGATGCATACAAAATAATTGTGCCCATTTGCTTTGTGACTGCAGAAATCAGGAGACTTTCTAGTGGTAGTTGGCTTAAATGCAGAGAATGAGATACTGCATACCCTTGCGTTCTTAGCTGGTGTTATGATTTGGTCACAGGTGCAGATCTCTTGTGTTTATTCTGAAGGATATGACCCGTTTTTTTATTGGCTGAAAAATCTAGTGGAGTGTCTATTGTGTGGCTTCTGATATCGTTATTTATATGAGGCTCCACTATGTCCCATGTGTATTTGAAATTACTCTTTTGCCATTTTCTGTTTTAATAATGTTGATGAAATTATCTTAAAGATTTCTTGAAGAACTTGTTTTAGATGGATCATAAGATGTCAAGATCCATATTTTCCATTTTTTGTTGGATGGCCGGATCTAAAAATAGTTTTCATGCGGTTTGTGTCAATTGAAAGGATTGTGTGACATTGCCTGGATATGACCATTTACCATATTCTCTGAGACATTATTTCCTTTTATAATATTTGTGCTTGGTAATGAGTGTGCCCTGACAAAATGGTGAATAACTGTGGGAACAGAATTCTAAGAAATTCTGTCACAGTTCCCAATCAAATTACATTACATTGCATTAGAAGTTAGCCACATTATATTTACTGGTCAAGGATAATAAATCATTCCCATGGGTTAGAATTTCGAGATAGGGTTGTGGGATTATTGAGTGAGTTGAGTTTGGGTTAGACATCTAAATCATTGGGGTTCATATTGAAATCAATATTTGGCTAACCATCTTTGCACCTACATACGGAAGCTTGCCAAAAACTGTGTCATACTAATACAAGTACATGCTTGGGTGTTTGACTCTAACAAACACAAAGTATTTGGAATGGTGATCTCCTCAAATTTTTATGTGAGGCAGTGTCTGATGAGGTAAAATGGTAAAAGATAAGAAGTACAATGGTGAAGATAAGAGTTTGCTGATCTCATAAGTAAAGGAATGAATGAACTTTCAGCCTTGTATTATTAGGTTGCTCAGCTATCCACAATGCATATGGATCCACACTAAAATGTGAGAGAAAAGTGGGGGTGCTTACTTTTTGAATGGATATTCACATGTATGCACTGGAATGGTTATATTTGTATTCTACTTTAATCAAGCGACAACATTTTGTTTTGTAATTTTCTTGCAGATTACTGATTTGCCATTTTCTCTATACTCAACTTTTGTGATTGAGGCCCGCCATGGTTTCAACAAAGTTTGTATTCATTCTTCTATCTCCTTATCATATTTGTGATTTCTTTGTTTTTTGAATCTGTATTTGGAAGATCTAAGGCTTGTTTGGCAACATTTTTTAAAATAGTTATCAAAAAATAATTTTTGAGAATAGTTCTTAAAAAGAGTTTTTAATTGTTTTCAAAAACAAAATTCTGTTTGGAACTCAAATATGGAAAACTGTCTTGGCTGATTCTTTGTGAAAGTACTCTGCACTTTTATGTCATATAAAAATTCCCAAGTATCCTCCATATTTTCAATTGTTTTTCAGAATACTCTACAAAAAACACTTGATTGTTCTAAAAAACATGTGTTAAGAACAAATTCTCAAGAAACTGTTTTTAGTCAAACAATTGTTAAATATATTTTGAGTTAGAAAACCATTTTCAAGAATAGTTCCCAACCAGGTCCCTAGTTTTCACTACTCTTCTGCTTGTCATGGTTTAAATTTCTTGTCTTTGAATTTCTTTCGCTTTATTCCTTATTTATTGTTAGAGTCTGTTCCTAATATTTATTTTCTCTCTATTGTTCACAGCAAACAATTTGGTTATTCTTTAGGGACATGTTCAAAGGAATTGGGTTATCCATTTTACTTGGGCCACCCATCGTGGCTGCAATCATTGTTATAGTACAGGTAACATAATTTGCTAATATTGAAAACAGCTAGAGGTTATTTGTAGCATTTAGTTGTGATTTTCCACATGATTTAGTCTCTTATTTTTCTGCATTCTTCTGCTTTCCTCATTACTGTCAAGCGTTCTCTAATAGTGACTAACAATGTTCATTTGCTTGGTGGCAGAAAGGAGGTCCTTATTTGGCCATCTATCTTTGGGGATTTATGTTTATTCTGTCTATTGTGATGATGACACTGTATCCTATTCTAATAGCCCCACTTTTCAACAAGTTCACCCCAGTGAGTATTTTCATTCTTTCATTCTGTAAAGAAGAAATGCATTCAGTTTCTTGTTTAGTGTAACAGTTTTCTTTTCCATGTCTCTGCTGCAACAAGTAGCTTCCTGATGGTGAGCTCAGGGAAAGAATTGAGAAACTTGCTTCGTCCCTTAAGTTTCCCTTAAAGAAGTTGTTCGTTGTTGATGGATCTACAAGGTCAAGCCATAGCAATGTGAGGTTTCTTTCTGGTATATTGTATTGCACTTCTTTTGTATGTGCCTCATTGCGTTCACTTTGTTTTGAATATAGCTTCCCATCTTATTTTTCGTATTCCCCTTTTAATTTTTCAGATCCACTTTAAATTAAATATTAGATTTACTAACTAGGCATGTTGCTTAAGATATGCATGGGAAGTGTGTTCTTTACCTTGAATTAACTAAATTGTATAATGTAATAAAAGATGGATAATTTTGTATATAGAAGTGTATGAGTATCTATAAATATCGTATAGATATCTATAATTAACAGCAGTCTAAGCCTAAGATGAAGTTTGCACCCTTCTAATTTCAATTTCTACTCCAGCTGAATAGTTTCAGATTAGTCCCAGGCACCCCATTTTTTTCTGTGCACATTAATTCTTATTGGCACATCCTAATAAGAATAAAAATAGAGGCTCAGCTTCTACGCTCCAAAATTACACCTTTTGGAGGAATAAATTTCTCTCCTGAATAAGAGAAGCTGTGGTCCAGGTTTCATAGACCATGTGAAGAGCATAAGTGAAAGGATCTAAGGCAGATGCTTAAAATGAGTAGATGATGTAGGACAACCCTAGGATGGTTGCCTACACTCGAAGGGTAGGTGGGCCAGGGTTTTATTTTTAGGGTGTAAGGAGAAGAACAAGGAATAAACTTTATGGTAGAGAAAATTATAAGATAAGAAATAGAGAGAGAAGAAACAATGAAGAAAAGATAAAAAACCTCAGAGTCTCACTAAGGCCTTCTAGGAGTCTCACCTAGAAGAAAAATCAATGGAGTCTCACCATTGAGGGTTGCAACCTTGCAATAAAAGAAAGTATAATATTATTCATCAAATTCATCTCTTTGATTTACATTGATTAGCCTATTTATAGGCTTCTCTAAGAAATCCAAAGTCTACTAGGACTTTAATAACCTATTATGATTCTAATTCTAATTATAACATCTAAAGCCGAAGAGGGGTTAAGTATCAACCCTTTAAGCATGCGTCAGGCAGAAGAGAGAATGGTAGAGAAGAGTACGAGCGGGTTTTTCCCGCAAATAGATGGAAGGAAGGAATGGGGCGAGGAAGTGGAAAAGAATATGGAATCGTGGAATTACAGCTGTTTGGCAAAGTTTTGCCATTGTTTGGGGATGCCAACAGAGGGCTGTGAGAGGGATATTCTGAAACTTCTCCATAAGATGAGGGATAGAAGAGATAGAAGTGAGAATCTAAGCGGAAAAAAGAGGAAAGGATAGAGAACCTCAAGATTTGACCGCGAGTTGAAGAAACTAGAATGGTCGGTGAATTATAGCGGATCAGGAGGGGACAGGGAGCATCAAGAGTGTGTTACATGAGGATTCGAATTGTGTCATGGAATGTAAGGGGGGCAAATGACAGAGAGAAGAAGAAATTGATTAAAGATGTGATTAAAACCCAGAAAGCAGATTTAGTGTGTCTCCAGGAAACAAAATTACAGGAGATGACGAGTGCAATTGTGAGGAGTTTAGGGGTAGGAAGATGTCTGGAATGGGGGGCTTTGAATTCAAGGGGTGCGGCGGGGGGGGGGGGGTGGTGGTGTTCTGGGACAATAGGGTGCTGCAGCTGGAGGAAATGGAGGTGGGCAATTATTCAATTTCCTGCCGGTTCAAGAATGTTGAGGATGGTTTTTGCTGGGTTTTTTCAGGAGTTTACGGACCCTCTGTGAAGGTGGAGAAAGAGGAGTTTCTGAGCGAGTTGGGGGCCATCAAAGGGCTGTGGAACGAACCGTGGTGTGTTGCTGGCGACTTCAACATGATAAGATTTCCTACTGAACGGAGCCGAGGAGGTCGCCTGTCCCCATCAATGAGGAGGTTTACAGAAGTGATAGAGGAGTTAGAGTTAAGGGATTTACCCCTTCAGGGGGGGATGTTCACGTGGAGTGGAGGTTTTAATAATCTCTTAAAATCGAGAATCGACCGGTTTCTTATCTCTGAAGATTGGGAAGCTCATTTCCGGGAGTGTATTCAAGGTGTTTTGGCTAGACCAGTATCAGATCATTCTCCAATTATTCTTGATGGAGGGGGGATGACGAGAGGGCCCACACCTTTCAGATTCGAGAACATGTGGCTGAAGGAGGAAGGCTTCAAAGAGGTGCTGAGGAGATGGTGGGAGGAGATTCAGATTAGTGGGACAGCCAGTTACATCTTGAGCGAGAAATTAAAGGCTTTAAAGCCGACTCTGAAAAAATGGAACACAGAGGTGTTCGGACAGATTAAGGTTAAGAAGCAAGAGGCTTGGAATTCTTTGGATTTCTGGGACAAGGAAGAGAGGGTCCGCGAATTGTCCTTGGAAGAGGAAGAAGCTAGGAAGGAGGCAAGAGAGATGTATAAGAAGTGGGTCCTTTTAGAAGAAACGTCATGGAGGCAGAAGTCCAGGGAAATTTGGCTGAAAGAGGGGGATAGAAACACTAGGTTTTTTCATCAGATGGCTAATGCTCATAGAAGAAGGAATCAGATGAATAGAGTCAAAGTGAACGGGAGATGGTACAATGAGGAAAGGGAGATCAAAGAGGCAGTGTGCAGGGCGTACCAGGGGCTGCTGGCAGACCCGGGGGGGGGGGGGGGGGAAGCCCAGGATAGACGCTTTGACGTTTGAAAGGTTGGAAGAGGGGGATGTGGAGGGGCTGGAGAAGCCTTTCACGGAGGCGGAGGTTTTTAGGGCTTTGTCAAGCTGTTGTGGTGAGAAAGCGCCAGGCCCTGACGGTTTTTCAATGGCTTTTTGGCAATTTTCGTGGGATTTTGTTAAAGAAGAGGTCATGAACTTCTTTAGGCAATTCCATGAGACCGGGAGCTTTGTAAGAAGTTTGAATGCAACGTTCCTAGTCTTGATTCCTAAGAAAGGGGGGGCAGAAGATTTGAAGGATTATAGGCCAATTAGCTTGGTGGGAGGGTTATATAAGTGGCTAGCTAAGACGTTGGCTAATAGAATGAAGGGTGTTTTAGCCAAGGTCATCTCAACGGCCCAAAATGCTTTCGTGGAGGGACGGCAAATTATGGATGCAGTGCTGGTCGCTAATGAGGCAATTGACTCCATTGTGAAAAGCAATAGAGGGGCGATTCTCTGTAAATTAGACATTGAGAAAGCCTATGATCATGTGGATTGGGATTTTCTTTTAGCAGTGATGGAGAAGATGGGGTTTGGGGAAAGATGGTGCAGGTGGATAAAGTGGTGTCTATCCACTGTTAGGTACTCAGTTATGGTGAATGGAAGTCCTACGGGTTTTTTCCAAAGTTCAAGGGGGTTAAGGCAAGGAGACCCTTTGTCGCCGTACCTTTTTGTAGTGGTGATGGAGGCTTTCAGTGTTTTGATAAAAAAGGTAGTGGATGGGGGGTTTTTGGCGCCTTGTTTGATTCGGGGAAGAAGAGGCGAAGGGGTCCAGATATCACACTTGTTGTTTGCTGATGATACACTGATATTTTGTGAAGCAAAGGAGGAGCAGTTATTGTATATGGGCTGGTTGTTAATGTGGTTTGAGGCAATTTCGGGGTTAAGAGTAAATTTGGAGAAAAGTGAGCTGATTCCGGTTGGTAGAGTCAAGAATGTGGATGAGTTGGCTGATGAGTTTGGTTACAGGGTGGGAAAATTGCCTTCCACTTATTTAGGAATGCCGTTAGGTGCCCCGTTTAAAAGTGTTGCAGCGTGGGATGGAATAGAAGAAAGATTCAGAAAGAAATTGGCTATGTGGAAGCGTCAGTACATTTCAAAAGGGGGGAGGATTACCCTAGTGCGTAGTACATTGGCAAATTTACCGATTTATTTTATGTCGATTTTCCAGATGCCTAGAGTGGTTAGAATCAGATTGGAGAAGATTCAAAGGGACTTTTTGTGGGGTGGCGGGGCTCTAGTGCAAAAACCACGTTTAGTTAAGTGGTCAATTGTTTGTTTAGACAAAAGAAGCGGAGGGTTGGGGGTTAAGAATCTTGGGGCCTTCAATAGGGCTCTCCTTGGCAAATGGGTGTGGCGTTTTGCAAATGAAAGAAAGGCTCTGTGGAACCAAGTGATCAGAGGGAAATACGGGGAGGAAAGAGGAGGGTGGAGATCTTGTGAGCCTAGGGAGGCCTATGGGTTTGGGTTGTGGAAGGCAATAAGTAAAATGGGACATAAAGTGACCCCTTTTGTTGGCTTTGTGGTAGGTGATGGTGAGAAAGTGAAGTTTTGGAAAGATAAATGGTGTGAAACCATCCCTTTGAGCGAGGTCTTTCCTTCTTTATTTGCTTTAGCTTCGAACAAAGAGGCTTGGGTAAATGAAGTGTGGACAGCCGGGGGGGAAGGGGGGGGAAGTTGGAACCCTTGTTTCAATAGACCTTTCAACGATTGGGAGATGGAAGAAGTTGAGAGGCTACTTTGTTGCTTGGAGGGGAAGAAGGTTAGGGGGGATGAGGAGGATAAGGTGAAGTGGATGGCATCAAAAGATGGGGACTTCTCGGTGAAATCTTTGTATAGGACTATACAGCCGGGGTCTCGTGCTTTTTTCCCTTCAAAAATTATATGGAACTCTTGTGTGCAGCCCAAATTGAGCTTTTTTGCGTGGGAGGCTTCTTTGGGGAGAGTTCTAACCTTGGATCGCTTGCAGAAGAGAGGTTGGGTTATGGCAAATAGGTGTTTTCTTTGCCATAAGAGTGAGGAGACAATTGATCACCTTCTTATCCATTGTGAAAAAACGAGGGAAGTATGGATGGTGTTCCTTTCCTTTTTTGGTGTTTCGTGGGTGTTCCCCCGTTCGGTCAAGGAAACCCTTGTAGGGTGGAGGGGGTCCTTTGTGGGAAAGAAAAGGAAGGTGGCGTGGCAATTGGGACCGTTATGCTTGTTTTGGGTTATTTGGAAGGCTAGAAATTCAATTGCCTTTGAGGATTGTGAGCTGTCCATTCAAAAGTTGAAAGCATCTTTTGTGTATTTTTTGTGGTCGGAATCCAAATTGTGGATAAAAGATGGTTCTTCGACCTTAATAGATTTTATAGATTGGGTGTGTATGCGTTAAGGGAGAGGTTTTTTTGTTTTGCCTTGTCCTTTGATGTTTGGGCCCTTTTGTAAGGGGGTAAGTCCCTTTATACTGTAATTTGGTGGGTCGCTTCTTTAGTGCCTCTTTGCAATACAATCTTATACTTATTGATAAAAAAAAAAAAAAAAAAAGACTCTAATAACCTATCATGACTCAAATTAATTATATTATAACTCAACTAGGTAATCCTAATTAGACTCCAACAAATATTAATCCTAATTTAATTCCAAGTAATATTAATGCTACTTTAATTACAACTAATACTAATTCCCTTTCTTGATATATATCTTGAATATTCATCCTCATCAGTATATCTTTCTCTTTATACATCAATTGGAAAATGAAAAGGGGAATATTGAAAGGCTATGTTGATGCACTAATATTATTTGCTGGTGCACCAAATGGGGAACAATAATTTCTTGTGGTTTCTCACTATATGCTTACTGATTTAATTTGAGATATAATTTTTCTCTTGTTGTGTGCTAACTCATATTATGAAAACCATGCAGGCCTATATGTATGGATTCTTTAACAACAAGCGGATAGTCCTCTATGACACATTGATTCAGCAGGTGTGGAGGCATTTTATTATTTGGAAATTTTATTTAAGCTTTTTCTAAATACATATTCTTTAGGCTTTTATATAGTTAATTTTTTTTTCTTGCCATTATTCTATTCCCTCCACTTAAGACATATTGTTCAGTATGGTGATACTTGATAAATTGTTATTTAGCTGAGATATGATGTTTTTGTACCTCTGAGCAAGAAAATGATTTGTATGAAACCATTGTTTTTTGTTTGCATTTAAATTAAATGAAAAAACCTTCCATCCACACCCAAGTACTAGGATGTGATGACCAATTATGAAATCTGCAGCTATTGCTACTTGCATCGTTGATATCAAACTCTTAATGTCCACTAATGGTTTATCGTACTGGCTGTATTACTGATATATTTCATTTGTGCAAATTGATGTCAACTTATATACATAGCAAACTGATATCAACTTAAACACGCACAAAACACTCATGTATAATCTGCAGCTATTGCTACTCACATCCCTTGATAAATTTGGGATATTGAGCTTCAAGTGCCTGCTACTAGTTTATCTAATCTGGTTGTGTGTGTATATAAGCAATATCTGCAGATAGTACATGAGTGTTTGTGTGTGTACAAGTTGATATCAGTTTTGCTATGTTTATACGTATGTATGTATGAATGTTAACTGTCTCCTTGGACAAAGTCAATATTTTAAAATTTTACTTTTTAGTAATAACCACAACTTTAGTCATCCTTGGGTTCTTAACAAACCTGATTAGGCTTTGACATGTTTTGCTCTGGATAACTTTTTTCCTATTTTTACATCCTTGTTTTTGTTAATTGTTTTAGGAATTCTGTACTTACAGAACTGCACAATTTATTGGGCTTGGGCTTATATGTGTCATGCAGTTAATTTGGTTTTAGCATGAACTTTGACTTTGCTTATTTTGTGTGCCCATTTTTAAATCGGCAGTAAGTACCTTTTGAAAATAGAATTGCAGTCAGTTACATTTTTTTGGAAAAAGATTGTCTGAAATTTCATGTTTAAACATTGCTCTATGTTTAAACATTTCATGTTTAGATAGGCAATAATTACTTTATTGGGCTTGAAGTTGCTTTTCTATTTGCAATACTTAAAGGCTTACTATATGATTGATTGGGTGGTGTTTTGCAGTGCAAAAAAGAGGAAGAAGTTGTTGCTGTTATAGCCCATGAACTGGGGCATTGGAAACTTAATCATACAATGTACTCTTTCATTGCTGTGCAGGTATGCTGCCATTGCTTTCTTGGAAAATGATTTCTTAATGATCCCTTAAGTCCTGTCTAGTGATATTGTTCCGGTGCTGGCATTTACAAATTCATAAATTAATTCCAAATTAAGAATTAGTATTGGTTTAACCAGAGGTGTAGTTATTGAAAGGTATGTGAGAGAGATGTCATGCTTGGAAGCTTTTCTTGATGCAAGGCTCCAGGAAATCCTGTGGTCTAGTTGGACTGGCACCTCACAAGTGAGGCACCTTGACTAATGAGTAGGGAGGCACCTCCAGCTTCCTATTACCTTTCACAATTAGGAAAAGACATTTGCAATCTTATATGTGTCTAAAAATTAATGCTTTTGTCACATGACATTGCATTTGATTCATTTCTAGCCTCTTTCCCCTGCCTGTCTTATATGCATCTTTCAACATCCATTTATTCTGATGCAATAGCTTAGATGATTGATGAGATTTGGAACATGGTCTATGAGGAAGAACTTTATTATGGGGTTCTCAGCTTCATACAATAACCTTTACATCAAAATGTGGATTCTCACAAGCAAGTCTTATATGCATTCTTTCCAACATGTATATACTTTTTTATTTAATAGCTTAGATGATTGATGAGATTAGAACATGGTCTTAGAGGAAGAACTTTGATATGGTGTTCTGAACTTCATACATTGCATCAATGCAGATTCTTACATTCTTGCAATTTGGAGGATATACACTTGTGAGGAACTCGGGTGACCTGTTTCAAAGTTTTGGATTTGATACACAGCCAGTTCTCATTGGCCTCATCATATTTCAGGTATTGATATATCAAAATAACAATTATCATGAGAAATGGCATTGGTGCATGGTATCAATGTACTAACTAACATTCATTTTATTAATAAGTTTCTGTTGATTTCTGAATCCATGTCACAGCAAATCAACTTAAGACAGATCACATGTAAACTTGCCTCAGACCATTCTAAAATTTTATGATTTAAGACTATTGAACTTATAATGCATAAAAACAGAATTAATTTTTGGGCAGGCTTGAACCCATTTACTTACGGCCTTCTCTTTTAAGGTTGTAATTCTAAGAATTCCAGTTCTGGATAAAAAGAACAGATATTTCCAGAAGAGCTTTTGAGTAATATCTCAACCTTTTGCAGCATACTGTGATACCTCTCCAGCACCTTGTAAGCTTTGGTCTTAATCTTGTGAGCCGATCTTTTGAATTTCAGGTAACTTTATGCAGTGCTGGCCAGATTTGTGGATTTTTAAAATCTCTTTCAATCCCAAATCCTCTATTGAGGAAAGAAAAAAAAAAAATCCTTTCAAAACTTTATCCTATCTAATCTATGTTCTATCTATGTAGGCTGATGCTTTTGCTAAAAAGCTTGGTTATGCTGCAGCACTTCGAGCTGGACTTGTGAAACTGCAGGTAATTTATCCTTAGTTACCCTCATTTTTTGAGATATTGCCCTTTTTCAATTCCTAGGATGTTCTGAGCCTAAGGTGGTGGATTTATATCTCTACTAAAACTAGCTTGTACTTAAAGTATCCATTTCCTACTGTTTATCTGTGCTGTTAGTTTCTTTTCATTGAGTTTGCATTATGCCTTTTTCTTCATGGGAAGGTTCCTCCTGAGTTCCTGTTTTGTTTGCTTTTGGTAATGGATTGCTGGCTCCAGTAGTTATTAGCTTGCCTTTAGGCTTGCCATGGCCCGCAAATTGATTTGGATCAGATTAATATGTGGGCTGGCCATACAAATTAGACGCCTTTATGATGAATGTAATTTGTCTATCAAGTGCTTGATTTTAGCCGACCCAAAATTGTCAGGAAGAGGTTTTTTTGAGTGCAAGTACTCTTACATGTTTTTTGTGAAACCCCGTGCATTACTCAACAAAGATTTAATGTTTTCCAGGAAGAAAATTTGTCGGCTATGAATACAGATCCATGGTACTCAGCTTACCACTATTCACATCCTCCACTTGTTGAAAGATTGGCTGCACTTGATGAACCCGACAAGAAAGAAGATTAAAGAGACAAGGCCTCAATGCAGACGGTGAAAGTTAATTTCATCCTTCAATCTGGAGCATTGCGAGTACGAGAATGAATCCATCGCTGTAGTATTACTTTTTTTGCCATATGATTCACATCCAAACCCACATTCCCCCACTTCTGTTTACTGATGGTTCCATGCCCACGGCAGGATTCAGTTCACATGTAATCATGGAGAGGAGTGGGGAAAAAGACACAAAAAGAAGAGCAAAATCCGAAATTAAACTGGAGGTTATATTAGTTTTGTGTGGGTGTTTTAACAGTCATACGTGCCATGCTGTACTTTTTATGCACTACTACCTGGTTATAAACTTATATAATGCGTTCAAAATTCATGATTCTCACTTGTAGTTTTGTTGATCTCTTAACCTTTAAGATATATGTGTCCAAAGTAAATGCTATTGTTTCAGATGGGGTTGGTTCTTCTTACCAGAAAGACAGCCTATTTTGGATTTTCCTTGGATATGTATCATTGTATTGACTATTTGGTAGCATTCCAATTGCCATTTCAGTTCTTTGCCGTGTAGCTTTACATTTCCATACCCTCTTGAACTTTTCCTCTCAATTGCAATTAGGTTTGGCAGCTGATGTGCCTTGAAAGTTGAATTGATGCGTTCTACTTGGGGGTCTTTGAAGGTTGAAATTAGTTAGGAGGCGGCGAGATTATCGGTTTTAAGTGTCGCTATAAGGGCCCTGCTCTTGATGGTTGCAGAATCAGATCTTGATTGATCTTAAAAATTAGGGCTATAAGTCTCTGCAGTGAGTGTAATGTTGCGATCAGTAAATGATGCCCAACCATCCCATAACCTCTGCGATTGGGAGAGCTTCTTATTTTTAGCTTTACTGGGAAAATCCATCATTTCAGAGTGAAGCTTTGGTACGAGTAAGGCTTTAATTAAGCAATGACATTGGGGTGCAATTAGGGTATGGATGTGACATTCTCATGAACGTTCTTTTTTTGGTATGATACTAAAAAGGTAGTCGGTATGATACTGAAAGGTTAAATGGGTTTGATACCATAGTCGGAGACTTCAGTAAAATCATGTGATTTTGGTTTCCATATCAAGCATTTCTTTAAGGTGATGTTTTGTTGTTGTTAAAGGTTGGTTCGGTAATTGTTTTCAAAAACCGTTTTTGTTTTTTAGAACAGAAAAATCAAAAAATCATATTTGATAACAAAAAATTGTTTCCTATTTTATGTTTTTAAGAATAGAAAAACGAATAAATTATGTTTAAAATATATGTTAAAAACATTTAGTTTTATAAAACATCATAATTTTCGAAAATAGTTTAAATTGTTTTTAAAAACGGTTATCAAATAGGCTTTTTAAGTTTTTTATTTTTATTTTTATTATTCAATATTTATCCTCCGGAAAATTTCAAATAATTAAATCTTAGCTGGCTCTTAGTGAACTGAATGTGAATATCTTCAATTGATTAGAAAGAGCCAGCTAATTAACGGACCCAAAAACAAAAATCATTCATTTTCCAAGGAAAGTAGCATTATTCAAAGGAAAAATCATTACCCCAAAAGTAACAAACAAAAATAGAAAAAATTAAAGGTGGATTCTAGTGATTAGGAAATTAAAAAATAAATAAATCTATAGGAAGCGAAGCCCCAGTGTCACATGCCACAAAATCATCAACAAATCCTTTGAAATTTTAAAAAGACGATAATAATTATGCTGTCTTAATCATTATTATTAGACAATAATAAAAAAAATAAATTCCCCTCCCTATAAAAAACCAACTTGCTGACCGTTCTCATTCGGATTGATTATTTTTTCTAATCCAATGGCTGAAAAGGGCCTCACCGCCACCTCTATCTCGTGATCATCAAAGTCATCCCTTTTTGTGGGGCCCAGACGTGATGGTCCCGCCTACCAGTCCTAGTCAATTTTCCGACTTCCGAACTATCAAAAAATTGGAAAAATCAACGCACAGTATATCGCCACGTGGCGGCCGCTCCCACTTGTAGAATATCTTAGTTTAACGCTCACGCTCCCGTCTCATATCCGTTACAGGGTGTGTGGTCCCGAAATATCCCTAGGGGTATATGCGTCATTTTTATGCGGCTGCGTCCTTCCTGACATCGGGTTGACATTTTATTAATATTCTTCACACAAAATAGTAAAAGACAGTGTGATAAAGTTATTAATTTCGTAATAATGAAATCTATTTTTCCTAGATAATATCATTTCGTAATGTCATTTTCTCGGTGAAATCCATCATAAATACTAGAAGAATAATAAAAATATCATATAAATATTTTCCCAAACTTCAAATTTAAATAGTTCATATATAAAAAAATATTATAATCACTAATTTTTATTGTAATTAAATATCATATTTTTATGTTCAATACCTCCTGCTAATGTTTGTTTTTTTAACCTTTCAATTTACTCTCAAATTTAAAATCATTAATTTTTTCACTTTTTATTAATTTATTACTTATTTTTAAAATTTATTTATTAAATAAAAAAATAAGAATATTTTTTTTCTCTAATGCTATACTAATTTTTTTTTCATTTTTTAATACTTAACGGAAATAAGAGATTAAAAAATAAATAACTTAATACTCCATACTGTTTAATAACCTCAAAACTTACGTATATAATATTAGTAATTTTCTAACATATTAAAATATCACAATATATATATATATATATATATATATATATATATATATATATATATATTTAAGTTTAAATTTTATTTAGAATTAAGACAAAAAATTATATTTGGCCTATGTCTTTTAGGATTGTTCAATTATTTAAAATTTTAGATTTAAATGATAATTTAATATAGTATTAAAGCTTTATAAATGGTTTTTATTATTTACTAAGCTCATGTATTAGTTGATTATCATTTAAATATAGTATTAAAGCTTCATAAATTGTTTTTATTATTTATTAAGCTCATGAATTAATTGAATAAATTAGGATTTATAGGTTTGTTTTTAGAACAAAATAAATTTTAATTTAATTTAATCCTATGACAATTTTTTTGGACTATTTCAAAATGTGAAATTATGACACCCAACTGATTAAAAAGATAAAATAATCATTACTTTTTAAGGAAAAAAATAATTATTATTTTTATTATCATCTTCATATTCAGATCATTTTGCTGAATTAAGAATTATTAAGACTTTTGTCCAAATATTCCGAACTTAATTATTAATTTGGCTGAACTATTTTTTTGTTTGGTCGCCGAGAAAATAGTAAAAAGGATAGAAACAAGGCTAAATTTTTACGTGTCATGGAAAATTCATACAATGAAACTAGATTAACGGCACGTATTTATATATATAGAGAGAGAGAAGCACGTCAGGCTGCATTTATAGAAAGAGAAACAGATCTCACTCTGCTCTCTATTTCGCTGGCGACGGCTTATGCTCCGGCAAAAACTATGCTTTTGGACCCACAAAATTTTGATTTCTAATCTGTTGTAGAAATCCTAACCCTTTTTCTCTGTTCCGTTTCTCTCTAAAATGTCAGTATACGACGCTGCGTTTTTGAACAGTGAACTCTCGAAGCCGACTTCTATCTTTGGGCTCCGGCTATGGGTAGTGATAGGAATCTTCGTCGGAGCCGTCATTGTGATTATTTTGTTCCTGCTGTCCCTCTGCATCACTTCTCGCCGCCGGAGACCTCCTAGTTCTAGTAAGCTTGGCGCAGGCGAGTTTACTCCGGTGGTGTCGAAGGAGATTCAGGAGATCGTTCACGAAGCTGCTCCCGACCACCGGCCGGTGCTGCCTCCAGCGTCGGAGATCCAGATCGACATTGGGAAATCAGAGCACCGCGTGGTGTTCTCCGACCGGCTGTCGTCGCAGGCGAGCGGGGAGAGCCGGGCGACGAGCGTGACTGAAACGGCGTCATTAGGGGGTGGGCCGCCCGAGGTGTCGCACCTGGGGTGGGGACGGTGGTACACGTTGAGAGAGCTTGAAGCGGCGACGAACGGTTTGGCTGACGAAAATGTGATCGGGGAAGGAGGTTATGGAATTGTCTATAGAGGTGTGCTGGCTGATAACACGAGAGTGGCTGTGAAGAACTTGTTGAATAACAGGTATTTGTTTTGTTTGCATGCTAAGACAATGTGAGAAAACAAAGGAAAATGAAAATTTTAATCTGGGTAAAACTGCGTTTGGGTGCTGAGAAAATATGGGAAAGGGAAAGAAAATAAAGTTCTGAGTGTCAAGTTTTATATTGTTTTGGATTCTTCTGCCAACTTAATTCAACAGGTTGTATTAGGCACAGTAGAATAGAGGTTTTTGATTGATGACAGGGACATCATTTGCTGTCATATAAGAAAATTTAATTAACGATCCTGTTTGGTTGCCGAGAAAATGTAGGAAAAGGAAGGAAAAATGAAATACTGGGTCTGGTATTTTTGGTGTTGTTTTGGTTTTCAAAAAATGAAAAAAAAAAAAAAAAAAGGCGATCCAATCAGGAGAGAACCTTTTTGTTTTGCTCCTGTATTCATCTGTAGGAACTTCTGAGATTCTCTGTTCTTTTATTCTCCTTCACTTTCTCACAATCCAATAAGGTTTTTTTGCTGGGTTTAAGTGTTATCCTCTGTTTTCTTTCTTCTCTCTTAGCTTTGATTCCTCTTTTTATCATGCTCCATATTCTTATCTTGTTTCTGCTGGAATTTGTGCTGTAAAGCTACATACTTTCAGAGAAAAGTGTTCTCATCCTTTCCAAATCCATTGTGCTTGTAATCATCTTATCTTAATTAGCAATTTCAGCATGATAATTGTTAGATTGCCTCTGAGTAATATTCCTCTTTCTCAATAGCTGCTCAACAATAATTTGCATATTATTTCCATTTTTCTTATATTTAGATCTTTTGTGCATTACCTTATGAGATTAATGAATTACCAGAGGCCAAGCTGAGAAGGAATTCAAAGTGGAGGTTGAAGCCATAGGCCGGGTCCGGCACAAGAATCTTGTTAGGTTGCTGGGATACTGTGCTGAGGGAGCTTACAGGTATTGCTACCCATCTTCTGCTAAATCCTGACACTGGGTTTTCTTGAGGATCCAAAAAACTAACATTTTTTCATCTTTCATTTGTTTTTTTTTTGTCTAGGATGCTTGTGTATGAGTATGTGGACAATGGTAATTTGGACCAGTGGCTTCATGGGGATGTAGGGGAAGTCAGCCCTCTGACATGGGATATTCGGATTAACATTATATTAGGAACAGCCAAAGGGTACCTACCCTAGTCTGATATACTGAAAACTATCCAACTTTTGCCCGAAAACATTGCTTGGCAGGTTGTTCTAATGTGCTTTGCTATTTTTGTTGCTGTAGATTGGCCTATCTTCATGAGGGTCTTGAACCAAAGGTTGTCCATCGAGATGTAAAATCTAGCAACATACTACTTGATCGCCAATGGAACTCTAAGGTGTCTGATTTTGGGCTGGCAAAGCTCTTATGTTCTGAGATAAGTTATGTAACGACTCGTGTGATGGGAACATTCGGGTTAGTCCATTTCCTTTTGGTAATGAATCGACCTTCACATAAAATGGCATATTGAGAAGATTTCTGATATTTCCCAATGGCTTTCCAGGTATGTTGCACCAGAATATGCTTGCACTGGTATGCTGAATGAAAAAAGCGATGTTTATAGCTTTGGAATTCTTATTATGGAGATAATTTCAGGCAGAAATCCTGTTGATTATAGCCAAGCACCTGGAGAGGTTAATCTCTTGAAAGCTTTTTGGAAAACATTTCTTTATATTCCTCTTGGATTAGGGTCATCATCTTTCTAACTGTAAACTGGAATTACTGAATGATAATTGCAGGTGAATTTGGTGGATTGGTTAAAGACAATGGTGGGAAATCGAAAATCTGAGGAAGTCGTGGACCCTAAGTTACCTGAGATGCCTTCTTCAAAAGCACTCAAACGTGTTCTTTTAGTTGCTCTCCGGTGTGTTGATCCTGATGCAACAAAGAGGCCCAAAATGGGACATGTAATCCACATGCTTGAGGCCGATGACCTACTATTCCGAGATGTACGCATCATTTGTTTCATTCATCTTCTTCAATTATAAAAGTTAGATAGTCCAAGATGTCAAAAAATGACAAATGATAGTTGATGAATCAATTATTGCTTGAATTTCCAACCCATTTGTTTGTTGTCATTATTTTGCAGGAGCGCCGCATTGGCAGAGAATCATCCCATTCCCATCACGATTATCAGCAAGAGAATCATGCTAATAGGAAAATAGACAATAAACAGTTGGATGAAGGGGCTTGTGACTCAAGTGAATGTGCCGACAGTGGAAGGAGCCAATACCCACAAACTAAATGGAGATAACACCATTGATAGATTAGGTGACTAAAAGTTCAAGCTTCTCCAACTTTTTTTCTGTCAATTCTTTCTTCCTACTAGTTCCAAAGTTAGTTTATTTTCGCTTTCCCTTCAATTCAGAGAAAACATTGATCTTTTCTGTTCACAATGTGCTTAGTTGATTACATATTTTTTCAGACATACCCTGCTTCAAATTGGGATGCATTTGTATACAAAGGATTCAATCATCGTTCTTATAGGATTCATTTATAACCCATTTATGTCCTCTGATTGTTGAACAAAATCCAATTTGCATTGCATAAAACATGTTTTCTTTCTTTGTTTGTTTCTTTGTTTCTTTCTTCCATGTTTGTCTGATAACCAGTTACTGAGCTTTCCCTACCTTCAGTTTCATTCACTGCCAGCGCTGCAAATCCGATAACCATGGGCAGTAACCCCACACACCAGCTACTCTGATAGAAGCACTTAGAACCCATCTGCGTCTCTGCCAACTCCAGAATTGGATGGTTATGACAAATGGACCCACTTCACCAGCTAATTCTGTTAGGTTGAAGTCCTTACATTCTATTGTTTCTCTTGTCCTGCTGGACCCCCCAACCCTTCATCCATATCTATCCTGGAAATGGGTCCATGGTTTCGAATTCCCCCATCAATGCCAGAACATATTTTTGTCTAGGATCCTCCACCCGCTGTTTCCGGCTCATCCTTTTGTCTGTTGCTGCACCTAATTCTATGCTCTCGTGATCGGATGTGAATTTGTCAAGCTCCATTGAACTGGTCAGTTATACATAGACTATGTGCCGCCCCTGCAAATGGAAATATGCAACCGTTCAAACTTCTGATACCCATCTCTTTCTGAGTTCATTTTGGCTAGTAGTTTACACATATTCTATTGTGTTTGCTTGAGGATTTCCTAAACCCTTATTATCTCAGTTGACTGGGTTTTAGGCTTTACTTCTTCTTCCATCTCTCTGTCAGAATTTTTTTATCTTTATTTTAAAGAGGAGATGTCCTTGTTGGAGTTTTCAATTGAGGAAAAGCATTGAAGAGCTGACACATTCATCGGTTTCTGTAGTGTGAAGAAGCCTGCATCCATGTGATGGATGCTGTCCAACCCCAAAAGAAAAGGAAAAAGAAAAGGGCTTTAGAAGAAAGAGTGGGGAGGGAAGAGGTTTTCAAAGATCCCCAGGCTGGCTAAGTTGTTTGATTTTGTTGCATATGGGGTGGTGGGATGTGGTTTTTAGGACCTGCCCATGTGTTTGTTGTGTTGGGTCCCTTTGTGGATAAATAATCATATGTTGAGCCAAAATCTAAAGAAATAGGAGAGTGGGGGAAAGGCGATGATGCCTTGCCCTTCTCTCAGGTAACCAAGCCCCATGTGTAAAAAGACTGTCAAGTAGGCATTGTTTTGAGAGATGATTGAATTTTTTGGTTCATTTATTTTGGGTGGGTGAGGACTTGCCATCATGACCCATCTACATCTCAAATTCATGGGTTGTTTTTTTTTTTCTTTTTTCTTTTTTGGATGGTAGATTGATCCTATGTTTGGTTTTTGTTTGTGAGAATCCAACGGAAAGAAAATAAAGGTGGAAAAATAGACGAAAAATGAAAAATATAATTAAAATTAACTAATTATTTTTATGTGTCTTTTAAAATTCATTTAACTTTAAATAACTTAAAAATATATAATTTTTTAATTAGTTTTAGTTATATATGAATTTTTTTTTCTTTTGTGGTAAATGAAATATGAGATCATTTTTTTTTTTTTTTGAGGTATATTTTGGAACCAAACATAGCCAAAGTGGAAATGATAATAGGAAAGAGAAAAATAACGATGACTCTTTTTAATATCGGATATGATCTTATTTGGTTTAAGATAACATCAAACTATATTTGGTTGATGAGATGGGATAAATTCTCCTAATCATCCTATTTTATGTTTAATGATAAAATATTATAATGTAATATAATATATGTAGAGAGAATCATATGAAGTTGTAGTTTCCTAGGTTTCTCTATGGATTTACTATCCAAAAATCTTATCACTTGATCATCTTTTATATATATATATATATATATATATATATATATATATATATATAAAATATTCTTTGAATATAATATTTAAGGATATCACATATCATTGAAAATTATATTTTTAGGATATCACATTTCATTAAAGATCATATCTTAGCATATCATATCTTATTGAAAATCATATATTAAAATATTATATTTCATTAAAAAAATAATGCATAAAGGATATATTTCCTATTTAATAAGATATATTAAAATACTCATTTTATATCTAATGAGATATAATATTTTAAGATATAGATATTATATCCTATCCAATCTCGTCAATCAAACAATATTGGTGTTTTTTTTTAGAACTTAATTTAATTTAACTCTAAATACAATTTAATAGGATAAAAAAATATGTTTATATATTTTTTTCAACATATTTTATTTGTTTTTTCTTTTTTTATATAAATATTAAATAATTGAAAATATATAAATTTTTAACTAATTTCAACTATATTCCATTTTTTTTTTGTAATTTTCACATAAACCAACAAAATGAGAAAATCATTTTTCTTGTTTGTTTTTTTTTTCCTTTTCTTTAATTTATTTTTTCCTTAAATTGTTTCTTTTCAATAATAAAACATAATCGAGGTGATTTTTTTTTATTTAAAAAGTTATTTATTTTATAATATTACACATTATAAAAAAAATACTACTAAAATTTCTAATGAAAACACTACTAAAATCTATTTAAATTTAAGACAAACCATAGTCTAAGTGATAATAATAATATTTAAAATAAATTAATCATAATTTGTAATAATAATTCATTGAATTTAAATTTCTAAAGTAAAATTTTAAGATATTAATGAACATTATTTTTATTTTATTTTTTTAAAAATAAGGTGAAATAAAAATAAAAATGAAAATGAAGGTAGGCAATGTCAACGGTCAACAATCCTACATCTTGTATCATACGAAAACCTTGTGCAGCCTAGCGAGAACTGCTCACGTAACGGTCCTTTTCTGCTTTATAAAAAAGGCCATGGCCCCCCAATAAAGCTTTTACTTTATGATTATCATCAATAAGCCGATAAACTTTCCATAAATATTTATTTATTTTTAAAATTTTATATTATGTATCATCAATCACTTTATTGTTTATAATAATAATAATAATAATAATAATTAAAGTGAAATGAATATTACATTTAGTCACAAACACTTTTTTAATTTGAATACAAATTTGGAATAATATCTTAAAATTTTTTTTATGTTTAAAAATGATTAATAAAAAATTTAAAATTTTGTTCATTACTCTATTTAAATTTATATAATAATTTATTTTTTAATTTAATAATACTTTTTTTATTTTTGCAATACTAAATATTATCTTTTAAGAAATTACATATTTACCTCCGATTTTATCTCCTAAATAAAGTAAAAATATAAAAATTTGTCCAAAATTAATTATAACATTATCACATCTTTAAACCCATTTTATGAATTCGGGTATAAATCTATTTCTTATCCAAATATCAAATGGACAAAGGATTGTTTGGGCAGTGTTCATATTCATTATGCAAAAATTGAACTATTATATTATATTATGAGTAATCATCAATATAAATGGATAAATTCAAATAAAAAAATTGTTATACGTAAGGTTAATTATTAATATTTTAAGTATTAAATAAACACATAAAATATTACAACCCTATTAAAATAAAAGACCATTAAGCATTAACTACAAACTAAGCTCCCTAAAAAAGCCATAACTCGTTTTAAAAAAAAACTAATTTCAGTTTTAGAGAGACTTATTCAAAAATACCATCCAAACACACCTTCTTGTAGGTATGCTTGCTGTTCGCTCGGAAGAAGCTAATAAAAAAAAAATATAATTAGTCATGTATCAACACATTTAAATTAATTTATTGGAACTCTTTTTAAATATAATAACAGCTTTTAATATATTTATTTAAAGTAAATTTTCATTAAAACTAAAACATAACAAATAAAAAAATGAAAAATAATTTGAAATTTACATTTTTTTAAAATATTCAATTTTCTTAAACTACAAGAAACTTAAAAAAAAGTAAGAGATAGCTTTTTATTTTATTTTTGAAGTTAATACGTGTGACACAGCCTCGTGATTCGTAAATCTGATCGGACGGATAGCACACGCCTCGTCCTTACACCGACTTTTACTAGATATTTCCCCACAATTCTCGACCATAAAGCGGGCACACATTATTGACTTAGTGTCACAAATACATTATACTTCTATGCACCAAGTCGGCATTCACTGTCCGCCGACCCATACTAATATAATAAGCCACCGCGCCAACTCAATCCATCCATCCCGTCGCCCCATTCATCTTCTCACACGTGTCCTCCCATCACCGACTTTCCATAAAACCACAGGTCACCACATCAACTTCCTCCTCTTTACCTACAGGAAGGAAGCTTCACAGTCACACGTTTAGAAGATTTCAACGAAGGCTGTCTATCTACCCGCTTCTCTGAAACTTCTCTTCAAAATTCCGATCTTAATCACTACTTCATCTGGTAAGATTCTTCGTTCAATTTTTCTTCGCTTTTCGTTAGATCCATTTTTTGTGTGGATTTTTGGAAGGTAGAGGTAGGGTTAGGGTTAGGGTTGTTTTATCTGTGGATCTGTGCAGTTTGTTTCCTTTTCTTGTAAATCGGTTGCTGATCTAAAGATCTAACGATTAGGTGAGTGGTTTGGTTCGAATATAATCCGATTTGCTAATTTTTTTTTCTATTTGTTTATGGTCTTTTGTTGAATTTGATTGTTTAGGTTTCTATGTGGTTGTTTTTTCGGTCTGTGAGGTATACCTGATGCTTTTGATTTGTTGAGTTTTGTTTGAGTTCTGTTTTGTCGGTGAGAAATGGAAGAAAAGGAAAGAAAGTTTTGGATCTTGTTGTTTCGGGATGAGATCTGGATTCGTAACGTAGATAGGAGGGTTATTTGAGCGGCCGCTTGTTTTCCTTAGACGTTTGTGGTGAAAAATCGGTGATTTGAAGATATGATTTTTATTTCCCTTTTTTTTTATATCTGAGTTATTTAAATGGTGTTTTCTTGGTTAATTTGTTGATGAGAGCTGTATCAGAAGTGCACAAAAACTTTGGGTTGCCACAAAATATATGGTTTTTGATCTTTTGTTGTTCAAAAGATGAACAACTCATCTGATCATGTAAGCTAGGTAGTCTTTTTCATTCCCGGATCCTAAATGTAGAAAATTTTAAATTTTAAGATTTTGAGAACCGTATTTTCTTTTTCTGCCCATATTTTCAGCAACTGGCTATAGTTTTTGAAATCATTCTTATGTAAGTGATAATATCATTGTTCATTCATCTGTGGAGTCAAGAGCACATGATTATTATTTTCAGTGTATATTTTATTAAATTCAAGATTGCAGTGTAGGGTTTTCTGAAGCTAATCCTAAATTCCTGCTGCTGAATGCATATATTGGGAAACAATTTTGTATATACTTGAATTCGAAAAAACCAATCTTAAAAAGACTTTCACAATGGCCTCTTAATTACATCATTGAGTTTGTAAATGGTTATTTCTGACGTGGTGGGGAATTATTATTTTGGTGTTTTTGGATTTTAAGTGATGGTAGGGGGTTTACAAAACAGCACCACTGCAAATTTATCTGTCCCTAATGACTCAGAAAATGGTTTCCCTATACTGATGTGATTTAAAATTGTGTTGTTTTATACCACTGCAGTTAATCAAAATGAGTCGTCCCCAAGAACCACACCGACCTTCCTTCCCTTTTGGGAATCCTTTCCGCATGATATTACCCAAGGGGTCTTATCTCTCTCCAAGGCTTCTCAGTCTGTTAAACGATTTCGAGAACACCTTGGCAGAGAGGCTGAGAAAGCTTAAGCCAAAAGGCACGGAAGATGTGCTTAGCTGTTCATGGATGAAATTAGCAATGGAGTTGCTTTGTGAAATCCATAAAGACATAAAAATTCTTATTACCGATCTTGAACTCCCTGTATGTGACTGGGATGATAAATGGATAGATGTGTACCTGGACAACAGTGTGAAATTGCTTGATATTTGCATTGCTTTGAGCTCTGAGCTCTCACGGCTCAACCAAGGTCATCTTTTGCTCCAGTGTGTCTTGCGCAATTTGGATACTGCTTCCCCGAAGCAGCTTGTGCGAGCCCGTTCTTCACTTGACAGTTGGAGGCAGCATATTGGTTCAAAGAACCCCAAACTTCAGAACTGTTTGACCATCTTGGACAGTCTTGCTGAATCAATTAATCTCCCCAAGATTAAAAATTCAGCTAAGGGAAAA
This sequence comes from Vitis vinifera, assembly GCF_030704535.1. NCBI lineage: Eukaryota > Viridiplantae > Streptophyta > Magnoliopsida > Vitales > Vitaceae > Vitis > Vitis vinifera. Next base: position 22,077,711 of record NC_081819.1, on the reverse strand, counting down.
GTCTTGATGCGTGCCATGTATGGAGTTAGGGTGGGCACTGTATTTGTCTGTAGTGTCTTTGCTGCTGCCTTCACCGGATCTGCCAATAAGTTGATAGATTTGCATGTTGCTGACACATTCCTGTGGTCTGAAGCTTTTACCGATTTGCAGTCTTATGTAAATGTAGAAATTAGAAATACATTTTCCAGTGGAAGAGTTACAGTATTGAAAGAGTTGGAAGCAGTTGATACAAGTATCAATAAATTGTATCCCATGGTCCAGGATGGTGTAGGCCCTGCTGAAGATGGCACGTTCCAAAATTCTGTTTCAGATTTAGGAAAGAGTGTGGAGAAACTGTCAGAAGGCCTAGATCTCCTTACCAAGGATGTGGATGGCTTCTTCCAGATGGTTTTAACTGGTCGTGATGCATTGCTCTGTAATCTAAGAGTAAGTCCGATGCACGAGGATAACACACAGGCACGAATTTTGAGATCACCCCGATGAAGATACAATCTATCATATATACACAAACGGGTTTAGGTATGGGGTTTTCTGTTATCTTATTGGTATTTTATTCTTGTGTACGATGCATTGTAACCTGTAAGCTGTATTATGCTAGTTCTGTACTGGTATATACATGGATGGTGTCCTATAATGTAATGTTAATGATATATGAAAGGGTTTGTACTATTTGCAAGAGGGTTTTGTTTCTTTTTTACTTTGTGTATGTGGTTGTCCTCAGATCAAATGATCCTACTAACTATGTTGACATTTTTTTATCAGATCGATCTGGGAGCTGGGAGGAAGTTTCTTCTTCCCGCCCCGCAAACTGACATGGTAAGCACTAGAAAATGCAAGGTGTTTCTTCCTTCCTTCATCTCTAACACCACACAACCCCCCACACCCACCCATTTTTTTTCCCCTTATATGCGTCCTCTAATGCATATTATGAAAATTCAATCAAGCAGCTTTGCCCCATGATGCATGACTTCTATTTCACTCTGAGATAGCTGTTATTTTGTGGGATCTTAAACTGCGATAAATGCAGGCATGTAATGTTGCCTGTGCTGAGTAAATGTTGGACACAGCTGCTGCATTTGCCTATGCTCTTGAGTGGGTGCATGTAATGAATGCATTTGCCATGCTCGAGTGGGTGTATGTAATGAATGAATTTCATTTATTGCCCTCTGGAGAATGCAAATGAATCGCCTTTTCTAGGGGGTGTGGTGAATGAATAGAGTAAGTGCTCGGTTCTTTAAATTAAGGATTCGGGCTCCTGTTAAGTTGAAAGGTGATATTTGGTAAATGCCATGATTGGTTTCATTTATTTTTACATTGTGATGAGTGATAATGGAAATGAAGAAAACAATGATTTCAATACCCTTCGTTAATTAGGGATGTGGAATTAAATGGTATAATATTTTAAAATTATTATTTTGCCTTCATATTTTTATGATTTTATTCATTAAGTAAATGTTATTTTTTAAAATCTTATATTTAATCAACAAGAAAATTTTTAAATAATGTTTATTCAAAATAAAAAGAAATTAATTTTTATTTATTTATATTCTTATTTCTATTAAACATTGAAATAGAAATAAATAATATTGAATTGGAATCATAACATTCTCGAGTTGTTCATAGCACGCCATCTCTCTGAGAGAAGTCAATCAATGCTGCAAGCAGCTGTGGAATGGTTCAAAGTTGAAACCAGACCCCAAGAGACTTCCTTTTCATGCACGGCTCAATTTGTCTTGTGATTAATATAGCCTTCCATAACAAATACAATTACATCCACTCTTGTGATTTGTGAACCCCTTGAGATTCTCCTCTATGCTCACAATAAATTCTATTAATATTAAGTTCTTAAATGTACCCTACCACCCACTAGTGTCCCACCTCATAACTCTGGATATTATCTTCTCAACGGTCCATCCCATTTATTTAAATCTCATGGGGCCCATGCCTTTGACGTCATCCTCACTCCTTAAATAATTGCTTACATTATTGTTTTTAAGTTTGTTGGTTTGTGTCCTTTGCAATACTTAATCGGTATTTATTCAAAAACAAAAAATTGGTATTTGTTGAAAAGGAAGAATCAATGATGTATATGATTTCATCTTTATTATTTTATTCTATAGTTTCAGGATTTTTTCGTTTCTTTGTTACACTTTGATTATCTTATTTTATATATATATATATATATATATATATATATATATATATATATATATATATATATATATAAAAGAAAGGAAAAAAAATAAAAAAATAAATTTAAAGTTAATAAATTATTTTGATATGTTTTTTTAAATTCATATAAAGATTAAATAATTTTAAAATATATAAAATTTTAATTATATTTAATTTTTTATATAATAAAATCAAACATAAGAAAATGATTTTTTATTATTTTTATTTTTACAATCAAAACATGTCCTTCAAGTTTTTCTCTCTTTTTATTTATTTATTTATTTTGATATTTTTAGTTCAATGGTCAAATTTAGATCCACTCAAAAGTGTTAAAAAAAATGTGAGAATATAAAAGAAAAAAAGAGGAGTTAAATTGTTGAAAATTATACAGAAAAAAGAACTAAAAAGCATGTATTAAAATTGACAACGACTTGCTATTTTGTTCATGAATCAAGGAATAAAGAGACGAGACTTTCCAAACATTTAAACTCGTCTTACATCGATTCCTCCTCATTTTCTTAGCAATTCCCTTGTGCCAAACGGTAGCTTAAACCTCTCGTCAAAGTCTGCAACACGGCTACAAATTTCTCATTGACCACACAATCTTAGACTAGAATCATTGGCTGCTCGTGGCCCAAATTTCTTAATGTGGGCCCATGAATCATATGACCAAATTGATAGAGCAGACAACACTCTTAGGACTTTTATTGCATGAAATTGAAACGTCAATCATCCACAATGAATCCCCATACCTAATTCACAAAAAGGAAAAAAAAAAGGTTAAATAATAAATTGTTAAAAATTAGAGTTGAAGCTAAAGCAATAATTAAAAAAAAAAAATTGATATTATAATTTTTTTTATTAAATATTAAATAATTTCTTATATATATATATATCTATATCAAATTATATCTTATAAATTTTTTAAAGTTATATATTTTTTAATGTAATTAATAAAAAAACATGTTGTTAAACTTAAAAAAGAGTATTCGAATTCTTAAAAATCGAAATAAAATCTTAAAATTGTAAAAAAAAACAGGGGAAAGTCCATTTCTTCACGGTTTTCAACCAACTACTTCCAGTTCAAAAGCCCTCTCCATTAAAGTTCACGCTTTCACACTGGAAATTCATATAAAATCTTTTCCTCTACAGTCCTTTCTCTCTCTAGAAAAAGGCCAAGAAATGTCAAAAAGGCCGAGCAGCTGTGGTTCCAAGGTCTCCACGGACTTGGCTTTTACGCCAAATTGGGAGTGGCTCTGCTATTAGGGGCTAATCCTTCTTGAGTCGTTCTCGTTTCGGGTTTTGTGAGTGGAATTAGGGGTCGATTTTCTCGGACATGTCTATGGAGTCGAGCGCTGGTTCAGTTGAAGGGAATATCAGAGGAGTGTCGACTCATGGTGGACGGTATGTTCAGTACAATGTGTATGGGAACCTCTTCGAAGTTTCTAGGAAGTACGTGCCGCCAATTCGGCCTGTGGGTCGTGGTGCTTATGGTATCGTGTGGTAAGAACTGTTATGGGTTTAAGCTTTTTTTTCTTTCTTTCAAATATTTATTGCTTGGATTTTCATGGTTTTGATTTTTGGAGATTTGTTTCTTTGAGCTTTTTTGGTGGCTGGGTTGAGAATTTAAGTGGGTTCTTATGAGTTCTCATGATCTCGTTCAATCGCTGTGGGAATTTTCGTGGTTTTGGCTCTTTTTGTGAATATTCTATTGGTGGAGGGTTTTTTTTTGCTTATCGTTTAAAAATTGAAGTGGGCTTTTGTGAATTTTGAAGATCGTGCTGAATTTCTGTAGAAATTTTGATTTTTCTTGTGGTCCATATCCTGGTTTCTTGATTCTGTGAGATGTTGATGTTTTGGTTTAGGTGAGAATTTTAGGATATTTCTCTGTATCTATAGAACTAGAAACTACTGAGACTATTGAAGTTAACAAACTCGTAGAAAAGGAATTGAGAATAATGGGATTTTAGTGTTAAGAGGGGTACTGGTGAGCATTTATTACATGGATGATCTGCTTAAGGGCACAATAGAAGCTACACAATTTCATCTAATTGACTTCATTTCTCTGTTTTATCAACAATGTGAAGGAAACATGTGTTTTTTTTCCTTTCCTTCAGCGCTGCGATGAACTCAGAGACACGGGAGGAAGTTGCCATTAAGAAGATTGGTAATGCATTTGATAATAGGATAGATGCCAAACGGACATTACGGGAAATTAAGCTTCTTCGCCACATGGATCATGAAAATGTAAGTTTTGGTTCCTCCATACCTCGGGCCAATTATTGCTTCTATAGTTTTACTGTCTTTGTTTGGCAAGATGATTGTGTTTTGCTCTAATAATTGTTTTCTTCTTAGCCAATTGCTTATATCTTTTTTTACCTTTTTTCCTTTTATTTTAATTTTTTTTCCTCCATAGTAGATGTGAGCGAGCTATCCAGATCAATAGATTAGAAACGGTTTTAGAGATGATTTATCTGACCAGTATCATAAATGTGATATAAGTTAGATTTTCATAAGAGTTTGATGAAATATGTTGTGTGGGCTGTGGAGTTAGCAAAAAGAGAAAACTGTTTCCTTTTTTTTTGCTAGGATGGAACTCTATGACCTTGCCCATCCTTTTGTAAATATTTACTGGTTTTTCCTTGTCTATTAATACAGAAACACACAAGTATGGTGAATGCTCATGCGTTTGTTATAAAGCAAAACACCTGGCATCATAATATTTAGGGAAGCATCATATTGAGTAATTTGAGCTACATAAATTGATAAACCATGGAAAAGGTATCTAGGCTTCAAATCTTAGTGGAGAAAGGAAGATGGGTTAGCTCCTTACAATAAGAGTACCGGTGACCTCAGACCTTATATTTGCAAAGGCAGCATGTTGTTATTAGAATGAAATTTGGAATACCCTAGGGGGAAGAGCAGAAACAGTATTTGTCCTACGCTCTTAATGGTCAGAATAAGCTATTGTGCCTTGTTGTATTGGGGTTGTATTTGGGATTTTGTGACCCTTCTCCCTAGGTACTACAAGATTTCACTGCCACTTTAAGCGGTAAACATGGACTGAAATTATAATTCAGACAAGGTTCTATTTTGTTGATTGAATTCCAACATAACAACAGAGATCTTTCCCCTATCCTGCAATATTTTAATCCATGATTGTTTAATGTTGGAGGTTTCCAACTTGAGTGTATCTAGGGGTATAAAAGATCTGGCCTGAAGCCTGAACTGACCCTAGCCCAAGCTTGTGTAGGCTCACATTTGGGCTTCATTCTCAGGGATGCCACTGACATCCTTTTAAATGTTTTTGTTTCCTTCATGAGACTTTGTTTTTTCTAAGTTTTGAAACCATCAGAATACTTTGTTTTTGTGACTATAGTCTTATGACAAGAAACTGTTAGTTTCCTTCAATCACTGATTCTTCTTATCGGCTTTAGTTACTTTGGTTCGTTTGTTGGATTCAGGTTCTAGAATTTTTTATGTTCCTCCTGGTGGAATAATATATTTACTATCAGTTCTTATCCTCCGCAGGTTATTGTCTTGAAAGACATCATACGGCCACCTAAGAGGGAGAACTTCAATGATGTCTACATTGTTTATGAATTAATGGACACTGATCTGCATCAGATAATACGTTCCAACCAACCACTGAATGATGACCACTGCCGGGTTTGGCACCACAAACTTTTATTGGAGCACTTTATCTATATCATTGCAACAAATCACTTTGAATTGTCATTGCTCATGTTTACTATTTCAGCCCATTGCCTCCATAGAATTAGTCCAGGATTTTGATGCCTGCAACTCATTAATAAAGCAATTCTACAATTACCTTGTATTGGTACTGCTAATTACTAGAGTACTATCACCATTGGACTGTTGCATGGTGACAGTTTTCAAGATCAGTTTTATCAACTCATTTTCTGATACATTTATGAAGATAAAGATCATGATATCAAAGAAAAGAGTTAAGAAACATAGCACACTCATGCTCAATTTCTCATGTTATATCCTATCTACTCATATTTTTGGTTTAGTTGCCAGTCCTAAAAATTTAAATTTTACCACCCCTCTTCATGTTGAGAAATATCTATTTATAATTTAATTTGTTGAATTTACTGTGGGATTTTTGTAAGTGCAAATATAACATCTTTTCTGTATGATTTCTATGATACCGAACTGAGATGTCAATGACACTCCAATTCTACTCTCTGCAGTACTTCCTGTATCAGGTGTTACGAGGACTTAAATATGTACACTCAGCAAATGTCTTGCATCGTGATTTGAAGCCGAGTAATTTGCTTCTGAATGCAAATTGTGATCTTAAGATTGGGGATTTTGGACTTGCGAGGACGACATCTGAAACAGACTTCATGACTGAGTATGTTGTTACCCGATGGTATCGTGCACCAGAATTGCTCCTTAATTGTTCAGAATACACTGCGGCAATTGATATTTGGTCAGTGGGTTGTATCCTTGGAGAAATCATGACAAGGCAACCTCTGTTTCCTGGCAGAGATTATGTCCATCAGCTGAGACTTATCACAGAGGTATGCTTTATGGAAACCTTTTGAGTTAAACCTACTGTCTGACATTTTTTTTCAATTGAATACTGTAGAACACCTTTGCTGCTGGTGTTATCCATTACCAAAGTGTTCTCACCATCTTTTATGGGGCACCCTTATTTTGTCATTTCTGCTCACTGCAGTAAGGAATACACTTAGATGCTATTTTGCTTCAAAGTCCACTTTGCTTTCAGAATCTTGGTTACCCCAACTTTCTTGACTCTTTCATACCTTCTGTCTGTTGCTCAGTGGTCCTGTGCTTGCTCTTTTCACCTGTCAGCTAGACTCAGTGAGATCCCATTTTTCTTTACCCATAGCTGTATGACCAATGTTGGCAATTACACAAGCCTGAAATTTGAACCTGGGATATCAAAATTTAGGTTGGAGATCTACAGGTGATTAGTGTAGAATAAGAGAAACAGGAAATCATCTTGGGCAAATGGATATTAGAGATAAGGAGGAAGATGATTTTGGAATTGCAAACTCTCCCTTCCCTCCCCACTTCCTTTTATTATTTATTAGGAAAGTACTTGAACTTTTGGGCTTTGTTGTGCTTGACTGTATAGAAACTGAGAACTGGTGGTGGCATTGTTGGAAGGTGAAGTTTCTGTTTCTCTTATAGCATTTGGTTCAATTCTGATACTTGCTTTGTTTTTCTTTTTCCTTGAAAAGCTTATAGGTTCACCTGATGACTCTAGCCTTGGGTTTCTTCGAAGTGATAATGCCCGAAGATATGTTAGGCAGCTACCACAATACCCGAGACAACAATTTCAGGCTAGATTTCCTAATATGTCTCCTGGAGCTATTGATTTGCTAGAAAAAATGCTTGTATTTGATCCAAACAGGCGCATTACAGGTAAGTTCTGCATATTTATCTTATGGCTTATAACATAGTGACCAATTCCAAATTCAGGAATTCTTTGGCATTAATGATACAACTTTAGGAAATTATGAGAAGTGTTTATGGGTTCAAAAAGCAACCAATGACAATAATAGAATTTATCAAACTTTATTTAAAAAAAAATGTATGAATTCTCATTAAGGAAATCTCTAGTCGGGAAGAGCAATAGTATTATGGTGTTGGTTTTAGATCTTTGGGAAAAATTTCTTAAATTATACTATTCTTATTATTGGAGTTCTATGTGCTTATTTATGCTCATTTTTTCCTTTTGTTTGCAGTTGAAGGGGCACTGTCTCATCCATACTTGGCACCTCTTCATGATATCAATGAGGAGCCCGTTTGTCCAAGGCCTTTTGTTTTTGATTTCGAGCAACCATCATTTACTGAAGAGAATATCAAAGAACTCATCTGGAGGGAATCCGTAAAATTCAATCCAGACCCACCAGTTCATTGAGAAGTATGTGATCATGTTGTTGTAAACACTAGAAAAGGTAGGCCATGGCTATGATTTCCAAGAATGCTATATATGAAACCATCATAATCTCCCTAGAAAAAAAAATGGTGAATCATGCTTTGGAGATAGTGGGATTTTACTTAGAACATGTCCTCATAAGATCTCTCACACTTAATTTCTCTTCTTTCAGTGCTCGTAATATTCAAAGGCTGATGAAGAAGCTGAGGCAGAACCATTTGCAGGGTTTCTCAGCATAATATTCATAGACTCCATTTTCTTCTTGGTGCAGGATCTTCTTCCTTTGTGTCATAGTTGGCCTAGGAGCAGAGTTTAGTGCTAGAAACTAATTGCAGCGAAGAGATTCTGCAATGCAAAGTTGTATCATTGCTCCCCGTATGTTTCCAGGTTTTGAAGTATTTAGTATGACATGAATAATTTCCAAACAATTTGTTTCTGTTTCCTAGACTGATCCCATCATCTTTTCTCATCATTGTTCGTGATGGAACTTGTAATGATATGTAATATTGGTTCTGTGAACTTAAGCCTTGACAATCTTTTTCTTTGGTTGATCCTTTGGCATGACTCCTTGCATAGAATTTTAGAGAGAATACTGAGTTCTTTGCTTTAAGGTAAATGACATGAAAAAAGTACATAGATTGTTATCACTGTGGTACACATCGAAGAAATTCACGGATAATAATTTATTCCGTAAGAACACTTCTGTAACTCTACTGTATCTATTGGCAAACTCTCTGCAGGAAAATTGCATAAAGACGTCTTCTCTGGACCCTGATCAGGCAACGTGCTGCATGGTGTAGGCGTGACGCCGCTTGAGATCCCCTCAACATCAGTGCATGTCCAAGGTACTTTCTTCGCTTTTGCGGCTAAATGAATTGTGACGTTAGAAATGCAGATTCCGGTGAATGGGTCACTGGGAATTCCCTCTAGTCTAGCTGCCATTGACACATTCTCAGCCACCATGTCTCTGTAATTGATTCCTTGAATCACTGGAAATGCCTTTGGGTCATAGTGATTGTCTGCATGAGACCCATAGTTCCCAGTCATCCAGAAGGCCCATTTCATAGTCTTCATAGTCATTCCTCTTACATATATGTCTTTCACATAGCCTCCTCTCCCTATGCCAGTCTTGATCCTGATCCCAGATTCCGAATTGATGGCCACAATGTCTTCGGCCCTGACGTCTTGGATCCCACCCGACATCTCACTCCCTAATGCAATCACAGCACTGTAGGGTGAAATGCATGTGAGCCGTCTGATCACCAACTGTTTTGTGGGCATACCGTAAGCTATGCCATACTCATCCCAACCGCTTTTAACTGCCACGCAGTCATCTCCAGATACAATGTAGCAGTCTTCAATCCTTGTGTTTGTGCAAGAATCTGAATGTGAAATCAAAATAGAATCAAATTTTAAGTTAGAATGATCCTAGCCACCAATCAGGTTTAGCGGTCAGACTGAATGGGCCGGGTAATTTCGGGATTGATGGATTGGGAAAAGGTCTAATCGGGTTTAGACAACATTTGATCCTTGGATGGTTTGAAGTCATCTAATCAAATGGGTAACACGTTATGTTAAGCCCTTCGATGGTTTGAAAATTGGAAGTCAGCTAATCAAATGGCTAACGGGTTGGTTCATTGGTACTAATAGTTTGATGTTAAAGTCATCTGATCCTGCGGCTGTGAATTTAAGATCAGGCAATGGACGAACCTGGATTGATTCCATCGGTGTTTGGTGATCTTACAGGCGCAAGGATCGTAATACCTTGAATAAGAATATTTCTGCAATAAAAAATAAATAAAATTACTCATCGAACCAACTCAAGTTTGCCACGTGGACAGTTCAGTGAGGAAGCTTGAAACTTGATGCAGATGAGCTGCGGGATGGAATAACATTATAACTGGAAAAGCAAAAGGGTGAGTCATGGGAAATGATCACCTGCTGTAGACAGGATGAACGTTCCATGAAGGCGAGTTGAGGAGCGTCAGATTAGAAATCTGAATATCAGCAGAGTACATGAGCTCGATCAGGTACGGCCGGGTGTACTTGAGTTTGCCCCCGTGGAATCGCTGCCACCACAGACCACCCTGGCCGTCGATTGTCCCATTGTCACCTGATACCACGTGGGCCCCACTTTAGTTATAATTAATATTAACAAAAAAAGAAAAAAATCCAATATTTTATTTTTAAAATTACGTTAATTACCAGTAATAATGACATCAGTGAGGTTTGTGCCGAATATGAGACTGGTGTATCTTCCTGCTGCTGCGTCTCGTCCTCGACCGTACGATGGCAATGGTTTGATCACCGGCCATTGGCTTATATCCTACACCAGTTGATTAATTCACAATTGCCAATTTTTATTCACCCATAACAAAAATCTAAAAAGGAAAATATAAAGAATAAAAATAAATAAATAAATCAAAAAAGGAAGTGGAGGTGAGAGACTTGAGAAGCAAGAAGAACAGCATCTCTATGGAGAAAGAGAGTGAAGTGGCTGGTGAGGCTGAAGCTGCCGGTTAACCATTTTCCGGCAGGAACATACAGCTGAGCTCCGCCCTCCGATCCATACTTGCTCAACTCACTCACTGCATCTTGAAACGCCTTCGTGTTCAACGTTTGCCCGTCACCAACTCCTCCGAAATCCACCAATGAAGCGCTGTGTGCTCTGCAACTTATGGCTGAATACTCCAAAGCCTCCAAAATTCTTCCTTTTCTGCACTCACCTCTGCTTACACTCAGCAACAAAACCACCGCAACTAACACTGAAACTACCTGAAAACAGTAAAAAGAAACAATGGGTTGTGTGAGATTAGCAATTTTTTTTTTATGGGTTTCAACCATATGAACTGTATCTGTTGGGTGGTGGTGTGTTTGGACAGTAAGAATGTGAAGGAAAAATGTGAGAAAATGAAGAGAAAATAAAAGAAGTTTAGGGCTTTACTTGAGTTGTGAGGGGGCTTTTGCACATCTCCATTGGAGCTTGTTTTGGTTGTGCTTCTTGAGAATGGTCCAGTCCCAAAGGAGGAGTATTTATAAGCTCAAGTTACTATTGATTTAGTAAGTAGTTTAACTCTAAAATATTAAAAGAATTAAAATAAATCATTTTAATTTTTTTTTCTATATATAAAATGAATTTTAAAAAGGCCATTAGTTTGACAAGATGTGAAAAATATTTAGGAATTAATTCATATGAATGCACAAATTTTCTTCTCCTTTTCTAATCTCCTCTAAATTTACAATATAAGAAGTGATGCAATTAAGAGTAACATCTTTTCAATAAGACATGATCATGCAAAAGCACTTTTAAAGAACTCCTGTTAGAAGCACTATGGTTAAATATGAGGCTAACGTCACTCAAAATTTTGGCTTACTCTATGATGTTGGCAAGTAGGAAGTGGGACCAATTTCACGGAGACCTAGTTTCTCGATCTTCCCACAATTCGATCTCGTGAGTGTCTCGCGCCGCACTACTGCCGACCCACTTCACGGGCGGACCAGTGCGAGTGGTCCAGGTGGGGCCATGTGTACCCAGATGCTATAGCTTTTGGACAAAGCAGCTTTTCTATTTCTCCATGAAATATAATCTTCTTTTCTCCCATGCGTGCTTCGATGGTGGTTTCTTGACGAGCCTTTGTGCTTTAATGGTGGATTCTTCTTTGACTTATCAAGAAGAAATTTCTGTGACCCAACCTACATTATCTTGAGCTTCTAGCAAAATTGAGGAATGTGTTTAAACCTCGCTACCATATTGTTGATGCGGGGAGGATCCAGAGGCACGGTAGCTTCCTAAAGTTCTCGCCCCTTCAACTAAGAACGATGCTTCCTTCCATTTTCCTGCAAAAGATATTTAGACGTGGTCCGGACACACCCTTCGAAGCTTTTGTCAGTTTGACGATCCAACATATTGGTATTCCTGGGGCTTTCTAAGGAATGTTTACCTTCCTTAATTGGGTCGTCGAGGGCTTTTTATAATGTTAGGAGCCTCGTCATTTTGAAGATGAGAAAACTCTTTGACTTTCGCAAATGGTGCTTAGAGGGTGGCAAAACCATCATTATCCTGTAGGCGACTGTCAGAGATTGTTGGGGGATGACTTGTCGTCCCACTTGTCTTTTTAATCTGCAGGCGACGTAGGTCGTCTGAAAAGGCTTGAGAATGTCCTGTCGAGTATGCTTTTGGTAAAATGAATAATGATTGTCCGTGAAATATGGTCAAGAATCCTATTTAGGATAACAACTATCGAGTTCGGATTGGAAGTTGGAACAAAAGGTAGGATGTGCTATGTGTCAATTGAAGGAGTGTCCTGTCCTGTGGCTTACCACGTGTACGCCTAGGGGTGGTCCCTGCATATATAATTATATTTTTAATTTATTAAATAAATTTTTTAAAATATATTAATTATAGTTATTTATTTATGAGCATTGGCAGAACCAACATTTTACCCCAAAAAGCTAAATTTTCCTTATATTATTAAAAAAAAAAAGGGAAAAAGCTTAACCATTTATATCTTAATAATTCATTGTCCCCTACCCGACGTAACGTTCTTGGCTCGACCAATGCCTATAGGTATGTATGTCTTTTCATGTTCTTCACGTTCTCCACATATGGGTATGAGGATGGACGTAAAGAATGATGTCATCATGATTTCATGCGGGTAGAATATGTCACACAAAGGAGAGTGATAAAAGTCCATAATATATATTATACCTTCAAATCCTATAAACTCAAAATTTTAAAAAAAATCAGTAATTCAACATCAAAATCCCGATATGTATTGTGAATTCAAATCTTATCGGCTTTTTGAAGAGTTGGTACTTCAAGACTAATATTGTGATGTATATTACGAGTCGAAATGCGATTTTGAAGAAAATTGATAGTGTCAATTATTGTCAAGTGCTCGGTAAAAATAAATAATAAAAAATTAATTTTTATCCATTCACGAGTGGCCATTATGTATAATCCAACCACCGCACCACCACCACCACAACCGCCCACAACGACCCACCTTCTCACTTTCACGTGACTCCACTCTTTTTCATAAGATGCCATTGTCCCATTCAGAAAAAATTTCCAAAGTACTTGAAGGTGGAGAATCTAATAATAATCCCTCCATGTCTTATTAATTATTAGATCATGTCTGTTACTGCCAAGGGATATAAAGCCACTCATCTAACAAACTTTGGCAATTATAATTCACATGTGGCACCCACTTCTAATCCCTTATTGCTTTGAGGACTCATGACATCAAGCCCTTGGCTCAAGAAATTCCTATCCATCTAACTAAATAGTGATATCATTTTCGAACCCCAATGGAAGTGGATGATGATATGGTTTTGAGCCCTTGTAAATCAGGCTGCGTTAATTAATACCTACACCTCTATCGGCAACCAACTTACCCACATCTCTCTCTGCAACCAACTTATGAGGTGGAAGCTTCATTTCGAAAATTCTTTTAATAAAAAATAAGTTTTTGAAAAAAAACTTTAGGTATTTGATAAAATTGAGAAAATATTTTTAAAATTACTTACTTATAATAATGTTTTTTAAAAAATAAAAATATTTGATAGATGATTATCTTAAAAACACTTTTACGGAAAATATTTTTAAGTACAAACATTACTAAACACACTCTATTAAGTGTTAAAAGGATTAAAAACTTTTTTTAGACTCATTATCAAACACACTCTAAACATGTGTCTGATAGTGATTTTAAGAAGTGTTTTTAACCTTTCTAATATTTAAAAAATAAAAGATTTCAAATATTATAAAAACTAAAAATAATCCCAAAAATCATTGGAAAATGCACTCTAAGTGTTTTTTCAAAAAATGTCATAAGTAAATTTTTACATTTTTTTAATTTTATTAAACATTTAATTTTTGTTAAAAATATTTTTTAAGTTAAAAATACTTTCTAAAATCACTATCACATAAAATTTAAAAACCAAACAACATATTTGATTTTAGAAGCATATTTTGAGCTTGTCACAAAATAACCATTTGTGAAAAAAGAATTTGTAAACTATGTTGTTTTTCAAAGTATTCATCAAATTAATCTTTAGTAATATCATCGATTTTATTTTATTTTTTATGTCAAAACCATATATACTAGTCATGGTTTTAATATGAAAAAAATAATATATGGATGTTAATGTGGAAAAGATGCGTTAGTTTGATGAATACTTTCAAAAGCTAAGATTTTATTTTTAAAAAAAGGGTTAGTTTCGTTTGGATTAACCTTTGAGAAATCAAAAGTTCATTTTTCTTAAACTTTGTATTTTTTAATTAATTTTATTTAAAAAGATTATGATTTATGAATAGCCCTTTCTTTTATAAAAAAACTTAATAAAGAATTTAGAAAAATAACACTTTTTGTAGAAGTTATATTTTATTTCATGCCATAAGTTATTTTATGTTGAATATCGACTAGTTGAAATCTATAACTTTGGCTTCGGCATGGGACTATTTCAAATGCCCTCATCAACTTCTAAATCTTTATAACTACATTTGGTTTTCAAAAACTTTAAGGAACGGTAAAATAAAGAAAATAGGGAGGAAAGAAAATATTGAGAAAAAATAAAAATAAATTTAAAGTGAATGAATTATTTTTATATGTTTTTGTAATTTTATTTAACTTATTTTTCTTTGTTATATAAAGATTAAATAATTTTAAAATATATAAATTTCTAACTAATTTAAATTTTATTTATTTATTTCCATAGTAAAACTGGCCCTTGAAAAAAACCATTTTTTCTTAACATTTTTATTTTCTTAATATTTTTGGAACCAAACATAACATACATGTTATCCACTTGTACAACAAAGTTATATGGTTTTCATTGTATTTAATCTTTGAGATTAGGCTGCTCATACGATTTCCAAATATGACATTTTAAAATTAGATATATTGAGATATGTCTATTATTAGATTTCAAGCATATCGAATATGAGTTTTGTTATATCTTAATTGATTAAAAAAAGATGAAATAATATAAAATTTATAAATTCTAACCCTCCACATATTTTATCCTAAAAAAAAAAAATATATTTTTAACAAAAATACCCTTTATTTATTTTTGTAAAAATAATTTATTTTTCTTTCAAAAATTTATATGAAAATAGTAAAAATGTTAAAAAGTATTTATGTCTGGGTTATTTTTCAAGTTTAAACATGGGAGGAGTTATTTCATAAATTTTAGATTATTTCATCTTTTAATTTAATAAATTAATCCTTTCTATCATTAGATGCCTGAGGGCAATCATGTTGAGATCATTCTTCAAATAAAGACCCATCTTCTCTCCTCTCTACTTTCACAGCCAGACTCTTCTCCACAGAAAGCCTTGCATCCAAGTCTTGATCAATCATGAATGATCATACAATTAGACAAAGCCCAAGTTGAAATGTTTGAATGTTTCTATGGCTGAGGCCTACCCAAAGTGAGACAAGGAGCCCCCAATTGACGGGTGCGCAGAAATTTCCATCTAGGCTATCCTTGTCAGAAACATCACCCCTTTGTCACACCTATTTCTAATCCTAAATGGAGTATAAAATCACCCCCTATTTTGATATGGTCTAGTATAGAACGAACTTATAATCATTGAAAAGACTCGATCATTATATTATGGATAAAAAGTTCATAATCATAAACCGTTCCCATTTTGGATGAACAAATTTAGTACTTCTTTGAATTATAGTTAGTAAGATAGAAATTGAATTAAGAAACAGCTCCTAGGGTTGTGTGCTCCATTGAACCAAAGAGGCACATGCAATAAGAAAAAAAAAAACAACCTATTCTCATATGGTCATGTATCATGTGCTCCATTCTGATCCTTAGGCTAATCATTTCGTGTCCTTTTAATTCATTCCGTGGCCTCTTTTATTCTTTCCTTTAATAGAGATTCCCGGAGCTTGGGGTCAAATTGATATTCTTTTCCGTTTCTAGAATACTCAGGTGGTGAAAGTATCGCCGGAGAGTTTGATGTGACCACACTCACACCACCAGAGTGGGTCAGTTTTCCATCTTCAGTAGGTTTCCGTGGATGCACAGCATCTAGAGCATATGGCAGTTTCTATGGACAGATTGCGTCTGGAACAAGTGATGCTGACAGGCTTGCGCAGATAATCCATGGATGTAAAGCTGTTGCTCTACTTAGTTGCACGGAGTTTGAAAGTGAATCTACATTTATATCAAGAGCTCATCGGAAAGCCAGTAATTCCGGTAGGTTTACTCTCATCGGAGAAACAGAGAAACTAGAATGAAATCTTGGTAGAAAACGTTTACTTAAATATTATCTACTTATTAAATGAGTTATATATATTAAAACAAATTTAACCAAAATAACCGATCATGCTCAATCAAAACCATTAAGATATAACCGAGTTGGTTTGGTAAAATTTAATAATGTTTAATTTAAAGTAATTTTAAGTTAAATTATTAATTAATATTATATATTAATTAAGACTTCATTTAAATGTATTTTAAATTTTTAATAATTGTGATTCCTATTTTGTGAATCTCTTGTATAATCCTATGCATGTCATCATTTATGTCCTTCCATCATATACATCTCCTTGATTTATAGAAATATTAATTAAAGTGACTCTTGTGGGGGCTTTCTCCCACGTGCCTACCCACGTGTACCTCCATGCGTCTGTCCATATGGCATCGTCCCAATTGGACCACGTATCACTTCTTTCATCACTGTTTGGACAACCTTCAAGGCATTTAGAGACATCCTATCGAACCATCTGTTCCATTGAACGGGCCACACTTCCCTGACAGCCCCAAATCCTCTCGTGTGTGTAAGGATTTGGTTGTCTGACATTAGAATGACTGATGAAACCCTTCCCATCATCACGTCTACATCAACGAACTGTCACGTCCAACCCCATACCTTCAACAAGTTGAAGGGATGATAAGTTATATCATGACGTGTTGTCTGACACAACCCCCAACCATCTTGCAGTTGTGATGATTGCTCTACCATTGCTACGTAGTCATTAGTGTAAGAGCCAGTTCACTACTACTGTGCCCTCCACCTTTGGGCACTATAAAAACCCTACTGAAACATAACAAAAGGAGGACATTGTGAGTTCTCTCACCTACTCTCTCTCTCTCTAAGGGTTTCTATTCATTCCAAAGTCTGACTTGGGCTTCGGAGGGTGTGTTCGGACAACCTGTCTGGATATCTTCGTGCAGGAAAACAGAGAACTTAGATTCCAACATCTAAATAGGAGCTTTCGTTGCCACTGCCAAAGGGAGGAATCCATCCTTAGTTGACCTGGTATCAACATTGGTGCCGTCTGTGGGAAACTGAATAAAAATGTCAACACCCTTAAGAAGTCGATCATCAGTCATGGGTAGCGAGGGCTACTTTGACAGGCGCGAAAGTATGGAAAGTCGTCAGCGAGAGAGTGAACGACAAGTGCAAACTTTGCTCCATGAGACAAGGAGCTATTTTTCTTAATATATATATTTTTTCTTTTCTTAATATTTTTGGAACCAAACATAACATACATGTTATCCACTTGTACAATCAAGTTATATGGTTTTGATTGTATTTAACCTTTGAGATTAGGCTCATACAATTTCTAGGTATGACATTTTGAAATAGATATATTGAGATATGTCTATTATTAGATTTCAAGCATATCCAATATGAGTTTTGTTATATCTTATTTGATTAAAAAATTGAAATAATCTAAAATTTATAAATTCTAACCCACCACATATTTTATCCTAAACAAAAAAAATATATTTTTAACAAAAATACCCTTTATCTATTTTTGTAAAATTAATTTTTTTTCTTTCAAAAATTTATATGAAAATAATAAAAATGTTGAAGAGTATTTATGTTGGGATTATTTTTCAAGTTTAAACACACGAGGGGTTATTTTAAAAATTTTAGATTATTTCATCTTTTAATTTAATAAATTAATCCTTTCCATCACTAGATGCCTGAGGGCAGTCATGTTGAGATCATTCTTCAAATACTTTGCTTTGTTCCCTCTGCCAGAAGACCCATCTTCTCTCCTCTCTACTTTCACAGCCAGACTCTTCTCCACAGAAAGCCTTGCATCCAAGTCTTGATCAATCATGAATGATAATACAATAAGACAAAGCCCAAGTCGAAATGTTTGAATGTTTCTATGGCTGAGGCCTACCCAAAGTCAGACAAGGAGCCCCCAATTGACGGGTGCGCAGAATTTCCATCTAGGCTATCCTTATCAGAAACATCACCCCTTTGTCACACCCATTTCTAATCCTAAATGGAATATAAAATCACCCCCTATTTTGATATGGTCTAGTATAGAACGAACTTATAATCATTGAAACGACTCGATCATTATATTATGGATAAAAAGTTCATAATCATAAACCGTTCCCATTTTGGATGAACAAATTTAGTACTTCTTTGAATTATAGTTGGTAAGATAGAAATTGAATTAAGAAACAGCTCCTAGGGTTGTGTGCTCCATTGAACCAAAGAGGCACATGCAATAAGAAAAAAAAAAAACAACCTATTCTCATATGGTCATGTCTCATGTGCTCCATTCTGATCCTTAGGCTAATCATTTCGTGTCCTTTTAATTCATTCCGTGGCCTCTTTTATTCTTTCCTTTAATAGAGATTCCCGGAGCTTGGGGTCAAATTGATATTCTTTTCCGTTTCTAGAATACTCAGGTGGTGAAAGTATCGCCGGAGAGTTTGATGTGACCACACTCACACCACCAGAGTGGGTCAGTTTTCCATCTTCAGTAGGTTTCCGTGGATGCACAGAATCTAGAGCATATGACAGTTTCTATGGACAGAATGCGTCTGGAACAAGTGATGCTGACAGGCTTGCGCAGATAATCCATGGATGTAAAGCTGTTGCTCTACTTAGTTGCACTGAGTTTGAAAGTGAATCTACATTTATATCAAGAGCTCATCGGAAAGCCAGTAATTCCGGTAGGTTTACTCTCATCGGAGAAACAGAGAAACTAGAATGAAATCTTGGTAGAAAACGTTTACTTAAATATTATCTACTTATTAAATGAGTTATATATATTAAAACAAATTTAACCAAAAAAACCGATCATGCTCAATCAAAACCATTAAGATATAACCGAGTTGGTTTGGTAAAATTTAATAATGTTTAATTTAAAGTAATTTTAAGTTAAATTATTAATTAATATTATATATTAATTAAGACTTCATTTAAATGTATTTTAAATTTTTAATAATTGTGATTCCTATTTTGTGAATCTCTTGTATAATCCTATGCATGTCATCATTTATGTCCTTCCATCATATACATCTCCTTGATTTATAGAAATATTAATTAAAGTGACTCTTGTGGGGGCTTTCTCCCACGTGCCTACCCACGTGTACCTCCATGCGTCTGTCCATATGGCATCGTCCCAATTGGACCACGTATCACTTCTTTCATCACTGTTTGGACAACCTTTAAGGCATTTAGAGACATCCTATTCGAACCATTTGTTCCACTGAACGGGCCACACTTCCCTGACAGCCCCAAATCCTCTCGGGTGTGTAAGGATTTGGTTGTCTGACATTGGAATGATTGATGGAACCCTTCCCATAATCACGTCTACATCAACGGACTGTCACGTCCAACCCCATACCTTCAACACGTTGAAGGGACGACAAGTTGTATCATGACGCGCCGTCTGACACAACCCCCAACCATCTTGCAGTTGTGATGATTGCTCTACCATTGCTACGTAGTCATCAGTGCAAGAGCCAGTTCAGTACTACTGTGCCCTCCACCTTTGGGCACTATAAAAACCCTACTGACACATAACAAAAGGAGGACATTGTGAGTTCTCTCACCTACTCTCTCTCTCTAAGTGTTTCTATTCATTCCAAAGTCTGACTTGGGCTTCGGAGGGTGTGTCTGGACAACCTGTCCGGATATCTTCGTGCAGGAAAACAGAGAACTTAGATTCCAACATCTAAATAGGAGCTTTCGTTGCCACTGCCAAAGGGAGGAATCCATCCTCAGTTGACCTGGTATTAACATTGGTGCCGTATGTGGGAAACTGAATAAAAATGTCAACACCCTTAAGAAGTCGATCATTAGTCATGGATAGCGAGAGCTACTTTGATTGGCGCGAAAGTATGGAAAGACGTCAGCGAGAGAGTGAACGACAAGTGCAAACCTTGCTCCATGAGACAAGGAGCTATTTTTCTTAATATATATATTTTTTCTTTTCTTAATATTTTTGGAACCAAACATAACATACATGTTATCCACTTGTACAATCAAGTTATATGGTTTTGATTGTATTTAACCTTTGAGATTAGGCTCATACAATTTCTAGGTATGACATTTTGAAATAGATATATTGAGATATGTCTATTATTAGATTTCAAGCATATCCAATATGAGTTTTGTTATATCTTATTTGATTAAAAAATTGAAATAATCTAAAATTTATAAATTCTAACCCACCACATATTTTATCCTAAACAAAAAAAATATATTTTTAACAAAAATACCCTTTATCTATTTTTGTAAAATTAATTTTTTTTCTTTCAAAAATTTATATGAAAATAATAAAAATGTTGAAGAGTATTTATGTTGGGATTATTTTTCAAGTTTAAACACACGAGGGGTTATTTTAAAAATTTTAGATTATTTCATCTTTTAATTTAATAAATTAATCCTTTCCATCACTAGATGCCTGAGGGCAGTCATGTTGAGATCATTCTTCAAATACTTTGCTTTGTTCCCTCTGCCAGAAGACCCATCTTCTCTCCTCTCTACTTTCACAGCCAGACTCTTCTCCACAGAAAGCCTTGCATCCAAGTCTTGATCAATCATGAATGATAATACAATAAGACAAAGCCCAAGTCGAAATGTTTGAATGTTTCTATGGCTGAGGCCTACCCAAAGTCAGACAAGGAGCCCCCAATTGACGGGTGCGCAGAATTTCCATCTAGGCTATCCTTATCAGAAACATCACCCCTTTGTCACACCCATTTCTAATCCTAAATGGAATATAAAATCACCCCCTATTTTGATATGGTCTAGTATAGAATGAACTTATAATCATTGAAACGACTCGATCATTATATTATGGATAAAAAGTTCATAATCATAAACAGTTTCCATTTTGGATGAACAAATTTAGTACTTCTTTGAATTATAGTTGGTAAGATAGAAATTGAATTAAGAAACAGCTCCTAGGGTTGTGTGCTCCATTGAACCAAAGAGGCACATGCAATAAGAAAAAAAAAAACAACCTATTCTCATATGGTCATGTCTCATGTGCTCCATTCTGATCCTTAGGCTAATCATTCCGTGGCCTCTTTTACGTAACCCTTTTCTTTAATAGAGATTCCCGGAGCTTGGGGTCAAATTGATATACTTTTCCGTTTCTAGAATACCCAGGCGGTGAAAGTATCGCCGGAGAGTTTGATGTGACCACACTCACCACCAGAGTGGGTCAGTTTTCCATCTTCAGTAGGTTTCCGTGGATGCACAGCATCTAGAGCATATGACAGTTTCTATGGACAGAATGCGTCTGGAACAAGTGATGCTGACAGGCTTGCGCAGATAATCCATGGATGTAAAGCTGTTGCTCTACTTAGTTGCACGGAGTTTGAAAGTGAATCTACATTTATATCAAGAACTCATCGGAAAGCCAGTAATTCCGGTGGGTTTACTCTCATCGGAGAAACATGGAGGAGGAGAAACTATAATGAAGTCTTGGTAGAAAGCAAGCGTTTACTTAAATATTATTTATTTATTAAATGAGTTATATATATTAAAACAAATTTAACCAAAAAACTCGATCATACTCAATCAAACCCTTAAGATACTATTGAGTTTGTTTGGTAAAATTTAATAATGTTTAATTTAAAGTAATTTTAAGTTAAATTATTAATTCATATTATGTATTAAATAAGACTTCATTTAAATGTATTTTAAATTTTTTATTTTTAAAAATAGAAATTTCTATATAACAAATAAAAATTCTTATATGAAAAGTATAGATTTATGATTATGTCTTTAAAATATTTAACTTGTATTCTTATAATTTATTAAATTAGTTTAATTTTTAAATTATAATATTAAACTACTTTACTAAATATACTTATAATATAGGAAAACATTTGATAAGTTCACCCAAAAATAATTCTAAGAAAAAGCATTTATAATTTGTTTGATAATATTTAAAAAAAACACTCCAATTTTAAAAAGGGTTTTTAAAGAAAAATGATGACGTTTAACAAAAATTAGAAAATACTTTTTTTAAAATTAAAAACACTTATAATGCTTCGAGAAACACAAGTAGGTAATTTTTTAAAAATACTTTACAAGGAAACGCTTCTAAAAAAAAAAATTCTATAAGGAGATTCTGTCAAACACATTTTTAATCACTTATGTAGTTCCAACTCCATACGAACAATAATCAATTTTAGCTTGGATGGTTTGTAGGGAACCTTTCCTTCTCTAATCCATTTGACATGTGCAATTTCTTGTCTATCACCCTACAATTTGTACTTGAATTTATGTCTGTTAAGTTAATTCAATAGTTTTTTAATTTTATTTATTTATTTTATTGCCTTGCGATATAAAACTCTATTCCTTAATTATCCAATTATAAATTTTGTAAGAATATTAGATGTCCGTCACGTGTTGTAATTCTTGTAATAGCAAACCTATAAAATGTTTGTCTAAAAAAATACTATAAATCGTTTTTCAATTTTTTTGAAAGTGATTTTATAAATTTTGGTAACAACCTAATTTTTTTAAAAGTGTTTTTAAAAAACATTCACTCTTAATCATGAAACAGCAAGAGGAAGTGAGCTAAGAATAATTGAATTCAACCATTGGCCATGGTATAAAAACTCATATTTTTCATTCCATTATAATCATTTTTGAAGAAGATTTTGGCATTGTAAAGGAGTATGATATGTATACCGAACTCAAATCTTATAAATTTAAGCATTTAGAAAAATTGATACCTCAACATAATATGAGAATTTGGTTTAACGAGAAGTTGTGAATTCGACCCATCTCTCCACAATTTGCTCAATTTGTAATTGTAATGTATCTCTCCATTTATGGATATGTGGCTCTCAACAATTTGTAATTGTAATTGTAACTGATAGACCTCTTTTCTTCGAACCATGTTCCAGTTGTCATCTTTATCTGAGGCGCAGGTTTCATATCCTTAAGTATATTCATGTGGTTAAGATAGGAGGTAGAGGTTTTTTCTCTATGTATTTGGTTTGTATTGGGCTGGTACGGAGTGCATTCACGGTGGGAAATGGCTGGTAAAATGCATGTAGTCATGCTTCCATGGTCGGCCTTTGGCCACATGATTCCGTTTTTTCACCTCGCCATCGCCATAGCTAAAGCAGGAATCCGAGTTTCACTGGTATCTACTCCGAGGAACATCCAGAGACTGCTTAAACCTCCACCAAATTTGTCATCTCTGATCAAGTTCGTGGAACTTCCCTTTCCAGTAATGGAGAATGGGAGTATCTTGCCTGAGGGTGCTGAGGCTACTGTTGATATGCCCTTTGAAAAAATTCAGTACTTGAAGGCTGCTCTTGATCTCCTTCAACACCCCTTCAAGCAGTATGTTGCTGATACTTCACCAGATTGAATAATCATCGATTTCTTCCCGCATTGGGTCAGTTCAATTGCTCGAGAACATGGTGTACCGCTCGTGTACTTCTCTGTTTTCTCGGCTTCAACACTTGCCTTCGTTGGGCCTGCTTATTCCCTCGTCGGAGATGGTCGAAGGAGACTTAGGTCATCTCCGGAGAGTATGACATCACCGCCGGAATGGATCAGTTTTCCATCTTCAGTGGCTTTCAAGGGCTATGAGGCAAAAGCCGTCTATTCCGGCTTCTTTACTAATAACGCTTCTGGAACAACTGACGCTGCAAGATATGTCGAGATCATTAATTCATGTCAAGCCGTGGCTGTGCGTAGTTGTGTGGAGTATGAAGGTGAATACCTGAATTTACTTGGAAATCTCATGGGCAAGCCGGTGATTCCTGTGGGTTTACTCCCGCCGGAAAAGGCAGAAGGGAGAGAAATTCAAATCACTGATGGGTCATGGGGGGAGAACTTCAAATGGCTTAATGAACAAAAGCCCAAGTCAGTTGTGTTTGTAGGGTTTGGGAGTGAGTGTAAGTTGACAAAAGACCAAGTTCATGAGATAGCTTATGGGCTAGAGCCATCCGAATTGCCATTTCTGTGGGCACTCAGAAAACCCGACTGGGCTATTGAAGATGCCGATGCCCTACCTTCCGGTTTCAGTGGCCGGACCTCCGGCAGGGGGATGGTGTGTATGGGATGGGCGCCACAGATGGAGATTCTGGCACACCCATCAATCGGAGGTTCATTGTTTCATTCTGGGTGGGGTTCAGTGATAGAAACCCTTCAATTTGGCCACTGTCTTATTGTATTGCCCATCATTATTGATCAAGGTTTGAATGCAAGGCTGCTTGTGGAGAAGGGTTTGGCTGTGGAAGTAGAGAGAAGAGAAGACGGATCATTTAGCAGGGAAGACATAGCCAAGTCTTTGAGACTTGCCACGGTGTCCGAGGAAGGAGAGAAGCTGAGGATCCATGCAAGAGAGGCAGCTGCCATTTTTGGCGACCCGAAGCTCCATCAGGATCACTATATAGGAGGGTTTGTTAAGTATCTGAAAACTGGGTTTGCAAAGCAGAAGTGATATGTCTGCCAATTTTTGAGAAGTTCCAATGTTGTTTACAAAATTCTAATTTCATTACAATAGTATGAAAGCACGCATGTGAATCTTGATTGCTGATAATATTGGGTTGGGTGCATATGTAGTACGGAATATTGTACTCTTTTATCATCTTTTAATTTTAGATTATTTAATCACTTGATATCCTTTTATCATTGCTTCGTCCTCTCCGCTAGATGACCCATCTTCACTTCTCTCTACTTCCGCAGACATACTCTTCCCCACAAAAAGTCTTGCATTAAAGCTTTGATCGATTATGAATGGTAATACAATGAGACGATACCCAAATTGAAATGTTTCTATGGCTGGACCCCACCCAGAGTGGAACAATGAGCCCCCAACTGATAGCTGTGCTAGAATTTCCACCTGTGCTGCCCATCTCATTAACATCACCCCTATGCCACGTCTACTCTTAATCCTAAATAGAATGCAACTAGGTAGGGATTTATATGTAAACATAGTTATTTATCTAAGATAAGCTCGAATCACTTCTTCTCATAATGAGTATATAATCCTATTTCAATCTAGTCCAATATAAAATGAAATTATAATTATGGAAACAATTCATCACTTTGAATTGGTAATCCTTTGATTTCAATTAGTAAGATCTTGAATTAAGAAATGCATCATAGGAGGTTCAACCATTGAAATTGGACAATAGAGCATAACATCTTCAACAAATCAATCATATTCATTTTCTAAGTATGCCCAAAGAAATGAGAACTCAGATCGCTCAAGCCCATAAATAGGAGTGGCAAACATCCTATTGTTTCATAGCTTGGTCTCGTTGCTTACATTTCATGTTAAAAAAACGTCTTCTTTCAAAGTTTCAAGAATTCATGAAGTGACAAATTCGTCATTGTAAATTCATAACTAGTATTGCAATATATGAATTTCGCTTCCCTTATCATTCTTAATTTCTTCATCAACAAGTTTTTCTCTATTTAAGAAATGACGGAGAACACTCATGTGATGGACTAAGATGATGATTTGATTTCAACATAATAGGAAATTTGTGATGTTTAGCTTGATTGAAATCAAATTAGGATAAAACTTTTATTTCTCTCATCATCCTTAATTTTTTCAATAGGTTCTCCACTTAAGATATGATGGAGAAAACTAATATCACAAACCAAGAAGATGATTTTATTTTGCCACACTAGGAAATTTGTTGTGTTTATTTTGATTAACATCAAACTAAAAAACTTATGGAAGGCTTGGATTTTTTTTTTTTAAAAAAAAAAAAGGAATACGTGGTTTTTTAGAAAGAGAAGGTTTAACTTCAAGCCTCTTCCCCTAACTCTAGTTCCATTAAGAGTTTGATAATTTTGACAATAAAAACATTGAGTTCTATTATTTCTTTACAAAAATTTATAGAAAAATATATTATGAATTATACAAAAAAAAATGAATAATAAGGAAAAAAAAATATTATTTCTTCAATTAAAAGAATAAAATATTATTAATATCTAACTAGTTTTAATTTACAAAAATATTGGATAGAGTGAATTCTTATCATTATGCACCCCATTTTGTGTGTCTTTTGTATAATTCTATGCATCTCATTATAAATGTCCCGCCATTATATGCATCTCCTTGATTTATAGAAATATTAATTAAAGTGATTCTTATTATTATGAACTCGATTCTAAACATTTCCTTTATGTCATTTCATTTTGTGTACTCTTTTATAGAGATTTCCCAAGAATACCTAGCTAATGAAGGTAGAAAGAGGCTTCAACCATCGTCGGAGAGTTTGATGTCACCATCAGAGTGGATCAATTTTTAATATTTAGAGGTTGTCCGAGGATATGAAGCATATAGTGTTTATGCTGGTTTCTATGGACAAAATGCATCTGAAGTGATGCTCACATGCATGTTGGATTTAAGGGTATGGAAACAAATGACTAACCCGAAAGACACAAATAAAGAACATAATTAATAAGAAGAAAAACTTATCGATCGAGGTGTGACAAATACTGTCCTTGAAATATATCCACTCTCCTCGAAAACGAACTTGGTGCACTAGGGTACCAGTGGTCTACCTCCAGGATTCAACAACCAGATCTCGTTTTGGGTGCACTCTGTAAGCGAGATGTGTACAACTCGGGTTTTGAAAAAATTCCTCCAGATAGATGTATGAAAAGACTCTTTGAAAAATTCTTTGAAAATTTGGTATTCGTATATAAAGAGTGAGGGGTGGTCTGCTTTTATAGGTCACTAACACAGTCTCAATGGGACTCTACTTGTAATTAGAATATGACTCAAAGTGGAAGGGGATTCTACTTATAAATGGAATGGGACTCCACTAGCACAATCCCAATAGGACTCTTCCAAAAAATATAAGACTAATAAAATAAAATAAAAATAATTCTCAATAGGATTCTTTCCAAAAATATAAGACTAATAGAATAAAATAAAATAAAAAATTATTTACACTCTTCCTACAATCCCTCACTAAGTGTAAATGTAATTTTTTTTGAAGGAAAAAAAATCTAATGCATTAGTACTGGTGCACAAAGGCTATGAACCAGTCTCAGGACAAATAAGGATTGAATCACAAAGGTGAAAATAAATTTCTATGAACCAGTGTTTCTTGATGTAACTCAAGGGACTTTTATCCACATTTGTTTTCTCAACTACACTACGAGCTGTATAAAACGGGTTGGCACAAATAGACCATGCGCCTTGCCTGGATGTTCATGAGAGCTCTAGAGAACCTGCCTAAGTTCTCATAGGAAGCGACCCCACCTCCACTCTCATATAGATGAATCCATCAAGTATGTTCTACATTAAACGTACCATCCATAAGGAATATGGTATTCATTAAGAGTAAACACTCAACCTTAATCAATGCAGAATATGCTCTATCTACACCATAGGGATAAACTCTCATACAATTAGAGTTGATAGAGCACCTCAAGTCAACAAGTGATTTGTTATTACCCATATGAACCTACTTCATAGAATTTCCATTCTAATAGATTGGATTACCACCACTCTTGACTTCTGTAATAGGCATTTGCCTCATCACTGTCGATGTTTATTTCACTAGTTTCTTATTTAGTGGTTTGGTCAAATGATCGGCCAAATTCAACTTTGACCTCACTCATTCTAGAGATATAACCTGTGTTTCAAGCAACTGTTGCACAATATTGTGCCTTAGACGTATATGCATGTTCTTCCCATTAAATATTTTACTCTTAGCATTAGCAATTGTAGCTTGGCTATCACAACATATAGACACAGACGAGGCTAGTCTCATCCATAAAAGGATATTTGTTAAGATGTTTCTAAGTCACTCAACCTCAAAACTTGTTTTTCCTAAGGCAATAAACTCAACCTCCATAGTAGACCGAGTAGTGCAAGTTTGCTTTGCAAACTTCCAAGAAACTGCACTTCCACCAAGGATTAAAACATATCCACTAGTGGATTTCATCTCATCTGAATCTGAAATCCAATTTGCATCACTAAAACCTTCAAGGACACTTGGAAATCCACTAAAGCACAAACCATAGTTAATGATGTCTCTCAAATACTCAAGGACTCTACAAACAACAGTCCAATGGTCCTGATTAGTACTTTGGGTGTATCGACTCAATTTACCTACTGCTTAAGTAATGTCAGGTCTGGTACAGTTCATTAAGTACATTAAGTTTCCTATGATATGAGCATACTCTATTTGGGCAACACTATATTCTCTATTTTTCTTTAGCTGTGAGCTGGGATCATAAGGAGTTGATACTGGTTTACAATCAAAGTGTTTAAACTTCCTTAGGATATTTTCAACATAGTGCTCTTGATAAAGTTTAAGCCCATTAGGTGTTCTAGTTATTTTAATTCCTAGAATCACATCTGCCTCCTTTAGGCCTTTCATATCAAACTTAGAACTTAGGAATTTATTGGTCTCACACACAACCTCTAGGCTAGTTCCGAAGATTAGCATGTCATCAACATAAAGGTAAATGACTACACATGTGTAATCCTCATACTTGTTGTAGATACACTTATCAACATCATTACTAGAATATCCATTAGTTACTAACACATGATTAAACTTGTTGTGCCACTGTTTGGGAGTTTGTTTTAACCCATATAGTGATTTAACCAACTTCCACACTTTTTTTTCCTTTCCTGGAACTACACAACCTTCAGGTTGTTTCATATAAATTTCCTCTTCCAAATCCCCATTCAAGAATGCAGTCTTGACATCCATTTGGTATATCACCAAATTATGAATGGAAGCTAGAGCGATCAATACTCTAATTGATGCTATTCTAGTCATAGGGGTAAAAGTGTCAAAGTAGTCTACATCATTCATTTGTTTAAATCCTTTGGCAACTAAACGAACTTTATACTTCTCTATGGACCCATCTTGTTTTAACTTTCTTTTAAAGATCTATTTACAACTAATAGTCTTTGCACCATGAGGTAAATCTACTAACTCTCATGTATGGTTATACATGATTGATTCGATTTCATTGTTAATGGCCTTCTTCCAGAATGGTGTATCAGGAGAAGTTATAGCTTCTTTGTAGGATCTAGGGTCTTCATCTATTAGGAAGGTGTAGAAACCATCTCCAAGGTTTGTTTCTTTCCTATCTCTTTTACTCTTAGGTTCAAATTCAAAAGGTTCAATAGACTTATCTCTACTTGTTTTCCGAACTTGTTGTTCACCATTTAGTTTCATAGGAAAGATGTTTTCAAAGAAATCTGCATTCTTTGTTTCTAGTATAGTATTGACATCTACAAGACTATTTTCTGACTTAGTAACAAGAAACCTATATGTCGCATTATTCTTAGTATAACCAATGAACATTGCATCGAAGGTTTTAGGACCTGGTTTTCGTTTTTTAGGTTCAAGGAGAAAAACTTTAGCTAAACACCCCCACACTTTCAGGTATGTTATATTAGGTGCATAACCCTTCCACAACTCATAAGGAGTTTTACCAGTTTTCTTGTAAGGTATTCTATTTTGAATATGACATGTAGATAAGATAACTTTCCCCCATAAGTTCAAGAGTGCTCTTGAACTTACCAACATTGCATTTATAATTTCTTTTAAGGTCCTATTTTTCCTTTCTGCTACTCCATTAGACTTAGGGGAATAAAGAAGAGTAGTTTCGTGAATGATCCCATGATCTTCAAAAAAAGAATTAAAGGGGTTGGACTCATACTTTCCTCCCCTATTAATTCTAAGCCTTTTAATTTTCTTACTTAGTTGATTTTCCATTTCATTTTTGTATTTCATGAAAGCATCTTTTGCTTCATTTTTGTTTCTCAAAAGATATACCATTGTATACCTTGAGTAGTCATCTATGAAAGTTATGTAGAATCATTTACCACCTCTAGTTATTGTATTTTTTAGGTCTCCTAAGTCATTGTGTATTAAACTTAGTAGATCTGATTCTCTTTCAACTAATTTGCAAGATTTCTTTATGGTTTTAGATTTTACACAAGATTCACATTTTCCATGGTTTTCTAAGGACAATTTAGGGATTAAACTTAATTCAACAATTTTCTTCATATATGAAAAGTTCACATGTCCTAGTCTACCATGCTAAATATCACAAGAATCAACTATGTAAGCATGCAACGGAAGAAGATGCATTATTATTGATAATATAATAAACATAATAGCCCTTTCCCACAAATGCGTCATTCTTGGTTAAAACTATTTTATCATAGTCAAACAAGATCCTCACTCCTGCTTTTCCAAGTAGAGATACTGACACCAAGTTCCAACGGATATCTGACACATGAAGAACATCACTGAGGGCAAACACTTTTCCAGAGGTTAGCTTGAGAAGAACTTTCCCTTTGTCAATCACTGGAGTAGATCTAGAATCACCCATGAACACTTGTTCATCTCCTTCCTTTACAATGGTATAGGAAGTAAATGCACTTCTATTCCCATAGATGTGTATGGTAGCCTTAGAGTCTACCACCCAGTTCTTCATATTGGTGACCATGCTCACCTCAGAGGAAATTACTGCTGTGATCACCTCTACCTCTGTTAGATTTGCCTTTGAATTGGACTTCTCAATTCTCTTCCTATGGCGACATTGAACTGCATGGTGTCCAGACTTGCCACAAACAAAGCAATTACCCCATTTTTTAATAGTTGAGTTTTGGACCTTGTTTGATACATTGGGGTTGGTCCTAAAGTTTTGTTTCCTGGACCTATTGTTTTTGGGTTTAGGTTTTTCTTCTACTACATTAGTCTTAGAAGACAATTCGTTAGCTTTCTTAACATTATCTCTATTTCGGTTTTGTTCATCAATCCTAATATGGATTATGACACTCTCTAAGGACATTTGTTTCCTTTTATGTTTCATGTTATTTTTCTAATTTTTCCAAGTCTCTAAAAGTTAATGTCTTCAATAACTAAGTCATTAATAACAAGTGATAGTCATGGATTTGAGATGATACATCTCTATCCTCGGTCATTTGGAAATTTCTAAAATTCCCTATGACATATTTATGAGTTCCTGCATCTTCCAAAATATATTTTTTATTTATTGCATCCCAAATTTCTTTTGCAACTTTAAATTGACAATAAATATCAAAAAGTTCATTAGAAAGGGTACTTAGAATAGTATCCCTAACTTATTTATTTCTAGTTTCCCAAGTTGGTAAGAAATGACAACCATCTTTTGGTTTTGGGTCAATCAAAATGTGTCCTAAGTTTACTATATCAATTGCAGAGAAAACTCTTTCCTGCCAATTTTTAAAGAATGTCTCATTTAAGGGATCAATTTTTGAGGTGTTAGGATAGGTGTGAACTAGGGAAGTCTATGAAGAAATCTTTCTAATCAAATTTCTTCTTTATGTAAATTTGTGCAAAATCCCTTTTTAAGGAAAAATTCCTTTAGTTAAATTCATTTAAAAAAAAATTGTAATTGATTAATTTATTCATTTTAGTTTATTTATTTAAATAAAGTAAGCAAAATCATCTTGTAGTTAAGACAAAATTCTTCTTTTTTTATATATATAGAAATAAAGTAAAAAAAATATTTTTATTCTTTTTATTTTATTTTATTTTATTTATCTATTTATTTTATTTTAATTCTTCATGAATCTTTTTTATACAAGTAAAATAAAAATTTTCTTTTAGATAAAATTGTCGAAATGTAGATTTCCATTTTTTTTCTTTTTTCTTTTTTAAAGCAAATAAATTCTTGGAAAAGAAAGCAAAAATCAAATTGGAGAACAAAATTGGAATGTTTTTGTAAATATAATATAAAAAATCTTATTTATTTATTTTTAATAAAATTGGATAAACTTTTTTTACACAAATTCCAAATCTTTAAGGGTAAGTAATAAATTTGAAATATCTTTTTATAAAATCATAGATAATTATTTTCTAACAAATCTTTTTAAAATCAAACAGTAAAATGGATTCAAAATTTTTTTTAATTAATTTTGTAAAAATTAATTTTTTGAATTTTTTTTTTGGTGTTAATAAAATTGGATTGAATTTTGATATTTTTTGTAAATAAAATTGTAAAAGTCTGTTTTCTATAAAAAATAACAAAAATTAATTTGCTTGCAAATAGAATTAAATTGATACAACTTTTGTAGATAAAATTATATATTTTCTTTCTTTTTTAAATAATTCATAAAAATTCATTCATTTTTAGTAAAAGCAAATAAAAATAATTTTTATTGCTAAATTGAAATTTTAAAAAAAATTATTGTAATAAAATAATGTAAATAACTTTTTTTGAAATTGACATTTTTTTTGTAAATAAATAAATTGAAATCATTAATTCAAAATCATTTTTAATAAAATACTTTGAAATTTCTTGAATTTTTTTTTAAGATTCAAATAAAAATAATTTTTATTGCTAAATTGAAATTTAAAAAAAAAATATTGTAATAAAATAATGTAAATAACTTTTTTTGAAATTGACCTTTTTTTGTAAATAAATAAATTGAAATCATTAATTCAAAATCATTTTTAATAAAATACTTTGAAATTTCTTGAAATTTTTTTTAATATCTTTTTTTTATTTAGTTCAATAAATCATTTTGTATAATTCTCTTGTTAATTATTTTGTGTATTCTTGTAATTAGATTTGATAATTATTTTTGTGTATATTGATTTTCATCATGACTTGTACATACTCATTTACATGATTATTTTTCTTGGTATTCCTAATTAATTAATTAATTGTCACAATTCTCTTAATTCGTTTAGTAGAGATTGTATGTACACGGGTTTAAAAGGGTGTTATGGCTCACCATCGTACCTTCCCAATAGGTAACTTGACTCCCGAACCCGACTTTGGTTTTTCACAAACCTGTTTTTGCTTTAGGAGTCACACTTAGGGTTTTTTTTTTTTTTCCTTATTTTGTTTTCCCTTTTAAAAATAAAACAAAAATAAATAGCAACTCTAAGTCTTTTCTAAAAATCAAATTTTCACCAAATAAAAAATGAGTTTCATCATCGAGCAGGGACACACGTGAAAAACGTCGAGCCACACCAAAGTCTTTTTTTTTTTTTTTTTATAACCTAATTAATCATTTTTTTTTATCCCATATGTTTGAACTTAAGATTTATTTTCTCTTTTGCATATTTGTTCAATAATTTAGATTTAATTCATGTATCAACTGTTCAAATTCAAAGATTGATGTATGCTGGACTCTAACCCAACAACTTATTATTCAATCCAATCATGAAAAAGAGAATGCTAAGGTACCATGCCCTTTATCGTATTTTTAATTTAAATAACATTATTTAAAAAGTAATACTTTATTTTATAAAAAAATACAATTCAAAACACAATTTTACTGAAAATTTTTATTTTTAAAAGAGAATTTAGTATAAACATGATTTATAAATTTACATTAAAATTATTTTTGAAGAAAATTTTGAGGTTGTAAAGAAGTATAATATACATATTAAACTCAAAATATTACAAATTTAAACTTTTAAAAAAATTGATAATTCAATATAATATTAGAACTTGATTTAGTAGGAAGTTATGGGTTCGGGTCATCTTTCTGCAATTTGTCCAATTTGTAATTTTGTTTATCCTTTCACTTATGGGCATGGCTTAACGGTGCTATTTTTTTCCTACCAATTTTTTAGAAGTTTTTTTAAAGCCACATGTAATTGCCATTTTTTCCTACCAAGTTTGGTAGCACGTTGAAAGTTAGAAACGAGCCCACCGATTAATTTGCTCCATGCACATGACAAACACCCCCCCTCCTCCCATCTAAAGGTGGTCACAGGCATGCATCTAAATATATGCACACAGAAAATGAAGATTGATCCATAGAAACAAACCAATGGAAGGTGTCACGTGTCAGACACTCATGTGGTGTGTCATCTAACAAGCCAAAAAGCTCATAATGACCCGTTAGTGGCGTAAAGAGTTGGGACTTGTGTCAATTATTCAAAGGTGAAGACAAATGCTCTTCTCTCTCTTATAATGCACATGCGTGTCAATTTTTTTATTCTAATTTATTTGACTCATGAAAAGTAACTAGAAAAAAAGGCTAAAAAAATATTTTATATATATATCTATTGGATATCAAGAAAAAAATAATAATAATAATAAATAAAAAATATTAAAATATATATTTTCATTAATTTTTCTTCAATGAAGATTAAAATTTTTGAAGAAATTAATTGTATTTTTCACACAGTTTTATTTATTTTTCTCAATTTTTTCTTACTCATTTTTTTTCTAAAATTTTTCTTATTTTACTCTTTACTTGTTTTTTCTCTATACGTTTGGTTTGTATTCCAGTGTTGGGCTGATACGGAGTGCATTCACGGTGGGAAATGACTGGTAAAATGCATGTAGTCATGCTTCCATGGTCGGCCTTCGGCCACATGATTCCGTTTTTTCACCTTGCCATCGCCATAGCTAAAGCAGGAATCCGAGTTTCACTGGTATCTACTCCAAGGAACATCCAGAGACTGCCTAAACCTCCACCAAATTTGTCATCTCTGATAAAGTTCGTGGAACTTCCCTTTCCAGTAATGGAGAATGGGAGTATCTTGCCTGAGGGTGCTGAGGCTACTGTTGATATGCCCTTTGAAAAAATTCAGTACTTGAAGGCTGCTCTTGATCTCCTTCAACACCCCTTCAAGCAGTATGTTGCTGATACTTCACCAGATTGGATAATCATCGATTTCTTCTCGCATTGGGTCAGTTCAATTGCTCGAGAACATGGGGTACCGCTCGTGTACTTCTCTGTTTTCTCGGCTTCCACACTTGCCTTCCTTGGGCCTGCTTATTCCCTCGTTGGAGATGGTCGAAGGAGACTTAGGCCATCTCCGGAGAGTATGACATCACCACCGGAATGGATCAGTTTTCCATCTTCAGTGGCTTTTAAGGGCTATGAGGCAAAAGCCGTCTATTCCGGCTTCTTTACTGATAACGCTTCTGGAACAACTGATGCTGCAAGGTATGTCGAGATCATTAATTCATGTCAAGCCGTGGCTGTGCGTAGTTGTGTGGAGTATGAAGGTGAATACCTGAATTTACTTGGAAATCTCATGGGCAAGCCGGTGATTCCTGTGGGTTTGCTCCCGCCGGAAAAGCCAGAAGGGAGAGAAATTCAAATCAATGATGGGTCATGGGGGGAGAACTTCAAATGGCTTAATGAACAAAAGCCCAAGTCAGTTGTGTTTGTAGGGTTTGGGAGTGAGTGTAAGTTGACAAAAGACCAAGTTCATGAGATAGCTTATGGGCTAGAGCTATCCGAATTGCCATTTCTGTGGGCACTCAGAAAACCCAACTGGGCTATTGAAGATGCCGATGCCCTACCTTCCGGTTTCAGTGACCGGACCTCCGGCAGGGGGATGGTGTGTATGGGATGGGCACCACAGATGGAGATTCTAGAACACCCATCAATCGGAGGTTCATTGTTTCATTCTGGGTGGGGTTCAGTGATAGAAACCCTTCAATTTGCGCACTGTCTTGTTGTATTGCCCATCATTATTGACCAAGGTTTGAATGCAAGGCTGCTTGTGGAGAAGGGTTTGGCTGTGGAAGTAGAGAGAAGAGAAGACGGAACCTTTAGCAGGGAAGACATAACCAAGTCTTTGAGACTTGCCATGGTGTCCGAGGAAGGGGAGAAGCTGAGGATCCATGCAAAAGGGGCAGCTGCCATATTTGGCGACCCGAAGCTCCATCAGGATCACTATATAGGAGGGTTTGTTGAGTATCTGAAAAATGGAATTGCAAAGCAGAAGTGATATGTCTCATGCAGTACTAGTGAGAAGATTAAAGTGTACCATGTTCATTAGATTTATTCACTCAACAGCAACATGGTAACCATCAATCTGATTGTCATTAGCTTTATGACAACCATAAAGTTCTGGACATTATATTAAAGGTTTCTGTCGGTGGAGGATATGAATGAATACCTACTAGATGAAAAGTAAATCAATTTCTTTTCTTTTTTTGTCTGGTTAAAGTAAATTTATGAGATGACTGAGGGCAACCATGCATTGTGGTAAAATGAGCTTTGTGAAATTAGGATGTTGACATAGGCGTATGTGCATACAAGATAAAATAGAAGTTACAATATTGTGTACAAAATTCTAATTTCCTTATAGTAGTATGAAAGTACGCATGTGAAGCTTGTTTGCTGATAAATTCAGTCTGCATGCAGTACACCTTTATTATGTATAGTACAATTAGAAGGTCGACGATCAAACATAAGACTACAAATTTGGGTTGGGTGCATATGTAGTACAGAATGTACTATTTTTATCATCTTTTGATTTTAGATCATTTCATATTTTAATTTAAGGGAGAATTACCTTAAGGGTACACTAGGAAAAAAAATTATCGAGAAGGGTGAGTAAATTTGATAATTTAATTTTCTAAAGGTCCAATATTTTTATTAAACCAATTTGCCCTGAATTTCGCAAGTCCATTTACCAATTGAAAAGTATGTCTTCTTTCACCGACAATCAAATCAAAGAGGTTCTAAAGACCCTTAGATACACCCACCTGTAGGAAAGGAAATCATGATCGAATGATCTAAGGCTCAAACTACAAGGTTAAGGTGGCTCTAAAAAGAATAGGGTTGGACTTTAAAGGATCCCTAACAGAAGCGATCGTATCATCCAGTAGTACACAACCCTCTACACGCCTCCGAAGAGACGGGGCACTTCCATGCAAGGTGGTCATCACCTCCACACATGCACTACCTCGACATCCTAGAGGGTTTCCTATAGTGAAAGCTTTCGCAACTCTCAACACTCAGTAGTCAACTAAAGTGCACAGTGAGTGGTGTGGGTGCATCCGAAAATCCTATTAAGCTAAAATAGAAAAAGAAATATACTAGTCACACAAATATCCATAAAACTTAGCTTTGGGCTACATAGGTCTTTAAAGACCAGACTCCAATAAGCATCAATGTGTCCACCTTCTCCAGAATGCTCCCAAACATCGATATAGCCCGTCGATAGACCATACTCCTAAACACTAGCTCGATCGAAGAGCAAACAAAGTAACAAATCTCATATCAAATATGAGATCAAGGAAAACAAGGTCAATCGAGACTAAGGACTTGGAGATAAGAGGATAGATGTGTGTCCCACATAGACAAACAACACATGCATCACACAGAAGAAGAGCAGTCATGCACCAAGCAATCATGCAAAGAAAATGTATATCACTTATATCTACACACAAGCTAGGTAGAGATAAGATAAACAAGATATAAACAAAACAATATACAACAAAGAGAATCAATGATGCCAAGATGAATATATACAAAAATGAGAATATACATGTCAAGGAAAGCAAGATAATCATACAATAAGAAGAGTCACTATGCAAAAGCAGGTAAGAGAATCAATCGATGTAATCAACATGTCAATATAGCCAATGAACAATAATAACCAAACATGCAACATAAAGAAAAAGGGTAATCATGTAGCATGCAGCCATACAAAAAGATACATACAAATATAAGCAAATATATACAAACGCACATAATAACAAGAATCAATATATAATAAGGCACATGCAATATATATACCAAATAATCAACATGTCAACACTCATATGCCTTAAAACATGAAAATATACAATAAAGGCACAATGAGGGGGTATCCACTAATCGATTAATCAAACACCACATTTTCCTCAACTTGAGTTCAAGTTTGACCCTCTAAATATCCCTAGTGGAGTCGCCATTTTGTGGACCCCGTATTTTTGTTTGATGCGTTCCCACTTAATGACAAAACTCGTTTTTTATTTATTTGGTGAAAAAAATAATTTTTTAGAAAAAACTTGGAGTTCTCACTTATTTTTGTTTTATTTTTTAATGAAAAAATAAAATAAGAAAGAAAAAACCTTAAATGTGACTCCTGAAAGAAAAATAGGTCTGCGAAAAACTGAGTCTAGGTCCGAGGGTCAGGTTACTTATTGGGAAGGTACGGTAAAGATCGTAGCACCTCTCTAATCCCCTAAAAATGAGTCTCTATTAAATAAGGTGAAACAAGTGTGACAATTTATAAGAAAATTAATAGATACTAATGAAATGATCAAATAATAAAACGAATTAAGCATGATAATGAATAAATAAATGAAGTAGGATTGAGAACCATACCTTAGCAACAAGTAATAGTGCGCTATCATAGAAATAAGGTTAGCTCAAATATAAAATTATCACATGCATATCAAATAGTAAGACAAAGATTGAGCAATATTCATTAAACATAACAATTGACAATCAAAAGAGAAAAATCATATATATGTTGGGCCCCCACCAAAGCCCAATTTATTTTGCATGAATTAATATAACAAATTCCATTATTTTAGAATAATGAAAAATTCATTCATGTTTATTAAAAAATTAAGAAAAACGAAAGATTATTTGAAATTTGAAGAAAATTTGTGAATTTTAAAAAATATTTGAAAAATGGAGTGGAATTAAAACTATTTGAAAAAAAAATTGGAGTTTTGAAATTTATTTGAAAATTGAAGTTTCGAAACTTGGAGTTTTGAAAATTAAATTTAATAATTGGAATTTTGAAAATTATTTGACAATTGGAATTTTGAAAATTAAATTTAAGAATTAAAATGTTGAAAATTAAATTTTGAAAGAAATTAGAATTTTGAAAATTATTTAAAAATTAAAATTTTAAAAATAAATAAATAGAATAGAATAGAATAGAATAATGATAATAACGAAAATAATAATGATTAAATAAATAAATGTGAAAATTAAAATTTTTGAAATTGGAAATCGGAATTTTGAAGAATTATTTAAAGATGGAATTTTAAAAATAAATGAATAAATAAATAAAATAATAATAATTAATTAATTAAATGTAAAATTGGAATTTTGGAAATTAGATGGGAAATTGGAATTTTGAAGAATTATTTAAAGATAGAATTTTTTTAAAAATAGAATAATAATAGTAACGAAAATAATAATGATTAAATAAATAAATGTGAAAATTGAAATTTTTGAAATTGGAAATTGGAATTTTGAAGAACTATTTAAAAATGGGAGTTTAAAAAAAAAAATTTGAGGATCGGAATTTCGAAAAATTATTTGAAAATTAAATTTAAGAAAAAAGAATTTTGAAGGATTATTTGAGAATTGAATTTTTGAAAATTTGATTTGAAAGGAATTGGAGTTTCGAAAATTTATTTGAAGGTGACATTTTAAAAATTAAATTTGGAATTGTGGAATTTTTGAAAAATTAAATTTAAAAATTTAAATCTTGGAAAATTAAATTTAAAATTAAAATTTTAGAAAATTATTTAGAGAATTGAATTTTGAAGAATTAAATTTAAAAAATTGGAGTTTTGTAGACTAACTTTAAAATAAGATTTTACAAGATTATTTTGAAAATGATATTTTTTTAAAAAAAAAATTGATAGATAAATGAGTAGATAAATAAACTTGGAACTTTAGAATTTTAGAAAATTTTAAAGAGTTAT
The DNA here is from genome assembly GCF_030704535.1 of Vitis vinifera. Taxonomy (NCBI): domain Eukaryota; kingdom Viridiplantae; phylum Streptophyta; class Magnoliopsida; order Vitales; family Vitaceae; genus Vitis; species Vitis vinifera. The sequence goes on along the minus strand of NC_081819.1, from coordinate 22,037,926 downwards.
TTGAGAATAAAAAAAAAAAGAATAAACAAAAGAAATAAAGAAATAAAGCTTTTAGCATTAAAAGTTTTTTTAAAAAATGAATAAAAAGATGGCATGGCTACGCATTGTTTTTCCCAATCACATCTGACTATCATGATTTCCAATAGTAAAGTTTGATCAAGAATTCCACTTAGCATTCCAGTCCAGATACCTTTGATGCTTGAAACGAAACAACCATACCAAGAGAAACCAAAAACAATTGCAATCCCAAAAAAACCAACCTTGAGCTTATAAGCCAAGAGCCAAGTAAAAAACACGTGGACCAAAAGAGCTAACCCAGAAACCCAAGCAATCACTGCAACCCAACAACATGGAATCCAAATCAATTCCACAATTAGGCCATACCCAAAAACCAACCCGAACTGATATCTATATATAACATCTCAAAATAACCCATTCAAATCAACAATCCAGTCAAAAGAAGGCCCAAAACACATATTCAAAGCCCAAAAGCCAAACCCAATATTGAAAATAATTACTGTAGAAATCAAAGAGGAAATAAATAAATAAATAAAACCTCACATTTGAAACCCTATAATTGGAGACAGAATGCAACAATACACGATAGAAGGGGTGGTGGTGATGATCGAAGCATCGGGAGGTGGAGGTCGACAATGCTTGCATCGTTGACAGCAAGATCTAGTAGGTGGAGGCCGTAATAACCAAAGGAATGAAGAAAGGGAAAACGAGAGAGAGAAAGAGACGGAAGGACGTCGGGGGTGGAATGTGGTCAGATTAGCGGCCGACGGTGAGAGGAATGATGACGATGATGAATGGAAAGAATGGGAGTCGTGGGTATGGTGTCGGTGAGGGAAGAGAAGGGGAAGAAGAATGATCCTCTCCCCAAAAAAACGGGTCGGCCGCCTAGAAATAAAGAAATGGGGGGAGTGGAAAATAGAAAGGGCCATGGAAAAAAGAAAAAAAGGAAGAGAGTGGGGGAGTGTGGTGATGTGAGGGTACGGGGGTAGGTGAAGGTAGGTAGAGGGTAGGTGGAGGAAGAAAAAATAGAGAGGGGAGAGAAAATAAAAAATAAAAATAAAAAAAGATAAAAATATAATATAATATAATAATAATAATAATAAATAAAAATAAAAAATAAAATAATTTACAAAATAATAAAAACTAAGAATTAAATTATGAGTATATCAAAAAACACATATAATCGGGATTTAAAATTTATTAATAAAATTTGGTTCAAAATTAATATAAAAATAAAATTGAAATAGATTTTAGGGTTTATACACTTGTAAATTTTCCAATATTACTATTAAACAAAGTATTAATGTTATAAGATTTTGATTTTTCTTAATCCATCACTGATCATGAAAAGGAAAATGCTGAAATAATCAATTGGTACCTAACAAACTTATAATCTTGATCATTAAAAATGCATCATGAAATCCAAATCGAATTAGGATTTAAATAATGATATCAAAGTATAAAAAATGAGGCAATATAAAATAGTGAATAAATAGTCAAATAATGAAACTAAAGTACAAAATAATAGAACGAGTTTGGTAAAAAAAAACTAACGAAACATAATTGTAAATGTGACATTATAATTCGTATGACTTTTTTTAATACAATCCCAATTTGATTTTATTACCGGTGATTATGAAGGGGAAAATGCTAATCTCAACTCGAAAGTACATGATTAAATCTAGGCCCTGATCAATATATATATATATCATCAAATTATAAAACAATCAGACCGTAAATAGTGGACAAACTATAAAAGAATAAAACTAAACTACAAAATAACAATACAGGTCTGAGTACGAATAAATGAAACGTAATTGTAAAGGTGACATTATAATCATGGTCTTTTTTAAAAGATTCCGTACTCTTCGCGAGAGCCGATTATCAAAGAGACTTTATGCTGATGCGCTTGCCAACGACTTTTTGAATATGTGGGTCTCCATTGTTGGTGATGGATGATTAAGAGCCATAAATGATGTGTCCAGAAGATGGCGTCGTGTGAGCAGTGAGCTTGTCTCCCAAATTGCCATCATCAACATTGGTTGTTACAGAGTAGCAAGTGTTACTATTTATAACCTGGATTCTAGCATGAGAAGTTCATCTTCTTCAAATCTAAAGTTGGGGTTTTCACAAAGTTTTTCTTCAAATCTTTGAACCGCATCTTCTTCACGTTATGGCTGGTAATATGCATGTAGTGATGGTTCCATGGTTGGCGTTTGGCCACATGATCCCACATCTTCAGCTAGCCATTGCCTTGGCTGAAGCTGGAATCCATGTCTCATTCATATCAACTCCAAGGAACATCCAGAGGCTCCCTAAGCTTTCACCAACTCTACTACCGCTAATCAACTTGGTGGCGCTGCCATTACCGGCGGTTTTGGGCTTGCCGGAAGGCTGTGAGGCCACCGTCGAACTTCCCTTTGAGAAAATCAAGTATTTGAAGATTGCCTATGCTTTATTAAAACAACCCTTGAAGCGCTTTCTGGAGGGTGCATCTCCGGATTGGATGATCGTTGATCTGCCGGTGGATTGGGCGGCGGAGGCTGCTAGAGAGTGTGCTGTCCCCCTCCTGGCTTTCACTATGTTTACTTCTGCCTCAAATGTTTTCTTTGGGCCTCCAGAGTACCTAACCGGTGATGGTCAGAGGAGGGTTCGACCTTCACCGGAAAGTATGACAACACCGCCAGAGTGGGTCACTTTTCCATCCCTGGTGGCCTACCGGGAATTTGAGGCGAGAGGTGCCCACCCTGGTTTCTATGGAGACAATTCCTCGGGGACCACTGATGCCGATCGGATCGCCACGACACTAAGTGCATGTGACGCAGTGGCCATCCGCAGCTGCAGGGAGTTTGAAGGTGAGTATCTGAGTATCTACCAAAAAATGCTAAGAAAGCCAGTGATTCCGGTCGGTCTGCTTCCACGAGAAGGAAGCCATGAAATCACAAATCAAGCATGGAGGAAGATCTTTAAGTGGCTAGATGAACAGAAGCCAAAGTCGGTTGTGTTTGTAGGGTTTGGGAGTGAGTGTAAGTTGAGCCAAGATCAAGTTCACGAGATAGCTTATGGACTAGAGCTATCCGAATTGACATTTCTTTGGGCACTCAGAAAACCCAATTGGGCTATTGAAGATGTCGATGCCCTACCTTCTGGTTACAGTGACCGTACCTCCGGCAGAGGGGTGGTGTGTATGGAATGGGCACCCCAGATGGAGATTCTGGCACATCCATCGATTGGGGGGTCCTTGTTTCATTCTGGGTGGGGTTCAGCGATTGAAACCATGCAATTTGGGCACTGTCCTATTGTATTGCCTTTCGTAATTGATCAAGGGCTGAATGCAAGGCTGCTTGTGGAGAAAGGTATGGCCGTGGAAATAGAGAGAGGCGACGATGGATCATTTAGCAGGGATGACATAGCCAAGTCTTTGAGACTAGCCATGGTGATGGAGGAAGGCGAGAAACTGCGGATTCGCGCAAGAGAAGTAGCCATGATCTTTGGTGACCAAAAGCTGCATCAGAGCTACATTGATGAGTTGGTCAAGTATTTGAAAGGTGGGATTGCAAAGGAGAAGTGATCACCATGTCTATGGTAGATAAGAAGGTTTCTATTATATCTGGGAAGGAAAGAATAAGGGTGTATTTCTCTAAAAATGTTCAAAAATTATCTATCAAGTATTTTATTTTATTTTATTTTTTAAAAGAAGAATTACAAATAATTCTTCAACTTTTTAAACATAATTTCTGAATTTTATCGTCTTATTTTTGTTTTAAAACGTTTTTTATTTTTTTTGTTTTTTTATTTTTTATGTTAGAAGTGTTTTTTGAAAGAACTAATCAAATGGGAATACCACTTAAGACCCATAGTTATTAATTCCCATAAGGTATGGTGTGTGTATTTTTTCCCTTCATTGCTAAATGCTACATGACAAAAAAAATTAATATATTAAATAAAAGCTTTTACTCACCTATCACCATGATTTTCAATATTAACATTCAAATAATTAACAACTTCCTCACATTTATTGTAACAATAAATTTATTTAATTTTTAACATTTTCTAAGTGATTTTAATATGTAACTTTTTATATAGGATTGTTTTACTATTTTTTTCCTATTGCAAGGAATTTCTAATCTTCAGCATATCTTTTAAAAAAACAATATGATATTAAAAAAAAAATTGATTTTTCTTAAAAAAACAAAAAATGGTATGTATCCTTGCATTATCATATCTTGTATTGTATCACATACCACGTGTGTGTGTCTTAGTTTCCCTAAAATAATATATCCTTATATCATATAGTGTATCATGAGTTTTTAATAGCTATAATAAACTTATAACTATAATTCAACTTATATATATAAGATTGTTTTAACATTCTTTAAAATAGAAACCAACATAAGTTTTAAACAAATAATTTGGAAAGGTAGATATAAATTATCGAAGAAATGTCTTCAATGGTGCTGAAAGAATTCATTGTCAAACCATTACTGTGATATTTTACATTGGATAGGAGAAAAAAAATTTAACGTTATATATGTATTAACCTTTTTTAACCATGTATATGCATTTTAAGGTTGTAAATGTCTCTTAGGTTTTGAGCGGACATTATCTATACAGTTAGAAACATGTCATTATAAATAGTATTAGAGGTAATTCCTAGCCTCGAGGTAGGCTTTTGTTTATCCAACCCCATGATGAATGTTTATTCATTTGGTTTCCCAATTCTATGGGACATAATGAGGATGTTGTATCATATGAGAATCATTGTAATATCTCACATTGAATAAAAGAACTCCTCAATTTTATAGATGCATTATAAAGTTATGAAAGTCCTCTGAGCCTAGAGTGGAGAATACTTTACATGATTTAAAATAAATCATTACAAATTGTATTAAAGTTGATCATTGATTCGATAATGAGAATTTGTTTGACCTTGTGAAGGATATTTGTCTATTTAACTTTGTAGTTTCATAAAATACAATAAAGATGTTGGGTTTATATGAAAAAGTAATTATGATATATAACACATCGAATATGAAAAAAAAAATTCTTAATATTGACTTCTCCTAATTATATAAATATATTTTAAAAATCATTAATTTCCTTTAAACTCAAAGCAAATAATATTCGTACGATTAAGAACGAATCGATTATAATACAACTCTATTAAGTTCAAACGATTCAACAGTCCCTAAAACGCTCATAGCCCACTCACTATCAAAAAGGACTGAAATACGTGGACAGTGGAACATCACAGCCATCGCCACCAAAACCACTGAGTACTCTGCCCCCACCCCACCCCACACCCATCATCATCAGAAGGACTGAATTGATGAATAACGTGGACAGTGGGAATATCACTGCCATCGCATTGATTGGCAGCTTCACTGCTAACTATTGTTTGAATGGTGGATGGGACAAGTAATTCAAAGGAATATTTTTAGGAAGATGATGTTGAATTCAAGTGCTTTTAAGTCTTAATGAAAGTTTTTTTAATTTCATTTTTATTCATTATCATGTTATAAATAATAATAATATAAATAAAACAAAAAAAAAATCTTTGTCATGAAAATGAAAACCTACACTCTCCGTGGTTTTGATTGCATGATTGCCTATGCCACCTACTAAACACAAACTTCTGTTATTTAACGATAAAATTGGTTTTTAAAACAATTTTCTGTTTTTTAACTAAAAAAATAATTTCACAACAAAAAAATAGAAAATAATTTATTACCCTTAAAAATATAAATCAAAATATTTTTATTTTTATTTTTACTTTTTTTTATTATTAGTTTAAAAAATAATTATACAAATACAAAGATTAAAAATAAAATTTTATAGATAAAAATATATTTTAAAATATAAAAATCAGATTATAAACATTTGAATTTTTTATTTTTGTGTTGTGCCCATGAAAGCTCTTATACTAATTTATTGTACCTAAGTCTAATCTCATAAGACGAAAACCAATAAAATACAAACTCAATTAGCTTATAATATGAAAAGAAATAGCAAGAGAAATAAAGATAAAAGAGAGGACACAATATTTGTGAGGTTTGGTAAGGATGCCTTACCAAAGTCCTCATGATGATCAATCCATTAATCTTCAAATCAAAATTAAGAAATCAAATTGGGAAAACTATTTCTACACAAATTGGTTAAAGCCACAAAGATGGGCTAAAACTATAAAGTCAGACTAAAACCACAACTTTGGCTAAAGTCATTCTCACACACTCTTAACTAAAGAACTTAAGACTTATTTATAGGACCTAAATAAGTCCCTAAGCCATAACAAAACTAATTAATAATCCCAACGGACGAAGGACTCCTCACATATAACTTAATTAATACCAAACTCTTAATTGTGTCATAAACCAACATTTTGTTTTATAAAGCATAATACCACAATTCTTGTCAGACAACATATGAGATGATCATTTTTCGGAAACTTCAGCTTTCAGATACTTGACCAATCCACCAATATAGTGCTCCTGTTGCAGCCTCTTGTCAATGAAGATTGCAGCGGCCTCTCTTGCACGAGCCCTCAGCTTCTCGCCTTCCTCCGACACCATGGCTACCCTCAGAGACTTTGCTATATCCTCCCTACTAAAGGATCCATCCTCGCTTCTCTCTATTTCCACGGCCAAACCCTTCTCCACAAGCAGTCTGGCATTCAACCCCTGATCAACTATAAATGGTAATAAAACAAGGCAATGCCCAAATTGAAGAGTCTCTATAACTGAACCCCACCCTGAGTGAAACAGTGAACCCCCAATTGATGGGTGCGCCAGAATTTCCATCTGTGGTGCCCACCCCATCCATACTATCCCTTTGCCGGAGGTCCGGTCACTGAAACAAGAAGGTAGAGCATCAATGTCTTCCATAGTCCAGTTGGGTTTTCTAAGTGCCCACAGAAATGGCAATTCGGATAGCTCTAGCCCGTAAGCTATCTCATGGACTTGATCTTTGGTTAACTTACACTCACTCCCAAACCCTACAAACACAACCGACTTGGGTTTTTGTTCATCAAGCCATTTGAAGATCTCACTCCATGATCCTTCAGTGGTTTCTCTTCCTCCTTGTTTTTCCGGTGGAAGGAAACCCACTGGAATCACCGGCTTCCCCATGATTTTCTCATGTATATTCAGGTACTCACCTTCAAATTCAATGCAGCTGCGTACAGCCACAGCTTTACATGCATGGCATACCTTAGCAACCCTATGGGCATCAGTTATCCCAGAAACATTCTCTCCGAAGAATCCTGCGTAGCAAGTTCTAGCTTCATATCCCCGGAAAGCTACCGAAGATGGAAAACTGACCCACTCTGGTGATGATGTCAGGCTCTCAGGCGACGGCCGAACCCTCCTTCTACCTTCACCGATTAGACATTCATTAGGCCCAACGAAAACAGCTGCGGCAGAGGAGAACAAAATGAAGGCCATTGAAGGAATCCGATGCTCTTCTGCAGTCTCGACCACCCAATGAGCCATAGTATCGCTAATAATCCAATCCGGAGATTGATCTGCAACGAACTTCTTAAAGGGGTGTTGCAGGAGATCATAAGCAAGCTTCAAGTACTGAATTTTCTCAGTGGGAACGTCCACAGTGGCCTCTGCATCTTCCGGCAAGAGACCGCCGTCCACCGCCGGTAATGGAAGCTCCACGAAGCTTATCAGAGGCTCTAAATCTGGAGGAAGTTTTGGGAGTCTGCGGATGTTCCTCGGAGTTGATACAAAGGAGACACGCACTCCAGCTTTGGCTAATGCTATAGAGAGCTGAAGAAATGGAATCATATGACCGAATGCCAACCATGGAACCATTACTACGTGAAGATCCGCCATTTTCGCCGGCCAAGTCACTGGAGCTGTGGAGATAGGCACTCTTATGTCTAAAATGGAATGGCGTAGTTATGTGAAAATGAAGAAGAAAACTATGTTTTAAAAATATGACAGTTGTTCATTTATCTTTCCTATACCGTTAATGTCCCCATCTAATATTTTTTAAAGTTATATTTAAGCCTCCTTGGGACTTGGGAGCTTGGCGGGCACATGCTCAAGATTTAAAAATAAGGCAAACTTGTGTTTTGACTTTTGAGAGGGCTACTTAGAGATAATATTGTTTTCAAAACCCAAAGTTTGCATAACCCAAGATATGTCTGCAATTTGAAATTTGAAATTTGAAATTTTTTTCCATCTCATGCACTTTGGTGTGAGGTGTTATTTCATACGGAAAATGCCTTCCCCTTGTATCAACTCAGCGTCCACATCAGAAATCTAAAAAGGGTCAAAAAATTTCAACAGAAAAAAAAAAATATGAAGAAAAACCCTTATTTTAGTCTCATTCTTACCCTAACAAATAAATGAGATAACAATCTGGTGCACCAACAACGGCTTCGACTTGACTCTCTGAAAACCTCGGGTTAAGGCCAAAAAAATTAAACAGAAAAGGAAAATTTGAAGAAAAGCTCTGATTTTAGTCTCATTCTTACCCTGACAAACAAACAAGATAACGATATGATGCACCAACGACGGCTCCGACCTGACTCTCTGAAAACCCAGAACCCGAGGTACGCTCTCTCTCTCTCTCTCTCGTTCTCTGTTTGGTTACATAGAAAATAAAAGTGAAAATTTTCTTTCCATAATGCCAAGCATGTACTTTTTTTACTTTTTTTTTTTTAATTTCAATAAGTTCTCAATTTAAGCAAATCGTTTTCTTTGAATCAATTCATAGTTCAATTTGACAAGATTTGATGATTGGGTTTGAAGTTCTTGAAAACTTTGATTTATTTAATTATTTATATAAAATCAAATATCGATAATAAAACAACTAGCATAAACTAGAATTTTGGTTCTTTTGAGCTTCATTACCAATCATAGTTGTTTAAGAGTGGATGGTTTGGAAATACTTACTGGTCCTAGTGCAAAATTGTTGATTGGTCATTATTTATTATCCACATAGCTATTAAAGCAAATCACAATCATTTTAAAACTTTGATTTATTTAATTATTTATATAAAATCAAATATTGATAATAAAACAATAGCATGAACTATAATTTTGGTTCTTTTGAGCTTCATTACCATTCATAGTTGTTTCAGAGTGGATGGTTTGGAAATACTTATTAGTCTTAGTGCAGAATTATTGATCAATCATTATTTGTTGTCGATATAGCTATTAAAGCAATCACAATCATTTTTTCCTTTGTTGAGGATTTTATATAAGAAAAAAAAAATTATAGATATGTTGTTACAATACTTTGTCAATTAAAAGTTTATGTTATCATTTTTCCATAAAAAACTATTTCTATTTTTATAATTAAAACTAGAAAATCAAATTTTGATTTACTTAGAATTAAAACTTAATTTTTTGGTTTTTTTATTTAAAAAAATAATTTTCAATAATTAAAATCATTTCCAATGAGTTTGTGCAATAATGTTAATAGCTTCATGACAGCTTTGAGCATAATGGAAAGACAGAAGTGTTTATGTCTTTGTTTGCATCTGTAGTAGCTTAGTAACCTCCCATTTTACATGGAAATCCTCTATGTATGAGAATCATTGTACACTTGGATTTTATGCTGTAAAACTCGACCACTATTGTTGGTTTGGTTTGTATGTATTACCTCATGAAATGTTTTTGTTTCAAAGATAAAATTAGTTTTTTCAAATTCATGAAAAAGAAAATGTACGGTAAAAGTACCTTTTATAGGATTTATAATTTAAACAATTTTTTTATTAAAAAAATAATATTTTATGAAATATTTATAAAAATATACCATTTTTAAAAGAATATTAAAAAAACTTTTCAAAATATCTTCTCAAAATATGATTTTAGTATGAACACAATCAATAATTTTTTATTAAAACTATTTTTTTTTTCAAAAAAAATGATTTTCACTTTATTAGTTATAGGACAAAATTATCTTTTTAAAAAATAATTTTGACACAAATATGAAGTACCATCTTTTTTCTAATATAAAAAACCCATGGTAAAATTTGGTAGTAGTAGGATTATAACTTGGGCGTGTTGGTGGGATTTAAGCATTATTTGAATTAAAAAATAATCAATTCAAACTCAACTCATCTTGACCTCTAACTCGAGGTATTTAATTCAAGTTTAACCTAACCTCATTTTTTTTTATGCTAAAGTTGAATTCAAGTTAATCGAATTAGACTCATTTTAATCGAGTTTGACTTGAGTTAATTAAGTTGATTGAATTGCATGATTTAAAATCTATTTATAGTAGTTTTTTCTTTCTTTCTTTCTTTTATCTTTTCCTTCTTTTTTTTCTTTTTTTGCATTGGGATTCATTCTATATCAACAAATATTTTTTCAATATTTTTTATATATCCGTAAAATCTAATTACTGATATTTCAAACCTTGCGTGTAACAAACAGAATGTCAAATCAATAGCCTAAATGAACTTTTTTGGTTTTGTAAGTACTGGGTATTGGAAAAAAAAAGTTTCACATGTTTTTATACAAAATTGAAAGAGATATTCTTTTCTCTTTACCATAAATACGTCTCAATTTATTTTTTTCATATAGTTTATGAAAGTTTCATAGAACGACTCACGTGTAAAGCTTAACGTTAAGGATAAGTTTTAAAGGTTGCCTTTGATTCTTGAAAAATAATAAAAAGGAAGAAGAAAAAACTAAAATTAAAAAACAAATAATCTGTTTGATAATTATTTTCAAAAATAATTTTTTGTTCTTCAAAATAAAAAAATACAAAAAACATTTTTAATAACAAAAAAATATAGTGTTTTCAAATAACATATTTTAGTCATTTTCACTTAGTTTTAAAATATTATTAAAAAAAATAGTTATACAAATATATAAAATGATTAAAAATAAAGTATTAAATATAAAAATTATATTTAAAAATAAGTTTAAAACATTTTAAATTATCTAATGTACTTTTATTTCATAAAAAACATATAATAGTTTTTAAAAACTATTTTTAAAAATTGGTTTTTAAAATTGATTTTAAAAACCGTTACCAAAATAGAATAAAAGATTTTCCAATATTTGGGTGTCATGAACAAGGATGAAAAAAAACATTAAGACAAACTCGTGTGCCCAATTTTAAGTAATTCAAAGAAATATTTTAGGTTGAAGTTGAATTCAAGTGCTTTTAATTTTTTAAATTTATTATTATGTTATTATTTTTAAAAACAATATAAATAAAAATTCTTTCTCTTAAAAATAAAACTCCCACGTGCATGATTTTGATTAGTCTCTTGGGATGATTTCACTTTTATAGGGTGGGATTGGAGACATTTAACTTTTCTTTATTTAACAAACTACTTATTCTTATATTATATAACAAAAACATTAAATTTAAATAAACTTATATTTAATTACTTAATTTTGGGCATCTTTAATTATTTTTATTATTATTTATATATAATAATATGAATATATTATAGCATAAATATTAATTATTCAAATAATATTCACCATTGTATAAAAATTAAGAATATACTAATTAGTAATTAAATAAAACCGCCATTAAGAGTTCTTGAAAAAAAAAAAGTATATATAGAGATTCATTAAGGCTTATTTATGATGGAAAATGTTTTATTTAAATTAGATCTTCTAGGAAATTTCCAAATAATGCTTTTAAAGGCTTTGTACTTAGTGTTTTTTATAAGCAAAGCATTTCTAAAGTACTTGCTTGTAAATTTTCAAAAATTACTAATAAATAAAATATTAGTGTTGTAAGAACTAATTTCATTACCTCTACCAGTTTTTGACTAAATACATCTAGTTTTCATAAGTTTAAAATTTCATCAAATATTTCATTCACCTTTATATTTCTTGAGCCAAGATCAAGTTCATGAGATAGCATTCGGACTAGAGCTATCCGAATTGCCATTTCTGTGGGCGCTCAGAAAACCCAACTGGGCTATCGAAGATGCCGAAGCCCTACCTTCCGGTTTCAGTGACCGGACCTCCGGCAGAGGGGTAGTGTATATGGGATGGGCACCCCAGATGGAGATTCTGGCACGTCCATCAATTGGGGGTTCCTTGCTTCATTCTGGGTGGGGTTCAGTTATTGAAACCCTGCAATTTGGGCACTGTCCTATTGTATTGCCTTTTGTCATTGATCAAGGGCTGAATGCAAGGCTGCTTGTGGAGAAAGGTATGGCCGGGGAAATAGCGAGAGGCGACGATGGATCATTTAGCAGGGATAACATGCCAAGTCTTTGAGACTAGCCATGGTGATGGAGGAAGGCGAGAAACTGCGGATTCGTGCAAGAGAAGCAGCCATGATCTTTGGTGACCAAAACCTGCATCAGAGCTACATTGATGAGTTGGTCAAAGTACTTGACAGGTGAGATTGCAAAGGAGAAGTGATCACCATGTCTATGGTAGATAAGAAGGTTTCAATTATATGTAGTAAGGAAAGAATAAGAGTGTATTTCTCTAAAAATGTTCTTAAAAAAATCACCTATCAAATATTTTTTTAAGAAGAATTACAAGTAATTCTTCAACTTTTTAAACATGTTTTCCAAATTTTATTGTCTGGTTTTTCTTCAAAAATGTTTTTTTATGTAAAAAGTGTTTTTTAAAAGAACCATCAAACCGAAGTATAGTTGTTAACTCCTAAAATATATTGTGTATTTCTTTTTTCCTTTCATTGTCGTGCCCCTCCCCCCTCTCCTCTCTGTCTTTAAGGCGTTAAGACGAATATATATGTATACTTCGATTTAGATACAAACCGACAATACGTATATTGATTTCCCTAAAATAACATATATTTGTAATTCTTCAACTTTTTAAACATGTTTTCCAATTTTTATTGTCTAATTTTTCTTCAAAAATGTTTTTTATGTAAAAAGTGTTTTTTAAAAGAACCATCAAACCGAAGTATCACTAAGATTCATAGTTGTTAACTCCTAAAATATATAGTGTGTATTTCTTTTTTCCTTTCATTGTCGCGCCCCTCCCCCCCCTCCCCCTCTCCTCTCTGTCTTTAAGGCGTTAAGACGAATATATATGTATACTTCGATTTAGATACAAACCGACAATACGTATATCGATTTCCCTAAAATAACATATATTTGCATCATGTAATGTATCAAGTTTTTAATAACTATAACAAACTTATAACCATAATTCAACCTATGATTATTTTAACATTCGTAAAAATGAAAACCAACATAAGTTTTAAACAAATAACTTGGAAAGATAGATATAAATTACTGAAGAAATGTCTTCAATGGTGCAAAAAGGATTCCTTTGTCAAACCATTGTTGTAATATTTCATATTTGGATAAAAGAAAAAATTCTTAACATTATATATATACATATATATATTGAATTATTCTTAACCATATAGATGTATTTTAAAGTCATGAGTGCTCCTTAGGCCTTGAGCAGACCATATCTATACAATTGATCATTGTTTTAATAAATGATGCGGAGAAGGGTAGTGTCATTGAGCCACAAGAAGCTCAGCAAACTCTTGAAATAGTGGAAGCTAACTTGAGGAAAGCTGGAGGCAAGAGACAAATAATTGAGGCAAATCTAACTTTTAAACAAGCTAGGACACGAGTAGAGGCTATCAATGTGACTTCGTAACTAGTCATGTGCCTGAAAAATCAAAAGAAGTTCTATTTATACACCCTATTTTGATTCTGCAATCTTGTGGGACATAATGAGTATGTTGTATTGCATGGGGGTAATTGTAATATCCTACATCAAATAAGAAAATTTTTCCTAACCTTATAGACGTGTTTTAAAACTGTGAGGGCCCTTTGAGCCCAAAGTGGAGAATATTTTACATGGTTTAGAGTAAATCATTACAAATGGTATTAAAATTGATTACTGATCCCACTATGAGAGTGTTTATCTGTTTGACCCTATAATCCCATTAAACATGAGGATGTTGTGTTTATAAGGGAAAATAATTGTAATATCCTACATCGGATAAAGAAAAAAGTTTTTGACGTTATATACATATAGACTCCTCATATATTTTAAAACCACTAATGTCTTTTAGACTCAAAAAGGACGATATTTATACAGTTGGGAGTACGTCATTATAATCACAAGTCTACTAAGTTCAACCTATTCAAGAGTTCTCCAAAGCACTCAAAACCCACTCACAAATGCAAGTAAAAGGTTAACCGAAATTTGCTTTGGGCTCAATATCAGCCCTTACAGCTTTAACAAGCATCTAGACGGTTAGGAGAAACCCACTATATGCATAGTAGGATATCATAAAACTGACATCATCAAGCCCTATTTTATTGCCCACATATTAGAAAGTTTGGGAACAACACTTCCAGTGGCGTTTGCTCAGTTAAACACTCCATAAAAACTATCTAAAACGGGGTCTTTCTTTTTGCCACCTGGTCAATCAACAAGTCCCATAACACCAGTCCTGAAAATTTGAAGCAAGATTGCATCCATCTTTACTGGGTCCTGATCCACTTTTCACCACTCATCAAGATGAAACTGCTCATCAAAAAACAATAAAGTCATACCTTACTATTTTATATAGTACAACTGATAAAAACGCGATGATCACAGAAAAGAATGGGCTAAAACAATGTTTGGGAAACATGATTGTAACACCTACACGCATCAGCTTAGTAGTCCTGGACATACACACATTTATATGATGTATACTATGTACATATATAAATACAGAGAGAGAGAGAGAGGACTTCGTTTGCTAGCTTAATTGTCTTGAATCAGACAAAATTGAGAGTATAGACTTGAAGAATGCTTACTACAAAGCATCAATGCAAAATTTGTTCAACTGAACAAGGCATGTTCTTGTATGACTAAAATTTATGATATGACTCGCACAAATTCATAGTTTGTTTCTAAGTAAATCTAGCAGATAATAAGAAGCAAGAATCTAACCTCCATACAAGGAATTTGTTTCTTCGCCTGCCATAATACTGACTGGTTGCACTTTACATGGAGAAAGTGCTACCCAATGTAGAACCATGCTGCTTAATTATACGGACCGACTGCAGAAGAATATCTTGTTCTGTAGAGTATAACTCGTCTTTGCTCTGAAGTCACAAATAACATTAAGACATATCTTAGTAAAATGAGAAAGAACTAAAAAAAGAAGTGCATGAAACATGGTTGGAGTGTTGAAAAGAAAATGTATCCCAGCATTAGGCACTGAAAACAATACTAATGAGTAATAAAATTAAAGACAGGCCTTGTTTCTTGACGGAACTTTGCAGGTCCTAGCAACCATCAGAGAATCAATATGGACATCATCTAGTGCTGATAAAGGAGACATCAAAACAAAAGCTCATACAAGACTACTTCCACTCCTTTCAACATTCAACAGAAATTAGATCTATTTTACTATAATAGATATCAGCCACATGAAAATTATCACGATTCAGCTTTTGGGACTGAAATATCTGATGAATAATTTTGGCATTAGACAGTTCTAAATATGTAGATGCAAAATGAACTGTTCACAATATGTTTACTGCATCATGGATCAGTTAGCAGCTGTTTAGAACTCGATAAGAAATTGAACAAAACAGATACTTCTTGTGCAATGTGATGTTTAAAGATGCTTGATTTGTTTCTGAACTGATGAGCCTGACACAATTCAAATAAATAAAATAGTGGTTTCATTTTTGCTCTATTTACAATGGTGGTTAATATTTTAGATAGAGAAGTTCAATAAACAAGAAACTGAAATGGTCAATTCCACCAGTAATAAGAATATTTGAAAAGAAAATTTACCATATGTTTGAGATTGCATCCAATAGTCAGCTCAGCATATGACCTTTCTACTCTAGACAGGAAACAGTAAGGGGCCTCCTTTCCCAAGAAAATTTTTGAGTTTGATCTTAGCATGTTCTTTATATCATCTGATATCTGGGGAATCTTGTCCAGATTGTCGCTTTGCAAAGGAATTTTGGTGGCCATAGCATGCCATTGTGCCCGTGATTTATTCACAATTACCTACCAATTTTATGAAGAACATGATGAATTTGGTTAAAATGAAAATCCTCAGCACAATTAGGGTAAAGCAAGCAAAGAAGATCCATCATCTAAAGCTTACTACATAACTGAGATAACAGATGCTCATTAGACAAAGTTCTAATAACATTATTTTCTGTGTGCACACGTGTATGTGTGTGTGTGTGTGTGTGAGAGAGAGAGAGAGAGACCATTCCTATCACATGCAAGGGATCAGAACAGAGATACAAGCATAACACAGCTTAAATGAGATCATTTTGTGAACTATGTGCTGTCCACATAAGAAATCAAAGAACTTAGCTTGTATGTAGCATTGGCAGCATAACATATACAGGATCCTACACCAGGAAACCTCTGCTTTTGCATTATGTAGGCTCAGCATGGTGACTTTCTTCTACACAATTTCTGAAGTCATTGGCATTCATGCTTTGGCTTATTGCAAAATCCAACACTACTTCTAAACTGTTTAAACTTAGTACAGATAACTTTCATCCAAATAGCGGTAAATAAGAGGTAAATAAACTAGTCTATTAAAGTTTCTAAAATTCCTAGCTTTTCTTTAGAAGCAAATGGTGCCTACTCTTGCAAGGAATTGCTTATATAAAAGTTTGTAGCAAGCAGATTGCAGACTTAACTCTAGTGGATTTGTTTTTAAGTGCATCCTTATAATGATATGGAAAAGCTCAGACAACAAGTTTAGGAGGTTGAAACTGTGTGAGTTGCAGATTTTAGATTTTACATTGGTTTGGTGAAATGGCATGGTAGTAGTTCCCATTACATAGTAATAACTAATAGATGGATGTATTAAAGCCTAACTAATAGACAGATGCATTAAAGCCAATCTATATTCTCCTAAAATTCTTCAACACTAGTGAAACAAAAGTATGGTTGACCGTGAGTATGAATGGCATGTGGTGATTAGTTGCAGAAGGGGCAGCGGAAGAGAAAAGGATATGCTCACCTGACTAGAAAAAAGCGAATTTGGAACTATAACAGGAAATTTCTCAGCATTCAGCAATGATGTGGTAGTGAGTCCCATTTCTACAACTTGACCTTCTATGGATCCAGCCTGGAAAAATAGAAGTTATTCATAGCTCATGGAAGAAATCTCAAGAAACTCAAGCAAATAATGTTTCAGTAAAGTGCTTAAACTTTATGAAGCAGGTAAGGATTTTGAGATCATAACAAACGTATAGCAAGCATAGTTTCTTTTCTATTTTTAGAACAACATGCAAATATTATTCCTTCAATAATTGTCCTTTGCACACCATTATGCTGGAACAAAGATTACAAATCTGCAATAAGTTGTTATAATGGCGTAAACAATCAAAATCATTAATTGGTCTGTAGTGTGATAAAACATTACATCCTTACTTGTCTCTTGTTGGGGCCATATGAAAGTACATTGCAATATATGTTGAAGAAAAAATGTCAGACTAGACGGAATGATGGTCTTCAAAAATAACATATATCTCTAGTGATTAGCGAAGATCCTTGCATATATGTAGCCTAGTAAGGAATGAGAGTAGATGCTTAACACTTTGATATATAAAAATAAAAAAATAAAAAAAGGGAGACATTAAGGAGTAATGAGAAAAGGAAAAGAAGAAGAAGAAAACTTCGGTATGCTTGTGTTTTGGAAACTTCAATAAATTCCTTTTTTGCATAGTCATATTAAATGGGGACAATGAAAAATGGCCCCTGTTAACTTCATTATGGAGCTATTAAACAAAGAAAGCTCAATTTGATTGATGGCTCCGAAATAATAGTTTTTAGTAACAGAGAACATGTAGAACATACTTTTATTGTATCTCCAAGTGAGAATGGCTTTGAGAACTGCATAGACAAACCACTTAGCACATTCCCAAGAATGTCTCTAGATGCAAAAGCAGTAGCCACTCCTGCATACAAGATATGAAGAGACAAAAGTCAATTCTCAGGATAATACTTATGAGGAGATAAAACAAGCTTTATTTTCATAAAACTACAACCAAAGTCTCGGGAACAATACCAAAATAAAGAAATTATTTTTCCTAACATCAGATAGTTAACTGCAACAATAATCCTTGAGTTGGTGATAAGAGGGAGGAGTCACCATGTTAATCATGAGATCAAAAAATGAAGAAGAAGAAGAAGAAAGAAAGAAAGAAAGAACCGGAAGGAGGCAGTCATGTGGAAGGTCAGGGGAGTCACTTGAAACAGACAAGAAACTTTGTACGTATGATGGAATGTCTTGTTAGCATGTTACCCAACGGTAGAGACACACTGCTCACTTGGTCCAACCAACAACAATCATATACAAGTTAGAGATGCTTTTGAGCTGCTGTTCTGGTTGCGGGAAACATCCTAATTGATGGAATGCCCAATAATATATTCAATTGCTCTTATGCAATTAGAAATGAAAGTGCATATGAAATTGGCACTTCAAACTTACCTCCTATGCCACCAACAGTCAAAATAGATTGAACAGCTACCCCACATGCCTCCGCTAATGCCATCAATCCAAGGACAAATAGACCAACAGATGAAAGTTTGTCAAGTGCTAGCAACTTCTCTCGATCAAGCCCCACTACAGACTGAGCAGCCAAAGCACGAGCAAACACATTGGTTTTCCAACGATGTAGAAACCATACAAATGACAGGATAAGTGCACCCCTCCAAGCTGGTCCAATGTATTGTGATGCAATTGTGGTTGGTGCTATCATCGTGCCTCTACACACCAAAGTCATGCACATTGGACAATTATAATCATAATACAACAAGCAAAGCAAACAATAACCAAAAGGAACATGTTGAACTTAGAATCACTAACATTTGAGTAAATGATATGAAGGTGATTAGATATCGCACTGGATCCTCCAAAGCACTCCAAAAACTTTTCTCATATGGAACTTGCTCCTCAGGTAAGCTTCCTAGTAGTAATACAGCTGATCCTTGGGTTGCATACTTATGAAATCTCCTCAAAAGCCTCGGCATCACCGCCCAAGCCAATATAGTAGCAGTCAAAGTACACCCAACTGGAATGACAACAGTTTTAAGATACGGAAGTGAATCCAGCAACTGGTCAACATAAGGTGCCAGTTCATCAGAAGTTTCTTTAGCCTTTTGCCCTCTATAAGCCGCTGCATCGACTGTAGACTGCCAAACATCCTTAACCTTATCCAACCAATCACTACCCATAACACCACTATTACTAACATCCGGTTCACTCATACCAGTAGCAGCCTGAACTTCCTTTTCTTGGGGTTTATCTCCTTTACTACCGAAATAAGAAGAATATGATCTATATTTTGAAATTGGGATTACAGAAATAAGAGGTATACTACTCCCAAAGCGTGAATTCAGTAATGTGGGTGAAAATGCATTGACTTGTTTGGCTTTGTAACATTGAGTATCTACAGGAGATGCAATAGACGGTATTCTAAAACGAGCATTTACAAAATTAGCAGCAAATGGAGATTCTTTTGTGTGGTTACTACGATTACTAGAAGCATATGATGATTTTAATTCAACTTGATAGGCATATTTTGCAAAATCCAAACAAGAATCATACGATCTAAACGAATGCGTTTTTGAGATGGGATCACAAAGTGACTTCAAAATTGGAAACCTAATTCCAGCCATTAGAGAAACCAGAGCACACTCAGTGAAAATCCACAAATTCAGCGATCGAAGTTGAATTCTACCCACCAAAGCAAGCTCAAAGAAGCTTCATCAATCTGCAAATTAAATAAACAAAAAGGAAAAATCAGTAGAAGAAGTTGATTTCGCTCTGTTTGTTACTCAGATGGGGAAAGGAAAAGAAAACAAATCAACTTAGGTCTTTCACTATCTCGGCTTTAATTGAGTAGAATCATTTCCTTGTTTGAATATTTCAAGGAAGATTAGACTCAAAACTTTCGTTAATTAACTTTTCTTTCCTCGCAAGCCAAACGGAAAATGAAATCACAGTTTTCAGACAAACCTCATGGAATATTTTGCTTTTTCTCTTTCCATTACGAAGAGCGACGTGGATACAGAGGAGGGGAAGATTAGTGTGTATTTAAGGAGTACGTTAGTCTGAGGTCCGAAGGAGTTGAGTTTCAAATGATTTTGTGTACCGGAATTTGGTATGATGATCCAACGGTGGAAATGTAGCATTGATGGCAGAAATTTTTTACTCTTTCTTCGAAAAATGTTTTGGAAAACACTTTGCCTTCAAATGAATGGGCTAAGGCCTTGTTTGCCTTCAATTAAAACCTAAAAATTATTTTCTGATCTCACAAGAGCGTTTGTACTTTTACATAAATATAATAATTATTATATATTATTTACCTTATATTCTTAAATATTATCAAAAAAATTTAAATTGATATAGGATTTTTTTTTAAATACTTTTTAAAATAATATTTTAAAAGTATTATCATTTTTAAGACATTTCCTTTAAAGTGTGAGTACAACTCTATAAATATGGTGCAACCTATAAGCATAATGCCATAAGGTTTGGTTAACGCACATGACATGGGCTACTCATGCCTTGAGGGGAAGGAATTAGCAATGTTGTCACACATGGGCCAACAATGCAACAAGTGTTGGTCATGGGCTGCTCATATATTCCATGGGCTAAGTGTCACACATGGGCTAACGTGTGACTTTTCTCTCTCTTATATTATCTTTTTGCCAAAAAAGAAAAAGAAAAAGAAAAGAAAAGCCTTTATGTTGACTGGATTGACTTTTGACCAGTTTGACCTAATGGGGAACGTGTTCGGGTT
This sequence comes from Vitis vinifera, assembly GCF_030704535.1. Taxonomy (NCBI): domain Eukaryota; kingdom Viridiplantae; phylum Streptophyta; class Magnoliopsida; order Vitales; family Vitaceae; genus Vitis; species Vitis vinifera. Next base: position 22,017,183 of record NC_081819.1, on the reverse strand, counting down.
TCCTCGCGGCGCACCCGATCACACCCCGAGTCTCCCTCCACAACTTAGACATAATCGAGCCCATATCCCCAAACGTGAGCCGAGTCCAGGCCCTTGAACGCCTCAAGGTCCCAACCAAACTGGACTCAGCTGGCCTAATGCAACAGTCCATTTGCTACCACACAGAAAGGGCCTGGACCGTATCGGTTTCGTGGGGCTATGCGGTCCATATAATTCGGGGCAAGTTGTCGGCCAGATAAATGGAGTTGCCACATAGGACGTTTTGAACTGGTACAGGGTGATGACTCAGCGGGCTTCACCTTCAACACTCGCCCAGTCATCACGCACACGTGTCAATTACCGTTCCGGTGTATGCTGGCGAACGCTGTTTTTAACGAGGCTACAAATCAAACGGCTAGCGAGTGGGCTGCGAGTATGGAATCGACATGCAGTTGGCCTATTGTGGATCCTTCCAGGATTCATATGAGGTTTATAAGAAACCCGACCCGGATTTGTGGAACCGGGTTAGTGCATCTCTTTCTCATAAATGCTAAGTTTCGATAGTGACCAATAATAAGTAGCCAACAAAGAAGGAAGGCATCATGGTTATTGGTGTGGGCATGTGTAGACAAAATGAAGCCATTCAATACTCGTAAATGCAATTATATCAACACACAAAAATAAAATGGCATCATTCCAATTTTCTTCTTCTTTTGTTTTCTAAGCGTTCTTCTTATTATTATTATATAAAATCTCGCTTTAAAATAAATGATTTTGTTTATATTTTGGCTTTTTTTTTTTACGAATTAAAATTTGAAGTGCGCATCACACGGAAAAGGGCCTGAGTGTGGGCCCTTACGCGTAAAACCCATTAGGCCCATCTCCACAAACGAAAACCCGATAAGGATTTTGACAGTTGTCACCGCGTAAAGGAAGACCACGACTCGGTCAAGTCATTCTGTTTTAACTCGGCTTCCACTAGATCTTTAACTCACTTCCCTGTTTCGTCTTCGACGTCTCTCCGTTCCTCTCTCTCATGGAGAATCTTTACGGAAATCCTAGCTTCTCTCTCCTCCTGTTTCTCTCTCTACACCTGCTAGTTGTCTCCTCTCTCTACCAACGCTTCTCTCCCGTCGACAATTATCTCATCAACTGTGGATCCTCCGACGAGGTCTCCGTTGACGGAAACAACAGGAAATTCATGGGAGACTCGGTCAAGTCCGACTCGGTGTTGATGTGCGGGACTCGGACGATCTCTATCAGGGACTCAAATCCTGATCTGGGTTTGTCCCCAATCTACCACACGGCTAGGGTTTTCACAAAACCATCGAAGTACGAGTTCGAGATCAGAGACAAGGGGACTCACGCGGTACGTATTCATTTCCACCAGTTGAATTCTGCCAAGTACGATGTTAGTGATGCTCTGTTTCATGTTTCGGTTAATGGGTTTCTGGTTTTGAGCAATTTCACTGGTTACGATAATGAAAACGCTAGAATTAAGGAGTACTTGATCTGGGTCGATGCTGAAAAGCTTGTCATTGGGTTTATTCCATCAAAAAGATCGAAATTTGCGTTTGTTAATGCAATTGAGGTGATTTCTGCGCCAAAGGATTTGATTGCTGATACAGCTCAGTTTGTGAATGGTGATAGTGTTGAGAATTTTGATGGGTTGACGAAACAAGCGCTTGAAGTTGTGTATAGAGTCAATGTTGGAGGTCCTAAGGTGACCCCATTTAATGATTCTTTGTGGAGGACTTGGGTTCCTGATGAGGAGTTCTTGAAATTTAGTGAGGGCTCAAGTAGGGTTTATACTAGTGGTCGGATTAGGTACCAAATGGGAGGGGCAAGCCGTGAAGTCTGTCCAGATAACGTTTACAATTCTGCTAGAGTGATTAGTAGTTCAAATGCAACGGTTCCAAATCATAACATTACTTGGGGTTTTGATGTGGTTGAAGGGTATAAGTATCTTGTTCGGATGCATTTTTGTGATATTGCTAGCATTGCAATCGGTCTGATTTACTTTAATGTTCATGTTGATGGCCATTTGGTGTATAAAGATATGGACCTCTCTTACATTACAAATGAAGTGTTGTCTTCTCCTTTCTATGCCGACTTTGTGGTTGATGGAGATAGTTCAGGGGTATTGACGGTAAGTGTAGGACCTTCGAGTAAGAGTTTTCCATATGCAGTCGATGGTATTCTGAATGGGGTTGAGATCATGAAGTTGAACAATTCAATGGGTAGTCTTGATGGAGAGGTTTCAGTGGAACAAGTTTTGAAGAATTGGCCAAGAGGAAATATTGGTGTTTCAGTTGCTTTGTTTGCTTCTGTGTGCTTGTTACTAACTGCATCACTGCTTATGCATAGGAGAAGGGTTGGAGTAAAGGACTCTGTGGCATGGTCACCATTACCAATGGATATCTCTAAAGGTAATCTGAAGTCCAACAATCAATTTTCATGTGGTAAAGTGGAATGCTCTTAAAGAATTATTAAGATCTTGTAACATATATCTCAGATATTTTATAGAAGGGTACTAGAGATACCTTTAGTACTAGTATAATCAAAGATTGTCATAAATGTAAATTGAAGCTTCAATAAAGCTTCTTATGTGGAGAGTGCTGTATTTTTCTTTTTAAATACATTGTATTATGTTGGCTGTATTAACACGATGTGGTTTAATCCTAAAATATGTTTTCCTATCTTTTCATGTTCGTTATGTATTGATGTTCTTTTAGGTGATTCTGCAACAGTTAGGAAATAGCTATGCCTATGAGCATATGTAACTTATAAATTTAGATATCATCATATCATTTTGTTGTATGTTTGAGCTGAACATACCTTTGTTTACTTATGTACCACTAGATAAACAAAGTAGCTGTTTGAAATCCTTCTTTCTTTTCAGAGTAGTACAGTGAAGCTTTACATTTCTTGGTGTCCTGCCAAATATCCTAGAATATAGTTGGAAGAGGAAGGAGGAAAATTTTCCTTTCCTGAATTAAGCATTCTTCTTGGGGGCTAGAAATTCTGAAGAAGTTGAGGTTTCAACCATATTACCATAGTAGAAGGCTAAAAATATGACTTTATTGATCTTCATTTTCCCTTTCCTTTGGAAATCTGGGTTTGTAAGTTCAGCAAGGTCTCTTGAATTTTGCTTAGTCAACTTGGCCAGAGTTGGTTGTTTCAAGGGAAAGGCAATCAAATTGGATTTTGTAGGTCAAAGTGCCAAGTACTTTGACCGCAGCAAATAAAGTCTCATTTGGTTTTTTGAGTTTGCATTGTTTGAGAAGCATTGGGTTTGCTGTGCATGCTTGAGAAGCTTTACATTTCTCGGTGTCCTGCCAAATATCCTAGAATATAGTTGGAAGAGGAAGGAGGAAAATTTTCCTTTCCTGAATTAAGCATTCTTCTTGAGGGCTAGAAATTCTGAAGAAGTTGAGGTTTCAACCATATTACCATAGTAGAAGGCTAAAAATAAGATTTTATTGATCTTCATTTTCCCTTTCCTTTGGAAATCTGGGTTTGTAAGTTCAGCAAGGTCTCTTGAATTTTGCTTAGTCAACTTGGCCAGAGTTGGTTGTTTCAAGAGAAAGACAATCAAATTGGATTTTGTAGGTCAAAGTGCCAAGTACTTTGACTGCAGCAAATAAAGTCTCAGTTGGTTTTCTGAGTTTGCATTGTTTGAGAAGCATTGGGTTTGCTGTGCATGCTTGAGAAGCTTTACATTTCTCGGTGTCCTGCCAAATATCCTAGAATATAGTTGGAAGAGGAAGGAGGAAAATTTTCCTTTCCTGAATTAAGCATTCTTCTTGAGGGCTAGAAATTCTGAAGAAGTTGAGGTTTCAACCATATTACCATAGTCGAAGGCTAAAAATAAGATTTTATTGATCTTCATTTTCCCTTTCCTTTGGAAATCTGGGTTTGTAAGTTCAGCAAGGTCTCTTGAATTTTGCTTAGTCAACTTGGCCAGAGTTGGTTGTTTCAAGGGAAAGGCAATCAAATTGGATTTTGTAGGTCAAAGTGCCAAGTACTTTGACCGCAGCAAATAAAGTCTCATTTGGTTTTTTGAGTTTGCATTGTTTGAGAAGCATTGGGTTTGCTGTGCATGCTTGAGAAGCTTTACATTTCTCGGTGTCCTGCCAAATATCCTAGAATATAGTTGGAAGAGGAAGGAGGAAAATTTTCCTTTCCTGAATTAAGCATTCTTCTTGAGGGCTAGAAATTCTGAAGAAGTTGAGGTTTCAACCATATTACCATAGTAGAAGGCTAAAAATAAGATTTTATTGATCTTCATTTTCCCTTTCCTTTGGAAATCTGGGTTTGTAAGTTCAGCAAGGTCTCTTGAATTTTGCTTAGTCAACTTGGCCAGAGTTGGTTGTTTCAAGAGAAAGACAATCAAATTGGATTTTGTAGGTCAAAGTGCCAAGTACTTTGACTGCAGCAAATAAAGTCTCAGTTGGTTTTCTGAGTTTGCATTGTTTGAGAAGCATTGGGTTTGCTGTGCATGCTTGAGAAGCTTTACATTTCTCGGTGTCCTGCCAAATATCCTAGAATATAGTTGGAAGAGGAAGGAGGAAAATTTTCCTTTCCTGAATTAAGCATTCTTCTTGAGGGCTAGAAATTCTGAAGAAGTTGAGGTTTCAACCATATTACCATAGTCGAAGGCTAAAAATAAGATTTTATTGATCTTCATTTTCCCTTTCCTTTGGAAATCTGGGTTTGTAAGTTCAGCAAGGTCTCTTGAATTTTGCTTAGTCAACTTGGCCAGAGTTGGTTGTTTCAAGGGAAAGGCAATCAAATTGGATTTTGTAGGTCAAAGTGCCAAGTACTTTGACCGCAGCAAATAAAGTCTCATTTGGTTTTTTGAGTTTGCATTGTTTGAGAAGCATTGGGTTTGCTGTGCATGCTTGAGAAGCTTTACATTTCTCGGTGTCCTGCCAAATATCCTAGAATATAGTTGGAAGAGGAAGGAGGAAAATTTTCCTTTCCTGAATTAAGCATTCTTCTTGAGGGCTAGAAATTCTGAAGAAGTTGAGGTTTCAACCATATTACCATAGTAGAAGGCTAAAAATAAGATTTTATTGATCTTCATTTTCCCTTTCCTTTGGAAATCTGGGTTTGTAAGTTCAGCAAGGTCTCTTGAATTTTGCTTAGTCAACTTGGCCAGAGTTGGTTGTTTCAAGAGAAAGACAATCAAATTGGATTTTGTAGGTCAAAGTGCCAAGTACTTTGACTGCAGCAAATAAAGTCTCAGTTGGTTTTCTGAGTTTGCATTGTTTGAGAAGCATTGGGTTTGCTGTGCATGCTTGAGAAGCTTTACATTTCTCGGTGTCCTGCCAAATATCCTAGAATATAGTTGGAAGAGGAAGGAGGAAAATTTTCCTTTCCTGAATTAAGCATTCTTCTTGAGGGCTAGAAATTCTGAAGAAGTTGAGGTTTCAACCATATTACCATAGTCGAAGGCTAAAAATAAGATTTTATTGATCTTCATTTTCCCTTTCCTTTGGAAATCTGGGTTTGTAAGTTCAGCAAGGTCTCTTGAATTTTGCTTAGTCAACTTGGCCAGAGTTGGTTGTTTCAAGGGAAAGGCAATCAAATTGGATTTTGTAGGTCAAAGTGCCAAGTACTTTGACCGCAGCAAATAAAGTCTCATTTGGTTTTTTGAGTTTGCATTGTTTGAGAAGCATTGGGTTTGCTGTGCATGCTTGAGAAGCTTTACATTTCTCGGTGTCCTGCCAAATATCCTAGAATATAGTTGGAAGAGGAAGGAGGAAAATTTTCCTTTCCTGAATTAAGCATTCTTCTTGAGGGCTAGAAATTCTGAAGAAGTTGAGGTTTCAACCATATTACCATAGTAGAAGGCTAAAAATAAGATTTTATTGATCTTCATTTTCCCTTTCCTTTGGAAATCTGGGTTTGTAAGTTCAGCAAGGTCTCTTGAATTTTGCTTAGTCAACTTGGCCAGAGTTGGTTGTTTCAAGAGAAAGACAATCAAATTGGATTTTGTAGGTCAAAGTGCCAAGTACTTTGACTGCAGCAAATAAAGTCTCAGTTGGTTTTCTGAGTTTGCATTGTTTGAGAAGCATTGGGTTTGCTGTGCATGCTTGAGAAGCTTTACATTTCTCGGTGTCCTGCCAAATATCCTAGAATATAGTTGGAAGAGGAAGGAGGAAAATTTTCCTTTCCTGAATTAAGCATTCTTCTTGAGGGCTAGAAATTCTGAAGAAGTTGAGGTTTCAACCATATTACCATAGTCGAAGGCTAAAAATAAGATTTTATTGATCTTCATTTTCCCTTTCCTTTGGAAATCTGGGTTTGTAAGTTCAGCAAGGTCTCTTGAATTTTGCTTAGTCAACTTGGCCAGAGTTGGTTGTTTCAAGAGAAAGACAATCAAATTGGATTTTGTAGGTCAAAGTGCCAAGTACTTTGACTGCAGCAAATAAAGTCTCAGTTGGTTTTCTGAGTTTGCATTGTTTGAGAAGCATTGGGTTTGCTGTGCATGCTTGAGAAGCTTTACATTTCTCGGTGTCCTGCCAAATATCCTAGAATATAGTTGGAAGAGGAAGGAGGAAAATTTTCCTTTCCTGAATTAAGCATTCTTCTTGAGGGCTAGAAATTCTGAAGAAGTTGAGGTTTCAACCATATTACCATAGTCGAAGGCTAAAAATAAGATTTTATTGATCTTCATTTTCCCTTTCCTTTGGAAATCTGGGTTTGTAAGTTCAGCAAGGTCTCTTGAATTTTGCTTAGTCAACTTGGCCAGAGTTGGTTGTTTCAAGGGAAAGGCAATCAAATTGGATTTTGTAGGTCAAAGTGCCAAGTACTTTGACCGCAGCAAATAAAGTCTCATTTGGTTTTTTGAGTTTGCATTGTTTGAGAAGCATTGGGTTTGCTGTGCATGCTTGAGAAGCTTTACATTTCTCGGTGTCCTGCCAAATATCCTAGAATATAGTTGGAAGAGGAAGGAGGAAAATTTTCCTTTCCTGAATTAAGCATTCTTCTTGAGGGCTAGAAATTCTGAAGAAGTTGAGGTTTCAACCATATTACCATAGTAGAAGGCTAAAAATAAGATTTTATTGATCTTCATTTTCCCTTTCCTTTGGAAATCTGGGTTTGTAAGTTCAGCAAGGTCTCTTGAATTTTGCTTAGTCAACTTGGCCAGAGTTGGTTGTTTCAAGAGAAAGACAATCAAATTGGATTTTGTAGGTCAAAGTGCCAAGTACTTTGACTGCAGCAAATAAAGTCTCAGTTGGTTTTCTGAGTTTGCATTGTTTGAGAAGCATTGGGTTTGCTGTGCATGCTTGAGAAGCTTTACATTTCTCGGTGTCCTGCCAAATATCCTAGAATATAGTTGGAAGAGGAAGGAGGAAAATTTTCCTTTCCTGAATTAAGCATTCTTCTTGAGGGCTAGAAATTCTGAAGAAGTTGAGGTTTCAACCATATTACCATAGTCGAAGGCTAAAAATAAGATTTTATTGATCTTCATTTTCCCTTTCCTTTGGAAATCTGGGTTTGTAAGTTCAGCAAGGTCTCTTGAATTTTGCTTAGTCAACTTGGCCAGAGTTGGTTGTTTCAAGGGAAAGGCAATCAAATTGGATTTTGTAGGTCAAAGTGCCAAGTACTTTGACCGCAGCAAATAAAGTCTCATTTGGTTTTTTGAGTTTGCATTGTTTGAGAAGCATTGGGTTTGCTGTGCATGCTTGAGAAGCTTTACATTTCTCGGTGTCCTGCCAAATATCCTAGAATATAGTTGGAAGAGGAAGGAGGAAAATTTTCCTTTCCTGAATTAAGCATTCTTCTTGAGGGCTAGAAATTCTGAAGAAGTTGAGGTTTCAACCATATTACCATAGTAGAAGGCTAAAAATAAGATTTTATTGATCTTCATTTTCCCTTTCCTTTGGAAATCTGGGTTTGTAAGTTCAGCAAGGTCTCTTGAATTTTGCTTAGTCAACTTGGCCAGAGTTGGTTGTTTCAAGAGAAAGACAATCAAATTGGATTTTGTAGGTCAAAGTGCCAAGTACTTTGACTGCAGCAAATAAAGTCTCAGTTGGTTTTCTGAGTTTGCATTGTTTGAGAAGCATTGGGTTTGCTGTGCATGCTTGAGAAGCTTTACATTTCTCGGTGTCCTGCCAAATATCCTAGAATATAGTTGGAAGAGGAAGGAGGAAAATTTTCCTTTCCTGAATTAAGCATTCTTCTTGAGGGCTAGAAATTCTGAAGAAGTTGAGGTTTCAACCATATTACCATAGTCGAAGGCTAAAAATAAGATTTTATTGATCTTCATTTTCCCTTTCCTTTGGAAATCTGGGTTTGTAAGTTCAGCAAGGTCTCTTGAATTTTGCTTAGTCAACTTGGCCAGAGTTGGTTGTTTCAAGGGAAAGGCAATCAAATTGGATTTTGTAGGTCAAAGTGCCAAGTACTTTGACCGCAGCAAATAAAGTCTCATTTGGTTTTTTGAGTTTGCATTGTTTGAGAAGCATTGGGTTTGCTGTGCATGCTTGAGAAGCTTTACATTTCTCGGTGTCCTGCCAAATATCCTAGAATATAGTTGGAAGAGGAAGGAGGAAAATTTTCCTTTCCTGAATTAAGCATTCTTCTTGAGGGCTAGAAATTCTGAAGAAGTTGAGGTTTCAACCATATTACCATAGTAGAAGGCTAAAAATAAGATTTTATTGATCTTCATTTTCCCTTTCCTTTGGAAATCTGGGTTTGTAAGTTCAGCAAGGTCTCTTGAATTTTGCTTAGTCAACTTGGCCAGAGTTGGTTGTTTCAAGAGAAAGACAATCAAATTGGATTTTGTAGGTCAAAGTGCCAAGTACTTTGACTGCAGCAAATAAAGTCTCAGTTGGTTTTCTGAGTTTGCATTGTTTGAGAAGCATTGGGTTTGCTGTGCATGCTTGAGAAGCTTTACATTTCTCGGTGTCCTGCCAAATATCCTAGAATATAGTTGGAAGAGGAAGGAGGAAAATTTTCCTTTCCTGAATTAAGCATTCTTCTTGAGGGCTAGAAATTCTGAAGAAGTTGAGGTTTCAACCATATTACCATAGTCGAAGGCTAAAAATAAGATTTTATTGATCTTCATTTTCCCTTTCCTTTGGAAATCTGGGTTTGTAAGTTCAGCAAGGTCTCTTGAATTTTGCTTAGTCAACTTGGCCAGAGTTGGTTGTTTCAAGGGAAAGGCAATCAAATTGGATTTTGTAGGTCAAAGTGCCAAGTACTTTGACCGCAGCAAATAAAGTCTCATTTGGTTTTTTGAGTTTGCATTGTTTGAGAAGCATTGGGTTTGCTGTGCATGCTTGAGAAGCTTTACATTTCTCGGTGTCCTGCCAAATATCCTAGAATATAGTTGGAAGAGGAAGGAGGAAAATTTTCCTTTCCTGAATTAAGCATTCTTCTTGAGGGCTAGAAATTCTGAAGAAGTTGAGGTTTCAACCATATTACCATAGTAGAAGGCTAAAAATAAGATTTTATTGATCTTCATTTTCCCTTTCCTTTGGAAATCTGGGTTTGTAAGTTCAGCAAGGTCTCTTGAATTTTGCTTAGTCAACTTGGCCAGAGTTGGTTGTTTCAAGAGAAAGACAATCAAATTGGATTTTGTAGGTCAAAGTGCCAAGTACTTTGACTGCAGCAAATAAAGTCTCAGTTGGTTTTCTGAGTTTGCATTGTTTGAGAAGCATTGGGTTTGCTGTGCATGCTTGAGAAGCTTTACATTTCTCGGTGTCCTGCCAAATATCCTAGAATATAGTTGGAAGAGGAAGGAGGAAAATTTTCCTTTCCTGAATTAAGCATTCTTCTTGAGGGCTAGAAATTCTGAAGAAGTTGAGGTTTCAACCATATTACCATAGTCGAAGGCTAAAAATAAGATTTTATTGATCTTCATTTTCCCTTTCCTTTGGAAATCTGGGTTTGTAAGTTCAGCAAGGTCTCTTGAATTTTGCTTAGTCAACTTGGCCAGAGTTGGTTGTTTCAAGGGAAAGGCAAGCAAATTGGATTTTGTAGGTCAAAGTGCCAAGTACTTTGACCACAGCAAATAAAGTCTCATTTGGTTTTTTGAGTTTGCATTGTTTGAGAAGCATTGGGTTTGCTGTGCATGCTTGAGAAGCTTTACATTTCTCGGTGTCCTGCCAAATATCCTAGAATATAGTTGGAAGAGGAAGGAGGAAAATTTTCCTTTCCTGAATTAAGCATTCTTCTTGAGGGCTAGAAATTCTGAAGAAGTTGAGGTTTCAACCATATTACCATAGTAGAAGGCTAAAAATAAGATTTTATTGATCTTCATTTTCCCTTTCCTTTGGAAATCTGGGTTTGTAAGTTCAGCAAGGTCTCTTGAATTTTGCTTAGTCAACTTGGCCAGTGTTGGTTGTTTCAAGAGAAAGACAATCAAATTGGATTTTGTAGGTCAAAGTGCCAAGTACTTTGACTGCAGCAAATAAAGTCTCAGTTGGTTTTCTGAGTTTGCATTGTTTGAGAAGCATTGGGTTTGCTGTGCATGCTTGAGAAGCTTTACATTTCTCGGTGTCCTGCCAAATATCCTAGAATATAGTTGGAAGAGGAAGGAGGAAAATTTTCCTTTCCTGAATTAAGCATTCTTCTTGAGGGCTAGAAATTCTGAAGAAGTTGAGGTTTCAACCATATTACCATAGTAGAAGGCTAAAAATAAGATTTTATTGATCTTCATTTTCCCTTTCCTTTGGAAATCTGGGTTTGTAAGTTCAGCAAGGTCTCTTGAATTTTGCTTAGTCAACTTGGCCAGAGTTGGTTGTTTCAAGGGAAAGGCAATCAAATTGGATTTTGTAGGTCAAAGTGCCAAGTACTTTGACCGCAGCAAATAAAGTCTCATTTGGTTTTTTGAGTTTGCATTGTTTGAGAAGCATTGGGTTTGCTGTGCATGCTTGAGAAGCTTTACATTTCTCGGTGTCCTGCCAAATATCCTAGAATATAGTTGGAAGAGGAAGGAGGAAAATTTTCCTTTCCTGAATTAAGCATTCTTCTTGAGGGCTAGAAATTCTGAAGAAGTTGAGGTTTCAACCATATTACCATAGTAGAAGGCTAAAAATAAGATTTTATTGATCTTCATTTTCCCTTTCCTTTGGAAATCTGGGTTTAAGTTCAGCAAGGTCTCTTGAATTTTGCTTAGTCAACTTGGCCAGAGTTGGTTGTTTCAAGAGAAAGACAATCAAATTGGATTTTGTAGGTCAAAGTGCCAAGTACTTTGACTGCAGCAAATAAAGTCTCAGTTGGTTTTCTGAGTTTGCATTGTTTGAGAAGCATTGGGTTTGCTGTGCATGCTTGAGAAGCTTTACATTTCTCGGTGTCCTGCCAAATATCCTAGAATATAGTTGGAAGAGGAAGGAGGAAAATTTTCCTTTCCTGAATTAAGCATTCTTCTTGAGGGCTAGAAATTCTGAAGAAGTTGAGGTTTCAACCATATTACCATAGTAGAAGGCTAAAAATAAGATTTTATTGATCTTCATTTTCCCTTTCCTTTGGAAATCTGGGTTTGTAAGTTCAGCAAGGTCTCTTGAATTTTGCTTAGTCAACTTGGCCAGAGTTGGTTGTTTCAAGAGAAAGACAATCAAATTGGATTTTGTAGGTCAAAGTGCCAAGTACTTTGACTGCAGCAAATAAAGTCTCAGTTGGTTTTCTGAGTTTGCATTGTTTGAGAAGCATTGGGTTTGCTGTGCATGCTTGAGAAGCTTTACATTTCTCGGTGTCCTGCCAAATATCCTAGAATATAGTTGGAAGAGGAAGGAGGAAAATTTTCCTTTCCTGAATTAAGCATTCTTCTTGAGGGCTAGAAATTCTGAAGAAGTTGAGGTTTCAACCATATTACCATAGTCGAAGGCTAAAAATAAGATTTTATTGATCTTCATTTTCCCTTTCCTTTGGAAATCTGGGTTTGTAAGTTCAGCAAGGTCTCTTGAATTTTGCTTAGTCAACTTGGCCAGAGTTGGTTGTTTCAAGGGAAAGGCAAGCAAATTGGATTTTGTAGGTCAAAGTGCCAAGTACTTTGACCACAGCAAATAAAGTCTCATTTGGTTTTTTGAGTTTGCATTGTTTGAGAAGCATTGGGTTTGCTGTGCATGCTTGAGAAGCTTTACATTTCTCGGTGTCCTGCCAAATATCCTAGAATATAGTTGGAAGAGGAAGGAGGAAAATTTTCCTTTCCTGAATTAAGCATTCTTCTTGAGGGCTAGAAATTCTGAAGAAGTTGAGGTTTCAACCATATTACCATAGTAGAAGGCTAAAAATAAGATTTTATTGATCTTCATTTTCCCTTTCCTTTGGAAATCTGGGTTTGTAAGTTCAGCAAGGTCTCTTGAATTTTGCTTAGTCAACTTGGCCAGTGTTGGTTGTTTCAAGAGAAAGACAATCAAATTGGATTTTGTAGGTCAAAGTGCCAAGTACTTTGACTGCAGCAAATAAAGTCTCAGTTGGTTTTCTGAGTTTGCATTGTTTGAGAAGCATTGGGTTTGCTGTGCATGCTTGAGAAGCTTTACATTTCTCGGTGTCCTGCCAAATATCCTAGAATATAGTTGGAAGAGGAAGGAGGAAAATTTTCCTTTCCTGAATTAAGCATTCTTCTTGAGGGCTAGAAATTCTGAAGAAGTTGAGGTTTCAACCATATTACCATAGTAGAAGGCTAAAAATAAGATTTTATTGATCTTCATTTTCCCTTTCCTTTGGAAATCTGGGTTTGTAAGTTCAGCAAGGTCTCTTGAATTTTGCTTAGTCAACTTGGCCAGAGTTGGTTGTTTCAAGGGAAAGGCAATCAAATTGGATTTTGTAGGTCAAAGTGCCAAGTACTTTGACCGCAGCAAATAAAGTCTCATTTGGTTTTTTGAGTTTGCATTGTTTGAGAAGCATTGGGTTTGCTGTGCATGCTTGAGAAGCTTTACATTTCTCGGTGTCCTGCCAAATATCCTAGAATATAGTTGGAAGAGGAAGGAGGAAAATTTTCCTTTCCTGAATTAAGCATTCTTCTTGAGGGCTAGAAATTCTGAAGAAGTTGAGGTTTCAACCATATTACCATAGTAGAAGGCTAAAAATAAGATTTTATTGATCTTCATTTTCCCTTTCCTTTGGAAATCTGGGTTTAAGTTCAGCAAGGTCTCTTGAATTTTGCTTAGTCAACTTGGCCAGAGTTGGTTGTTTCAAGAGAAAGACAATCAAATTGGATTTTGTAGGTCAAAGTGCCAAGTACTTTGACTGCAGCAAATAAAGTCTCAGTTGGTTTTCTGAGTTTGCATTGTTTGAGAAGCATTGGGTTTGCTGTGCATGCTTGAGAAGCTTTACATTTCTCGGTGTCCTGCCAAATATCCTAGAATATAGTTGGAAGAGGAAGGAGGAAAATTTTCCTTTCCTGAATTAAGCATTCTTCTTGAGGGCTAGAAATTCTGAAGAAGTTGAGGTTTCAACCATATTACCATAGTCGAAGGCTAAAAATAAGATTTTATTGATCTTCATTTTCCCTTTCCTTTGGAAATCTGGGTTTGTAAGTTCAGCAAGGTCTCTTGAATTTTGCTTAGTCAACTTGGCCAGAGTTGGTTGTTTCAAGGGAAAGGCAAGCAAATTGGATTTTGTAGGTCAAAGTGCCAAGTACTTTGACCGCAGCAAATAAAGTCTCATTTGGTTTTTTGAGTTTGCATTGTTTGAGAAGCATTGGGTTTGCTGTGCATGCTTGAGAAGCTTTCTCGGTGTCCTGCCAAATATCCTAGAATATAGTTGGAAGAGGAAGGAGGAAAATTTTCCTTTCCTGAATTAAGCATTCTTCTTGAGGGCTAGAAATTCTGAAGAAGTTGAGGTTTCAACCATATTACCATAGTAGAAGGCTAAAAATAAGATTTTATTGATCTTCATTTTCCCTTTCCTTTGGAAATCTGGGTTTGTAAGTTCAGCAAGGTCTCTTGAATTTTGCTTAGTCAACTTGACCAGAGTTGGTTGTTTCAAGAGAAAGACAATCAAATTGGATTTTGTAGGTCAAAGTGCCAAGTACTTTGACTGCAGCAAATAAAGTCTCAGTTGGTTTTCTGAGTTTGCATTGTTTGAGAAGCATTGGGTTTGCTGTGCATGCTTGAGAAGCTTTACATTTCTCGGTGTCCTGCCAAATATCCTAGAATATAGTTGGAAGAGGAAGGAGGAAAATTTTCCTTTCCTGAATTAAGCATTCTTCTTGAGGGCTAGAAATTCTGAAGAAGTTGAGGTTTCAACCATATTACCATAGTCGAAGGCTAAAAATAAGATTTTATTGATCTTCATTTTCCCTTTCCTTTGGAAATCTGGGTTTGTAAGTTCAGCAAGGTCTCTTGAATTTTGCTTAGTCAACTTGTTCAGAGTTGGTTGTTTCAAGGGAAAGGCAATCAAATTGGATTTTGTAGGTCAAAGTGCCAAGTACTTTGACCGCAGCAAATAAAGTCTCATTTGGTTTTTTGAGTTTGCATTGTTTGAGAAGCATTGGGTTTGTTGTGCATGCTTGAGAAGCTTTACATTTCTCGGTGTCCTGCCAAATATCCTAGAATATAGTTGGAAGAGGAAGGAGGAAAATTTTCCTTTCCTGAATTAAGCATTCTTCTTGAGGGCTAGAAATTCTGAAGAAGTTGAGGTTTCAACCATATTACCATAGTAGAAGGCTAAAAATAAGATTTTATTGATCTTCATTTTCCCTTTCCTTTGGAAATCTGGGTTTGTAAGTTCAGCAAGGTCTCTTGAATTTTGCTTAGTCAACTTGGCCAGAGTTGGTTGTTTCAAGAGAAAGACAATCAAATTGGATTTTGTAGGTCAAAGTGCCAAGTACTTTGACTGCAGCAAATAAAGTCTCAGTTGGTTTTCTGAGTTTGCATTGTTTGAGAAGCTTTACATTTCTCGGTGTCCTGCCTAATATCCTAGAATATAGTTGGAAGAGGAAGGAGGAAAATTTTCCTTTCCTGAATTAAGCATTCTTCTTGAGGGCTAGAAATTCTGAAGAAGTTGAGGTTTCAACCATATTACCATAGTCGAAGGCTAAAAATAAGATTTTATTGATCTTCATTTTCCCTTTCCTTTGGAAATCTGTGTTTGTAAGTTCAGCAAGGTCTCTTGAATTTTGCTTAGTCAACTTGGCCAGAGTTGGTTGTTTCAAGAGAAAGACAATCAAATTGGATTTTGTAGGTCAAAGTGCCAAGTACTTTGACTGCAGCAAATAAAGTCTCAGTTGGTTTTCTGAGTTTGCATTGTTTGAGAAGCATTGGGTTTGCTGTGCATGCTTAAGAACATAAAATTAAAACTAACAGGTTCTTTAGTTTGCAGTTGTCGGGTTTCATATTAGTGGCTTATGCATTCTTTCAAATTTTGGTTAGGATAGCTTGAAATTCTTCGATTACTTTTTATGAGAATGTGATAAGAGTTGTTAAATTATTTTGTCATTCATTTCCACATGGTCTTACACTTCTCTATTGTGATTTGATCTTTGCTTAATAGGTGTTATGAACTCCTTGCCATTTCCTCTCAAATCCTAATTATTTGGTCATCCACTATAATTACATCTTAATAGTTTAGCAACTACCACGCTCAATCAATCACACTCAAAAGTCTGAACTGCATCCCTATCTTCTCTGTTCACTGTCTTGGACATTTTCTCCCATCAGTCATCTTCGTATCTCAGGAGTCAGGACTCAATTTCTGTGGGCATTACCCCTTTTCATGGTGGCTTACTACCTTTCTTGCCCAGGTTGCCGTAGAGTTCCATTCTCTTTTAGTATTGCCCAATTAACTTCTGTGGGCATTACCCCTTTCTTCATGGTGGCTTCCCTATCTTTCTTGCCCAGATTGCCGTAGAAGGTCCATTCTCTTTTAGTATTGTCCACTCCTGTGGGCATTACCCCTTTCTTCATGGTGGCTTCCCTATGTTTCTTGCCCAGGCTGCTGTAGTGTTACATTCTCCTTTAGTATTGTGCAGAGCCAGAGATTCATTTTAGAGTGGCAGACAGCAGGAGATTTGGCAAAATTCAATGAAAGTATAGAATTTAGCTCAACAGGAAGCACTTTTAACCTCAACAATGGAGTCCATGTTTCGACCCCTCTCCCCTTTGAAGTGTTTCACAGCCTTATATGGCCGTGGCTCAGTCCTGTGTCTGTACATCCAAAGGTCAGTTCTTATCATCTAATCAGGACCTTCTGTGAGGTATATATATGAGTTTCATGAAGAAGCCAAAAAGAACTGCAAGCAAAAGTATGTAGACCTAGGAAAACCATGGAACTTTTTCCCTGGGTTTCCTAAGAAAAACCATGAATAACACTAAATTGCCCTCAGAGATAAAACCCTTTTAACAAAGGATTTAGGCTTGGGTCTAGGATGATTTAGGGTTTTAAAATATTTCAAATGACTTGAGGGTCTATGGGGAGAAGAAAGAGTTGATGGTTGCGATGGGTATGTGAATTTTTAATTTCTTTTGATTTTTAGTTAATTACTCTAATTAGCATATTAAGAGTGAGTTTTATAATGATTTTAGTAAATATTTTTAACATTTTTTAATATTTGAAAGATAAAAAATTTTAAATATTAAAAATATTAGAATCGTTTTTTAGAATCTGAGAAAAATACTCTAAAAATGTGTTTGATGATGATTTTAGAAATTGTATTCGGTTTTTCTAATACTTGAAATTTTGTATTTTATAAATATTAAAGCGGTAAAAAACACTTTATGAATTACTCTCAAATACATTAAATTATTTGTCCTTTGATACACATTTTCTTTTCTATTTTTAAAAGCAATTATTTTTAAAAGTGGATAAGTATTAATTTTTTATTACTTATCTTTAAAAATACTAATTTTTAATAATTATTTTTAAAAAATGAGATATTAAATTTTATTTTTACAATTTCAGATTTTAAAATTTTTAATAATAATTTGTAATTACTAAAAATTATTATATAATATATTATTAAAAAGAACTAAGAGTGCAATTAATAATGTTTTTATTTAAATTAGTTTAAGTGAAAGTGTTTTTGATAAATAAATTTTAAATTTTAAAAAAATAAATTTTAAATTTTATCAATCGATTTTTCATATTAAAAATATTTTATAAAAATACTCTCAGTCATATTCAAAATAATTCTCAATACTTGAAAGTTCGATGATAAATAAATAAATAAAAAGATAATTATATAAGAAATCAATTAAATAAATATATACTATCTCTTAGGATAAATAACAGAATGTTATAAAACACTTGAGAATCAAGATAATATTTTCTCTTGGAGTTATTCATAGATATCTGATTATGGAGATTCTCTTTATAGAATATGATTTTGATTTCCATTTCCTCTATTTTAATTACTTTATTTAATAAAACCGCGCATTATCACTGCGATTATCTGAGAGGCGGCGGCCGACACAAGCTGCAGCGGACCGCGGACGACGGTCATTTCTTTCTTGATTGCAATTTGCAGGTCAACGAGGTATTTCGTTTTTAAACTGGTTGCTTCCCATTTCGAATATTGATTGAATTCATTTGCCATAATCAGCAAAAAAAAAAATCATGATATTATTTGACAAAATATTTAGAGTCGGTAAGAAGCGATATGTTTTTATTAATTCATAAATGATTATTTATAGTTTAAAATTAATACATATATGGTAATAGTACAATCACAGTGATAGTACTATCATCTACAAACTATCATAAATATTTAGAGTGTGTTTAGTAGTAATTTTAGAAAGTGTTTATAATATTTTTAATACTTGAAAAATAAAAAATTTCATATATTAGAAAGTTTAAAAATATTTTTTAAAATCAATATCAAACGCACTCTTATAATGTTTACTCTAGAATGATAATCATTTTCTTAGTATATTTCACAAAAACCTCTTTTGAATGTCTCACTAGAAAAAAAAACCGTTGTGGAAAAACCCTTGGTAAGAAAAATACAATATTATTTTGGACTACTATGGTTGCCTTGTTAAAAGCGTTATCAGTAAAGTCCAATGAGACAAAACCCCAATGAAAAGAAAAAAAAATTGAGTGTTGTAACATTCTTATTTATCTTTATCTGTTCCCCAAAATGTTGAGGTAATTACACTTTTTATACTAACTCAACATAAAGACTTTTGAGTCACCCATCACAATGTTATGTTTGAACTTCTTGAATATTATAGTTGATAATGTTTTGATGAATAGGTTTGCTAACTTGTTGTACATTAATTTTACTGCTTTTTTGAAGCTTATGGTGTAAAAGAACCCGAGAGACATATGTTTAATTCTATACATTTAATGTATCATTTTTTAATTTGTACGATGCATGTAACATTATATTGATGTAGCATTATCAAATTATTTTTAATAAAAGATAGTCCACATGATTCTCGAATATATTGGATTAAAAATCTGAACTATAACATTCTCGACTTTATAAATTATATATATTTTTTAATAATTTGAAGAAGTAGTTACCATTGCCCCTTTCAATATGATCAATTTTGGAATGTGATAACTTGGTATACAGGACAAATTACTGGTACTTAATCATTTTTCTTGGACTCTAATATCTTCGAGTTGGTGTAGAATTATATCTTTCTACTAAATTCATGGAAATCGATATATTTACTCTTGTACAATTTACCAAATGCATCAATTCACCAATTATATAATTAAAATATCAACAATTATGAACATCTAACTTGATTATATAAAATATGATTTGCATAGTTTTTTACTATGAGATGAAATAATAAAAATAAAATGCAAAAGCATATCACTTTTAATATATCTTTTGAAATAAGAACACTTAAAGAAAATAAGACTACATATTCATAAAAAATTTTGTAAATAATGTTATAAAATAAATATAAAAATTAAAGGGAAAAAATGATAGGTGAGGTTATGTAGGCTTTTTTTATTAACTCATAAATACTTATTTAAGGGCTAGGCTTAATTCCATTATGCTAAGGTATGTAATGTTGATATTTATATAAAAAATTCTTAAATACTTATTTATAGATTAAGAATAAGTAAATAAGGGAGAAAGAAACTAAACATATATGCCTACATACCTCTAGCAGATATTTGTGTTTTATTTTTCATAATAATATGGAGATAATTTTGCTTATATAAATATATATAATACATTTATACTAATTATGTAAATGTCATATTTTTTAGCTTATTACATATTTATTACAATGCTTATTATATATGATTAGAATCCATAAAACATATCAAATTTCTTTTTAAAAAAATTAATTTCTTTATAAATATTCTGTTTAATTTTGTTAAATTTATCGTTACCTTATTAATACAGTGATACTGCCACGCACACACTTGGGCACACTTCAAGCACACTCAAGCCCATGAATCCACGTGCCTCACACAAACCTACCTTTGGGCGCTCCTAGGGCACCCAAAAACTCCAAAACTATGTCCCAGGTATTGTCATTTTCAGGGGCAATACCGTCTTTTCAGATCAATGGTGCCCGGAGGATAAGAAATTTAAGGCGCGCCTCGGCGAATGGAAAATTCGATAAGTTTTTTCCATTTATTTTGTGGCTGGAATTTATTTAAATTCTACTCGATCTATGATGGAATGATGACGTGCCTGACCCATGTGACTGGAGCAAAGTAGACCGTCCACGTGTCACGACTGACTTCATCGTTGACCGCTAAACACTGTCAACCTGCCAACACCAATACATAGATGCCCCTGTTTTTATTATTATTATTATTTTTATACTTTCCTCTTGAATGCTACTGTACCTTCTATAAATATGGCCATCCCATTCGCACAGAGTGAGAGAGTAATAGAGTGAGAGAGAGAGAGAAAGGTGATGGATCCAACGGTGAAGAAGCAGTCATCTTCCTCTGATGGAACGATCAGAGCCGTAAGAGCAGCCATTAGACTGCTTGCCTTGATGATCTTCCTGGGTATTCTTGTGTTGTTCGTGATGATGCCCACTAATACTTACAAGAAAAAATGGTTCGTTCAAGTCGTGGCAACAACTGATTCCACGTATTTTGGACGACAAGGTTTGATTCTTATACCGATGAAGTTTAACTCTGTTAGTCTAACCTTTATTTTTTCGAATAAAATCTCTATATTTGATGTTTGCAGGTGCCACCATCCTGATTTATACATTTCCAGTACTATTTTCTGCTGTCCTGGGCTGTGCGTATCTCCATTTGGGAAAGAAACTGAATAATAATAAATCTAAAAGGTGATTCCACAGTGATTTTTCTTCTTAATCAACCATATTTTTTTCCCTTTTGGGATGATAAGATAGGATCATTTTGAATCAACAGCAGCCCAAAAGATCGGCTGGCCGTATTGAAGCGGCCTGTCCTCGTGAAAGGCCCTCTGGGGATTGTTTCAATGATAGAGATGCTCTTCTTAGTGATGTTCATTGCACTACTTGTTTGGTCGATTTATACTTATCTCCGCACTGGGTTTCAAGGTATCGAAGATAAAGCAGCCAAGAAAGGAGAGAAACTGTGAGAACCCTTTAAGAAACTTTATCCATTAATCGTAAAATCTTCATATCTTATGAGTCTGACAATGGGGTTGTTAATTAATTGGTGTGTTTTTTTGCAGGTGGGTGTCCAAGCTGGGTGCTGCAGCTCTGAGGCTAGCGCTTACTGGGAACATAGCCCTTGCATTTCTGTTCTTTCCGGTGGCTCGTGGGTCGTCGATATTGCCACTTATTGGCCTCACTTCAGAGGCTAGTATCAAGTATCATATATGGCTAGGGCACACTTGTTTGACCCTCTTCACTACACATGGTGTCTGCTTCATCATTAGGTGGATTGCCAAGGACAGTATCTGGAAGCAGGTAACTTAATTCCATACTTGATCTTATGCAGAAATTTCAGAAAGTGAAAACTGTTTTTCCAAAACAGAAACATGTTAACATAAAAATTTAGTCACCTTGACATAGGTAAAAGACAGAAAAGCCAACCACCCTTCTGAAAAGAAGACTGCAGCATTACTTTACATCTTGAGGTTTCATCCATTGAATTTGGTGTCCACCATATACGTTACACTGTTTTGTTTGGTCTGTCTCAATTCATTCGCACATGGACAAGACACCCATGTGAAGAGTCCATTGCAAAGAGTAAAGGCCAAGTGGTTGTGTTCATATATACGTTTTGGTTTTCAAAAACAGTTCTGAAACAATTTTTTAAATCAATTGTTGTTGTCAGAAGCTTTGTCGGAAAATCTATTTGGGACCCAAAAATATATTTAACTTATGTTTTTAAATATGTCTGAAAAATAAATTTTATATATAATATTTTATTTTTAATCATTTTTCTGAAAACACTTGTTTTTTTGTTCTTTAATTGTCTCATATGGGTAGTTCAATCTGCATAAAATCCAAAGAAACGTGGAGAGGAAGTAGAAAGGAAGAGATATTTGTTTTCTTCACGTCACTGCTGACTGTTTGTTTGGCCTTTAGCTTCTTCTCTCACATGCTCTCCATGCATAAGTTGGATGTTTTGTGGGAGTCTTTTCTTTTTGTTATGAAAATTGGAAGCTTATAAGCTATAACCCATGTAAACGAATTGACCTTTTGAGAAGAGGGTATCAAAGTGGTAGGACGCATTTCATTTTTTGTTTGACAATTGTATGGTGACCCCATTACTCACATACCCTTTACTTTGGAAGTGATCTATCGATATAGGCCCACAAGGGGTTCAAGATGATCCTATTCTTCCCATGGGGTCAAAACGACAAACCGATAGATGGTTTTTGTGGTTCAGTGGTCCACCCAACAGAGGGTGCATAAGAAGTTGACTTTAGGGTCCAGCCTTTTTAATTTCTTCTGTGTTAGAAACACTCGAAATAATCAGGGATACATTCATGAATATGGGTAGTCATAACATGGTAGAAAAGTTATAAATTTTATGAAAAATATGTGTAACTACTCTCGAAAATAATTCTGAAAAATGGTTTTTAAAAATTCTTCTCTAAATTTTTATAAAACAAAAGTTTGTTTGAAAACCTAAATTATTTAATATGTTTTAAAAATTATTTATTTAGTTTTTATTTTTAATTATTCTACATATTTATATAATTATTTCTTTAAATAACTCTTAAAAAACAATTAAACAATGTTCTCTAAAAACATTCTATTTTTTATTTTTAAGAACAAAAAATATAAAACAATTTTTAGTTGTCAAATGTAATTTTTTTTATTTTTTATTTCTTAAGAACAGAAAATTGTTCTCTAAAATAGTTCCAAAGAGACCTATACTACTTGCAATGAGGTAGTTGAAAAAGAAATCTAGAACCCTCTTTAGCAATGTTTTTTAAAAAAGTCATTGAAAAAGAAATGAATAATAGTTTGTTTGAAAAGTTGAAATATTTTCGCTTTGTCTGAGTTTTCAAATATTATTTAAAACTAGCTTTTATATGTAATGTTTTATTTTCAATTATTTGTATAATTATTTTTTAGAACGGTTTATAAGAAATTAATGTTATGAAAAAACCATTTATTTTTTAAACAAGTTTTTGATTTCTAAAACAAGTTTTCAAAAAATTCGTGGGATTGATTTATGTTTTCTTCTTTTATTTGAATGCAGATCCGAGAATGGGATAGAACCGGTGTATCAATTCTTGCCGGAGAGATATCTCTGGTAGGTGGATTAGTCATGTGGGTGACTACCTTCCCTAGAATAAGGAGAAAGAAGTTTGAGCTCTTCTTTTACACACATTACCTTTATATAATCTTCATGTTGTTCTTCATCCTCCATGTTGGTATCACCTACGCCTTCATTTCTCTCCCTAGTTTCTACCTTTTCCTGGTCGATCGCTACTTGAGATTTCTACAATCTCAAAGAAAAGTTCGCTTAATTTCTGCCCGCGTTTTGCCATGTGAAACTGTTGAGCTCAATTTCTCAAAGACCCCAGGTGAAGCGGCAACTATAGATTATTTTTCGGCTTCTTCTACTACTATAGATTAATCATGATCATTTGAATGATACTCAAAGAATTATTTTCTTAATCAGGTCTGCAATATTCGCCAATGAGCATCTTGTTCGTAAATTTACCTAGCGTTTCCAAGCTGCAGTGGCACCCTTTTACAGTCACTTCTAATAGTAATTTAGAGCAAGATAAGCTCAGTGTGACGATTAAAGGTGATGGAAGCTGGTCAAAGAAGCTATACCAGATGCTTTCATCGTCTTCATCAGTTGATCATCTTGAAGCATCCATTGAAGGACCTTATGGACCTGTTTCAACTAATTTTCTAGGGTTTGTTTAGCATAAGAACTATGGATAGGGTTTATTAAATGTTTAGTTTTTAGCTAACAAATATTTATTACACTGGTTGCAGGCATGATACGCTTGTGATGGTGAGTGGAGGCAGTGGGATTACTCCCTTCATCTCTGTTATTCGAGAGCTAATCTTCAGTAGTTCTGTTCTGAAAATCAAAACCCCGAAAATTCTCCTTATTTCCTCATTCAAGAGCTCTTCAGACCTCACAATGTTAGATCTTATCCTTCCGATTTCGGGTGGCCCTTTAGACCTATCCGGCTTGCGGCTACAAGTCGAGGCCTATGTGACAAGAGAGAAAGAACCTGCTACAGAGAATGTTAAGCCCCTTCAAGCTCTATGGTTCAAGCCGAAGGCGACAGACGCACCAGCATCAGCAATTCTAGGCCCAAACAGCTGGCTATGGCTTGGCGCGGTAATATCATCGTCTTTCGTCATCTTCCTTGTCTTAATGGGACTTCTTACTCGATACTACATCTACCCTATTGATCACAACACCGGCCTAGACTACCCGACCTCGGCTCAAGCTGCTTTCAACATCTTATTGATGTGCGTCAGCATAGCCATAACAGCAAGTGGAGCTGTCCTCTGGAACAAGAAACAAAATACCATGGAAGCAAGGCAAGTTCAGAATATGGAAGGGTCTTCAGCCTATGGGTCGCCAGCATCATTCTATAATTCTGATAAAGAGCTGGAAAGCCTCCCTCGCCAGTCTCTTATCCAATCCACCAAGGTGCACTATGGTGAAAGACCCGATTTAAAGAGTAAGTAAGAACATTAAATTCTATCCCCACCATACCTAAATCATAATGGAGTAGACCTTACAATTAACAGTGTGATTCCTTGCAGGAATTTTGTTTGATTGCAAAGGAAAAAAAGTTGGAGTTCTTGCAAGCGGGCCTAAGAAGATGAGGCATGAGGTTGCAACCATATGTTCTTCGGGTTTGGCAGACAATCTCCATTTTGAATCCATAAGCTTCAGCTGGTGATTTACTCTAAAAATCTTCAGCATGCACACAACGATGGAGGTGTATAGTGGATTAATAGTGTAAGCAATACTAGTAGTTGTGGTTTTCTTGTATTTTTCTCTCCTTTTCTCTCCTTTCCTTTTCTTTCCACCTGCAATTGCAAAATTGAAGAAAATAAAATTTGAATTGCTTTGGAGATTATCCTTCTTCTTTTTTTTGACCAATATGTCTCATCACTAAATGTGTGAATATTGAGGATTTCAATGTTGAAAATTTTCGAAGCTTGAACACAAATTTTTTGCTTATTACACAATGTATGTATAAAATTTGATTTTATGTGTTTTTTGTAAGCCTAATCAAAAGCCCACAAACTCTGGCTATAGGTTCCTACAACCAAAGTTACTATTTCTTAAAATTGGGCCTTACGCCTATTGGTTTAAGAGGCCTTACGCCTATTTCTTAAATTGGCTGAAGTGTGACACTATCCTTAAAGTAGATCTCCTCTCCTCTAAGATGAACCTCAAGGCAACTAGTGTCCTACCTCTAAGATACAACACTCAGAAACTTTGGCTTAAGGTTCACTCCTTTGGTGAGAAACGATACAACTCAAAGTTTTGACGTCGTTAGAAAAAGAAAAGACTGTAGAGGACTCAGAATGGGATTGTTACTACAATAGGCTTGGATGCTACAAAGGTACGGCTGGCTGTAGAAGGGTAGTGGATACAACAAAATTGAGAAGAAGACTACAGCAGATGGAGCTTAGCTCGGTGAAGGGTGCAAGGCTGTAGCAAAATTGAGAAGAAGACTGCAACAGATGGAGCTCGACTCGATGAAAGGTGCAAGGCTGCAGCAGAACTCGGAAAAAGACTACAGTAGATAGAGGTCAATGAAGGGTACAATTGTGAGTGGCAGCTCAGTCAAGGGTGCAGGGCTGCAACAGAACTCAGAAAAAGACTACAACAATTGGAGGTCAGTGAAGGGTGTATCAGTTCGATCTCTATGTATGGCAGTAGTAGATCGATCTCCCGAGTATAGAAAGGCCTGATTATCTGATGAAAGGATGCAACAACAAATGGATCTTGAAAAAGAGCAGGATGCGCGTGAACATGACAAACATTCAGGGTTTCAGGTTCAAGCTACTCTGATTCCCACTAGAATTTCATTTACTATAGGAAGTACATATAAAATTGGATTTTATATGTATTTTTTGTAAGCCTAATCAAAAGCCTACAAATTCGGGCTAAGTCCCCACGACCAAAGTTACTTTTTCCTAAAATTAGGCCTTAGGCCTAACAGTTCAAGAGTTCTAAGAAAGTAATTCAAGCAACTTGACCTAACTCAAAACCAAACTAATAAAAAACAAAACAAACTGAAATATGATGCTTATTGGATTAAACTAGCTGAGGTGCGATAGTACCGTCCTTAAAGTAGATCTGTCATTCTCAAAGATGAAACTCAATACAGAAGAGAACCAGTGTCCCACCTTCAGGATACAATAGTGCATTCCTTTGGTGAGACATAATACAACTCATGAATTTTGAAGCCATTAGAAAAAGAAAGATTGCAAAGGACTTGGAATGGGACCGAGAAGAAGACTACAACAGATGGAGTTCAGCTCTACCAAGGGTACAAGGATGCAAGTATGCAACAGAGCTGAGAAGAAGACTGCAACAGATGAAGCTCGACTCGATGAAGGGTGCAGGGCTGTAGCAGAACTCGAAAAAAGACTGCAACAGATGGAAGTCAGTGAAGGGTGTAGCAGGTCGATCTTTATGTGTGGTAGCAACAGATGGAGGTCGGTGACGGGTGCAACAGGTTGATCTCTCAAGTATGGAACGGCCTGATTATCTAGTGAAAGGATGCAATAGCAAATGGATCTCATGACTGCTTATTGGTTGTTGGACCAAATCAAAGGAGTTAAAAAAATTAAATAAAACTAATTTTAATTTTGTAAATGATTGTTAGACTCGTGGGGGCCCTTCTCACAGGATGCGTGTGGACACCACGCAGGTTAAGGGTTTGGGTTCCAACTACCTGAATTCCAACTAGAAGGGACTTGAGGACCCTAAGTGTGCGAGGCTCCAACTTACCGCTCCACGAGCCCAAGAGGCTAAGGACTTTTAGATGTGTTTTAGTCACCATATGCATGACAACGAATGTTTTATTTAGATGAGTGTCATTGAGTAATTTGTAAACTTCTTAGGGGTTTATATAATTTTTGTTTTGTCACAAAATTGTCAAAGTGGGACATCGTTGCTACATTAGACTATGTGATTTAAAATTGGCAACTTCACTCTAAATATTTTTTGTTATGACTTTTGTGGATTGTGTTTCACTCTCCATTGAAGATTCTATAGTTATCGTTTGATCAATCGTGATAACACAAATAAGTATAGAAAGATTCTATAGTTATCGTTTGATCAACCGTGATAACATAAATAAGTATAGAATGTAGGGAATTAAACCGAATTCCCAACTCGTGAGAAACAAAAATTAAAGAAAAACACACGCTAAAGAAAAACAATCACACGCACAAGACAATATTTACGTGGTTCGGCAATTTGCCTACATCCACGGAGTTGCAGGGATATCACTATTATCAGGGAAGAATACAGAGTACGACTTGGCGGCTACAATATTCTCTATATATATATAGCACGACAACCCTACCATACTAAAAAACCCTAATTACAAAAGGTGGTTCCACAATGGGCTAAATGGGCCCAACATGCCTCAATAAATCTCCCATTAAAAAAGCCATGCAATATTATTCGGGTTGGGTCGTCAAACCAGATCAAACAAAACTAGACTCCACAAAGCCCAACAAATCTCCCACTTGGAGACTAGTCCAATCACCAACATCAAACCGCTATCCTCCAAGAAACGATCCCTCATCCCTACAACTCATCCTCCTGTCCTCAAGCTAGAAGACCAATTGAAGATGCGCACAGCTTCAACTTCTCAATAGTGACACCCTTAGTCAACATGTCTGCAGGGTTCTTAGATCCACAAATCTTCTCAAGTATTACCAGTTTATCCTCAACAAGATAACGGATAAAGTGGTATTTTATTTGTATATGTTTCGACTTTGAATGAAAAGCCGAATTTTTGGCAAGAAAAATTGCACTCTGACTGTCACTGTGTAGAATGCCCATTTCCTGCTTCTTACCCAATTCATCTAAGAAACCATGTAGCCAAATCATCTCCTTTCCAGCTTCAGTTGCTGCAACATACTCAGCTTCTGTAGTAGACAAAGTAACAATCTTCTGTAGATTTGAAGTCCATGATATAGCTGTACCACCTAGAGTAAAAACAAACCCAGTAGTACTCTTTCTACTATCAATATCACCAGCAAAATCAGCATCTACATAACCCTGCAGTTTCAAACTTGCACCTGTGAAGCAAAAACATGTATCTAATGAACCCTTCAGATATCTTAAAATCCACTTGACTGCCTCCCAATGCTGCTTTCCAGGCCTACTCATGAATCTGCTCACAACTCCCACTGCATGTGCAATGTTTGGCCTTGTACACACCATAGCATACATCAAGCTGCCAATAGCTGAGGCATAGGGCACCTTGCTCATATGGTCCCTTTCTTCTTCTGTCTTTGGTGACTGTTCTTTGCTTAGTTTGAAATGACTACCCAAGGGTGTGCTCACTGGTTTAGCTTCATTCATGTTGAACCTGCTGAGAACTTTCTTCACATACTCTGACTGTGAAAGCTTCAATGTACCATTAGCCTTGTCTCTAATGATTCTCATACAAAGGATTTGCTTTGCAGCTCCCAAATCCTTCATTGCAGACTGTTTGGACAATTGCTTCTTCAGATTATTAATCTTCTCAATGTCAGACCCTGCAATAAGCATATCATCCACATACAATAGTAATATGATATAAGAATTGTCAAAGGACTTAAAATAGCAACAGTGATCAGCTTCATATCTCTTGAACCCAATTCTATGCATAAAATTGTCAAACTTCTTGTACCACTGTCTAGGAGCTTGTTTAAGGCCATACAAGCTCTTTCTCAGTTTGCAGACTAGATTCTCTTGTCCCTGAACAATGAACCCTTCTGGTTGAATCATGTAAAGGTCTTTCTCCAAGTCACCATGAAGGAATGCTGTCTTCACATCTAACTGCTCAAGATGTAAGTTTTCTGCAGCCACCATTCCAAGTACAAGTCTAATTGTTGACATCTTCACAACTGGAGAAAATATCTCTGTGTAGTCAATGCCCTCCTTCTGCTGGAACCCTTTAACAACTAATCTGGCCTTGTAACGTTTGCTACCATCATGCTCATTCTTTATTCTGTATACCCACTTGTTGTGCAAAGCCTTCTTTCCTACTGGCAATTCAGTCAGTTCCCATGTCTGATTCCCCAATAGGGAATCCATCTCATCCTTCATGGCTAACTCCCACTTGCTTGAATTCTCATCTTGCAAGGCTTCATCATAACACTCTGACACCATCAGTCAACAGGAGATAATTTAAAACAGGTGAATAACGTTGCAGAGGTCTAATGTTCCTGGAAGATCTGCGAACTTCAGCTACAGGTGTACTCAAATCTACCTGTGAATTTACATTCTCCTTATCTTCTTCACCCCCTTTTTGGACAGTACTTTCAGTCAATTCATCTAAGTTGACAAACTCAGATTTCTTTTGATCTATCTCTGTAACATCTGACGTTACAGTTGACCTATCCTTGTACATAACCTGTTCATTAAATATCACATTTCTACTTCTGATGATTTTCCTGTTTTATTCATCCCAAAACCTATAGCCAAATTTCTCATCACCATAGCCAATGAAAAAACATATTTTTAACTTTGCATCAAGTTTACTACGAGCATCAGAATCAATATGAACATAAGAAACACAACAAAAAACTTTTAAATATGAAAACTTCACCTCTTTACCGCTCCAAACCTCCTCAGGAAGTCTGAACTCCATGGGAACTGATGGTCCTCGGTTTATCAGGTAAGCTGCAGTGCTAACAGCATCAGCTCAAAAAGTTTTTGGTAGTCCAGCATGCAACCTCATACTTCTAGCACGCTCATTGAGAGTTCTATTCATGCGCTCAGCCACACCATTCTGCTGTGGTGTCCCAGGAATGGTCTTCTCCATCCTAATTCCCTGTGTAGCACAATACTCACTGAATCCTCCATCTATGTACTCTCCTCCATTATCTGACCTCAAACATTTTACTTCCAAACATGTTTCTGTCTCAACCATGGCCTTCCACTTCTTAAAAGTTACAAATACATCAGATTTATTTTTCAGAAAATAAACCCATACCTTTCTACTTGAGTCATCAATAAAGGTGATGTAGTACCTTGAACCTCCTAGGGATGCAACCGGAGAAGGCCCCCACAAATCAGTGTGTACTAGTTCCAATTTTTCAGTCTTCGGTGTCCTGCCAGTTTTCAAGAAGCTCACCTTTTTTTGCTTTCCTAAGATGCAACTTTCACACATGTCAAAATCAATGGACTTCAATTCTGGTAGTTTTCCTTTTGACAGCAACATCTTCATCCCTTTCTCACTCATGTGACCAAGTCTGCGTTGTCATAGGCTTGTATCAGTACTTGCATCAGCAACTGCAATTGTGTCTCTTGGACATGAGGTCATATACAGAGTGCTAGTCTTCTTTCCACGAGCCAATACCCTAGCTCCCTTTGTAACCTTCCAAGTACCACCAACAAATAGTATTGCATGTCCTTCATCATCAAGTTGTCCAACAGAAATCAGATTCCTCCTCAGGTCAGGAATATGTCGAACCTTCTCCAGTAACCAAACAGACCCATTGGGCAATGATATCCGGACGTCTCCCAGACCCACAACATCCAAGGCTGAACCATCAGCCAAATACACCTTACCAAAATCACCTGCAACATAATTCTGTATGATTTCTCGGTGTGGAGTGGTATGAAACGAAGCTCCTGAATCCAAAACCCAATCATCAAGTGGACTGTCTACTGCAAGAAGTAATGCATCTTGTACCTCTTCTGTTACAACATTAGCAGAATCATCTTCATTCTTCTTCTTAGGGCTTTTGCATTGCCTTTTAAAGTGACCTGTTTTCCCACAATTCCAGCATTGTACTTGTTGGCCTGATCTAGATTTGCTTCTGTTCCGATTAGAATTTCTGGAATTTGATCTACCCTGATTTGAATTTCTATTATTACCTCTGCCTCTTGTCTCAAGGTTTAGGGCAGAACCAGATCCTGAGGTTTCACCTGCATCTCTTCGGTGAATCTCCTCAGCCATAATTAAATCTCGTATATCATTGTACTTGAGCTTTTCCTTTCCTGTAGAATTGCTTACTGCCATCCTCATTGCCTCCCAACTGTTTGGCAAAGAAGCCAAGACGATCAGAGCACGAATCTCATCATCAAAATCAATTTCTACAGATGACAATTGATTTGTGATTGTATTAAATTCATTCAGATGTTGTGCTACTGATGGATTCTCTGCCATCTTCAAATTGAACAATTTCTTCATCAGATGCACCTTATTGTTTGCGGACGGCTTTTCATACATACCGGACAAAGTCTTCATCAGATCTGCTGTGGTCTTCTCCTTTACAACATTGTGTGCAACAGACCTAGACAGAGTTAACCTAATAACTCCTAGAACCTGTCTGTCAAGAAGCGCCCATTCCTCAACCTTCATACTCTCAGGTTTTGTCCCCAAAAGAGGCAGATACAATTTCCTCCCATAGAGATAATCTTCAATCTGCATCCTTCAATACGCAAAGTCTGTGCCATCAAACTTTTCTATTCCAGACGCCTTTCCTGCTTCCTCTGCCATTGCTCCCACTCAAACCTAACCCTAGGCTCTGATACCAGTTGTAGGGAATTAAACCGAATTCCCAACCCGTGAGAAACAAAAATTAGAGAAAAAACACACGCCAAAGAAAAACAATCACAAGCACAAGACAGTATTTACGTGGTTCGGCAATTTGCCTACATCCACGGAGTTGCAGGGATATCACTATTATCAGGGAAGAATACAGAGTACGACTTGGCGGCTACAATATTCTCTATATATATATAGCACAGCAACCCTACCATACTAAAAAACCCTAATTACAAAAGGTGGTTCCACAATGGGCTAAATGGGCCCAACATGCCTCAATAAATCTCCCATTAAAAAAGCCATGCAATATTATTCAGGTCGGGTCGTCAAACCGGATCAAACAAAACTAGGCTCCACAAAGCCCAACATAGAAAAGTTTGAGAAAAATAAATTAAAATTGGTTAAGATGTGGTGTGAACAATAGGTTTTTAAGCGGAGCTAAAATATTTTAAAACATGTTTAAAAGAACTCTGCAAGCATCTCTTGCACTCTAGGGGTCTAAAGCGCTTATGGCAAAATTCTGTAGAATTATGGAACATTGATTTTCTAATTTTTAGAGGCTTTATTTTGGAAGAATTTTAATCTCATCCACTAGATTTTTTACATTATAAATAATTTGCCTAAAAAAGGATTTCCTCTTTGATGTGAATATTGAAAAAAAAAAAAAAAAAACCTAATTCATCTTCTTATTTGTAAAACACTCGAAAAATGTTTGTTTTTACATTTGTTGGATTAAGAAGGAAATTTGCATTTTCTCATATGCTGAGATATGATTGATCCACTAAGAACACATATGGTGTTGTGTTGTAAACTTGAAGATCAACAGTGTAAGATTTAGGAATAGCATCCATAAAATAAATTCATATATTGTTCTTTCATATAACAAATCTGAGGTCTCCCATAGGGAGTTTTTACATCCACAAAGTCTTCTTTCTCTGTGAGATTATGTGTGGTTTTCCAAATAAAAAATTCACCGTATCTAGTTGATGATGGCTCTTGACACTTCCAAAGGAGATAATTAACTAATTAAAACTATTTCATTTTTTAGTTAAAAAATATTTAAAAAACTATTCACTCCTCTAGTTGTTAGTTAAAATATTGCTATAAACTTTCCTCATCAAATTACAAGCAAAGTTTAAAATATCAGTAAACATGGATACTGATACTTGGATTTTACGAATATATTAAAAATATCAGTGAATATTTTGACAAAAATATCAATGAATATTTTGACAAAAATATCAGTGAATATTTTGACAAAAATATCGATAAAACAAAAATAGTTCAAAATTCATGAAAATATTTTTTAAAAAAAATTAAAAATGATAAAATAAATAAAAAAATATAAAAATAAAAATAAAAATGATAAAATAAATAAAAAAATATACGTATTAAAATTATTTTAAAAGTATAATTAATATAAATATGAATAAAGATAATATTTATCAAATTTTTATTAAAAAAAATTAACTTAAATTCTTTTAATATATTTATATTCATTTATTTTAAAAATTAAAAAAGTTATTAAAATATGTTTTATTACATTTTAAATAAATATAAATTAAATTGATTTATATAAAATATTTTATCAGAGATATAATTTTTAAAATTTTATTATAAATATGTCGTGATAATTTTTCCTATTAATATTAATTTATTTAAATAATTAAAATTATTAATAATTTAATCAAAATTTCACCCATATACGATTTTTCCGATATTTGGCCAATATTTTTTAAACCTTGATTACAAGTAATCCTCCGTACGCATGATCCTAAACTTCCACATTTAGGTATTTTTAAGATTTATTTTATGCGCGGAATTTAATTAAATTCTATTCAGAATGAAATGAGAGCGTTTGATGATGCAATCATGAAGTGCGTGACTCATGCGACCGGAGCAAAGTAAACCGTCCACGTGTCATGACTGACTTCATCCTCGACCGCTAAACATTGTCAACTTGACAAAACCCAATACATAGCTGCCACGTAAGCCCAATGTCAAAAATTAACCAGCACCCAGAAGCACTATAGCCGACGTGATCCATGCTTTTATTTTTATTATTTTATTATTTTATTTTTATTCATTCCTCCCGAATTCTCTTTCTATAAATATGGCCATTGCATTCACACTCTCGGTACAGAGGCTTTGAGTGAGAGATCAGTAATAGAGTGAGCGAGAGAGAGAGAGGTGATGTATCCAACGGTGAAGCAGCAGTCATCTTCCTCTGATGGAGCGATCAGAGCCGTACGAGCAGCCATGAGACCGCTTCTCTTGGTGATCTTCCTGGGTTGTCTTGTGTTGTGGGTGATGATGCCCACTAATACTTACAGGGGAAAATGGCTCCTTCAACTCCGAGCAAAAACTGATTCCACGTATTTTGGACAACAAGGTTCGATTCTTAAACCGATAAGTTTAATTCTGTTACTCTAGCTTTTTCTTTCTCGAACAAAATCCGTCGAATATATCTGACTTTTCATACTATATATTTTATGTTTGCAGGTACCACCATGCTGATTTATACATTTCCAGTACTATTTGCGGCTGTCCTGGGCTGTGTATATCTCCATTTGGGAAAGAAACTAAACGATAATAAGTCTATAAGGTGATTATACGCTGATTTTTCTTCTTGAATTTATCATTTTTTTTCCCCTTTTGAGATGATAAGATATGATGAATTTGAATCAACAGCAGCCCTAAAGAAGATCGATTGACCGTATGGAAGAAGCCTGCCCTTGTGAAAGGCCCTCTAGGGATCGTCTCAATGACAGAGCTGCTCTTCTTTGTGATGTTCATTGCACTTCTCGTTTGGTCGTTTTGGGAGTATCTCCACAACGGTTTTCAAGGTATCGAAGCTACAGCAGCCAAGAAAGGGGAGAAACTGTGAGAACCCATTAAGAAACTTTGTCCATTAATTTTAAAATCTTCATATCTTATGCGTCTGATAATGGGGTTGTTAATTAATTGGTTTGTCTTTCGCAGGTGGGTGTCAAAGCTGGGCGCTGCAGCTCTGAGGCTAGGGCTAACTGGGAACATAGTCCTTGCATTTCTCTTCTTTCCGGTGGCTCGTGGGTCGTCGATATTGCCACTCTTTGGCCTCACTTCAGAGGGTAGCATCAAGTATCATATATGGCTAGGGCACATTTGCTTGGCCCTCTTCACTTCACATGGTGTCTGTTACATCATTAGGTGGATTGCCAAACACAATCTGCTAAACCAGGTAACTTAATTTTATACCTACCCTTATGCAGAGATCTTAGAAGTGAAAACTGTACGTTTCCACAATAATATCTAGGATAGCTCTAAAAGACAGAAAAGCAAACCACACTTCTGAAAAGCAGACTCCAACTTTACTTTCCATCTTGAACCTTTATTCATTGAATTTGATGTCCACCATATATGCTACTCTGACTTGTTTGGTCTATATCAATTCATTCCCTCCCATGGAAAAGACACCCAAGTGAAGAGTCCATTACAAAGAGGAAAGGCCAAGTGGCTGTGTTCATACATATCGGTTACTTTTACAAAGGAAAAAAGGTTAAATCACTTCATGTGATTGTCTCATTAGGGTAGTTCAAACTTCATAAAATGCAAAGAAACATGGGGAGAGGACGCAGAAAGGAAGAGAAATTTTTGTTCTGCACGTCACTGCTGACTGCTCGTGTGGCTTTTAGCTTCTCTCATATTTCCTCCATGCATAAATTGGATGGTCTGTGGGACTCAGTTTCCTTGTTATGAAAATTGGAAGCTTATAAGCCATGTAAATGAATTGACTTTTTGGGAAGAGAGTATCAACGTGGTAGGACCCATTTCACCTTTTGTTTTGTAATTGCATGGTGAGCCCATCACTTAGATACCCTTCACTCTTGGAAGTGATCATCCTTCCATATAGGTATCCACAAGGGGTTGAAGATGATCCTCTTGTCCCCATGGGTCAAAAAGACAAACTGATAGTAGTTTTTGTGGTTCAGTGGTCCACCCAAAGAAGTTGACTTTAGGGTCCAGCCTTTTTTTATTTCTTCTGTGTTAAAGCAAAAGTCATCAAATTTTAATAATTAAAATGAAGGAATGTAAAGAGCTTGATAGGATTCTACATTATTTGTTTCCTTGGATAGAATTTGTTGGCAATATTATCGTAGAGAAACGTATATAGAAATAACTCATAATATTGCAAAAAATTCGTGGGATTGATTTATCTTTTCTTCTCTTAATTGAATGCAGATCCGAGAATGGGATAGAACCGGTGTATCAATCCTGGCCGGAGAGATATCTCTGGTAGGTGGATTAGTCATGTGGGTGACTACCTTCCCTAGAATAAGGAGAAAGAAGTTTGAGCTCTTCTTTTACACACATTACCTTTATATAATCTTCATGTTGTTCTTCATCCTCCATGTTGGTATCACCTACGCCTTCATTTCTCTCCCTAGTTTCTACCTTTTCCTGGTCGATCGCTACTTGAGATTTCTACAATCTCAAAGAAAAGTTCGCTTAATTTCTGCCCGCGTTTTGCCATGTGAAACTGTTGAGCTCAATTTCTCAAAGACCCCAGGTGAAGCGGCAACTATAGATTATTTTTCGGCTTCTTCTACTACTATAGATTAATCATGATCATTTGAATGATACTCAAAGAATTATTTTCTTAATCAGGTCTGCAATATTCGCCAATGAGCATATTGTTCGTAAATTTGCCTAGCGTTTCCAAGCTGCAGTGGCACCCTTTTACAGTCACTTCTAATAGTAATTTAGAGCAAGATAAGCTCAGTGTGACGATTAAAGGTGATGGAAGCTGGTCAAAGAAGCTATACCAGATGCTTTCATCGTCTTCATCAGTTGATCATCTTGAAGCATCCATTGAAGGACCTTATGGACCTGTTTCAACTAATTTTATAGGGTTTGTATAGCATAAGAACTATGGATAGGGTTTATTATATGTATAGTTTTTAGCTAACAAATATTTATTACACTGGTTGCAGGCATGATACGCTTGTGATGGTGAGTGGAGGCAGTGGGATTACTCCCTTCATCTCTGTTATTCGAGAGCTAATCTTCAGTAGTTCTGTTCTGAAAATCAAAACCCCGAAAATTCTCCTTATTTCCTCATTCAAGAGCTCTTCAGACCTCACAATGTTAGATCTTATCCTTCCGCTTTCGGGTGCCCCTTTAGTCCTATCCAGCTTGCAGCTACAAGTCGAGGCCTATGTGACAAGAGAGAAAGAACCTGCTACAGAGAATGTTAAGCCCCTTCAAGCTCTATGGTTCAAGCCGAAGGCGACAGACGCACCAGCGTCAGCAATTCTAGGCCCAAACAGCTGGCTATGCCTTGGCGCCATAATATCATCGTCTTTCGTCATCTTCCTTGTCTTAATGGGACTTCTTACTCGATACTACATCTACCCTATTGATCACAACACCGGCCTAGACTACCCAACCTCGGCTCAAGCTGCTTTCAACATCTTACTGATGTGCGTCAGCATAGCCTTAGCAGCAAGTGGAGCTGTCCTCTGGAACAAGAAACAAAATACCATGGAAGCAAGACAAGTTCAAAATATGGAAGCGTCTTCAGCCTATGGGTCACCAGCATCATTCTATAATTCTGACAAAGAGCTGGAGAGCCTCCCTCGCCAGTCTCTTATCCAATCCACCAAGGTGCACTATGGTGAAAGACCCGATTTAAAGAGTAAGGAAAAACTTCAAATTCTATCCCCCCATACCTAAATCATAATGGAGTAGACTTTACAATTAACAGTGTGATTTCTTGCAGGAATTTTGTTTGAGTGCAAAGGAAAAAGCGTTGGAGTTCTTGCAAGCGGGCCTAAGAAGATGAGGCATGAGGTTGCAACCATATGTTCTTCGGGTTTGGCAGACAATCTCCATTTTGAATCCATAAGCTTCAGCTGGTGATTTACTCTAAAAATCTTCAGCATGCACACAACAATGGAGGTGTGTGGTGGATTAATAATGTAGACAAGACTTATGGCTTTCTTGTATTTTCTCTCTCCTTCTCTTTCTTTTCTTTACTCCTGCAATTCTGACCATAGT
This sequence comes from Vitis vinifera, assembly GCF_030704535.1. NCBI lineage: Eukaryota > Viridiplantae > Streptophyta > Magnoliopsida > Vitales > Vitaceae > Vitis > Vitis vinifera. Next base: position 21,980,102 of record NC_081819.1, on the reverse strand, counting down.
TTGAAGAATGGAAGAAAATAAAATTTGAATTGCTTTGGAGATTATCCTTCTTTTGTTTCAGAGCAAGTTTATTGTACATATAAAATTTGTTTTTATGCGTATATTTTGTAACCCTAATCAAAAGGCCAGAAACCCGGGCTAGGTCCCCCACGACCAAAGTTGCTTTCTGCTAAAATTGGGCCTTAGGCCCACGAACGCTGGAAGACACCAGCCTGATCCGCTTCAGATTGGGCCATATTTGGGCTTCGGATTTCTTGAAGGAAATGACCGATGAGTTGACGCGATAATAACTTGGATGAGCGATGCAATGGAATCATGTAAACCGTTCACGTGTCACTGTTAAGGGTTCAATTCTGAGTTGGGGACCACGATAATATTCTTTTTTTTTTAAAACAAACCTAAAAATATAGGTTGTGCCATAAAATAACTTCCAATCTACTTCGTTTGTGACATCTAGGCATTAAACCTTTTTTTTCTTGAAAAAAACTCATCTTATACCAATATCTTTTTGCAATAACCAATGGCGCTTGTATTTTACCTATTTATATTATTTTTTATAAAGATTGTTTGTATGTGTGTTGTGTGCCCCTCATTGCAAGGTTGTCCCCTCAATTGTCCACATTTGCGGCCGTTTGATAAGAAGACCTAAGACTTAATGGATAGTTTGTCTATATCTAAAAGGAAGACGTACGATCTTAAACCGTGACAATAGGAGTGGCATCTTACTAATCTCCAAGCATTTAATTACCTTCAAGCGTTGATTGTGCACCAGACACTAGCCATGATTGATGCAGTCGTTATAAATTCCAATATTAACAGTTTATCAAAGTATAATGGTCGTTATGCATCAACAATCAATTTCATAATAACGCATAATTAAGTGCAATTAATGTGTTATTAAGAAACACATAAGTAAGGATAAATAATCTAGGAAAGGTATGTTGCTTTTTTTCTAAACAAAGTTTTTACATGATCAAACCAACTCTTTGACTAAAGCTTTGGAAATGAGTACTCGGACAACACTTCTGAACATCCCTTTTAAGCAAGATATATATCCATCTATGTCTCAATTGGTCTAGACAAACAGGTTCATCTCTCTCTTGGGATCTAGATAGACCCCTGCATTTGGACCGTGCACCAACATGTGTGCGTATTTTTTCAAATGTCTCAACCAACATGGATGACCACATGTCCAAGATATTAGGCATGTTTTTATTTAAAACTATCTTGATTATTTTTTTATTAAAAAAAAAAAGTTACAGTATGTCAAACCACTACTATTTTGGATGTCTCAACCAAATATTTTTCTTTTACATATGAGATAAAAGATGCGACATATTAATATTTTTTTTAAAAACGTTACTTCTGTGAAGCATGTCAAATGAGAAATCATATAAAAACAAATATGGATTTGTTAGAGGTCTTTTCAAAATTAAATTCAAATTCAACTCAAATTATGTAAATATAACCTGATGATTTATCACTTAACAATTTCAACTACCTCCATGTACATATAGAATACGAAGAGTATGTTCTAACTACATCCATGTACATATAGTATATAGAATACGAAGAGCATATTCTAACTTTTAAGTTTATAAAGTCTTCTTTCATATCCATCTAAATAATTTTATCTATAAAAGTATCATTTTATAAAAAAGAAAAAAAAAGTTTTATTTGAGAAGATACACTTTGATGTTTTTTTGGATAGAAAACTTCTCCAAAAAAACATGAAGCATATTCAACCGGATACTAAGATATTGTTTGTTTTTTTTTTTTTTTTGCTTTTTATTTAAAACAATTTGCTTTCAGAATTTAAGTTGTTTATTTTTCTATTTTTTTATGATTTATTATAAACTTTTTACTTAATAGAAAAAACCAAAATATGTAGCTTTTTCTAAATAAAAAAATAACATATTAGTTTTTCTTTATTTTTTAATACTTAATAGAAATAAAATACTATAAAAACAAACAACCTAATATTTAAAACTATTAAATATTAAAATTTTATTTAGAATTAAGTAAAAAAACAAGTACCACCTAAGACCATGTTTGATTTATCGGAAATGAAGTAAAAGGAAACATGTAAAAGAAAAATAAGAGATACATTTAAATTCAATAATCATATAATACATATGGTGCACTTTGATGCAGCTACATCTTACTATTATTTCAAATAAAATAAAAGCAGCCAATGAGATATTTATATAATTCAAAACAACTTATTAAGTGATTAATTATTATAAATTTATATTATTAAAATCATATTAATTATTGGATTAAAAGTAAGGGTAAAAAAAGTAATAAAAATATTTAATACATCAATTTTTTTAAACAGTTTTTAAAATTATCATATTATTAATTTAAGTTTTCTATCTTATATAAAAATTATTACAACTTACGAGCACCTAGACTAATCCCACAAAGCCCTGAAGTTAATGACCAAGTAAGCCTCTAATGGCCTTGAGGGGACTCGAACTGGTGACCATTGGAGAGCAAACCCAAGGTCGGACTAACTAAGCTACTCCTCAGGTTTCAAATGGATAGTAAGGGTATGTTTGGTTAACAAAAAATTATAAAAAAAATATATTTAAATTCAATAAGTTATAACTGCTTCAAACTAGCGTGTCACACACGAAATGCTGTCACAGAGTTAAAGAGCATTAGAATTTTCAAAAAAAAAAAAATGGTTGGAGAATTTGAATTATTGATCAAAATCCTTTCTTCAACCCCAAAATTAAAAATCATATCCAACTTGAAGAAAGAACTGGGAAAACTATATCAACCAACTGCCTTATCTACAAAAAAGGAACAATTCCGATTCTAAAGACACTCAGAAATATGATCAAATCATAACAAAGGGGTTGTCATATTTAGAATATATCAGTATGCTCATCTTCTAGCATGACCCGACCATAATTCGATACTCAGCCCAGAAAATGATTCAGGTATTGAAGAATAGCACCCTCTATCAGCCAATATTTTGCTGGACTGAAGAGCCTAGGGTTGGAAATTCAATTTCCTTCTCATTTCTCTTCCAAATTGTCACTACTCTTAAGTCTTTCTTCCAATGCTTCAAGCAAATCATGGTATTCAGCAAATGCAGGTTGTGACTGAAGAATATGTATGTCAAGAAAAGAAACAATGAGATGAGCATAAGAATATTGTGGAATGTTATTATCAGTAAAGCTATAAGAAAAGAATACCTGCAGAGTTGCACCATATGCAGTCCATAGCCGATTATCATGCCGGAAAAGATCTAAAAGGACCTGTGCAGAACCAGATAAATTGACAAAATGAACCTTGGTTTTTCTAACTTGGGTATTGGACCCATAAGATTTAAAGACATTTCCATAGAAATCATATGGCTTTAGTGGAAATTTTTTATACATAAACCAAAGTCATATCCTTATGTTGGATCACAAGGAACTAACATTCAAGATAATACTATGATAAATTGTCAACTAGAGCTTGTTCCTTGTCCCAGTCATTTCGGTATGAAAAAGCCATTTTATCAACCAAACAAAAAAAATAAAAAATAAAAAACCTTTAAAAATAAGGCAGTTCAAAGCCATTTATGTCTTCTTCAAGCCTTCATCTCCTTTTAGAACTATCACCAAAAGGTACCCTCCATAATTTGGTATTTAGATTATTACTAAAAAGTGTTTAAAACAATTCATATTGTAAATAGGGTTTGAAGCACTTCAAAAGTAAAATTTTGTTAGAAGAGTTGACTTGAATTTCAAAGTGAAATCATCATTCCGATAAAGCAAAGCATGTCAGCAACTTCCATAAAAATCAAGAGATTAGCTCAATCTCCAAAGTGAATGAAGTTTAACCTGACAACAAAGACAAATCTATCCTCGATAATTGGTATGTCCATACATTTTAATAAATCAAATTTACTCCTGCAAGAACCGAAGTTTGAGCTGAATTCAACCTTGGAAATAGGACTACTTTTATGTGATTCTCTTGAAGGATGTGAAACTTATGGTAGGATGAGTATCACACCAGTGGTTGTTCACATACTCATAATGCAAATATGATAGAAGACAGGGTTTATGACAAAATGAAGCCAAACTATACCTCAGATCGTCTTAGAAGAGTAGCCAGGACAACTATCCACTCTTTAAACTTAACAGAGCACATATGAGCCAAAAGGAACTCTGCATCCAGCCGGCTCTGCAGCGTACCCATTTCAAGCTGAAAATATGAAACAATAAATCAAATCAAATAAAGGTCAAAAAAAAAAAGAAATTAACAGTCATGCTTGCCTCAATACTCCAAAATTTATCAAAAATCTGCATATCATAGGATAAATATCATTATGCTTTGTGGTTTGGGCTACATAACTCAAGGCTTACTGCTTCGCATTCCTTTCTTTAGGGATGTTAAGTAGCTATTGCTTTTTAAAAGATCAATGTCACATATGAGACATTTCATTTTTTTTTCTTTAGTAATTAGCATGCTTCAACATTTCCTCTGAACATTTGAAGTAGCCATTTTTTGTTGGTATTGTTGCAAAAAGACTCATGCCATAACTGAGAAATTTCATCAGAGTCCATTGGTCATATGTGTTGAAAGATTCGTGTTGATATTAAAATTCTTTAAAAAAAAAAATAAAAGATTGCACGCCTTCATGAGAGAACAGTTAAACATGAAGGCTATTGTATCATCCAATGAAAAAAGACCCAGAAGAAGAGATATTTCATAGTCCTGTCTATTGACGTGTCTAGTCAACACAAAATGGAAAACACAAATGATCAGTTATTTTTACCACTTCATACACTGGTCAATATAGAAGCAGAGGAAAACCTAAAATGACCCATTCTCGTGGCAGTTATTTTCATAAAACATATAGCTACAACTTGTAAACAGAGTGCAAATAAGATAATATAAAGTTGCTGATCATGGATAGCAGCAGAAAACCGTAAAGTTCCAGCTGCTTTGTGCAGTTATGGAACATCTCTAGAGCAAGAAACAAACATTTTTTTATGGTTTCATTGCTAGAACATATTACATTCAGAAACTAGCAGATATCTAATTCAAAATGTTGAATGAAATCAAAACAATAAAGTTGTTAACCATTGAAGAGGAATTTTGACGGTTACCTTTTCCCCGATTAGTTCAAGCCCTGAAGCAAAGCTCTCCAAGCGAGCAAATCCATACCTTTCTCGTTGAAGATATTCCTGTAATAAGTAGGTGGTGAACAAGTTAGAAGCAACCACTGATGATACTAATAGTCCTAAAACCAAAAATGAGGTTTTCTTACCACTAGATCAAACTGAGTGCCTTTAACAAATGCAACAAGTTTGGAAAGTTCTTTTCCTGACATCAAATAGTTAGCATGGTTTTCTAGGATGTTTTTGACAGATGTAATATGCGCACTCTGCTCTTTAAATGAGGGGCTACAGTGAAGGAAAACAAATTGCCTAGTTAGTATCATATGGAGTGTCAAAGTAGCAGAGGTCCATGTGACCTGCAAAAATAGTGTGGAGAAGTATATTTACCTTTTTGAATCCGAACTCTGTCTCCTACTGTTAGAACGGAAAAGAAAATAGCCCAAAAATCTGGGGGAGAGTTTGTCTGAATCTGTTGATGCCTGTTCATATTCCCTTCCGGATCTCAGCAAGAACCTTACCTGATAACCAAACAAAATTATCATTCTCCAGAAGCAATTAAAATTTCATTAACTAACTAAAAGTAGGGCCACAAGTTGGTCACATTCAACAAGGCCCAATCCTTGGACAGGCTTGAGCAGCCTTTTTCACAGGTCAGTTGGGCTTGGGTTGAAAAACATTGAACCCAACCTAAAGTTGGGTGGATGTATATATATTAGGCAACCTGACACAACCTCAACCTATATTATTATGGTCATTGTAATAACATTGATTATCATTATTCTCAAATTTGTCTCATATTGGTACACTTTGCCATAGTTTTATATTATCTGTTACACCTATTTTGAATAAAAAAGAAGATAAGAGCAGACCTATCAAAAAAAAACAAAAAAAAGATAAGAGCAGCCTAATGTTGGTTTAATATTGCTGCCCAACCCAACTCAGCCCAAGCTCAGGGGATTAAGTTCCAGTTAAGCCAACAGAGGCACAGGACTTTAGAGCTAGGATTGAGCTTGGTTTGACCTGTACCCTGGCCTGACCCACCCATGTTATATCCCTAACAAAAAGAAGCATATGCTCATGTCTGAACCATACCAGCTCCCCAGCTAGTTCATATAAAGATTCATCAAGGGTTGCCTGCATAGCATCAAAGATTGAAGTTAAGAGATAGAAAAACATAAGGGAAAAATTGTAGGAACCTGAAACAGAAATTTGTAACCTACCAGCATGTGTTTACCTGTAATAAACGTAAAGCACAATACTGACTCACGGCAGGGCCCTCAAGTTTAGCAATCACCTGCGGCATTACACATGGAACAGAAAGAATATATGCATTACAATTCAATATAGGTTGGTCATTTGTATAATATACATTTTATTTGGAACTCCCTAAGCAACAGATTTGGTAGTTTTTCAAAACCAGCTCAGCATGTTTAAAAGGAGGAAAAGTAGTTATGATGCACAACTTTGTGACCACAACAGAAGTGAGATGTTTTTGGCATTATTATTATTATTTTTTTTTATAGGTAAAAGGATATTGTATTCAATAAAGGTATACACAATGTATATATATATAAAAACCAATAGGGGTGAATACACACAAAAAGCACTACACCCTAAGGGGAGTCTAACCAATCCACAAAATCTATCAAAGAAGTAACATTATCCCCCATGTACACTTTAACCCAATCCCAAAAGAGATACAAAAAAGAACTTTTAATTGTTTGATCTAAGCTTTCCCTATCCTCAAAGCTCTCCTATTTCTTTCCTTCCAAATGGACCAAAAAATGCAAAGAGGAGCAACTTTTCAAGCCTTTTTCCTTTTTTTCCCAACCAAAAAGCCACTCCAACTTAAGAGCACCCCTCTCACATGAGTGCATCACCCACTATACATGAAAGAGAGCAAAAACTAGCTGCCACAATATGCTTGCTTTCGGACAATGCAAAAGAATATTATCTCCCATTTCCTCTTCAGCCTTACACATGTAACATCTGTTTCACATCCTCCATCCCCTCCTAAGCTGATCCTGTGTCAATATCTTAACCCAAGTTGACTCCCAAGCAAAAAAGCTAACTCTTGCAAGGGCTCAAGAGTTCCACATTGTACTGTGTGGGAAAGGCTCCACCCTCCTACTTGCCAGAGAGAAGTAGAAGGACTGAACTGAAAAATCTCCATTCTTAGTCCCCAACCAAACCATGGCATCATTAGTACCCAAAACAATGGAGTAGTTCTGCAACTTCCCAAAAAAGGCATCAACATCCTCTAACTCCCAACCATTGAATTGTCTAATAAACCTCGGACCCCAACTACCTCCATCCCAAACATCTATCACCCAAGCATCCTTAGAGGAACCAATAACATAAACGCCTAGGAATACATCCCTTAGAGACAAATCCCCACACCACTTATCTTTCCAAAATTGCACCCGATTCCCAGAGCCAACTTGAAGACATGTTTTACCTTTGAAAACCTCTCATCCATTTCTAATTGCCTTCCAAACCCCTACACCATACCTCCCTCTCACCTCATTTGTGCACCACCCCCCTCCTGTAACCCATACTTACCAACAATTACCCATTTCCAAAGAGGGTTCCTTTCCCTCACAAATCTCCAAGACCATTTCCCCAAAAGGGCCTTATTGAAAAGCACGAGGCTTCTAAAACCCAAACCCCCTTTTTGTTTCTCCATACAACAACCGACCAATTAACCAAATGAAGCTTATTCACCAAAGCCCCTCCTCCCCAAAGGAAGCCTCTTTGAATCATTTACAATCTAGCCACCACTCTTTTGGGGATAAAAAAGAGGGACTGAGTAAATGTGTGAACAAAATAATATGCTCTTAATCAACGTTTGTCTTCCACTTTCGAAAGGTATTGCCTCTTCTACAAAGCAAGCCTTTTTTGGAACTACTCCTTCACCTCTTCCCAAACCCTACTGGACTTGTAAGGAGCACCCAATGGGAGGCCTAAGTAAGTGGTTGGAAGTGCACCCACTTTACAACTTAAAACCTTGGCAAACTCCTCCAAATCTAGAACATCCCCCACGAGAATCAATTCACTTTTCTCCAGATTAATCTTTAGAATCAAGCATGCCTCAAACCACATAAAAACCCAACTCAGGCACTCTAGATTTTCCTTACTTACATCACAAAAAATGAGAGTATCATCTGCAAAGAACAAATAGGATACCTCTACTCCCACATCATGCCTTTCTTTAACCCGAAACCCCTCAATAAAGCCACCATCCTTTGCCCTAGAAAGCAAGCTGGAAAGAATCTCCATCACTAAAATAAACAAATATGGAGACAAAGGGTCTCCTTATCTCAACCCTCTAAAGTTGCTAAAAAAACCAGGAGTGCCATTGATCAAAATAGAGAAACAGACCGTGGAGATACACCATCTAATCCAATCCAACCACTTGGAACCAAAACCCATTTTATCCATAACTGCAATGACACAACTCCAATTTACATGGTCATACGCCTTTTCTATATCCAGCTTGCATAAGAATCCTCTCAAATTATCTTTAAGTCTAAAATCAATGGCCTCATTAGCTATCAAAACAACATTTAAAATTTGTCTCCCCCTCACAAAAGCATGCTGAAAGTCCGAGACCAAAGTGCCCACCATCTTTATACTTGTATATATGATGTTCACACTGTACAATTTCTATTCAACTGACAAATTCTTACCAAATATTTTACAATAATACAGTCTAAAAAGCAACCAATCCAGCAACGCATTAGAGGTAAGCCAAATATCTGTGTTCAGTTATCAAGACTGTATTCTTACAAGTATATAGCAAGCTGCAGTTCTGTACCATCTCCGTTGGAAGCATTCCTCAAATAACCTAGAGAATGGGCAAAAAATACCTTAAGATAAGCCAAGTATACTTGTAAGGATAAAAATAACAACAATGTGATACTTTCATTACTCAGAATTTATGCATTATGCATGGAATCAGCATCCCAAGGTGAATTCCACTTGGAAGATGCATATACTAAATAAGTAGAAGATCATGATGAAGAATGGTGTGTTTTGGTTGTAAATTTAAAGAATGAGATGTTACCAGTACAAGTACAACCAATACATTATAAAAAGCAAAGGAGCAATTGCAAGACAATGCAAGGTGCTCAAGAAAGAGCACAACCAAAAGAATAGGAATTGTAGTTAAGAATGCTAAGAGGAAGAACAAAACAAATGCATCCATGTTCCTGTAAGGTAGCTGTGTCAAAACACCTCTTATCCATGTGGACAATATAAACTTTTACTATTGGTTATATAGGTTCTTCAATTGATATCCGATACTATACTTCATTTTGGAGGTAAATAAAAATTAAGATAAAAGACATACTCTGTCGATCTTCCAGCAGCAGCGAACAAATTTGCCCAGTGTCTACCATCAGTTTTTCTTGCAACACTTACAACCACATCAAGATACTCCGGAAAGTTTTTTATTAAATCACAGGTCTTCTCCAAAAGAGAGAACTTGCCTCCACCTTTAGGGCCTGAAACTTGGCTTTTATTTGAGTTTTGCCTGCAAGGAAGCAGATAGTGTAGCTCTGATAAATGCAAAATCATTTCATTAAAAGCTTAAATATGGCAAATCATGGGCTAAATACACAATAAATGAGAGTGTAAGAGAACAATAAAGCCCAAGACATCAATTGATGATGGTCATATAAAACCAATTTCCCTCAGTAAGTAAGGAGCATTTTTTTTGTTGAACTTGATTAAATCAAGAGTGTAGACTGTTTTCATATCAACATACATATCATAACAGAATGTGAAAAAAAACATTTTTCTCCCCCATGTGAGGATAGTAGGCTGGTGTTAATTGGCTTTAAAGAGTGATATGTGCACCAGATTTTAAAGGGTGATAAAAACAAACAGTTTTAGAGTGACAAATGCATCAGAGTTTTGCATAAGAATCAAACTCTATGATGATTCCCACCAGAAGTTTCTCTCCATGAAGTTCTTGAACAGTAGAGCTTCTGCATTTTTTCTTGCATAAAATATGAATCATACTTTCATATGGTTCAATAATTATTCTTTCATTAGAAATACCTGGAAATTTCAGCATCAAATACAGTAAAAAGAAGCCACTCCAGACAATGGGAAAAATGAGGCTTCTCTGCTGATAATTGTGCCAAACGTAATGCTTCCTCGCTCTTGTCCCTCTGGTGTATACAAAATTAGAAACAGAATTAGGAACCTAGAATAGCAATAGAATTTTCTGTCAGCATCTACTACCTAAGATGAAAATTGAGTACGAATGCAATATTCTCCAGAACTTGCCATGTTAGAGTCATAACTGAAAGAAAACTATTAAATATTTTTTTACTTTCAATCTGACATCTAATGAGAGCAGTGATATTTCAAATTTACTCTTTTTTAGTAATGTACTTTATTCATAATTTTCATACAGTAAGTTTGAGGCAATGCAAGGACTCAAACTAATAAAAATTAATCTCTCTACTATGCAATTTACTAGTAACATTTTTTATAGGCAATTGTACTTAATTAATTAAATGTATCAATAATTTTTGTAAACATGCAAATTTGGATGAAGGTAAGAAACAGAAGGATATTTTTGCCATCAAGGCAACAACTACCCTGAGGAAGCCCAACCACTTCAGCAAGGCTACATGGCTTGACCATCCTGGAGAGTACTTTAACAACAAGGCTTGAAACATTTCACAAGATGAAATATCTAAGTGGCAACTGCTAAACAGCCCTATAGGCATAGCTCAAGTGGGAAGAGTTAGGGTGGGGATGGGGAGTTCCAGGTTCAATTACATGTAACAGCATGAAAAACAAAAGGCAAAAAAACGAAAACAGAAAACCAAAAGAAAAAAAGAAACCAATGTTCAACAACCAACTTGTTATACAACATTACAGGGCATATATATGGATTATGAAGCAAAAAATAAATTAAAAAAGAAAAGTGGCAATACCATGCGGATTTTACATCTCATTATGCAAGATCAATGGAGCATTCAATACAGGAGTTACTTGTGGAACTGACAGGCATTTTTGGTCCAAATATTGATTGGCATCAAGAGCAAACAACAGGCTCAAAAAAAACTGAGGTGTTTTGGGGCCTCTTAAACCTCAATAAACATTTACTAGTTGCAGAGCAGGAGGGTTGGGCCAATTTAAATTAATCTTTTGGGCCAAGCTAGATTCCTCAGTACCACTAATAAAAATCAATGAAATGCAAGAAAATTTCCAGAACATGCATCGATTTCCACATGATCTATAGATTCTATACACAATAAGCATTCAAGTTTTCATTAGATGGCAAAAATGCTACCTGAAGAAGGTGCCGGAGTAGGCAATGCAGAATAGTTTGAGCTTGAGGAGATGGCTCAAAACATGGGAACTCTGTGCCTGATGTAAATGACATTCTCTGGGAAACACCCACAACCACCCCAGCATTTGGAAGAAGCCCAAGAGGGTATATCTCACGGTCAAATTCCAGCTCAGGATCCAACTAAATGTCAATGTCAAGTTAATTAAGCATCTAGGAATACAGCGATGAAAGAAGCATATCAAGATAACTACTAACTAGTACTCCATCCAATTTAATTCTAAGAGATATGAGCATAATTTCAGAGACTTCTCTAGGGGAACTATAGTTGTGCATCTTTCTTGCAATACGATTAATTAACCACGCAAACTTGACATCTTGAGAAGTTAGAAGAACTTATAAAAAAATCTCCTTATTTATTTAAAATGCTAAATATGTATAATTCAACATATAAAACAATGTTGAAAGGAGCTCCAAGATTTTAGATTGCATCATTTGGACTACAGCTGAGGTAAATGAAAACATATAAAACAACAAACAAGTTGCAGAAAATACTAAAACTTCTGATTACTTAAAAAAAATAAGAAAAACTAACTTTATATAGCTTTAATTATTAGATACATGCATACCTGCAAGAAATCCTCCTGCTTAAAAGGGTCAACACCTGGAGATGGATACCAAACCTGAAATGATAAGCTTCCAACCATAATCTATATCAGACAAGTAAGAATGAAATAGGCTAATAGAGAGGTGCAGAATTTAAAGCTAGAAAAACTGGTATTTCAAAAACTGATATAGACCAGAGCAGTCTATTACCTGCATTCCTCTATGGCCATAATCCAACCATGAAACTTCCTCAATTAGGTTCGTTTTTTCCTCTGATTGACCACAGGTAACCCAAAATAATTCAACAGAATCCGTGAGCTCTCTTTCACGTCCATCATCCAGGTCAAGTAGTGAAAGCTCCCCATTCACTCTCAATATCAAACATCTGGCAAGGCATGCAGGTAGTCAGAAGTATGTTGTGTGAGAAAGTTCTATTTAACATTTTGAAGGATAAGAACATACCTGGCAGGCTCTCTGGCCAATAAATCTGATGAGGATGAAATGTGATTCTTTGAGATGTACTCTCTTGGAAGCTGATCAGGGATAAAACGCATCGCTGAAGGATGGGTCTTTGCAGTCATGATAGAGAGCTCTCGTACTGTAGAAAGCTGTTTGTCATTTTATCACTTAAAAATGCATGAAGAATAAATGTTCCATCACAATTCTCTGATTCATTATGCAACTCGAAACTTTGCAAATTCACAACCACCCATAAAATTAGATAGTTTTTTTTTTTTACCTGCAAATCTGGAGTCCTGGAAGGTGTCAATTCACCAGATAATTTCACATGGAATATATGCACATCAAAAGGGCGATAAGTAACAAGTATATAATCCTGATAGACATCCATCACCATGGGCTTGGCAAGCAAGGTTTTCCGACCAAGTAGTGAGCTCTGATCAAGGTGATATCTTGGATAGAAAAGCAATTCATACCTGTAATAGAACTAAATAAGTAAAACATAACATATCAATCTAAAGAAGGTACAGAATCCTCTGTATTAAAACCATAGACGCTACTAAAACTGCATCCTTACAACTCAACTCAGACTGCGTCTTTACATAATTTTTTCCAAACAAAACTAGTCCACAAAATCTCTCAATTAGGAAACTTTTCAAAGTACTAATTAAACAGAACATGTACATGCAAATAAATTTCTCACGTGTTAGAAGAATCAACATAGTTGCAGACAACAACAATTTTTCCCAACCACAACAACCCATTGCACTGGATCTTTTGTTCCTGGGAAATATCTCCAAACATTCGCCATTTTTTCAGACGAATATCGTATAAGATTAAGCCATGGAGACCAGCAACTGCTAAGTACATCCCATCCTTGCTAGCCACCACATGTTGAACAGGCCAATTTTGGGAGATATAAGAAACCTAGCCCAAAGAGAACTATATTAGGAGCATTAATAAAATAGAGACTAAAAACAACGAATTATCAAGTACATAATTTAAACACGTAACTGGAAGGTTAAGGTGAAAAATTTTAAGTTCATCCGTATCTTCCGACTGCACAACAAGCAAACGATCTTCACCATAGATCACTTGGCGGACATAAGTCGTGCCTGAAACTCCTCTGTTAAGGCAACATTTACCAAAAGAAAATGCAACAATTCTCTCTATACATCTTTCCTCAATAGCATAAAGCCTATATCCATATTCATCCCACTGCATCAGTGAGGTACCACCCATCATAGGTTCAAATTTACAATCTTGGTTTGGCTTAACAACTGGAGAAGATACTGAACTTAAGCCCATTTGGCGTATTGTAGACATCAAACGACAACCAGAAACAGACCAAACTGTAAGCCCTCTTAACTTCCATCCAACAGCAAAAGCGGAATTATCAGGCGTCCATGCAATACAACTTACCGGACCAGTATCGTCCATTGAATAACTGCACAGAAGACAGGAGCAAGACAAAGACAGTCAAGACAAAAAGCATTTAGTGACAATATGCATCTAGCCATTTCTGATGTACAATGGAAATTGTTCCACCAGTTTTTGGCATGCTCATGAAGAAAAAATTGAACTTTAAACCAAAAGCACAGGCTCCTTAGCATCAAATGGACAGTAGATGTAGTGTAGCCAACCAGATCTATAAAATGACCATCCTATTGGTACATTAGGCTATGTAGTTCAACATTGGCAATTTTGTTCCATTCATTCTGACTTAGGACCTTTCTAGATTTAGTCTTACTCTCTATTGAAAACTTGAGGTTGTTGCTTGATCAATCAAGATGACACAACTATGTATAGAAAGGTCCAAGAAAGGCAAATTGGTGTTAGGTAGGCATGGTGTGGACCAAACTTTTGAAATTAAGCTAAATTCTTAAAAGAATTTGAAAAATCTCCTCAAGCGCTAGCGCAAAGAATGAAATCTCCACAAATTTATTTAATTTCCATGTTTGAACCAATTTTATTTTAGAAATCCTAATCTGAGTCCACTATACATTGTTTCCTAAAAATTACTCTGCTAAAAACATTTTTGGTTTTTATGCGAATATTTGACAAAACCGAATTTGACTTCCCCTTCCCAAATCTCTCAAAGAAGTTCATTTTTGCTTCTATTGGGTTGAGAAGGCAATATGCATCCCCTCAAGCATTGAGGATAGATCCACCAAGAGCATACGTGGTGTTGTGTCGCAGACATGAAGTGCATTATAGGTGTTGGAGAGTAAGACTTAACGATAGCTTCTGTTAGGTAAATCTTTGTATTGTGCTTTCAAATAGTAGGTTGGAGATTTGAGGTCTCTAACTACATGATTTTTACATCCACATGTTGTGCGGATGGTTTTCAACGTAAAAATCCTGCATGTTTTATATTGATTGTTCTTTGGGCTTCCCTAATTTAAAATTGAGACAATTAAATAATTGAAAATATTTAATTGAATAGGGCTGAAACAACTATTCACCCGCCTCTAAGCGATGCATAAGCTAGGTCACATAACTTTCACATCCAATTTTAAAGACTTTCTTTTACCACTTTTTTTCTAAAAATAACATGGAAGATTAAATGGTCCAATACCATTTTACTATCCAAATTATTTATATGGTCATGACCCTCATCCAAGCAGATAACCATCAAAAAACTTATTTCAGAACACTACCCTTATCAGATATGGTCATGACCCTTATCTGAAAGTAATAATGCTTTTCATTACTGAGGGTAAAGGAGAAGATTGTTAATTACAATAGAATAAGAAGAAAAGGAGTGTCATTTCAGAAACCTTAGGAGAGGGTAGTGCAATTTACAAAAATTTGTGAAGGAACATTTATGTAATTTGAACTAATTGCAAATCTTATAACCATCAACTATGACATGATTTCCTGATTTTGCCAATAATTTGCAAAACTTACCCCCAATCATACAATGATACAGTCCGAATAAGTGATGCAGATTCAGCAAGGTCATATAGCTCAACAACACCTCTTCTGGTACCTACAGCCAGGATTTGCTGCTCTGAAGCTATTGAAGCACATACAGAATCACCAGAACCCAACCTCATTTCCGCTTTGATTAATTCGGCTTGTTTTAAGCCCTTCTTACTTACAGAACATAACACCAATTGCCCATCAGAGTAAAGAACAAACAATAACCTCAATAGTAGGGAAAGCTCCAGCTGAATAACAGCAGATTGTTGGGATGTATTATGAGTGGATGTAGAAACTACTCCTGGAGCCCCTCTTGAAGAAACACCATTGTCTAGAGAATGTGATAATTCAGAAACTTTATTGCTGTCATGCATAGGGGAATCAAGTTCAAAGGCCCCACAAAACTGTATGAAACAATAACGACAACATGAAGAAAATGAACAAACCGGAGAAAAATAACATGTGGTCTAAAAAATTAGTTCAGCATCAATACTAAAAAAAAAGAGAGAGAGAGAGATGCTGCCCTACATCGATTTTTTTTTTTTTTTTTAAATAAAAAATAAAAAAAAAGGAAAGAGCTATTGAGACTTTCCACTACCAATCAAATTCGCATTACCTCCCCTTTCCAGGAAATAGTATATAAAGATCCATCTGAGAGTCCAAGGAGCATATGTTTGTTATCACTCACAATATTGCTCCTGGCCAAAAAATAAAACAAAACAAATCAATAAGTAAACTTCAAGAAACCCTGTGCTAAATACATTAAAGTAGAATTTGATGCAGTAGAGGAAAGTGAAAGAAAAATGATGGATGGATGACTAGTATCACACTAGAAGGAGTCTAGGAATCACTCCTAGAAACCTTAGGGCTTCACACCTAGTATCTGTCTGCATCACTCAAACAAGAAACCATGAAATGCTGGAAAAATCTGTGTTTTTCATTCATTGATTTTCAGAAGCAAGTCTGCCCAAACTTTAAACACTAGAACCCTGAGACTCCTAAAACTCATTTGATTTAATCACGGTAGTAATAAAGCTGGGGTATACATTGTGTATGCCCTCTTTTATTTAGAATGCATTTTCATTATCTATCAAATAAAAAAGGTTCTTGCCCAACACAAAATTCATACACAAACTCAAAAGGATAAACCCCATAATTGTCAATGTCAGTAACATGGATTGTGAGAACCATTTCCCACTTGTTTCATTTCTTAAGCATTATATTCTATTTAGCTTCCTAATGTTCACATTTTATTGCATCAATTCCAGAATTATGTATATCACATTCCTTAAACTCCTAAAGTAATCTCCCAGTTTAGAGAAAAACTTGAGCTCAGATTGGAACTAACTTTAAATCATTGAATTATAGTCAGCAAGGATGCTTACACTGTCAAGTCCTTTTTTGCAAAGGGCACCTGCTCACTGAGAAGTAGAGAAATAGTTGCAAGAAACAAGCCAGATGGCTGCTTCCCTCCAATTTGTATTTTTTTTTCCATGAACTGAACCTTAAAAATGTGAAGGAAAAACGAAGATGTCTGCAATAAAAAGAAAAAGGCAAGCAATGTGATACGTCTAAATTGATTGTTAAAGCTATATGCATAGGAAAGAAAAAGTTCTGTGAGATGCAACAGGTTTGGATGGCCTATCCATTTCAAATCTACAATTTTGTGATATGAGGAAAAGATGGAAACAGAACAAACTAGTAAAACAAAACACTAAAGTAGGAACAGAACACTTTTGATGTCAAAGAGAGTAGATCCCTTTTTTCTGCTTCATTTTTTCTGCCACATTTCCAGGGTTTTTTGTTCAATTCTATTAGGTAGAGAAAAATAAAATTGCTATTTCGAGTGTATAAAATGGCAGTCACAATAACAAAGTAATAATGACCTATTAAATTATATTCACTTCCATTTCCGCTTCCAATGTTACTGAATACACTGCTGCAAAGCAATGTAACACAAGCTGACTTCTCCTTCCAATTGACACAACAAGACAATTCTCTTTTTATTTAGAAAGAAAATGTCCAACATTATATTGTCATACATAAATACTATTCAACACAAAAAAAAAAAAAAAAAAAAAAGGGGGAGGGGGGGTTTGAATCACAACATAGTATTGTCATACACGAATCCTTTCCAGAGTCCAGGCATACCAAAATATCGACAGCATCGAATGCAAAGAATATCTCGCTTGGCATATATAAATTCGATATATACAAAAATATCAACACAAAAACAATAAGAATTGCGGAGTTGAATTGAATTGAGTTTGACTCCAAACTTACGAGAACTGCAATCAATTTGGCATCAGGACTCCACACAGCCTTCATATTCTCACCCTCCCGCTGAATCGAATCCGCATCCCTCTTGTACTTTCCCAATCTCACTTTATGCTGATCCAAAACACAAACAACCTCAATTCCGAAAATGCACTCAGAAGCAACAAAAAATCACACAATTCACAACCAGCTAGAAACCAAAGTGGACCTGAGAACAGCTCCAGAGCTCGAGATGAGAGGGAGCCACAACAAGCAACAAGCGATTCACTAGTTTGAGGTATACGATCTGCTCGGATGTAGGGCACAGGGCTTGCTCGAGAGGGATGACCTGAGGCCATCCATACGCCATATACATCTTGCTCCAATCTTGGATTTGTATCACCGCGACAGTTTAGATCTAGAGGGAGAGATTGGATCAGAAGTGAGTTAGGGTTTGTAAAGAAAGAAGAGGCATTTCCGAGAAATGGAATGGATCGAATCAGTCGATTCAGTCCCAGGTGGTGGATCTGACCATCGTAGGGTCCGTTTGGGATCGTGACATGGACAAAAGGAAAATTCTTGTACGGATCAGTCCATATCCTGCAGCTCATGGGCCCAAACCCTTCTGAGGCCCAATGGAAAGTGTTCATCTAGGCCACTAACGGCCCAGAAGGGGATCGCAAGTGGGCTTATGGGCCTCGTTTGAAGCCCATCAATAAAAGATAGAAATAGAATTGCTCGTTTTGGGCTTCTTCCGCTGTTCAAACTATAATCTACAATACCTTTTGGGGGTTTTTTGTTGTTTGGGCTTAACTCCCTACAATTGGGCCCTTGATATGCATCCAGTAAGGCTGCAACTCGAGCGGGTTTGGGGAAATTGATGGCTAATCTAAACACAATTTAGATTAAAAAACAATCAATTCAAAGAACTCAACACAAATCCAATCCAACTTCTCTTTCCTAATTTAGTGTTGAGTTCGGATATGTCCGATTAGTTGGATTAGATTCATATGAATAGGTTGGTGGAGGGTTGTACGGTAATAACCACAAAAATATATAAATTAATATATCTTTCTAAAAAAATAAAATAAATAAAACTATAGCATATAATGCAATTATAAGTTGATTTTTTTATTTCTTAAAAATCTAAAAGGATAACAAATATTGTTACATGAATAATATTCATTACAAAATTTATAAAATTATTAAATGCGATTCAAGCTAAGCTCGAGTGATTTAAAACCAACCCAAATTGAGCTTAAGGTGAAAAAACTCAACCTAAATTCAATTGAATATTGAAACTGGATGTTCAAATTCATCCAAATGTCATATGGGTTCAAAAATATTAACTAGTGTATATGGTAGAACTCAAAAAATTACGGAATTAAATATTTATTTTTGTTGTTAGAACTTAGAACTAATAAATAAATAAACAATCAAAACGGGTATTAACGTTTATCCATTGGATAGCTAGGGGATGATCACAAAACTGTCAAGTTTGGAGGCATAATAATTATGGCAAGAATTTACCATTTTATGTCAATCTCATTCCCTATAACTCCATGAGTCGACGGTTTTTATTCTTTAAAAAAAAAAAAAAAGTTAGATTCATAAGTCAATTCTCATGATTGGCAGATGAATCACAATAACTTTTCACTCCACCATTGATATGGACTAATTCTAATGGTATACTCGTATACCTGCCATACTAGATCATCAACCAATAATCGTTTTAAAGTTCTCATAGAATCAATCCCAATGAGAAAACTTGTAAAGGTAAAACATTTAGAATAAAATGTCTATATTAGAATCAAGGAAATCAAAATATAAAAAATTATTCGATATATGAGTAAATATGTACATGAAAATTGATAATATTTACGTAAGAAAAATATATCTATTTAAAAAATATAAAATTGTGGATTCTTCATTCACCCCTTAATAAGCCTGAATAAAACTTAAATATAAAAACAATTATATCAACTTATTCTCGGTATGGGTAATGAATACTTATTTGCAATATTTTATTCATCAAATATTTTTTATTTTTTCAATTACTACGCAATATTATAAAATAACAATTAAAAACACTTCCAAATTCTTTTTAAAAAATAACTTATTCTCAAAAATTATTATTGTTCAAAGTTCGTCAAATGTATATTTTGAGCTAAAATACTATTTTTTTTATTTTAAATAGAAAAAAGTCCAATTTTGAAAATACTTTTTAAACATGACAGAAATTTTCCACTAACGATCTTCCTTCTTATTTTTTCCAACCTAACTTAACATAGAACCAAATTTTCAAAGTACAAGTTGTGAGGGATCTAACTAGATTACCCATGTCATCATTTTTAAAACTTTAATACTTATATTGACAATCAACCCATTCATAGTACAAAATCAAATATTAATTTAAGCGTTTATCTACAATAAAAAAAATGCATTTTTTTATAATAATAAACAAGACGTCATCATTTTACCTTAATTTCATTTATTTGTATAAAAATCTATGAGACATATTGAATGATTCGAATTTGAAATTTTGTAAAGACCACTAGGTTGCTTGGCATTTTCCTTGATATTAGAAAAAGTTTGACAACAAAGCACCAAGTAAAAATGATGGAAAAACCAATGTCCATGACCAAAACAATGTTAAAATAATGGGAATGACAAGAGATGGAATAGGAAGAGGGCCAAGTCTAATGGATATTCCCTGCAATAGGAGTGATAGAAAAAGCAATGGAAAAAATGAGAACATCCCATATGGGTTGATGACCCACAAAACAGTGGGGTGGGGGGCTAATGTCTAGTGATTATCATCACAGTTTGACATACAAATCTCACCCACTTAGCTTTTCTCAAGTGGGGGTCTGCTCTGCCCAAAAGCACAGACAGCTGCTCTTCCCCCTTGTGCCTCTTTTCCTCCACAAGATTCAAAACCTCCAAATCTTTAAAGGGATATGTTGAATCAACCAATTCTTGGTGGGATTTATTTATTGGCTGAAATTGATGGGCATTTAATATTTTAATATATATTTCTTTTTTTCATGGGAATGGAGCTGATTTTTGTAATGGGGTTTTGTTTTTTTGTTTTTAAATTAAACCATACGTACAAGATGTGAACCATGGGCTGAAAATAGTGGAGAGTACAAGACCATATTATTTATCAAGAATACAATTGAATCAGAAAGTGTTGGATAAAAAAAAATAAAAAATAAAAATCAAAAGTGGGTGAGGAGGTGAAATTATCTTGGTTTGTTTCTTATCAAAATTATTTAAATTTATGTATTTTTAAATTCTTATTTTGGTACACATAAAAAATAAATTTCAGGAATAATCCTATATAAAAAATCAAACATTAAAATTATTTTTTACTATTTTTTCTTTCATTATTCTCTTCCTTCAATTTCCTTTTAAGTTATATTTTATTCATAAAATATTAAGAAAAAAATGTTAAAGAATATTATTTTCTTCTATTTGATTGTATTATAAAAAATCTCAAATATAATTAAAATTAGTTATAAACTTATATATTTTAAAATTATTTAAATTTTATATTTAAAAATTAAAATAAATAAAATAAGTTGAAATAACATGTAAAATGATTTTTTAACTTTAAATCTATTTTTTATTTTTTTTTACTTTTTTTTTTCTTTCTAGTTTTTCTCTTTCTAGTTTTTCTCTTTATTTTCTTTATATTGCATTTTCCCTCAAATTTTCTGAAACCAAACATAACCTTAAAATTTTCAAGATTCAAATGGAAACCAAAACTTTTAGATTTGAAATTAAATATTTTTTTTCTCTTTATTTTCTTTCCATTACATTTTTCTTCAAAATTTTTAAGAATCAAACATAACTTTAAAATTTTCAAAATTGAAATGGAATTCAAAACTCTTAAATTTGAAAGGAAAAAAAAAAAAAAAGAGAGAGATGGAAAATACTTTAACAAAAAAAATAAACATAAAGATGAGATTTTAGTAATTTTTTTTTTCTTGAAAATGAACAAAAGACATATCCACAGTGTCTTTAATTTTTTGGATAAATAGAAATTAAAAAAAAAACCTTCGTTCAAAAATGAGTTACATTAATCTCCAAATCCAATAATGGTTATCAAATTTCAATAAATAAATAAATAAATAATATGGTATTTGAGAAGTAAAAATATTAATAAAATTGAATGGATGGAAAAGAGAAACATGTTACGTCCAAAATCACAAAAAATAACATTAAATTAAAGAAAAAGGAAACATTGATGGAAAGGGGTTGATGAAGACCCCAAAAGCACCCATTACAAAATCCAAACAAGGAGTCAAAGAGCATAAGCCCACATTCTATCCAAGATAAGATTTGTGTTCATCAAGCTCTGTGGGTGTGCATGCATGAGACATTGTGAGGAAGGAGACCAAGATCAAACATGGGTTTATGCCTTGGGACCCTTGTCAACCACATTCAAACAACACTAACAAATTTTCTTTTCTTTTCTTTTCTTTTCTTTAATTTTCCTAATCACCATTTTTTTAATATTTTTTTCCTTTTGATTTCTTTTCATAAAGGGTGTCTATGAATGTGTACTCATCACCAAACTTATCTGATCCCATTGGTGGGTCTAAGTACAAAGTTTTTGTACCCAATCAATAATGGAGTTTAGTCTATGAGTGCCATTGTGTTTTTGAAAGGTAATAATTTGAATGCATGTGAACCACTATATTATCATTGATTCATTATTATTATTATTATATGGGATTCCAATAGATCTATTCCAAAGTGCCTTGTTAGAATATTAAAGTTTAATAATATTAATATTAACCAATTATTCATAGTGTAGATTGATAACTTTTACATCGATCACATCATACTCTTTTTAACTATATTATCGTATTCTTTTTCACATCAGTGACACTACTTATATGTTTATCTAATGATTTAAATTTTATCATATACTTTCAATGACTGAATTTGCATGTTGGTTAGATACTAATTTAGTGTGCTAAAAATTTTCATTACTTTAAACTATTTTTAACTTTAAAAAGTTTTATTAAACTATATTTTAAATATACTTAAATATGAAGTCCATTAGATATATAACAATATGGCTCTTTCGACCGATATCGACTTACAATACGACCCTCAGTATATGTATAAATTCGTAGTATAAACCTCGAAATAAAAAATCAAAGATCAATAAATGATATTAGAATCAAATTATAAATCAATTAGTGATATTAAAGTTGAATTATAAATTCATAATCTTAGCATGTTTATAAATTTTTACTATAAACCTCATAATGATAAATAAAAAAAATAAAAACCCTAAAATCAACCAGTAATATTAGAGTTGGATTAATTATAGATAAACGATTGATATTAAAGTCGAATTATAAATTGAAGTCTTGAAAGCATCTTAGTGAAGGAGGGATTCTCAAGAAAACAATAATATTGCTCTTGGAAAGTAAGAAATTAATAAATTAACATTGGGATGGGAGTTTAATCCTCGACATTATTATTCCTTATTCTAATCCTTGGAATGAAGAGGCTTTATATAATTTCTTTTGATAAGATGGGTAATGTTTGTAGTTAATGAACCAAATCATTAAATTATATGAAGTTGTTCATAGAGTCTACAATCATTGAAAGTAGAATATGCCCCACCATTTTCAAAAATACAGTAAGGGGGGGGGAAGAGGCTAGCAAGCTGCAAGGATGAATGGTGGAGAGTGAGGAAGAGAGAGGAGGGTAGGAGTACAGTGGGAGTACAGTGATGTGGGGTGGGAAGCAGTTGGGGCCAAGGGTGTTGAGAGGTGGGCAGGCAGAAGAAAAGGAAGTGGGCATAGGGTGTTGAGCCCTATGGGCGATGGGTGCACCACTTCCCACCACCTACATGAGCCAAAAGCCCACCACCACTGACCACCCCTCCCCCATTATTCTTTGTTGGTTGGCTGGGGTTCTCACCACCGACTATATATACTATATATCAATATGTGCTTCCCCTCTTCTCCTCTTCAGTAGTCTTCAAATTTCAATCCTCCTCTTCCATGGAGAATCTCTCCTTGTCCTTCACTCACTCTCTCCCTGGTCCCACCCTCCTTTGGGTCCCCCTTTCTATTACATGGTTTTTGGGTGCTACTTTTCAGCCTAACATCATACCTTTTTCTTTATTCCTCTATTTTGAAATTTGTGTCAACTTTTCCTTTGTTTAATGGTATATGGGAGTCTGGGACATGTATGAAATTTAATAATTTAATAATTAAATATTTTTAATATTTTAAATTTACCTTCTTGTACCACATGGGGGAGGAGTTTTATTGTTGGGCTAATTTCAAAATTTTGGTGTAAATACATGTAATTTGATTTGAAATTTTATTGGTTGGTATCCTTATCATTTTATTTCATTTATAAAATTTATTTTTAAAAACTTAGGCTAAAAATATTTTAAATCAACGTGTTTCACAAATTATCTAAAAATTAAATTTTATTCTTTAAAAAATAAATTTTGTACATGAACTACTAATGACTTAATATATTTATACTAAATTCTAAATGTGTGAATGAAATTAATCTTTTATTATTATCAGGTGTAGATCCATTATATACTTAAATCAGACATTATTTAAGTCTAAAAAGAAAACTTTTTTATTGAGTAGCATTAATTTTTATTTTTGATTGATTTCTAAAATTTTAATAAAGAAAGTTATAAGTATACTAATTAAGGATTAAGAATCAAATCGGCTAATGAATTAATTTATATTTTTATCAATTTATTAGAATGAACAAAATGATGGTTTTAAGTGCTAAAGTAATTCTTATTATATATATATAAATATAGTTTTTACCTTTTTTTTCATAGTACATTATTAGAATTAAAATTTTTATTAAAAATTAAATTAATGATGATGTTGATGGTGATCTTAATGAAGATGATGCATGTGATGGAAGCTCAACTCACTTGGATTGACATCAAATGTACAAATGAAATGTGAAGCAAAGTGGGTGATTAGGTGGATGTTAATGTTTTCATACTTTTTAGCTTGAATGACTAAGAATAATTACTAACTACCATGGTTTGAATATAGAATATAGTGACAAGTGACCGACAAAATAAATAATAGCTACAATGTTAGTTATAGTACAAATTATTACTTTCTTTCATTTTCATACCCATCATAGGTTAAACATGAAACTTTATGACCTAATACATTGTATCAAACTATAAAAAGCATATTTCATCGAACAAAAATATCGTCACTATGATTAGTGTTTTTATTTTTTGTTCCATTGATGTTTATCCTTCATCATGATCATCATGAATTAGGACTTCTTTTTTTTTTTTGTTTCTATAAATCCCGGCCCTTTCTAAAATGTAATATGATATAATATAACCATATGATTGATGTTTTTATTTCGTGTTTCATTGATATTTATTCTTCATCATGATCATAATGAGTTAGGGTTTTTTTTTAAATATATATATATATATATATATATATATATATATATATATATTTCTAAAATGACAATGTAAATATTATCATAATAATTAGGGTTTTTATGTTGTCTACAAATATTTATTATTTATCTTGTAATAACTAGAATCACGCCTTAAAATGAATATCTTAATATTTTTTAGATGGATCTGATGTTAAAAGTCTTCAATAATATTATATCAAATTTAAGTTTTTATTTTGAATTTGGAATGACTTAGATTATTCTTTTTTTGTTTAAATCATCAAGAAATAAATCTTCTAAGGTAGACCTCAATTAAGAAATGCTTCGAATATGATGTCATAAATCTTAGTAAAAGAACTTCATAAAATAAGACTATTACAATTACAACTAAAATTTTCATCTATTTTTTAATAATTTTATAATCACCCACTCCAATGATTGTGAGTTAGAACTTATTTAATTGACATTATCTTACAAATGCTTCAAATATCATACATCAAATTAGTTAAACTCTGATGTTTATTTGTCGGTCCAATCATTTTTATCACTCATTCTACATAAAATTCCAAAAGAAAGTCATTTCTCTAACTAAAATTTTCATCTATTTTCCTATTATTTCAACCATTCCTTCTAATCAACAAGTTAGGACTTGTTTGATTGTTATTGTCTTATAAATGCTTCAAATACAACGCAACAAACTTCTTGTACATATGTAACTGTGGAACAAAAAGTATCGAGACTATACATTGAGTTGTATTTGTCGGTTCAATAATTTTTATAGTTCTATTCATTTCACGTCGAGTGAGGACCATGAATAGATCTTCCTAAATGGCTACTTTAAAATCACATACAAAATGCCCATAAAATTCCAAAAGGAAGTCATTTCACATCCATCAATCTAACCCAACCCCATAGACAATCCACACAAGATAGTAAGAAGTATAGTAAGGTCACTTGCACTTGATCAAGTGAGATGGAACATAGCTATCCTGATGTGGTGTGTGCCAACTAATTTTTAGTTTGATTTTTGTTGGAGTAGGGTGGGGGGTGTGTTTGATTTCTCATAAGAGAAGATTGGTGGGACTTGTGAGGTTGAATTTTAGGGCTAAAAACTCAGGAGAAAGGGATGGAGACAAGGCACAAGGGGGAGTGGCACACTCTCTTTGTCTATCTCTCAAATGGGGTGGAACATTGGTACCATGCTGTGTTATCTGCCAACTAATATCAACCCGACAGCCCCTGATGAGCCCCCTTGGCTTTTCAATCAATTCTATTTCATATGTGTGTGAGGGTCTTTTGTGATGGGTTCCTTTCCTATATGAGATGATTGGTGGGACTTTTGATTGCCCTTCTTTCAATGCTTTTGGGACATGATAACCCTAGATTTTAAAGTAAGAAAAAAAAAAAAAAAGTTTTCCTAATTCCAAATTTTAAATTAAAAAAAAAAACCCAATTTTGAATGATTAAAAAAATTATCTGAATTTATAATAAATTATGAGTCATTAGTTAGGATAAATTATTAGGTATTATTATAGTTATGATTGATTGAATATGATAAAAGTGATGGGTATTGATTAAATGTAAAAAGTTTTCAAATATTTAATCATTACTAATTATCTAACAATAAAGTGATAAAAATGGTAGAAATTGTGCTTAAAATGAATTTTTAATTGGTTAAATTGATTCCCCAAAAAAAAAAAGAAAGGATTGAATTGATATTATAATATTAAGAAAAATGGAAGATATGAATGGGGTTGGGAAAAATTATTAATAAAAAATAAAAAATAATATATTTTATTTTAAAAAAAAAAAGTCTAATGTGATAGATGACAAAAAGATGATTAGTGAATAAAGCGGCCACTTGCTCATCCATCTCCATTTAAACCACGTGACACGTGTCTAAATATATTTCCAATTTTCAATTTGTGTAGTAATCTTCTATATAGAAACGAAATTAATAAATTACCTATGCAGTATTTCTCACCCCCAAGTCACCACTTACCAAGTGTCGCCATAATGAAAACTGTCACTTATCTCCGAAACTTTAAGGTCACAGCTGGTGACGGTAGTAGTCACTGCACTTGTACTATATATTAATGGCTTCACGGCTGAAGGAGAAGCTTCCCCTTCTCTCTCTCTCAGAAGCTGTGCGATTCTCTCTCTCTCTCTAAAAATCTTCATCGTCTCTCTTTAGAACTGTTCAATTTTTCTCTCTAGAGCTCTTCACTCTCTCTCTCTAAGTTTCCATGGGGTTTCCTGTGGGATACACAGAGGTTTTCCTCCCAAAGCTTTTCCTCCACACACTCTCCTTTCTGGGTTTCATCAGGAAACTCATTTTCTCGCTCTTTCACTTTCTGGGTCTCTCCGATTTCCTGGAAACCGACGTTTCGTGGTCCGAAACGCAGGCGCAAGTGCCGGAATACCCTCCGGTATCGGCTGTTCTGATCCGTGAAATCCTGCCGGTGATGAAGTTCGGGGAGGCGGTTTGCGGCGGCGACGCGCCGGAGAGTTGCGCCGTATGTCTGTACGACTTCGAGGTCGGAGAAGAGATCAGGCGGTTGACCAATTGTAAACACATTTTCCACCGGAGCTGTCTGGACCGTTGGATGGACCACGATCAGAAGACCTGTCCGCTTTGTAGGACCCCATTTGTGCCTGATGAGATGCAAGATGAGTTCAATCAACGGCTCTGGGCTGCCTCTGGGATCACTGATTTTTACAGTGAATACGGTACCGTTTCGGGCTTGTAGGTCGGAGATTTTTCATGGGTTTTATTTTATTTTTTAAATTTTGGTTTGGTGAGGGTGAGAGGGTTGAACTGTATATACATGAAGAAAAAAAAAAAAAAAATTTCCCACGTACCCATTAAAAAAGGGTAGGTTTTCAATAGTTATTGAACGATGGGCTCCCACAAAATGCGTTCTTCTATATATGAATCCTCTGATTTCCACCCCCCCAAAAAAAAAGGTTCTACTTTTGTGAAAATTCTCAGGTGTGTTTGGATGAAATGGTTCCATATGGGGATTGAGATGGGAAGAACCGCCCTTTTTTTCCCCCTTTTTTTTCCTTTTTCCTTTTCCGTGTTTGAGGAATGGCTAGATGTGAAGACCTTGACTTTGAAGAAGTCAAGAAATGGGTTCATATGAAATCCTTATGGTCCTATTTTTATGAAAATTTTCAGGTGGGTTGGAATAAAATGGTTTGAAATGAAGTGGGTTTCTGCATAATATAGACTTAGAGGCGGTGGTGGGTGGTGGGTGGTGGTGGGTGATGGTGGGAATCAGTGGAGGCAGCCATAAAATTCAGAAGCTGTAGTTAAATTTTTTTTTCTGGGGATTTTTATACTTGAAAAAACAATGCTAAACATTGGACTGTGGAAGTTTGTTAGCTTTGTTTGGTGGGCAGGTAGCCAGCCGATTTGATCGGATCTTGTCACTGAATATTAGATTGGATCTGGTCTAGGTTTTCATCATATTTATTATTTCTTTTTTTGTTTTTTTTTTAACATATTAAAAAGAATAATAGTGCAAATTTATATAATTTGTATAATATTATTTCTTTCTTTTTTTTTTCTTTTTTTAACCTCTCTGATTTTTTCGCGCAGCCATTTCATAAAAAGTAAGAAATCCATAATTTTTTTTTGAATTATTTAAGATTCTTTACATGACAGCTCACATGTCAGTTCAATTTTTTTGTACAGCCCAATCAGGGTCTCTGAAGAACGCAGTGATTTTAAACGAAAAAAATTGAATGTACGTCTCAGTAAAAAGGCATAAATAATTATAATAATAATCTGCAGGGTTTGTCCTCTCAGACTTATCTGCTAAGTGGGTAGAGACAGAGAGATAAAGAAACTTTAATATTAATGGTGGTGCATTGAAATATATATATATATATATATATAGATTCATGGTTTCATGATCTTGAGCTTGGACTTTGTGCTTGATCCATCTCTATCCCAGGAGGCTGTCTGCCATGTGAGCTTGTCAACAAACCCTTATCCAAAATCCCTCTTCCTTCTTTCTTTTTTCATTTTCCATGTTTTAAACAAGAGCCCTAAATTTTGGCCCAAGCAAATTATGATATATGCTTTAATTTTTGAAGAATAAAAACAAAAATAATTTGAGACTAATGAATTAACTCGGAAATATATATGATTTTTCAAAAATAATTTTTGAAGAAAGATTAATACATATATATGTATGTTTCGAGTAAATATATCTAACATCCACAAATTATTAATTGTTTTGAAGAATTACTTAAAAAAATACTTTTTCAAAAACGTTCCTACACCCATAAAGGTCACTCTCGTTGTATAATAGAACATTTTAACTTAAATCATTTTTTTAACCTAATGGAATATCTTTTAGCATCTTACCAAAATATATGTACGGACAGAAAGGAAGAAAAGCAAAAATATAATAATAATAAAATATGTGTGTGTGTTTTTTTAATGCAATTGAGACGGGTGAAATCAAAAGCATTTTCGAACCTTTTCATATGAGTAATGTGGTCTTAACAAAAAGAACACGCAATCATTTTCCTTGAGCATGAAGCTCGTTTTTTCAACGGATAAGACCTCTTTTATATCTTTAAAAACCATAATCATTTTTCTTCAACGAGAAGCTCGTTTTTCTCATGGATAAGCAAATAGTCGTCCTCAGTGGAGGAGCCACTCGAGGGAACAAGTGACCCACTTGAAAATTCTTTTCTAATATTTGGTTTAATTATAAAAAATAAAAAAGATTAAATAAAATAAAATTTGTTGAAAACTTATATATTTCAATTTTATTTAACGATGAAAGGAGTAGAAAAGATGTTAGTCTGAAGAGAACTCAGGGCTTGTGGCAACATCCTATGGTCAGCATGAAAGGTGTCCAAATTTGGTTGCAAATATCAATTTGGAAACATATTTCTTACCCAATCCTACTCAACGAAAACACAAAAACGAGAAAGGAAACATTCAATGTGGAAAAATGGATTTAGAACATACCTTCACTTTCTTTTCATTCAAAACTCTAGGCCTTTGGAAGATAAGTTCCAAGCTGAAAATAAGTGATTTGAAGTTAAAAAGTTTATTACTAACATTTTCTGTTATGTTTGGTTTCCAAAAAATATAAGGGAAAATGCAAAGGAAAAAACATACAAATAAAAAATAAAAAGAAACAAAAAGTGAAAAAAAAATAAAAAAATAGATTAAAAATTGATAAATTATTTTTATTTGTTACTTCAAACTCATTTTATTTATTTTAATTCATTGAGATAAAAATTAAATAATTTAAATATACATAAAATTTTAATTATAATTTATTTTCTTTCATATTTTTCATAATACAATCAAACATAAAAAAAAATTATTTTTCTTTATATTTTTTTTATTTTCTTATTATTTTTCGGAACCAAACACAACTAGGGTAAGACAGGTGGGAAAATAAAGGTAACTTTAGCAGGTAGGGAAAGGCATATAATTCCCTTTAGCCAATTATTATTAAACTACTAGTATTCCCAAAATTGAATCCCAAGTTCTCGCAGAGATAGGCCGGCCTGGTCCATAGAGCCCAAAGACAGTTTGTATCTGCTCTTGGATATGGGCTTAACTGATTTGATGGAAGCATCCTTAACACTATGTTCTAAATTTTTTAATTATATTTGATTTTTTTTTTCTTCAAACTCATTTCACTTTTTTTTCTATATTCTATATAAAAAGTATAATTTAAAATATATAAAAATTTTAATTATACATATATTACTATTTTTCATAGAAAACCAAACATTAAAAAATTATATTCTTTAATTTTTATTTTTATTTTTTTATCTTTACTACTTTCCCAAAACAAAACATAACCTAAAATTTTTTAGGAATTTCGCTTTAGCACTGTTCAAGTACTAAAGGAAATAGAAGTAATGTCAAGGCCATTAAACTACTACCATTAATCTGTAGAATTCGGACTCAATGATATTAAATGAACTCCCTTTCATTCCAAGCATTAAACAACACAAATACTAAAAAAATCGTTAGCAATCACAAACCTTTAATCTTGAGTTGACCCCAGGTTCTTCGGATTTCTCAGTTGCCAAACAACTTTAATTTCTTTTCCATCCTCTTATCCTGCATTTTTTTAGCAACCAACCGAAAAGAGATTAAGAGCAGAGAAAGAAGGGATTCGGCGGATTTGGGTGCCAAAAATGTAAAAGATTTCACACAAGCAGGTGCCAAGAGAGAAGCGAAGCACGGAAGAATGGAGATTAGAGACATGTTGATATTTCATATATTGAATCATTGATACAAACCTGGTGGCATGTCAGGCCACAGCTGCACAACAGCAGTACAGTGATGCTCCCAGTGATGGTTACATAAAGCAGATTTCACTTCTGATCTAGATACAAAAGAAAGAAAAGTTATAGTACAAGTACAAGAGGTACAGGATATAAAGCCGGAAAAGGCTTGGCTTCCCATACTTTTTCTTTGTAGCTTCACTCGTTTGGAGAAGAGCATGGACAAGAAATTCTCAAAACCAAGATGTAGCTTTTCAGAGACCAAAGGGGTTGTTCAACATGGGACAGCTACTTTTGAAGAATACTTCCAGCCAAGTATATTAGCACTTAGAAAAAAAAAAGCCTAAAAAGGATATATCATGCACACAGAGAAAAGGAAGGAGCTGACCTTAATCACCGATTTTTCATAAATCCCCATGGTGAGAAACAAGCCAGCAGCTGTGTTTGGTTCTTGAGAAACCAGTGGAAAGAAAAGGAGAATTGCAAACTAAATCAGATCAAATAGCTTGTATGATTATTTGGATGAACCAGGGTAAATGTAAACATTCAAATCTCGTACCTTTTTCTTCTTTTCTCAGGAGACAATAGAAAGGAATAAAGAATTTAGATTGGTAAAGAGATGGAAGTGTATAATGTAGGACAACTTAAAGAACATAACAAGTTCAACTTATTAACAATTCTTATGATGAATTATGATAGTCACAATGATAAAAGCAGCACAAAAATATGGAATAGTTTTACTTTACAAACTAAAAATATTAATCATTAATACCAAATCCATTCCTGATATTTGTAAGACAGAAACTCCAAGGAGACCGCTGGATTAACAGATCAAGATTTTGGAGCGGTTCTACTCGCACATCATCATGAATCATGGTCCAATTCACCTGTCAGCATGAGGTTGTGCGGGTGGTGGGTAAGCCTGTGGAGGGTAAGCCTGAGGAGGATAAGCCCGTGGAGGGTGAGCCTGAGGAGGATAAGCCTGTGGAGGGTGAGCCTGAGGAGGATAAGCCTGTGGAGGGTAAGCCTGTGGAGGGTAAGCCTGAGGAGGGTAAGCATGTGGAGGGTAAGCCTGTGGAGGAGGATAACCAGCAGCAGGATAATCTTGAACTTGACCAGGAGGGGGGTAGCCATGCGGTTGCCCATATGAAGGTTCAGAAGGATGGCCAACTAGTGGAGGAATTGGCTGATCTACACGTGACATCTGTTGAGTGGGAGGCACTGCCATTGCTGGTTGAGACCCAAATTTACCATCTCTTTTATCCATTTCAATCTTGTGTTGTGTCTGCATTACTCAACAGTACAATTCATTGGTAAAAATGAAAAACAAGATATAAATGCACTATGTTTTATCTATCTATTGCATACCTGCATACAAGCACAAACCCTGCAAAGCAACAAAAGGTGCAGAATCAATATGCAATTTCAAAATCATTGGAAACAACATATGACATACAATCAATATGAAAATAGGCAATCTCTTGGCTCAAAAGGCCTTACGAGCAATAAACAATGTCAGAAAGACATGACAATATCCGTGAGGCCTCTTCAATTTCATTACTTCCAACTATCATAGCAACTATAGAGAATATGCATGCCACTTGCTGGAGGCAGAACATAAATCCCTACAAAATGAGGCCAATGTGTCTAAGTGAGGTGTGTAGAAAAATAGAGAGAATCAATTATGCTCACAAATATACAAAGATATGATGCGTCAGTGTGTTTTTGAGAGAAAAAGAGAAGTACAATAATGCAGTTATCGCATTTTGTTGTCTGAATATTGAACTCATCTTGCAACATAAAACGTGTGCTGGCAACTGAATTTGCAAAGCAAAGGAAAACCTGAACAGAATTACTAGAGTGTGAAGAGATTAAAAAAAAAACTCCAATGATATAATTAATAGAAGTGAATGGAAATTCAGAGATGAAGCATCAAGGGCAAAATTGAATCCACAGCTGACCTCAGTGCAGAGACAAAATTCAGGGCACCTACTTTCTCCACATCTACCACTGCATGGCATATATCCACCACAGCACACATACCTATAACAAAGAAGACCATAAGAATACTTTTGATTCTTCTCAGATCAGAATTCTCTGGAAAAACACAACTATCCCACAACAGTTACCTTGACATGTCATTGTAAAGAGCTCGTCTCCGCAACATGTATGATGCACAGGGAGCACTATAACAAACCAGACATAAATTAGATATGTTATAAGATCCAATTTAGAACATTGTCTTCCACAAGATAATTCCCAAATTAAATGTGCTAAATCCAGAACGATCAACAGTGTAACCTTTCACTTCAACAGAAATAAAAGAAAATATCAAATGCTAAAAAGAGCAGAATATAATATGGTGTATGAGATGATAAAAGACGGAAAAACTACTGCATCATCTTAGTACATTTTGGAAGAAATTTAACTTAGCACTCCCAAACCTTGTGCATTTTCCTATCACACCCATATTTGTT
The DNA here is from genome assembly GCF_030704535.1 of Vitis vinifera. NCBI lineage: Eukaryota > Viridiplantae > Streptophyta > Magnoliopsida > Vitales > Vitaceae > Vitis > Vitis vinifera. Next base: position 21,946,227 of record NC_081819.1, on the reverse strand, counting down.
TATAGCATTATAGGAAAGAAGCATCAATAAGAAAGTCCTTGACGTCTAAAGGTTTTTGGACAGCTATCTCTGTATCATCTCAATTCTTAGTAAAACTTTCTTCAGTGCCTTCACCCATGGCATAGGCTTTCAGCAGAACATGGTAAACAAAAACAGAAGGAGAAAAGGAAAGAAAACAGGAAACAATTTTTTTTTTTTCCTTTTGAAAAATTGAAATCAATCATGATATTGCCCACTACTCCTAACTTTATTCACTTTTTTAAATATAGAATGCAATGTTACAGGGTATCTAATTTTTTAATGCTTTTCATTACATTTTATTCCATTTTCATTTTCTGAAGCAACCAAATGAGAGAAATTGAGAATCCTTATATTTAATTAAAAAATTTTAATTAGAAAGAAAACTAGAACCTAAAATCTTTTGCCATGTCATTTAGGAAACCTAACATCTGAATCTTTAAAAGTGACTCATCCAACTACATTTGCTAATTAGCACAACACAGAAAAGGAACAGTCAGTTCAGTTCAAATTAAACCAAGCCAGCTGCCTTGATTTTGCACAATTGAACCACGAAATAGAAAAAAAGTGGATTCCTACCAAACCATGAAAATCAATATATTTCTTCACCACATTCACTAATTAGCCTATTACAGAGAAGTAAAAGACAGTCTGGTCCAAATCAAATCCAAGTAAGCTGCCCCAATTTTACACAGTTGAACCAAAAAACAAGCCATATGGATCAAAACAACCCAAAACCAAAAAATAATACTGAATTAATTCATACATGGAAACAAAACCAAAACATCTGATCTTACCAAGCAAAGAAAATAAATGATGCTTTAATGGACCAAAAAAACTTACCAGAACGTTGCAAAGCAACAATCTGCACAGAAAACCAAACATAAGAAGGTTCAATCAGTTAATTGCTTTTATTTTAGATTATTGATAAGCAAAATTGCTTTTATTTTAGATTATTGATAAGCAAACAATTGTATTAACTTCAAACTACAGTTTTAAGATTCAGAATTTTTGGCTGTGTTTGGAGGTGTTTTTTAAAACAGTCCAAAAAATAATTTTTGAGAAGAGTTTAAAATAGTTATCCTACTATGTTTTGTAAACAAAAGCTTATTTGAGAATCTCAAATGTTCTTTAACCTGCTCTATGTTTTTAAATATTTTAAAAATAATTTTTATCCATAGTACTTTATTTCTAATCCTTTTTCGTATTTATATAATTATTTTTAAAAACAATGGTAGAAACTAAGGAAACAACTAGAAGATATTCTTTGAAAATAATGGCTGTTTTCTGGATTTGGAGAGCAGAAAAATGTTTTAAAAAATAGTTATCAATCAGGGACTTAATTTCTTTTTTTGCTGCGTTTCCAAAGGAACCCAGCAGTTTATATATAGTTTTTGAGAACAGTGAAAAGAGGTGGAATAAAATAAAATAAAACCAAAAAGGAAAACTCAAATATATAAAGAGATTCCATGAGTTCATAGAAAAAACTAAATAAAATAAAAGCTAACCCTGTTTAGCATCCCAGAAAAAGGAAAAGAAGCCAAAAAACAATCTGAATAGTGTGTTAAGTGCATCATTGCAGGCTCAAAAAATAATAATTATCCGATTTTCCTTCCATTTCCCAATGTCGTTATTAGGCAAAAGATTGTATTAGGTTCAGTCAACTACAGCTTTGAAATTCAAAATTCCATTCTTCTGTCCTTTCCTACATTTTTCTAGGGAACCAAACGTACGAACAAAAGGAAATTTGACAGCCATAAATTTAAGTTGATTATAGCAAAAACAGACCAAGAAGAAAAAACGAAACGGAAAAGAGAAATCGAAGACATTCTGAGATCAGACAATATTCTAAAAGCAAAAACAACAAAAAATTTTATAAAAAAAAAACAAAACAAAACAAAAAGTGGTTCTGCTTGGAAGAAAAAAAGGAAAAGACAAAATTATGAACTCATTTTCCATCCTTAACACACCCCGTTTAAGACTTCAAAACCTCACATTTCCTTCTGTTCCTTTCATCCTCTGGGAAACCAAACAAAAGCATAAGGTAAAAGCAAAATACATAGATTTCCTTTCATTTTATCTGTAACCAAACACAAAAACACCAAAAATTGAGAGCAGTTGTTCTTACAGGGACAATCAGCCGAGATGGCATGCATGAGATCTGTGTGCCAGAGATTACGGTAGTACTGCCGTGCCGACATCTTCTCCAATTGCTGCTTCGTCGCCATTGCCGTCACCGATCTCAGATCACACTATTCACTGAATCCAAACAAACAAACCCTAACCAAAGATAGCGTAGAGAATAGAATTATAGAAGCGAAAGCAAAACGAAAACGCGTTTGTGAGTTCTGCGCCTTTTGGCGATCCCATAGCGGAATTTATAAGCTTCCACCGGAAGGCGTGAACTGTTAAAATAATCAGGTGGGCCATATGCCACAGCAGTTTATAGTGCGGACGAAGCAATTTTTAAGAATTTTACATTATTTTAAAATTGTTATCCTTTTAAGGAAAGTACCTTATTATTATTTTATATATATCAGGTACAATACTACGTCAAAAAAATTAAATTTTTTAAATAAAATTATACTTCGTTGTATCGACTCACGTCCAAAGGCTCCGATGAGATCAAATCCGATACCATCTGTAATGGTTCACATCTAACTATGTTTCGAGTTTAAAGAAACATTCACGATGTTAAAACACGTATATAAGATCAAAAAGAGTTCACACATATATAATATCAAAAACTTTTTTTCTTACCAGATAAACGATATCACATCCATCTTTCCTATGTTTAATGACCATTTCTTATTTTTAATATTCATTAATATAATCTTTTATTTTTTAGAAATTATATGTTTTCCAAAATAAGTTTTGTGAATATTTCCACCTTGAATTCTTATATTTTCTTTATAAAGGCCTTCTAATATTACATAATTTTTTAAATAATTTAATTTTAATAATGGATGACAAAATTCTGTTAATACAATAATAAAATATAAATGAAAACTATATTTTTTAAAATTATTTAAATTTTTAAAGGACCGTATTGTATAAGATATGTTTGATGTGACTGCGTGGCACTTATTTATAGTATCAAATGTGTTTTTTTAGATATGTGCTTAAATGTCATGTATATATCTTCTACTTATTTATGCTTTCATTTAATGAAGTAGCATAAATTCAACTAAATATTGAGTGTTTATTTATTAATTGTTAATAAATAAGTTTGAATATTGTGATTTTATGTAGTGTGAATTTGATTTTTTATATTTATAAGTTATAACAAAAACTACAATTTTAACTTTTTATATGCAGATAAAATATTTAAAAATATTTAAAAGTTAAAATCCAATAATACTTTACAAAATTTAAGATCTTAGAATTGCCTGGAGGTATAAATATGTAAGTCTCTTTAATTTAACCAAATGTTTATTAAATTTTATTTTTATGAATTTTTTTACTAGGATAAAAATTTATTAATTGAGCCAAAAATAAACAAAAACACAAATGATTTATATGAAAAATCACTTGCAAAAACCAGCCAAATACCATAATAAGTATGAAGAATAAGTATATAGATTTATATTATGACCTCATAATGCATACCTAATCTCATATCCATGGCTCATGGAATGGTGTCATGGTTTATGCTAAAACACGTGACTCATGTCATCGTCCGTGTCATGACGTGTGCCACCGTCCATGCTATGACGCGTGCCACGATCTTGCCATGACGTGTGCCACCGTCTACTCATATCATCGTCCGTGCCATAACACATATCACTGCTCTATCATGGTGTCATGACCCGTGCCAAGACATGTGATGTGTATCACTACTCGTGTCATGACGTATGTCACTGCCCTTGACATGATATCACAACCCGTGTCAAGACAAGTGATGCATGTCACCGCCCGTGCAACATCATTTATGTAATGATCTCATAATGCATACTTAATCTCATATTCACGATGCAACATTATTGTGTTTTTAAGTGGACTTCTCAACAAATTAGAGGAGTGCAAATTTATTTCACAAATCAATTTTGAAAGTTTTAGGTGAAATGCAACAAATAATAAATGAAAACTTAAGCAAATGACTTTTTAAAATAAAAAATAAAAATAATTTAGGAAACCTAGAGAATTTTGGAAATATTTGAAAAAAAATGGATATTTTTGAAGTTAGAAAATATTTGAAAACATTTTCCATTTAAAATTAATTTTATTTTTAACCTACATGTAAATCCACTTTGTACCTTTTAGAGTTATTATTCTTGATTAACTCACCTAGATCTACGAGTGTAGCTTTGAGTTGATTCTACACCAACCCTAACCCTTCATAAATAGTGTAAATCACGCAAGTCCCAAACCATGAAAATAACAAAATATTTATATCTTCAAATATAACCATTTTAGGATGTAAAATATATCACTTCTCAAAACCTCCTATTGTATGACAAAAATGTATATATCTTGATTAAGGTTGTATTATAGGGCTACAATCAGACCATATCTATTTTTATCATTACCTTAAAAATTGATTTTACGGTATATACACTTATAACCTCTCCCCTTCATACTTTATCGTAATTAGAGGTAATAAAGTTTGATACAAATCGTTAATACAACTTAAACTTAACACGTTTTGTTTTATTTTATTTTATTTTTTTATTTTTGGTTAATTTGCATCATTCAAATTTAATCCAAATCAACTCATTTAATAATCATATTCATTAATCTTGTTATTGTCATAACTTATTCAACCTACATTTAACTTATTTAAAATTTGATTTTGAATAAATCTGAAGTCACAAATATGTTAAGTTGGAAGATTAATCTTATTAACAACACGACTTAATTGTTTGTTGGGTTATATCACCTATTGTTGGATGGTGAAATTTGAATCAATTTTGTTACGTTTCGCTTGAGATGTCAAAGATGGAACTACCCAATTAGCTAGTAGGATTCAAGGGTGCACACCCCTTAATTTTTTTTTTATGAGATGATTGACAAATTTACCCCTATTATATATTTAACCTTTTATGTTTAGGATTTTTTTTTTTTTTTTTCCTTTTATAAGTAGGGTCGCAATTGAGAGAGTTTTTTGAGAGTTTTATCATTATAACTCTTTTACTTCATTTTGATTAATGGATCGTTGAATGTTGGTACGTTTTATGTCCATAGAATTCACATTAATCGTTGAATCACGTATATTTTTTGTCTTTTTACTATGTTTTATGAATGTGTGTCACTTAATACGTAACATGTAATGATTAGGTAGTGTGATTGATATTTGAGTGAATATATATATAATTTTAAAAAATAATAAAAAGAAAATCAACAAAATGTGTCATCCATGGTCCACTAATTTATACCTTTTTTTTTACAATGAGTGTTACTTTTGGAATTTACCACCCTTGGGAAAGGTGAAACATACCCTTAATTTCAAGTGGAAGCACAAATACCAATAAATATAAAATATTTATGTGAATATTTATTCCTCTTAATTATATAACAATTAGTAAAGTTTATACATTATAGAGGCACTCATGACATGAAATAATTTATTATGTTCCACAGAGAAAAGTCACATCATTACAGGCATTTTCAATAATGGCTGTGTTGAAAAATAATATTTGAAAAGATGGTTGCCCAAAAAAAATATATATATATATATTAAAGAAAATTTGGTTCCCAATCCAATACACACTTTTTCACACCCCCAAGTTTCAACATGAATAATGACGATGAAAAAGCTTCATTGGAGAGAAAAATAACCATAAAATGCAGCTAATTTTCAATAATATTAATGAAAATTTAAGTTTATAACATGCTACAGTCACTTATGGCAATTGGACCATCAAAGGAAATTATGGGAAATAATCCTTGATTGCTTAGATTTCCTTTTACACCAATAAAATATGTTGTGCAAAAATAAATAAATAAATAAATAAATAATAAATAAAAAGAAAGAGAGAGAATTGTAAAACTTGCAGAAAAAAATTGAATTTATTTTTAATATATTTAAATATATTATAAAAGTAAATGTATATTTAATGTTTATTTTTAAATAATTTTATATATTCGTATAATTATTTTAAAACAAATTTTATAAAATAAGTGAAAATGATTGAAATTAAGATGTTATCTAAACCATCTTGACTATGTTTTTAAAAATAAAAAATAAAAAATAGCTTTTTAGTTGTCAAATATGTTTTTTTATTTAAAAAAATGTAAAAATATTTTAAAAAAAATTATCAAACAAACTCTTAATATCTTATTTGAAAACTATTTTTAAAAATAAATTTATAATTTAGAAAACATCATCCAATAAACCTTTTCCAGAAAAGTTAAGGACCAATGTCTTTCTTTATAACATAAAATATGTTTGACAAATTTTGGACAAAAAATGATTTTTTTTATAATTTATTTTGAAAACATATTATTTTTTAGAATAAAACATTAAGTGTTTTCAATCATTTTAATAATGTATTCTAAGTAATAATTGAAAATATAAGAAATATTTTAAAAAGTTTTATATCATATGCAACTACTCGGTATGCTCTTGAAAAATAAATTAAAAACAGTTTTCAATTAGAATTTTATTCATAAAAATAATTAAAAATTATTTCTAAAAAGTGTTTTTTCACAATTATTTTCGAAAATATTTCTAAAACATTGTGGGGCAACTTTTAAAAAACAACTCTTAATTATTTGCATGAATAAAACTGTATATAAAAAATAAAATATGAAAATCAGTTTTTTTTTTCTCTTTACTTATTATTCATATAGAAATAATAATTCGACTAATACATGTTAAACTAATTGTTTGCTTGTGTTTTTTTTTTATTATTATTAATCAAGCTAATGGTTTTAACATGGTCTTTCCGTAGGAAGTACTCAAATTATGAATTTGGATAAAAGGTTAAAAGTTCGTTTGGTAGTGGTTTTAGAAAGTGTTTTAATATTTATAATACCTGAAATTTTTTATCATTCAAATGTTAAAAATGCTAAAAAAATACCTTATAACATCACTTTTAAACACACTTTAAAAGCTCATTTAATAATGATTTTATGAAATATTTTTAATATTTTTAATACTTAAAAATTTTTATCATTCAAATGTTAAAAATACTAAAAATGCTTTCTTAAATCACTCACAAATGCACTCTAAGACTATGTTTAGGAAGTGTTTTTAAAAATTGTTTTAAAAAACTATTTTTGAAAATTGCTCACTATTATTTATTAAAACAAAAATTTATTTAGGAATTTAAAAGGTTTCAAACTTATTTTTTATGTTTTAAAAATAATTTTTATATATAGCGATTTATTTTTAATAATTTCTTATATTTTAATTATTTTTTAAAATAATTTAAAGTCAAGTTAAAATAATTAAATGATATTTTCTAAAAATATTTTATTTTTCATTTTTAAAAGAAAATAATTATTTTATGTTTTCTAGTTAACAAACAATTTTTTTTCTATTTATTTATAATGGAAAATTGTTTTAAGAAACAATGATATAGTAATTTGAATTTGATGAAAAAGACATTTAATTGGAACAAATTTAGTCAAAATATGTGATACAATTATTTTACTAATTGATAAATAAGGTTACGTTTGGTTTAAAACATTTAGAAACACTTTTATAATATTTTAAAACAAAAAACTAATCTAAAAATTAGCTTTTGTTTAATAATTGTTTTTCAGAATAGTTTTTTATTTTCAAAAAAAAAAAAAAACATATTTGATGATAAAAGAAAAATGTTTTATATTTTTAACATAAAATAAGATATTTTTAAATAATAGTTTTTAGTAGTTTTTAATTGTTTTTTTTTTTTACAAATGTTTTGAAATTAATTACACAAACAAAAAAAAATGATTAAAAATAAAGAAAATTAGATATAAAAATATTTTTAAAATATTAAAATAAGTTATAAATATTTGAAAATTTTAAACAAATTTCTGTTTTTATACAAGATTTGTTTTTTTAGAATGGTTTTTAAAAGTAATTACCAATCATGACCTTAAAATTTCTTTAATTTATTTTATGTGTTTTCAAATATTTTTTAAAACTACCTTCTATTACAAATAATTTTTATCTAATATATATAAAGAAAAAAAATATCAAACACGAAAAACAGCTTTCCGTTAAAAACAGTTTTCCGTTAGAAAACGGTCTTTGGTTTAAAAAACGGTTTTAGAAAATAAACGGTTAATTGCAAAAACAGAAAAGTTAGAAAACAGTTTCCAACGGCACTGCTAAGCCGCTGAACGACAAAATTGATACATCCACGGCAATTGAAAACAGTTCTTTTCCCATTCACCATTGAGCTGTCACTATTGCCAAGGTTAACCAGCCCGAACTAAACCTAGGAACATATGTTAAATTTGATAAATGAAAAATAATTGATTCTGGCCCCAACAATCTTCATGGTTCGAGACATGTACAATTTATTTATATATTATTAATATCCGTATAAAGCTTTCACTTTTTTTTATAAAAAAAATTGAAATACCCACTAAGTACACGTCGGCTCTGTACTTTCATCCATCTGATATAATCTTTGAGAGGGTAAAGACGTAAATTAACCCAAACCTAAGGCGGAAAGGCTCATTGATCTTACTTAAAGAGTCAAGCCCATAGTTCTATTTGGGTTACGTATGTTTGGTCGTGGGAAAGTACATCAATAAAAATTACTTAAAATTTATGTGTTTGTATATAAAAGAAGAAAATGAAATAAAATAAGTTGGAAAAATAATTTATTAAATTTAGATTTTTTTTTTTATTTTTTATTTCTTCTTTCTGTTGTTTTTTCTTTATTTTTTATTTATATTTTTCTTTAATTTTTTAAGAATCAAAGGTAGAGTTAATTTTTATATATATATTATTTTTGAATATTATGAAAAAATTAAGGAAAAAATACTAAAAAAAATGACGAAAAATGTTAAAGAATTTTACTCTTCATTTTCCTTAGAAAGATGTGAGAAAAGCATGGGGAAAACACATTTCTTGGTATAAATTTTTGTTTTTTATTTTTAGAAATAGAAACCAACACTAACTTTCATATAAATTATAAAAACTAGATTTAAAGTCTATTTAGCCGTATGATTTAAAAGCGGATTTCTGTTTTGAAAAATAGAAAATCATTTTAAAAAATTTATAACACTGTTTAATTATTGTTATTTGAAAATAATTTTTTAAAAATAAAGTGAAATAGAAAACAATTTTTAGAGAACAAGTATAAGTTGTTTTCACTGGTTTTTTAAAATAAAAATAAAAATAAAAATGAACCTGTTTAGCCATATTTGATAAAACTTACTTTTAAAAATTATTTTTAAGTTAAATAATAAAATATAATGTTTAAAAATAAGTTTTAAAAAATATATGGTCAAATGGCCCTTATCTTAAAAAGATAGTGATTTAATAAATAAAAAATTGAAATATTAAAATTGTTTTATCACCTCGAATTTTAAAAATTATAGCGATTTTATTTAATATATATATATATATATATATTAAAAAATACTACCTCAAATTAAAGTAAATCTATACCATTTATAAAAGTTAAACTAGTATCATTAAAAAAAAATTTGAAAATACACCATGTATCCAACCATTAATCACTTAATAAATTAATTTCCTTTCTCTTTAATTTTCCATAAACAACCAAATAACAAGAATTATTTCAAAGACAATACAAATCTTATAAATCTTTCTCACATTCTCTCAAAATTCCCGGGACCAAACACAAAAATATATCTTGATCTACTTTAATAGTAAACTTTAAATACATACCCAGTAACCTCTGAAAGGATTAAGTAGTTTAAACTATGTAGAAACTTAAGATTACTTAATCTGACTGATTGCTAGGAAAGAAGATATTTTTCATAGTAGGATAAATTACCAGTAATTAATTTAAGAGAAAATATTCAATTAATTATTTTTCCTACCTTGTAACTTAATATCATTATATGCATGTCCATAGATGTATGTATAAGTTTCTAGGGCCTTGATTAAGGACAAAGTTGACATATCCACTTACCTAGAAAAATGGTTGGCCACTGAAGTATGTGACCTCTGAGAGGGTCAACTAACCCAAACCAGACCTGTTTATGAACAAACTGTACTGTGGTCTGTGGGATCAGCTAACTTATCAAACCCATACCCATTCTTCTAATTTCAAAAAAAAAAAAAAAGGGAAGATATCAGTCTGTCAATATTGATCACCTACAAAAAAAAATTGGAAAATTCTTAGATATGCAGCTGACTGAACTGGGTTTTTTTTTTTTTTTTTTGCTTCTTCTTGTTGTGAGTCCCAGCTTTCTCTCCCACCAAACACTCCCTTTATCTTCCCAAAATGGCCTCCTTATGTTGTTCAGGGTCTCTGCAGCATTCTTGTGATGAAATGTTTCCCATTAATCAGCCAAACACCATGGTTTCTTTATGCATTTAAGTCTCTGGGGCTTAGGGTTTTACGCTTGTGGTTGTATTTATTGTGCGTATAAACCCTAAAACTATGCTCTTCTGATCATTCCCTTAAATCCTTACCTATCAAATTCAAAAGGGTCTCTCTTAAAATCTCTCTGGGTGTTTGGTGTAAACTGATGTTTGGAGGAAGCCAGAAAAATGGAAGAAGTGCCGGGAACTGCAGTGTATATATATTCATGAAAATTTTAGGGTTTTGGATGGAGAAGCAGGTGGGGGATTTCAAACAGGAATCGACGTTTGGCTGCCCAGAAAAGAAAACCACACGTAGGAAATCAAACAAATTTCGATAAAAGAGACTCGGGTGAAAAGAATAGTTAACAAGCCGCTAAATTCTCATGCAGTTTCCCGGAAAAGTATACTGAATGCCAAAACCAAGAAAAGTAGAATGCGAGGAAGATGATTGGGGGATCGACTTTGATCTAAAGTAGAATTCAGCAAAAATTATTCGTGGGTCAGCTGCAGTTTCTCTGTAGTTTCGATCCGATCGAAATCTATGGCCTTTTTCATTCTCCTGCAGAGCAGTTCGATCAGTCGCTCGATATACAGTGGCCAATGAGGCTCGTCTCCAGACTCTATTTTCTAGGATTTAATAACCTTGGGTTTGATCGTATATATAGTGTACATTGCGGTGTCTTCCTGCTGTTTTCTCATCCATTTTTCTTGGGAAAATGTGGCAGAAGGATTTTCCTTCATGGAAAGGCGATAACGCGAAAGCATTTACAAGGTTGTACCAAGAATCTGAATCAAGATAAAAGATGGATTGGACTCCAGAATCTGGAAATGGACCATCTCACAAAACTTTACCCACACCAATGAAAATGAAAAGATGGCTGTGCTGCTTTTGAGTTACTGCAACACAGAAATATTCTCCCGGAAACTGATTTTCTGCCCATACAAACAGAGCCCTTCACTTCACATCAGAAAAATAAAAAGAATTGCCACCTTATATTGACGTCTCCTCTCGTTTACACAGACCCAATGTCTCCGGTAATGACAAATGTGGATTTTATTATTATAAACATAATATATACAAATATTTTTAAAATCATTTATTTTTTTTCTAATATTTGGAAAATAATCGGGCTGTTGGCTTCGGGTTCAACATCAAGACTGAGACACGTACACAAAACTCACAGTGCAGACCATCAAGAACTCATCTTTGGAGTGGGCCATGACGTGTTGGCCACTTCGGCGCGTAGGGAGGAGAGCGCGTGGGGCAGGGCCTAAGTCTATGTTTCATCTCTTCTCATTGTTCTAGGAAGACAGGGGAAAACACTGTAACTTTCATGTATTTAATAATTTATTATTTATAAAAGAAAAAAATATGAAAATGGCGAAAAAACAGATGTAAAGTGGAATTACGAAAAGACCCCGCACCAAAGCCGAAACCTAAATTAAAAAAAAAAAAAGAGTATTGCTTTTGGACAAGCTTGATGACGTGTGACAGCAACAGCTTTCTTCAACAGAGCGATATTTGTGTAAATAAAGGGAGAAGTGGAGGCGAAAAGTGTCCAGAAAAAGATAAATGGAAATATATGAAGGGCCGAGAAAGCTACAGAAAGTTAAGAAAAACCCTCTCTTTCTCTCTCTCTGATTATCGAGGAGTGTGTGAGATCTGCAAAAACAATAAGAGTGGAAGGGAGGAGAGAAAGGAAAAGAAAGCGCGAGAAACTGAGAGAAAATCAGTTGAGGATGAGGATCCGGGGGAATGCGAGGATCGCAGATATCATGGACCTGGACGGTATAGCTCCTGCATACCCACCTGAGATGCTCCAGACACACGTGTGCCAGCTGAACCAGTCGCCGTGGGATGTGGTGACCTTCCCAGCCGATTCCACCTTCACATTTCCGCCGGAAAATCGGGTGAGTTTCGGCTTTCTCAAACCCTACTCTTTATATTTCTGCAGATCTATGAAAACCCTCTTACGAAACAACCTCTTTTTACCTGCATTTTTCGCTTCCCTTTGGACTAGGGTTTTTTCTCATTTTCGGCCATTAGGGTTTCGGGAAAAAAAACCCTAAAATCCCACCTGTCTCGGTCGTGTTTTGCGTCGATTAGGTTTATGGGTCTCCTTCCTTTCTCTCTATTATCGTGTTTTTTTCTTTTCCCTTGTTTTCGATGGTTTATGCAGTTCGATGGAGATGATAGCTTTACTGCGAATGGGAGCATTGGCGATTCTATTGGAGCTGTTGAGAGGTAACAGCACTGAAACTATTGTTCGATTCTGTTTGTTTCTCCAATTTCTTCCCTCCTTTTCTCTTCTCCATCTATTAGGGTTTTTCCTCCAAACCCCAATATATCGTTCTAATTATTCACAATTTCTACTTCGGATCCCTTCGTCTTTGTCCACTGCCTTTCCTGCTGTGAATCCCACAGTCGCAGCCTCGTTCCAGTGGTCGAAGATGACGACGCAACCAACCCCAACGACCGTAATCCGCTGTCACCCGATACGAGAGTCGTCGAAGAAGACAAGCCAGCTGCGAAGACGAAACCAGACGAAATTGCTTCCACCAAAAACAAAACCATACTATTCTGCAACAAAAGCGACGGAAAAGGTTGGCAATGCCGAAAAGCCGCCAAAGAAGGCCACGCTTTATGCGAGCACCACCTCGCTCAGCTGAGGTCATACAATAGCTCCAATCAATCCTCCTCCCGAAAGCTCGACAAGCCCGCCGACAGACCCTCCGTCCGCCGCCGTGGCCGCGGCCTCAAGAAGCCGCCCTCCAACCCCAACGAATACTACTACTACTCCGGCTTCGGCCCGCTCTGGGGGAAGAAGCGAGGCGGCAGCAAGCCCGAATCCAATCGAAACGAGCTCAAAACCGAATCCCCGCCATCCTACTCCTCCCAAATCGACTCTCCCGACGACCCAGATCAAAAAATTGAAGAAGAACACCACCATGATGACGACGATGAAGACGACGACGATATGGTCGATGAAGAAGAAAACGGCGAGAGCGCCAAGAAGAGGAACCGCAAGCCCGTCAAAGCTCGATCATTGAAGTCTCTAATGTGAGAAAGAATCGAAAAATCTTAGGATCGATGTGAAGAGTTTGTTCGTAATGTCGAATGTGTGCTTTGTGTTTTTTGTTGTGATTATCGTATGGAGAATGTGTTACTGGTTTAGGGTTAATTTTATAGTTTGGTTTCACAGTTAGGTGGGTTTTACCGTGGGTGATGTTAGTTTTCCTGGGACAGGTAGAGAGAGAGAGAGAGTCGGGTGTAAATCAACTAGAGCAAAGAACTATGCGTTAGTCAATGTCAGTCTTTGCAATGAAAGGGTGATTTCGTAATTTAACTTTTTGACGTTTCTCCAATGGATTGCGTCCTCATTTTCATGTGATGTGGTGCGGCGTAGAGGATTTTGTTGGGTGGGTTGTCTTTCTTGCCCTAAAGAGGTATTATTAATTTAGTGAGGGCGTGTTATTATTTTTAAACGTTGATAAATGATCCCACATTGTTCATTAATATGTGACATAATTTGTACATCACTTTCAAAGTATACGTATGTTTTTCTTTATGCCCGCAATTAAAACAAACCTAAACATGCACCATTTTAATATCAAGCGAACTCAAATTCAAACTCAAAATTTTTTCAATGCTTTAATTTTGAAAAAACTTAAACCCGAGATCTAAACATTTACTTAATGCATTCTTTAAAAGACATTAATGATCATACAGACACGACACATAAAATCTCAAAAAAAAAAAATCTAAACACTTTCATAATTTAATTGATATTATAATATTTGCAATATATAATCAATTTAAAAATAAATCTATCTTTAATAAATGACCCAACATTGTTGATTAGTATGTGACCTAATTTGAGTAGGCCCAAGATTATAGAGGCTTCTTTTACTCTCTCTCCTTCTTTGAAACTATTGAATTTTTTTGGAAGAAAGAAATTGACAAAATTGTGGATTCCTCTTTTACATTTATGTGAGTAATTTCTACTTATTATATTTTGGGTGAATTAAGAAAGAAGTTAGCAATCATTTGGTGGATGATGTCACATTGGCTTATAAAATTTCCTTTATATGCTCTCTCGTTAACATGCACGTTACTTAACATGCACACTTTGTTGTATCTTTTCTAATCTATCTTTGTGAAGGGTTTTTTTCTCTCTCTTTATTTACTCCCATTAATTTCAAAATTAAAATTACTCGTATTAATTTGGCACTTTTGAATCCTTCTTATCATTAATGGGCTTTGCATGCTAATAAATTAGTAGAATTTTGATTTTTTATTTATTTATTTATTTTATCTTAGTGAGTTTAGCTAATTATATTTCAAGTAAATTCTCTTCTTCTTAACTTCAAAAAAGCAAAATAAAGTAATATATATTTTTGTAAAATTAAAAATATTTAAATATATAAAGAGCAAATAAAATTTATGTAGTGACAAAATTTCTTTATCATTATCAATAGTGAAAATTGTATAGAGTCATATGACATTATTTATATATTCTTTAAAAAATATAAAAATTTATGTTTTTTTTTATATTTAAAAAAAATTGTATTTAATTAAAAGTTTTAAAATATTACATTTATTTTAAAACATAATATTTATCAATAATATATTAATAATAATGAGTTAATTAGATAAACACGTTTTAGAATCAATAATAAGGTGTCATAATATAATTGATAATACTAACACGAAAGGAGATAAAATGTTATAAATGATATTAAATTCGATTTTTTGTGAAATTTTTTACAAATACTCTAAGTATGATCTCTTAGAATTACGAGACATAATGATCACATAAAGTTTATTATAATTATGCTAAAAAAAATTAAAGTAACGAGAATCATTGAATCAAGAGGTAATGGAATTTACATGACAATATAATGACATAAAATACGCGACACAAAGGTAACATCCGAAGTACAAGGTAAAGAAACCTCAGGGTAGAAGTGGCATCGGATAATTGGTGGTGGGTTTTAATCCCAAATTTTATCCAAAGAAGACACTCAAAATTTACTAAGTTCCGAAGAATTTATACAACTTTGACTGCTCATAAGTTATACCATCGAATTCGACAATTCCGTATGATGCCAGAAGTCAACTCACGTCACGCGCGATACGATATTACTATCTTCTTTTAAGTTGCTTAAACTGCCCTTTTCAATTTTGCATACTTAGCCCACGTGGCGTGTGCTACGAGTACAAAGTTAAATAAATAGAAAAGGTTCCCGATGGTACACGCATTTTGTTAGTACAATTCACACTCCTTTAAAAGCATATATATAATTCCTTTTTTTAAAGAAAATATTTAATCCTAAGAAATCTAACATCAAAATTTTCCCCTCAGCCTTCTCTCTCTATTTTTGCCCTTGAATATTATTTGATTAAAAATCATAAAAACCCCACATTGGTCTTTTTTAAACTATTATTTAAATAACCCATTTTATTTATTTTAAAATACAATTTTTTTCTTTTTTTTTATAAAAATTAAAAATCATAATTTCAAAATATGAATTTTGAAATATACACTAAAACCATAATTTCAATATACAGCTTCTAAATTTGTATCAACTTACAAAATTTATTTGCAATAATTAATTCATTGTGTTTTTTTTTTTTTCATTAGAGATAGAAAATACGAGAATTACTTTGGCTTTTCATAATATATGATTTCAAAATTTCAACCGGAGTAAGATATTTTGATACACAAAGTTTGGACTTTCCACTGCTCCATTTGCTAGCCAAAGAGAAACACAGCAGAAAAGAGAAAATAAAACCAGCTGCAGAACTTTGAGTATCAGAACTGCAGAAAGAAGGTGCAATCACATGCACAAAGTGATTCCTCAACCTGCAGAAACTATACCAGAAGTGTTGGCAAATCTGATGTTGTAGCTTGAAACTGATCTCACTACTTCATACACTGCAAAAGAGAAGCTCTGAATATGTTAGAAATTCATCTCCATTTTTGTTTACTTAGCAGGTGGTGTGTACACAAGAGGGCAGGCCTAAAGGGGATAACAAGAACAGGAAAAACACGACTTTGATTTGTAATTTCGAAAATATGTCAAAATTTTCAGAATCAAGAAATAACGTTGTTGTGATTTTTGATGGTTCCCAAGACTCTGTTCTAAAGGATGATTGAACCTTCCTATGATGTGGAAAACGAATGGAATAATTCTCGTCTAAGAAAACAGGATCAAATCAAGGGAAATTGATCTCAAGGAAGAACATTGTCTGGGAACATGCTCATGCTAAACAAGAAGTCTTTCGATTTTTTATGTTCCCAGCGAGAAAGACCATCAAATTCTTTTCAAACAAATTTGCATTGGTATGGAGTAAGCAATAGGAGTTGTTGACGAAAAGTTAATATGGTTAGAAAAGGACCTTACTACCATACATAGGAAGCGACTCCGAGAATCATACATCATGGGATGATATCAATGAAGAAGTTGCGACTGGACCTATGCTGCAGAGCAAATCCAATACATCCATGCAAAATACATTTAGTTGAAGGCAAAAATATTGTGGTGCGTGTGTGGGTGGCGGGTTTGGTGAGGTAGGAAATACTATTAAGCTCTCCTGAAAAATCAACTTTACTTCGGTTACAATGTTCTCATGTCTCACTTTGGCATTTTTGAAGGTTAGAATTCACTCCATAATTTTAATTTCTTTTATTTAATTTTTTTTATTGGAAAGGCAACTTAATAACAAACTAATGCCAGCATCCCAGCTGGTAAAGCAGCAGCAGCATGATTTTGTTACATTTGATATCACAGAAGATCAGAGGACAGAATTGAGCATACCTCATTCACATCAAGAGCCATGTTTTTCGATGTGTCCAAATCTCCTGCTATCACATCCAAACCTTAATCCTGCAGAATATTAAATCAAATCATTGTCAGAATTTTTAGGTCAGTCACAACCCATGCATTATGAACATTCAGAGATGACAGAGAATATTGAACATTACTACTTCTTCCACACCACTAAACCTATACATGCATCAAAATTGAGGTACTGTTAAAAAATGTTAAGTTCTATATACAGCTTGAGTACAAACCTTTATCACTATTGTATCTAAAGATTTTCGCCCACATGCAGTTTACCAAATAAAAGCCAATTTTTTCAGTTAATAATTCAATTGCAATGTGCTAAACAATAAGAACCGATACAACACAATAGTAAAGCCCTAAACTTTTGACACTGAATAAAATAAATTAATTTTACTAATTAAAAAGAAGCATTCTCTTGTTGAAATGCCACTTGGATTTACTTGGATTGGCAATCAGCATAACTCAAAAGGCCATTTAAAATGACTTTTACCTCTAAGCTTATGCAGGAAGGGGAACCTTTTTTGTCTCTTCCCTGTAGGAAACTTCACATGGTAGAATAAACAAATTAAAAACCACCCCCAAACACAAACTTCTGTAAATGGTTTCTGTTGTCCTTAAGGCATTGCTAGTTCTGAAAATAGTTCTCAATGCCCACTTAACTTGAACAGAGAAGTGCTTTTCATTTCAATTAATTGAGCAGCTAGTCAGCTTATTAAAGGCTAGCTAATATAAAAGAAAGCATGAAAGGAAACACAGTGGCAGCAAAAGCTTCCCCACACAATATGTTCTAACGTCTTGAAGATAAAATGACATACGCACAAAAAACAAGATCAAAAGAAAGAATACGCTTGCCTGTTTCATTTTCTGCATTTCATTTCCCTGCCTAAATCGGATAGACTCTTCAGTTTGCTGACAGTAATTACTGCCAAATCTCTTATCTGTTATAATTTGAGAACACAATTGTACAGTCACCAAATCTTTTTTCTATAAGAACTTTGAGTGACTATGCATGGATTGGTAGACTCGTGATTGATCACCTGAAGTTGAGCCAATTTTAATTCCTTCATGCGATGCTGAAGTTGCCCAACCACCAGTTTGTTTAGCCCCCCTTGCAATCCCATCTGAAATTGCTTCAATCCTCTCTTTTAGCATAGATATTAAATCATTTTGAGCCACAAACTCTTCTTTTGAAAGCACATTGACCTACAAATGATGGTCAACATCAGCAAAATCATTACCAATCAATAGAAGTCAGCTAAAATTAGTATGCATCTCACATGCATCAGTAAGCAAAAAGTGAAAAACAAAAGATTATGATAAGAATCTTCCAATTGCAAGAATTCCTGTAGATACTTCAGAATAGACTTACTATAACTAGTAATTTTTTTTAATAAAAAAAGGTCTAGTAAAAATGGACATGATGCACAGAAGATTCTATAAACTAAACATAAAAGCTCAATGAACCTTATATTCCTATGCTGAGAAAATGGTTTAAAGGAAAACTCACTCTATTGTTTTGAGAAAACGAAAAGCTTGGCCCATCTAAGCATTTGATTCAGCCCATTGCAGTGAATCTTTGCTTCCCAAATTCCTAAGCATAAAGTTCTATGGCATGTTTGATTAACTGACGGAAATGGAATATCCCTTTGCAATCTGAATATAATCTAGTAAATTATCCATCATCATGAATTGAGTAGTTACATTAAAATAGGAGTCTTGATGACAACAAAATTTGAAATCACAAACTCCCATACTTCAATTTTCCATCATGGTCCCATTCAAGATCACGAATTTGTAGCATTAAATGTTGGGCAAACACAAAATTCACCCTTTCAAGAGTAAGTTTCTGCAATTCGGAAACCTCCTCCAGCAAATAGGCCTTAGTTTGTTGAACGTCGGCCTTCATTGCGACATCAAAAGCCCTGTCTTCCTCTGTTGTTGCAGCCTCCAATTTCTGCGGAATTCCGAAACTAAAAACAAATATTAGAAAGGAAAATGCAGGGTTTGCTACCTGAGAAAATACAGGCAAACAACGCAACCAAAAAAAAGTGAAAGTTTTTTAATCATACGTTATTCATTATTTAAACAGCGAGCTTCATGCAACTGAACCCTAATACAAGTATTCCCCTTTAATTGGTTGATTTAGAAGGAAAATGTTCCGGCTGTTTGCGTAGAAAATGCATGAAAATTAATCGTGAATGCTTTTGATTTTTCAATCATGCATTAATTAAACAACAACCTCCATCGAACTGAAGCCTAATAGAACTATTTCGTGTAATTGGGTGATGTTCCTTTCTTTTCTTTTCCTTTTTCTCGACAACCAAACAGAGGGAATTCGATACCTCAAAAAAAAACACACACACACACAACTGGCCATTCAACACAGAACTCTTCGACATACAAATACGGAGAGAGACCTGGAGAGAGGCTTCAATGCCGGCCTCGACGACGTCGTATTGAGATCCCAGAGCTTCATTGTGGTTGTCGAGATCGTACTTCTCGTATCTTCTGCAGATCGCATCGACGCGCTCGATCAAATCGATCACACTCATCTCTCTCTAAACACTCTCCTCTGGCTTTCTCTCTCTAAAACTGGACCCTGTTGAAAGGGTGAAGTTTAGGCGCATTGAAGTGTACGTTTGACTTTGCATTCTGATCGTTGTTCGCCGATGAGATCATCATGATCGCATGATAAAATTCCAAGGCGCTGTTTGGTTCAGAGGAAAAATTTGTTGAGGGCGACTTTCTTCCCTAACAATTTTCAATTTCAATGTTTTCTTTCCCCCTTTTCCCCTATTTCTTCTTACTACCAAACACGTCCTAAGCTGTCCATGGATTTTAGATGTGAAATTAAATTTATATATATTATAAAAAAATATTTGAAATGTTTATATATTTTCATATTGTTTATATTTTATTTTTTAATAAATTAAAATTAAATAACAAATATTTGAAATCATTTTCACATCCATCCAAGTAAAATGAAAAATAAATAAATAAAATATTTCAAATTTTAATAATAGTAATAAAACATATAATAATAATAATGTTTTTTAAACCTTATTTAACAATTTTATGATTCCTTTTCTTTGTTTAAAATACTGAATTATTTGTATATTTTATTTGTATTTAGAGATAATCTTTTCATTAATTTAGCATTTAAAAGGGATTATTAATTTCAAATTTTAATTATTTGAACGCTTTTTTGTTTTACAAATTTCAAATTTTTTTCTTGTTATATCAATACGGTCAATTAACAAGTAAATATTAGATGCTTAATTGTAAATAATCGATTTCCTTTTTAGTTTTATTTTTTTTTCTTTAATCGTCATACTTGATTTATTTATTTTTCTTCATAAATGAACATCCTTAGGAATATTGAATAGCAATAAAATAATAAAATTTAAAAAAATTACAATACAATTAATGAAAATATTAATAATCACAAATACATTTGTCATTATGTTTTATAAAAATATTAGGAAATATCAATGGATATTAAGAAAAAAAAAAATCAAACTCATAAATATACTTGAGAAAAAAATCTAAGAAATGATAAAAAAAATAATAGAAAATTTGAAATTATTTTGTTGAAAAAAATTTATATATATATATATATATATTGATTTGTCATATTTAATAATAATAATATTGTGTGTTAATAATAAATATGAATTTTATAAGTATATATTTACTACTAAGTTACATTAAATATCATTCAATAACAATATTGTGAATTTTAAAATGTATTTAATATTGAAATTTTGAGCTATTTAATATATTAAATTATATGAAATAAATGATGATATATATTGTTTTTTAATATTTATATTTTTTATATTTATTTATCATATAAAATGATAATAAAAAAATGTCACTTAAAAAAAAAAAGGTGATATTTCCCAAATACACTATTTTCCCAAAAAGGAAAGGTCATTTTCCCTAAAAATAACTGGTATTTCCCAAAAAAAAAATCAAGGATATTTTTCAGTGGAGACTTTCATTTTGGGCATCATTGAAATATCATAATATTTCCCGAAATTTCAAACATGAGTTAAAACTAAAATACTTAAAAATTAAATATAATTAAAAAAAAAACTTGAAATTTTCTAAAAAAATATCAACTTTCATTGTATTTCTAATTATTTATCAATATCTATATTTTCAACTACCATACTTTACAAATAAAGTGAAAGTCAATATTTTATTTTTATATTTTTAGCTTTTAAGTTTTTAAAATTTTAAATTTTTTTAATTTCTTATCTTATTATTGATGTCAACTAACAAAACTTTTATTCAAAATAATAAGAAGATGAGAGGATTTATATAATATAAAATATAAAATCATTATTAATTAGAGGATTATAAATGATTTATTTACCATTTAAGGATGTGAGATAATTTTTCCACAATGATGAGAGAATTATCTAAACACATTATTTACAAAATACGAATAAATAGAGAATCTAAAAAAGTTATTTTTGTTGTAAAATAAAGTGAGAAGAAGAAAGCAATAAAGATAAATTAGAATATGAGAAGATGATATAATAGATTTTCATTAGAGGTATTTCCCTTTTATAGGGAGTTACAAAGAGATATACATCAATATGGATGATCATCCATAAGTTTTCATAATCTGATAAATTCTCATATTTTCTAATAAATTTCACAGGAAGTCAATTTTTTGGTAAAATAATTCACATATCATGCATTAAAATATTATTTATCTCACATTACCCGAAAACATCCTTACGTATGTTGAGTTGTCATGCATACCAACATAATTCACATGAAAATGGTACATCATTGAATCAACAAGTGTATCTTAAGTCCAAAATAGTGTTACATTCCGATAAAAATAGTGTTACTTTAAGACCAAAATACATATAAAGGTATTTTCGGGTAATGTGAGATAGACACTATTCTGGAACATGAAATGTGAATTATTTTTCAAAAAACACACTCTCCATGAAAATAACTTTTTCAAATTATCTTTTCATTCACATTTTGCAAGGTTATATTTGATTCCCATAAAATTGAAGGGAAAATACAAAGAAAATAAAATACAAATGAAAAATAAAAGAAAATAAAATTAATGAAAAATAAAAAAATAAATTAAAAATCAATAAATTATTTTTATTTGTTACTTTAAATTCATTTTACTTATTTTTAACTCATCAATAAATAAATTAAAAATATATAATTTTATAAATAATTTTATTTATATTTGATTTTATTCTATATTTTTTCTATAAGACAATCAAACATGAAAATAATTTTTCTTTACATTTATTTATTTTTTAAAATATTTATTGGAACAAAATATAACCTAAATATTGCATGTTTACATAATTTCCCCTATAAAATTTGACATTTTTTTTCCATATATTTTCAAATTAACTAGTCAAATCCCACTTTTCTCATTTTTTTTTTTCTTAATTTTTCTATAGCTATTGTAATTATTTTTTTACTCTAATTTTTTAAAACTATTTTTCCTAAATTAAATGCAACTTTATAAAAATATAAATGGGCAATTGTTACATCAAATAACCAATTTCACAAATATTAGCCTCTCATCCAAAACTAAATCCCAATTATGGATTAAACAACTAAATAACTACCCATTTCCCAACGCCCCTCCACACCCCCCAAAAAGAAAAAAGAAAAAAAAAAGAAAAAAAACAAAGATTCATCATAGTATAATAAATATTAGTAGTAGTTAATTTCTAAAGTTGAACCAAACACACCGAAGTCTTGAATGTTGTTCACTCATCAAGCAAGTGGCGACACGCTCCAATCTCTCCTTTCTCAATAACTGAGCCGTGAAGCCTACGCTCGCGCACTCCTTCCCTCTTCGTTTCTCTCGGCGTCAAGCTTGAGGAGCAGGAGTCAACATTTAGATTTTTCTCAATTTGTTTAATTTTATATATGGAAATATATAAGCAATGTGGGATGATGTTTTTTAATCCCTTTTAACAAAAAAAAAAAAACCCATGTTTATTCTGTGCTGAGAATCATCCTCAATCATGTTCAGGAATTCGATTCTGTGTAGTTGTTATATGAATCTTTTTCTTTTCATTACATGTTTTCTTTGCTTCTGTTTTTCGTACGAAGAGTACGGTTCCTACAATTCGTTCTCTGTTTCCAGCATCAGTTACTCTAAAACCAAGCTTAAACCCTACGAATGGCGCTATATCAGAGGTGGGTTAGTTTATTAGCAGCAGCCCTTTTGAGAATTTGCTTGATCAATTAATTTTATTTGATGGGTGTTGGTCAGGGTATATACTTTCTTGGAGGAATTAATTCTTGGAATTCGTACTAGTGATTGGGTAATTAATGAGTTGATTTTTTTTAATTATTTGTTTTTATTTTTGGAAGGGATTTGGGTTGTTGTGTTTGCTAGGTCATGGGAAAATTCGAACTCGTTGAAGGAATTTATGTAATTTATCGAAGTGATCGAGTGTTTCTTTATTAATTTTATTTATTTATTTTTTTGTGTGGTTTTTGAAGGATGTTGGGGTCTTATGATCAATGGATTTATTTGAAGGAATTTATGGAATTAGTTTAATTCCTGATTGAGTGATGCTACTGAATTTCATTTTTCGGGTTGTTTATGTATTGCTTGAAGTATTCATCCATGATGTATAGGTTGTTTTTAGTGTTTAAAATTCATAATGATTATATAAGAGGAGTAAAAAAATGTTCATGGAAACATACTTTGTTTCTGGAGTTGACTTAAGGATTTGAGGTGTTCTGGTTATTGGGTCCTGGTTGAATCCATCTCTTTCTCAACAAAAATTTTGGATTTATCATGTGATCGGAAGTGATATTAACTTCTGTTTTCATTTTGTTTTACTTTGTTGTTATGGTCAAACTTGATTAGTACTGTTGATTGATTAAGAACCAGTTGTACATATGCCTTTTTACGACTAATTTCATCTTGATTAGTGCTGTAGACTGATTGAGAGTGAGTTGTATCACATACCTTTTTGTGAGAAAAATACATGAATGGTATGTTTAAATTTCCTTTGGATCCATCTTCATGTAAAAGAACTAGACTAGTATCCCGTAGTAATGGAAATGAAGTTGTGCTATCTTCATTCCTTTTGATGCTTTAAATACAATATTTCAAATGTGGGAGTTTTAGTGACCATGTTGCAGTTTTGTGATGAACTTCATTGTATCTCATCTATCTAGCTTTGGTAGTTCTCTGCGTTGTGGAAATCTTAAGGAGTCATTGTGTTTGATCATACATTATCTTACTTTTCTTTGCCTTGTTGCAGTTGAGTTGCCGCTGTGGTTCTCTTCAATGTCAATTGCATTAGAGTCAGATGTGGACATTGTAAGTATGCTTATTGAACTCTTTGAAATGTGTGGTATTTAAGAATGTCATGCTCTTTGTTGGTGCCGGTTAAAGGGTTCTTTTATAAATGGAATTTAAGATTTGATGTTGATGAATTGGAAGTTCTTTGCATTACCTTTATTTTTGAAAACCTGATAATAAGCTCACGTCAGGCACTGTGGTTTGCCTCTAAAATGGGAATTGCATCTCCTTTTACTGCCGTTGATTGATCTTGATTTTTTTTGCTTCCCCTTTCTTCTCATGGTTCAATTTGTCTGCAGGGTACTGAAAGCACAGGAAAGATTCCTAAAAGCACATTGCCAATGATATGCTTCCGAAATGGTAGCCCCCCACTGCCGGATGTCTCAAACACTACAGTAAAAGATTTAGGTAGAAATTGCCAGATAACCTCAACTTAACTCAGCTTTGTCCAAATTATTTCAGGCATTACTGGAATTGTGTTTTGCAATTCTGCTACATATAGGGTTATGTTTTCTGAAAATCATACTTGTAATCATTGCTTGCTCAGAAAAGAATTTGGTAAGTGATGGGCTTGATAACATCCCAACTTCTTAAAATTGATTTTCTTTTCTCATAAAAAGTGCATCAAAACCCTCAACAAATTCTTCTTATTGTGTTGAAATTTTCATAAACTTACTTGTGCTTTGATCAATCTTAAACATGCTCTGGTTACAATGTTCCATAATGCCTGCTTCTGCTTTTGGTTTTGCATTTGTTTCAAATTTTGGTTCAATTGTTATCCTTATTCTTGTTCCAGTGCAATGAAATTATGATTGCAAGCAGTTCACAAAGGTTCTTCTGCTGTTCTAGTGTTAGGTACTCTCTCTAATGGATCTTTTGGAGTGACGGGAGGTCTTCAAAATACAGAGCAGTGCTATCCTATGCAGAAAAATATAACGACAAGATTGACAAATGAGCAGGTTTTTGAGAATTACTGTAAATGCGTCTCTAATTTTACGCAAATGTCATTCTTCATCTTCCCTTTTTCTTTCTTATGCAAGTGTTTCAGAATATCAGTATTTCTTTCTTGACATAATCTGTTGCCACGACTGTTATCAAAGTCTTTTACATTTTGGCTCATAGGATATTTCATTACCGTTTTCCTTATCTTTATTTCTATCTTAGTTGTCTGGTTGATAACAGTTATTAGAGTCCAACTTACAAAAAATTATTCAGATTTCTCCAGGGGTCTGGTATTTTGGGGTTTTCAATGGCATTGGACCTATGAGGACACAATCAAAGATGGTATGCACCGTTACCTCTAGTACTTGAATTTTTTTTGTAATTTGGGAATATATTTCCTTGCTTTCAATGGAATTGGATCCGTGTGTTTAAAACAGAAGGCTGACATTTTATTAGGATTAAACTCTATTGTTGTCTAAAATGGAGGATGTCTTGATTGCTTGTCGTTATTTTAGAAATCAGCAAGGCATGCACTACTAGCTAATCTTGATTTTTTTGCCATTTCATTGAACAGCAGGATATCATTCTAACCATCATAACAGCACACATTTTGGTTAACAAAAATGGTGTAAATTTCTTTCCCGATTTTTTCCCACTCATCAACAGTATTTCTTCACTTTTGCTAACATTTTTTTCTGCCAAAAGTCACTGTACCTATTATACTGAAAATCTAAATCTCTAAATCAGCCCTTCTCTGGATGGCTCTTTGCATTTTATTTTATTTTTTCTCCTTTTCAATTAGTGTCCTTGGTGTTTGGATTTGAGACACATGAGTTTTACCTTCTGAACATTTTAGATCCATTTCTGATCTGGCATTGCAGATTAGTCGAGGATCATCGTACACCTTCAGCGCCAATGTAAGTGTGGAAGGATGTACAACTTCAACAATGTCAGGCCAATACTGCAACCAAACAGTTAATCCACTTTCATGTGTTCTATCTGACAGCTCCAATTTTACAGAAAGTCTTTCAATTGACAACCAAACCACAGAAAATTTCATTTCGTGCAGAAGTTCTTTTGAGAATTCTTGCCATGTGGATGGTGAACCCAAAATCTACTTCTTGGATGTAATGGGACTACCAGAACAGTTATCTGTTACAGTGATGAATGTCAGGTTCAATGGAACATCCTCAAATTTCACTGGGAATGTCAGTGAAATTAATGTAATGTGTCTTGCTCGGCATGGAACAATTCCTCTGCCGAATTTGCATGATTATTCCACTAATATAAATAAGGCTCCTTTGGTCATCCGCTCACCAAAGGTTGGTCGCTGGTATTTTACTATTTTACCTGTTAATCTGTCAAAAGAGATTGGAGGGATCCAGGATCCAACAATAAAAGTTTGCTATTCCATGGAATGGAAAGTACTCGAATGTCCGTTGGGAAAAGCTGGGCTAAACTGTACACAGGAAAGATACATGCTTCAGGTGGGATGTTGTCTTATGTGTTTATTACTACAGTTTTTCATGTTTGAACCACTGTCTATTGATTAACTGCTGTTTTTATCAAACAAATCTGCAGCAATGTGGAATCCATTGATTGATTGGTTTGTATTCATCATGTTTATTAATTATGAAGATATGAGCTCTTGGATGAAGGGAATATTATTTAACTTAAACTCTTGTGTTCATGGGGAACAAAGTAAGTAAAAATCTTAGAATGAAAAGGTGGACATTTAACACACACGGGTGAATTTTGGGTGTGTGACATAGGCAGCTCTCGAGTCCTATCTTGAGCTCTTGCTAGAAGAGCAAGAAGGTGCACTTTTTAGAGTTTTGGTTTAAGTTACAAGATTCCTAAAGCAGAAGCAAATAAATTTTTTTATTGCAGATTCCACTGTTTTTTGGTCATTTGTTATCTGTACATGAAGTTAATCATTGCCCTGTTTTTTACTGGTAACTTTTCTTTCTGTTGATGCTTCAAGAAAATTATTCGCAGGAATTATTTATTGATAAGCTGAGAATGGTTCTCTGCAGACAGTTCTCAGGAGAAATCCAACTGCCTTTTTTGAATCTTATTATTTGCCAGTCAGTGAAAAAGTTTCTCCAGATTCTGCCAATTTTCCTCTGGAACCTCTTTTAAGCAACTACTCAAATGGGGGAGAGCTTGGTGATGCTTGGACTTATTTTCTTATGGACGTTCCTCATGGTGCAGCTGCGGGAAATATCCACATCCGACTAACATCAGATGTGAAAATAAATTATGAAATATATGCCAGATTTGGTGCATTGCCAACCCATGATACTTGGGATTACTTCTATGCAAATAAAACAAGCAGCAGTGATGGCTCGATGTTTTTCATGCTGTATAATTCAAGTGAAGAATCTGTTAATTTTTATATCTTGTATGTTAGAGAAGGATCATGGAATTTTGGATTGAGGTATCTAAATTCTTCAAGCAGCACTTCCACAGCTCAAACTACTATGTCTATTTCACTGGAAAGATGCCCAAAAAGATGCTCATCTCATGGGCAGTGCCAATCTGCTGTTGATGCAAGTGGATTAACATTTTACAGGTTTTGTTATCACCCCACCACTTTTTAAACTTCATCATTTGCACATCTTTCATGCTTTATAGTTTCTTTACTTGCTAGGCTAAATATATCACACTGTTCTTATTCTGGTCAACATTATTCAGATGTCTCTGCATAGAAATTCCAAATAATTTTTTTAACTTTCTCGACTTTTTCTTTTTCCGTGTTTTCTTCCTGTAGTTACTGTGCATGTGATCGGAACCATGGGGGCTTTGATTGTAGTGTCGAAATCGTATCACATCAAGGTAAAATTTCAATTTTGAAATGTATGCCAAAGTCCTCCAATTGGTCTCTGGTGAACTTTACTACCAATAATTTCAACTTCACTGTCATGTTTTGGTTTACTTTTTCTATCTCTTTCTTGTTTATATAAGCTGAAAATTTTCTCTATCAGTTGTTCACACGTGTAATTGCTTTTAGAGAGGAAGTTCAGGGGATGCTTTGGAAACTGCAAAATTGAAGCTGAATGGTTACAAAACAGCATATTTTCAATCCGTCCAACTTGTGGGTCACTAAACTGTCTTGATTTCTCTATAAAAATATATTTTAAGAAAAATTTCAATCTCCACTTGTTTTCCCACATGTACTATTCCCAGCAAGGTTGTGATCAATGCCTCAATTTTGTAGTTTCCTAGACAGTCTACTTTAGTAGTAAGGATAGGCTACTTTGGTAGAAGGATCGGAGAGATTCTAATCCATGATAAGAGCTGCAAACCCTGAATTAAAAGGGAAGCAAACACAAAACCTGAAGCCAAATGGAACCCAAGGATAATCCTTGAACAGAAAGGGTCCAGCTATTTCAAGGGTCCATAGCTCTTATCACACTCTTGAATATGTGGGTTCAAAGCATTTGCAGAAGGCATGTGGTTTTGGGATTTGCTTTGTGGCAGTTCATCTTCTTTTTTGGGCTATTGTTTCATTCAATCAAATTTGAAGCCTGGTATGAGGACCTTGTGCAATGCTTTTCAATGTACGTTACCTAATCCACTTGTTGCACACTATGTAGGGCACATATGGCAATCAATTTCTCTTATTGCATCAAATGCTGCAGCTGTACTTCCTGCTTATTGGGCTCTTCGCCAGAAGGTAATATTCATAATCCACTTGGATTGGACTGAGAATCATTTGCAACCATTCACTGCAAATGATGATAAATAACGAGAATATGATGAGTTTTGGAAGTTTGACATCTCCTGATTTTATTTTTGTCAGCATCAATTCCCTATCCTCTAAGAAAAAGTGGGCCAATAAAGTGCCACTCAAAGACCTTTTTGGCCCCGGTTTGGATATACTCTTATTTTAAAATGTGAAATGGATAATGAGCATAAACCAGTGATATTATTTTTTTATTTGTGGTAGTGAAGCTGACAGGAGATGTCAATGATATTACAGAAACTTTATGGGAGATCAATAAAATTGTTGGTAACCTGAGAGATGACTAGGAAATTTCTCATAGTTACAAATTTAGTTGTGAACAGATTAACAAATATACAGTAATGGACTTGAGCTACCCCAGTGGGTCAACTTGAATCTAGTGGTCCATTATTTTGTCTCTAATGTCAACAAGGCATTTATTTGATTTGTGCAGGCATTTGCTGAGTGGGTTCTCTTCACGTCAAGTGGGATTTCTAGTGGACTATATCATGCATGTGATGTGGGCACCTGGTGTGCATTATCCTTTCATGTCTTACAGGTATGAGTTGTTGTTCATGGTTTTTAATGTGAGACTATTTGTTCTCAGTGGCATTACAGATGAAAAAAGCCCGTGAAATGTTTATTACCATTGTTGTGAACTTGAGCAAAATTTTGAGAAATTGAGTTTGGCATTGGATAATTGGACTTATGCATTTTAATGTGATATCCTGGAAGCCATTTGAAGCTCGAGAGGAGCATCAATGGGATTGGTTGTCTTATCAGAAAATGTGATAAAATCTTTATAAACATTAGCATTTGTTGCTCTATGTTGAACAAATACACATCCTCTTATGTGCTTTTCTTTAAGATATTATTCATTACTCATTAGTTAAATGGGGGATGTTTTCAGTTCATGGACTTCTGGCTCTCATTTATGGCTGTGGTGAGCACGTTTGTGTACCTAGCTGCTATTGATGAAGGTTCGAAGAGGACGATTCACACAGCTGTTTCAATTCTTACAGCCCTCATGGCTGCAACTGAGGCAACCAGGTACAAAGAACTGACACCTATGGTTTGAGTATGCTCGGATATTGTGATGGCCTTTTAAACATTGCCAAAATCTGCAGGTCTGCTAATATCATTCTTGTAATAGCAATTGGGGCTCTGGGTCTCCTTGTTGGATGGCTGATAGAATTCTCAACCAAATTTAGGTCATTTTCATTTACAACAGGATTCCACGTAAATGTGCTTCACAGGTAAGTTTATTCTTTTAGTTTTTTTTTTGGGTATCAAAATCTTGAATCTTGTTTGGTCATGATCCTTAACTCATGATAGAAGATATTGGTTCCCCAATTCTTGTCTAAGATATCCGAGTGTGTGTGTCAACTGCAGATGGCAAACTATTAGAGACTCGCTACGAAGTCTTATCAAGACACTTTTAAAACGTTTCCGATGGGGTTTTGTGCTTGCTGGCTTCGTTGCACTAGCCATGGCTGCCATAAGCTGGAAACTGGAAACCAGTGAAAGCTACTGGATTTGGCATAGGTATGATGAAATTGGAAGTCTGGGTTTTCTCATGTTTGATGCATAAAATGGTTGCAGCATATGACATGTCAAATAAATTTCTTTTGTTCCTTCGTCTGTTTTGTTGGTATCCCTCACATGTTTTCATGTTTGTTGCATTTAATGGTGCAGCATGTGGCATGTCAGCATATACACGTCTTCTTTCCTTTTCCTGTGCTCAAAAGCAGACTACATAAATAACGAGGATGAAGGACCCCCAGATGGAAATTATGAGTTAACTCGCCAGGATTCATTCCCAAGAGGGCCATAGGGGGAGATGGAGGAATGTTTACAAACTCTGACCCCCCAAGTTCGTTGTAAATTCATGTGTATGTTATAAGTTATTTATCTATTAGGACAAAAGGAATCAAGCCAGGGCGGAAATGCTACTGAGAGTTATATATAGGGAGAATAGAATGTAGAACATCAGGATGAAGATTAGAGTTTTGATCATGTAAATTTGTAGTGCATCTCATCAACGTTTATGCTCAAACAGATTGTTGATTTGCTGCACAGATTGTTGATTGGTCAATAAACCCGAAAAAGGACAGTAGATGATGGTCCATATGTTTTTTTTTTTTCTTCATGTGTAAACAATAAGATATTTTCACTGAGACACAGTGAAAAATGGTAGAAAGAATACATTATCCCAATGTTTCGAATAGATAAAAATAAAATCTTCTGAAAAAATATCTAAAGCTCACACAAGAGGGAAAAATGAAAAGGAAAAACTCACACAAGGATCTAGAGGAAGCAAAGCAATAAACCATTTCAAAACTGAATTTCCTATACATAAAAAAGCTAACTCCATGTAGAGACTCTAATTTTTATAGCAAAAAAAAGCTTCTTGGAGTGAAATTTTAGGCTGTTTACCAAGATCATTGGCATGCTTCTTCCATGGCTCCTTTCAAATACTGGAACTGTTTTGATCCATGGCAATCCATGTGGGATATCTATGGTAATCCATGCGGGATTCCTCTCTGTATGTTGTGATCTCTGATACAAATTCAACTTCAGCGATATGGCAACTCTTGCTGACACCGTTCACCTACCTGCTTATCCTTCTCTGAGTTGAATACTCTTCTGGGAATGAGACGAGAGTGACCGAGTGTCTGAGGCTGATAGCTCCCTGTGGTCCTTCCGGATACTCCAAAGGATCTCTGCACACCTCCTCATGCTTGGTCGGTTCTGTTTCTGTGGAGCCAAACATTGTAATGCTAGTTCAAGAATCTTTTCCAGTGCTAGGTTATTTGCAGCATTCCTTTCCAGTCTAGGATCCAAGGTAAAAATTGCATCTCCGTCGGTGAATTTCTTCATGGCCTGCATGTATTACAATCCAAGTCTTAATTGAGAGAAAAGAAGATTTCTTTCCCCAATTAAGAGAAAAGAACATTTCTTTCCCCGGAAGATAAAGGTAGCTATATTTGGGTACCAAATGGTTGGTGATAAGAAATGGAAGCAAAATAACTTCGTTTCATCATATGGAGACGCATCTAGATTTAATTGGAAAAGAAGATAGGGAACAGAAAGCATACCCATTTGGCAGTTATTCGCTCCGGGAGTTCCCGTTTAGCTTCAATGGGGCACCTACCTGTGACTAGTTCCACAAGTAATACACCAAATGAGTAGACATCACTCTTCTCAGTGAGTTGATAGGTTCTCAGATATTCTGGGTCTAGGTAGCCAGCCGTTCCTTTCACTTGGGTGGATACATGGGTGGCACCTGATTCGGTATCAGCTGCCAATCTAGCAAAACCAAAGTCGGCAACCTTGGCTCGAAGATTTTCGGTGAGAAGAATATTGGAAGACTTAATGTCTCTATGGATGATAGGGTGATCTGCAATATCATTCAGTTAGATATATCAGAGGAACAAATAGCAAGTTAGGATTACCCATTCTAATGAAACTAATACTTGGGTCACCAGCAAAGGCTCACCTGTGTACATGTGAAGATAGGTGATGGCATGGGCCACATCAATTGCAACATCCAGCCGTGCAGCAAAATCAAGAATGTTGCCTTGTACACCTGCATTAGTCTTCAAACCATATAACTATTGAAGTTCACAAGCCTTATCTAGACAATAAGACCAAGAGTAAGGTACCGAGAACTCACAATCCAAGTGTTCTCTGAGGGTTCCATTGGGGACATACTCCACAACAACAATTCTTTCATCTCCATGCTCCAAATACCCATAAAACCTCACCAAATTCAAATGCTCGACCTGTGCCAGTGTCTGGATCTCACTCTGAAATTCCACACCTAAATGTTTATCATACAGACTCTGCAAAGAGAAGTAAAAGTCATGGTTAATCCTCATTTGATTTATTTCTATTTCCGAGCTCTGCAACAAAGCCAGAAAATAAACAGCTGGAAATAGTACTCATCAAAACCTTCTTAGCGCGTTTGACAGCAACAAGGGTTCCATCTTCAAGTCTGCCCTTGTAGACTGTCCCAAAACCACCTTGTCCAATCTTCCAAGAAGGGGAGAAGTTCCTTGTTGCCTTGTAGATCTCCTCCAAAGTGAATTTCACACTCCCAGGTTCTCTCCCATGTGTTGAATTGTATGAATTGGCATAGATACCATGACTTGAGCCTGAGACACGTCTTCTCACACTTCCAGCTCGCGAAACATCGGATGCAACTAAGATTTATACAAAAAAATAGTTTATTCCCACTGCATACCTATTTCATAAAAACAAATGCTCCATTTTGTTGCCAAGAGACCTTAGTTTCCATCATTTGGGTTCTTAAAAATGAGGGAAAGATAGCCTTGCTTAGCTCAAGTACACTTTGTACAATTACTTGGCATAGTTAAGCTCTTTAATTCTTAGGATCCAGGCAACCAGAAAGGTGGAACTTTCATTTCTGTTTTTATTCCCTTAGTTTTCTCAGAAATGAACAAACTTAAGAGAATTTTGGTTTAACATTGTCCCCAAGCATGCAACTCTGATTTTCAATGGAAATGCAATATAAAAATGAGAAAAGAACACAAAAGAGCAGATTTGTCCTCCTCTAAAATAAAGTAATCATCCTGCAAAAATGCAGTGAATCACCAAAGCATGCTTCAGAGCCCAGAAAACTGAACATAATCTGGACATGATCTTAAGAAACTTCTTACCAGTTCCTTTTTTTTCACCTTCAATTTAAACTTTTGGTTCCAGTCATGATAATCTTATTTTTCATGAATAAATTTGACCCACAAAAAAATATAAAAAATATAAAAAATTACAAACATTTCTTTTGTCACCTATACTAACATATTTGCATTTCAGGAATCATTTGAAATTCAGGACTCCAGAGAAAGAGTTAGGTAAATGCTAGGAAATATTAATAGAGTTTCCAAGGATTAAATTAAGGGCGAGATGCCAAGGATTTCTTGGCCTTGTAGGATTTTGAGAATAATTCAGGAATTTCACTCTTAACGTAAGATCCGCCCATAATATCAAGGGCATTAAAGAATAGCCATTGAAGCAGTGGGAGCGTTTGATCTTACAAATTTAATTAAAAAATTTGAGGTTAGTTTGAGAACTTCGTTGTATCAAAGTTCATGTTTGGTTCCAAAGAAAATGTGGGCAGACAAAAGGAAAATTCTCTATATAGTTTTCATGTTCAATTGCAACAATTCACCTTCGTTGACTGACTTCCTTTTTTATTCTTGAAACATTTAAAACAGCATGAAAAGTTAAAATTAAAAATTTCCGCTCTTACTTACTTTCTAGCTCCCAAACGGAAAATTAAAAAGGAAACAGCCAGATCATGAGATCCAAGCCTCAAAACCAAGTCAAAATACAACTCCACACAAAGTTCTCATCTGATCAACCAGACGCCTCCGAATTTCCACTTCCTTCCGATTTTCACCACAGTTCTACCAAAAAATTAAATACTTACCCGAAGGAGCTCTAAATTCGTCAGAATCTCCAAAGTTCTTCGAACTCGTTGTTTCCGGCGGAGTGAAGCACGAAACAAAAACTCCAGCCACTGACTTGACCGCCATCATCATCGGATTCCGGCCGCTACGCGACTTCTGGATGGAGGATGCGTCGTAGTCGACGGTACTAGGCGAGTACGTTAGCCGGTCCGGCGTTCTTCGTGCTCCGGAGCCATGGTTCCGGTTCCCGTACATCAAATTTGGGTTCTTCATTGTCTCTGCGAGAGAGAGACCCTGTGGCGTAGAAAAATGGCGGGTGGTTGGTTCTTGGTGCTGAGCTAAAAGATGACTTTTCAATTTTTCAAAGGCGTGTGAGTCTAACGTGTACCGATAGTGTGTAACCTCAAGGCCGATTACGTTACAGCAAGTTGATGAAGTCTTCGCTGACTCTCAACTCTGATTGGTCCGTGAGAGCAGAATTCAACATCCTTTAGATTTTTTCACTCAAGAACTGTCCTTTTTTTGGCGGGTGGCCCCGGGTCGTTTTCCCAAAAATAGATAGTACCATCCGGGCTTTTGCTAGCTGAGAAAATAAATAAAGAGTAAACAGAAATCCAATCCAACATCAATTTTGTTCAGAAATCTTTTGGGATTTTATTAAAAATAATCATTTTTATTAAAAATAAATAAAAAAATAAAAATTCAAGACACTATGTTCTTCTATAAATCATTTAAGAATTTTTTTTAATATTTACCGAATATTAAAAATATATATAATCAAATATAAATAAATTAGACTTATACAAATACACGATACAAAAAAATGAAACGAAGCAAAATAATTGATTTTGCTTTTCAATTTTGATTCGGACCGAATCCATTTTTGGTAATTTCTTAATTCTTGACATAGTTTAATGTAATCAATACCTCGTATTTTGACCATCAAACATTAAATATCAATCTTAGTCACAAAATTATAAATCAAAATTGATTAAAACATTAAAAAATAAAAAAAATAAAAATTATATTCTCTGTATATTTAATTGAGAGGTGTCCGCTGATGACTCTACAAAGCTTGAACTTACACATAGAATCATGATGTCCATGACATATAGTAAAGTGCCCTCTGGATGGCCCTGCCCCAGGAGTGAAACCTGAAAGAAGAAACATATGAAGAGTCAAAGTCAAGCATCGCTTGGTAAGTCTCCCCCAAAAAGGACAGTCAAAAGAGATCTGAATCCATTGTCTTTATGCAGCAAAGCACAGATTCTTGGATCATATAAGTCCGACAAAAGGGTTGACGTTATAGTAGAGTAATTTACATGCCAACCAATGGAACCTATGATTTGTTGAGCTTTGCATCAAAAGAATATTATTTAAAAAAAATAAATTAGTAGTTCAATAGTTTAATATGGTATTAAAACTTGGCTTAGTGATAAGTCAAAGGTTCAAATGACTTATTCGTAATTTGTATATTTGTTTTCTCATTTGACTATCTTTCGTGTTTGTTTTTACATTTCGTATATTTCCTCCCTTTGCAATTCTTTAAAATCTCTCAACATGCGGGTATGAGGTATGAGACTGTACTTAAGGAGGGGGTGATAAGGAGCATTACTATACATATAGTGAATTCAAATGCTGTAAGTTTAAATTTTTAGGAAAACTGGTAATTTAATAATAGATTGAATTCTAAAATAACTCATAATCTAAATATTATAACTCACATGAACACGATATCATTTATAGGATAATTTATTGTCTTAAAAGTACGTTATTTGATCTTGTTACATTATATTTGCAATCTAATACAAAAATCTATCGATTCCATCTGACTAACTGTATATTATGTTTTACTAATGATTTTCATAAAAGGTGATAAGATGATACCTTGAACACATACGTATCCAAGATCACTAATTCAAATAAGCATGTCGTAAGTTTCATACATATTACTTCTTAATCTAATTTCATTTAAATTCATTAAAATTTCATGTACTTTTTTTTGAATACCTGGTATTATAGAACATTCATCGGGTATTTTCTCTAATTTTACTTTTTTTTTTTTGTTTCGGGGTTATGAACCTAACGAACCGGTAAGAGGGGTAACTGCAAATCAGAGTTAGGTTTGGTGGGATTCTTGGAAACTACTTCAAGACAAAGAAGCAAAGGATCTGGTTGTGGTGGGGACGTAATGTAATGTAGATAATACTCTCAAGGGTAAGAAATCATGGAATAGAAATATAAGCTGGTTGAAGGTCAATGATGATATAGGTCGGTGGTACATTTAATCCTGCCTTTGCATGGGCCAACAAGGTTTTGTAAACTCAAGAATGTTCTAGAAGATAGCATACAATAATGACAAATAAAAGCGATTAGATGTATGTAAATGGTAAGATTTTGTAGACAAGAGGTCCACATGAGGTTTTTGGATTATTTTACACTACTGTTTTTGGAAGGAAAGAACCACAAAAAGCCATGGTTGTTGGACTTTTTGTAACCACTGGATTTTTTTATTTTTTTATTTTTATATATATTATATCATTTTAAAAAAAATTATTAATACAAATATGAAATATGAAATATGAAATATGATAATTCAATATTTTATTTATTTATTTATTTATTTTTCTTGTAAAAAGCCCCAACTTTCCTCGACCTGACTGAAACTTGACGTTAGGGCGCACTCCTTCCATAAAAGGAGAAGCTGAGGTCCTTGACAAACAGCGTATCAAATACAGTGAACAGCGTCATGAATGTAACCCCTAATCTTATAACTGGCCATATATTTAATTTCTAGCTGGCTTAACAGATTTTTGATGGTCCCTCAAGGTCTATACGTATAAGGGGTGGCAGCATGTGTGATATGGTCTACCGTCTATGACACTAAATGACAGTCACCCAAAGCCATTGTTGCTCTCCTAACCCAAGTGGGAAGTAAAGTGTTTTCAAAGTTTGTCTAAGTCACGAAGGCGACGAGTCTTCTATCCCCACTCACAAGCCAACTTTATTCCTAACATTATCAATAGATATTATCTGTTCTATATTCAATAAGCTATCACAATACGTTTTTAAAATGTATTTATATAATTAAAAAAAATTATTATCTAATTTTTTAAATTTTGTTAAACACCTTATTTAAAAAAAAATTAAAATTAAAAACGTTTTTTAAAATCACTGTCAAACAAACTCATAATATATTTAACTTACACAAAATATGACAACCCAAAATATATGAAATTTATTGATATGAGATATTAAAAAATAGACAATATTTACATAAGAAATAATGGATCATTACAAATGGACCGATGCTATAAGGGAATATTTGTCTGTTTGACCTATATATATGTTGTAAGTTCTTCTTAATCATATAAACGAGTTTTAAAATTGTGCGGATTTAATAGTGAAGAATCACTATAAAACAATAAAAAAATGGGGTGAAATCTTAAAACCAAAAGCTCCAAATTAGCTTGATGAACTCAACCGCAATGGGCATATTCTTAAATCCCAAAACTTTCAACTAAAACCTCCATATCAGAAACATCATCTTCCTCCATGAGCCTAACCAACAAATCTAACATACCGTAAACCTGTACAGCTCGCGGGTGGGTCTTATCCCTTGACACAAATGTATGAACCTCACCAGCAATCTCCATCCAGCTACAACCTGGTACTTTAAAATCACACCTCTCCCTCATCAGTTTCCGAACCCTGGCAACATCAAACCAATGCCCAACGGAAGCGTACATGTTAGACATAAGGCTATAATTCGCAGGTTCATTTGGCTCCATTACAAAAAGCTTTTCTGATGCCCATCTTGCTAACCCCACATTTCTGTGTACTTTACATGCCCCAAGGAATGCTCCCAAGGTGTCCGATCTGGGCTCAACTGGCATTGAGGTCAAAAGATTGATAGCTTCATCCAAAAAACCAGCACGCCCAAGAAGATCAATAATGCAAGTGTAATGCTCTGAATCAGGCATAATTTGATATACATTGATCATTAGATTGAAGTAATGAAGCCCCTCAAGAACAAAGCCCCCATGGGCACAGGCAGAAAGGACTCCAAGAAAGGCAACTTTATCTGGCCTCACATTACTAAATAACATCTTCTCAAAAACTTCTACACCTTCTTTTGAAAGACCATGGAAGGCATAAGCACCCATCAATGAAGTCCATGAAATGATATCAGGCTCTGCAACTGAGCTAAAGGATTGGAACGCGCTGCCAATGCTGCCACACTTGGAATATGCACTTACTAGAGCATTTGCAATGGATAAAAAAGCTTCAAACCCATTTTCTACAACATAAGCATGAACTTGAACAACTTCACTAGTTGCTGATAAGTTTCCACATGAGCTAAGGATACTAGCCAAGGCTAACTCATCAGGGTAAGTATATACTCGAATCATTTCTTGAAGAAGCCTCATAGCCTCCTTCCCATCTCCATGCTGTCCATACCCCACGATCATGGTGGTCCATGACACAATGTTTTTAACGATCATCCCATCAAAGGCTTTTCGGGCATCTTCTATATTTTCATTCTTTGAGTACATATCAACAAGAGCACTAGCTACCAATACATCTAAATCAAAAGATAGTCTAATAATAAGGCCATGAACCTGCTTCCCCAATCCACAAGATCCCAAAACACCACATGAATTGATCATACTAGTGAAGGTGAAATTATCCCCCTTGACACCCTCCAACCGCATCAATTTGAAGACCCCAAAAGCCTTTCCTTGCACACCATTCAGAGCATAACAAGACACCATCACATTCCACAAAACCAAATCTCTACTCGAAACTTCATCAAAAGCAGACTGAGCTTCATCAACTAGACCAAATTTTGCATATGAATCAACAAGAGCACTACCCACAAAACAATTTGAATCAAACCCTGATTTCAATATAAAACAATGCAACTGTCTGCATATCCCAACATCATTCAGCTCAATAGAAGCACGTAGTAGACCATTAAGGGTTATGCAATTTGGAGCCATCATTTCCAAGACCATCTGCCTAAAATAATGAAACCCTAAACGAACCAATGCAAATTTACAGTTACCCTCGACTACCCCACAAATCAGCGTGTTCCAGGATACCACATTCTTCAGAGGCATTTCATCGAACATTTTGCATACATCATTGAATTCCTTACATTTTACATAAACATGCAAAACTTGATTTTGCAATGACAGCAAGTTACAGTTTCCTAACTTTATTACGTGTGCGTGAAGTTGTTTTCCTCCATGAAGAAACCCCAATTTGGCGGAGATTTTGAGGGCGTGGGATGAGAAAGAATGGGTTGAGCAAGAATCGACCAAGTTGGTAAACCCCGTTTCCGGCAATGAAGCTCTGAGGCCACCCAGGTAGGGAAATGAGTGAGATTGACGATGTGGGTCGTGGCTTGGAGCATTTTTGGTGGCTCCAGTGAGAGTTGGAGATGGGGTTGGTGAAGCTGATGAGTGAGATTTGAAATTCGCAATGAAAGTGGAGAGAAAACGGCATTTGGAGATCATAGAATGATGGAAAAACACATAAGATATTCAAAAATAAAAAAACTGTCTTTTAATCTTCACAACGTAAATGATTGCTTTAAAAAATAATTATAAAAATATTTAAAAAAATAAAAACGGATTACATTTTTTTTCAAATTTTCAAAAAAAATATTTTATAAAACATCATATACCAGTTTTTAAAAACTGTTTTTAGAAAATTATTTTTAAAAAACAATTACTGAATGGGCCAGCATTTTCCGTAAATATAAAAAAAATAAAAATGTCAAAAATCAACTGAAGATCGAGCTGGTGGTTCTGGTATAGCTTTCTTTTTCATCTCTTTGAGTGACGTGTTAGCGCTGGAAGGATTAGTATTGATTACCTCTTTTGACAATTTTCCATTGATTTCCGATTGGGATGCAGGAGCGGAGTCCGAGATGCTCGCGTGTGTATGATTTGTGGATTGAATGGGATGTAGCACTCATGATCATAATCAAGGTCTATCCACTTTAAATAAATGTCAAAATTTTCATTATATTTAATTTATTTAAAAATTACATTAAAATAATTAAGTTTAAATTATTATTTAGCTTCACTTTAGACCAGCTAAAATTCGTTTATTTGAAGCTTAGAAATGATTTTTAGGATTATTTTTAGCTAATTTTATAAAATAAAAAAAAGATAATAATGATAACAAAAACAATATTGATTTTTATATAAACTTTAAAAATAAAAATTTCATTAAGGTTATGTTTGGTTGATGAGATATGATATTCTTGAATCTGCCTTTCTATGGGAAAATGAAGACTCTGTTTTATGAACTTTTTTAAAAAATAATTTTTGTTTTATAAAACAAAAAATATGTTTGATAATCAAATATTGTTTTCTATTTTATGTTTTTAAGAATAAAAAACAACGTGTTTTCAAATATCGTTTTTTAGTTGTTTTCGTTTATTTTATTACCACAATTGTTTTAAGAAATAATTATACAAATATGTAAAATGATTAAAAACAAAACACTATTAATAAAAATTAATTTTAAAACATATTTAAAAATATTAAAAACATGTTAAAAATATTTTAGATTTTTAAATAGACTTTTATTCTAAAAAATCATAAAACTCTATTTTAAAATTATTTTTGAAAACAATTATAAAACCTGCCAAAAATGTAATATATAATACTATTTTAATATTTGATATTTGTTTAAAATAAAAATTATATTACATTCCACTTAATTACAAAAATATGAAATTTGTTTTATAATTTGTTTTATGTTTAACCATATTAATGCTTAGAATATTTAAAATCTATAAGTGATTTTTTTCCATATTATATTATTCCACATATATATATATAAAATAATTCATATATTAATATTATTTTACAATATATTTAATAAATATTTTTTCCCTTTTTAACTACAAAATTGATTTTTTTAATTAATATTTTGTTTTATAAAATAATTAATATAAAAAGTAAAATAATAAAAATGAATAAATTTATAATACATGAATTATATATATTTTATATATTAATTTAGAATTAACATACTTTATACAAAATATATATATATTGAATAATATATTTTACTATTTATTTCATGTTAAATAAAGTACTACTAGATAACTTATTTTATCTTATTTTATACTTTATCTAATATATATAATAATAAAAAAGAAAAGATATTTTAAAATATCTAAAAATATTTAATTTTTTTTAATTTAAAAAAAATTCCCAAAAAATCATTATCACTTAAAAAATCTATCAAAAATACTTTTTAAAACAAAAAAAAAATATTTAAATCAAGGGGCACCCTTATTTTTTAACTTAATTAAACAAATGGTACAATAAAGTTGTTCATCGGTTTGTCTCTTTGTAATAATTTATAAAGTTTTGCGGGGCTTAGATCATCCAAGTTGGACTTTGTTAGTAATAAATTTTTTTACAATGTTGCCCTCGGATTGTTCCTTATTTACAAACTTTCCCTTTCAAAAAAGTAATAAAATAATAAAAAAAAACCCTTCCACGTATCTTCTAGCTCATATTAGAAGAAATTTTGGACAACCGCTCTTCAGTTTTCTCAAAACCAAATCCAAATTCGTAAGAATCTCTTCCTCTCAATTACGCTCTGTTTGGTTGCTGAGAAACAAGAGGAAAAAGACGGAAAGAATCCGATACCGAGAAAGTTAATTATTTTATTCTGTTTCATTTTGAATAATTATTTGGTGAACTTGAGGTTTTCGTGTGGTTTTTCTCCTCAGTTCTCTCGGTAACCAAACAGGGGTTAGGGTTTATGTTTTGGCTGTGGAATGTTTCTTGTTTGAAACTGAATATTGATGGACTATGTGTTCTTGTTCAGTAGGTTGTTATTGCGATTTTTTGATGTTACTCTTCTATGTTTCTTTGTTCTGGAAGTGGTACCAGCCTTGTTTTGTTGAAATTGAATCGAGATATTTTGTTCTGTTTTTAGTGCTAGTTGAAGAAAAATTTAATTGAATCTTTGTTTGGTTGGTGAGGAAAACGAGGTAACGGGGAGAAAATAGATTACGAACAGTGTGCTTTATGGTATTTTAGTTTTTAGAAATGGAGAACTCACGTCAATTGCCAAGGAGTTGTTTTAGGCCCAACTGAGTGCGAGATTGTTGTTTTCTGTAATTGCAAATGGAAAATCTGATTTTGGATGTTAGAATTTTTCTTCTTGCACTTTTTTTCTCATTAAACAAAGGAACTGAGCAGCAAGTGATTTATTTGTTAAAATATGTTGGACCACATGTAGAAGATTGGAGTTAGCATTTTCTTGCTTTGATCTTGTTTGGATCTCAGAAGGTATCAAGGGAAGGAAGTCAACTAGGAAGGAATGTTAGATTCTCTTGTTTGGTTTGCCATGGAAAATATGAAGAAAAATGAAATATAATGAAACTCTTTAAGACTTATACATGTTCAAATTGTTCATTCTCTATAAGAAACTATTTAAAAACTTATGTATGTTCAACTCTTTTATTCTCTCTATAAAAGGGGAATAAAATTGGAGAATAGTTGGGGAAAATAAAAATTATTGAGCTCAAAGCCTCAAACTTATTTTCATTTTTCATTTCTTTTTGTTTCTTACCCTTACCCTCACAATAGTTCTCGGTATAAATCATGGGCTCTTTGTTTGAATGTAGTTAACATATTGTTCATCTTAACTCCATAGCAGGGACAACGAGAAATGCACAAATCACCAGTAATTTTGGGTGGATAATAAAACAACTGCAGGTGATGGGGGGTTGCTGTTGTTCTTCCAGGAAAACTCAATTGCGTGGAACACCTGTATATTATTATGTAATATGTGCAATCTCAGAATCTTAAATCTCCATTTCAGTTTTATTATCTGCTCCTATTTGCTCAAGACAGAGCATTTCCCTATTTAACATGAATATTATTCAATAATTCTCTTGTGCACTGATGAAAGTTTTTTGTTGTGGATTTTAGTTGCTCATGTAAGTCCTGTTTCTAGATAGTATCCTTTGTTTTGTTTGTTCCTTTTCATTTCTTATTTTGTATACATGCTAGGCTTTTTTGGGTCCTGGATGTTAGTAGGTCAAATAAGAGAAATATGTGAGGGTGGATGAGACATTATGATTTAGGGAGTGACAGAAACCCCAAAGAGGAGATGAGGAAAGTTGTGTGGCCTAAATTTTTTGGGACAGAAGATTCTTTTTGATGAGGACCGAGTTATATTACTGTTTTATATAATTGGACAGTTGCCTTATAGCTTTACAAACAATCTAAGTACCATTGTAATTGATCTGTAAGTGTCGATTGGTAGAGACTATTGATGCCTCAGCCACTGCCATGTAGAGACAATGGAAAGCTTAAACTCTTATTTTTCACATATAGACTGAATTGATGTATGCCACCTTCATTCTGATAGCATGCTTGTTTGCCTCAGCAACACTCTATTCCAGCTACTAAATCAAGCTTCTAGAATCATCAAACAGTATGGCAGCAGTTTTACCATGACTCCATGAGCCTTCCACCAAGAAGTACCAAGCTGGATGATGGTTTAAACACCATGAAGAATTCAAAGTGTTATCATTTAGGAGATTTCCAATCAGCTTGCCTGATGTTGGCAGCTAAAAATGCCATGTGATGCTACAGTTAGTGGCACTCTTCCAAGGGTGGTAAGTCACCCTGTTGAGCTAGAATAGTTCATGAGTTCTCTATGAGTGGTGATCAAGTGATAAATAGAAACATGTCAGATAGGACTAGTGTCTTGCTGCCTATTAAAACTTGGCCAACTACACTAGGGACTTAAGAAAGACAGCTGGGAAGAAAGCTTATTTTGATATGAATTGGCAAACTTCAAGCTTAGCTGAATACTGGGCAAGACAGAATAAAGGATGATGTGGATGAGCTGGCAAAACTTGCCAGATTGTGCATGGACTTGTCTCATCTAATTTCTCATAACATTTCACCATCTATTTCTTGTTATTCTGCACTTTTATTATTTGAGTTCTTCATTCATTTCTTGCACGATCATTTATTGTTGAATTTGCTTACCAGTTAATCAGAATCTGAATTCTCAGAAATGTATTGTGTTGCTGACAACAAAGCAACAAGATAAATCTTTATTAGCTCTTGAATATCTTGAAA
This sequence comes from Vitis vinifera, assembly GCF_030704535.1. NCBI lineage: Eukaryota > Viridiplantae > Streptophyta > Magnoliopsida > Vitales > Vitaceae > Vitis > Vitis vinifera. The sequence continues at coordinate 21,901,349 of NC_081819.1, read as the reverse complement.
TTTTGGGAGATCAATTCTCAAGATTCTGAAATTTTTGAGATTCAATACTCATGTTGAAAGAACAAAGTTTTGAAGATTTGCATTGATAATGTTAGTAAACATTTGATAATGCTGGCAAATGTAGGGTTTCTTCATAGTCATCTCAGCATAGAAATTTCTTTTAGGTGGAAATTTTCTTGCTGATCTTCTGTCATAAAAATGGTTGATGAGGTTTCCTTGTGTATTAAACTATCATTTTTAAAATTTCCAACTTTTTTTTTTGGCAGTGTCCACCAACCCTACAAGAGCACGAGTTCTTGACATCTCATAATGGTGCAGCCTCTGCATTTGCTGCAGAACTCTTGGTTGATTTGAATCTGCAAACATCAATTCCTGACACTTACCGGCCCCCGCCTGCACCTATTCCATATGATGTGGTTCTCGGACATCCAAGATCAACTGACTGTGACCCTGTCGGAGAAACAATTAATGGTAGTAAAGGTCTCAGAGTGTCAGACTGCAAAACTCAAGCTAGTTCTTTGCCTACTTCACCAAGGAAGTTTGAACTTCCAATATCAAATGAACCTAATTTTTTACCATTGGAAGAAGATGATGCTTGTCCCATTTGTCTTGAAGGTGCAGCCCTATCAGAGTCTCAGGATGCTAACATTTTATTCATTTTACCATTTTTAACTTTCTTTGTTTGTTTGTGGAATTAAATCAGCTGTCTTCATGCGTCAAGAATTATGTAAGCAGCTGAGCTCCTCATAACTAATTATTCAACTTTGTGACTGTTTGCAGAGTATGATTTGGAGAACCCAAAAACAATCACAAAATGCAACCATCATTTTCATCTTTCGTGCATTCTTGAGTGGATGGAAAGAAGTGAAACCTGCCCTGTGTGTGATCAGGTTTGCCTCTCAGTAATTTATCATGCAGTGCTTAGATAAGAATTTCATCCATATACTTAACTAGATGATGACTGGGGCTCTTGATCTGCTCTATGAGTATCTCTCTTATCCCTTGGGTTAAGAGCTATGCAGATTAGATCATGATAAAGGGATCCCACAATAGCTGCTTCCTCCCCCAACCAGTAAGAAGCAATAAAAAGAAAAAGAGAAGTTTTCCAATAAAATTAAATAGACATTTTTTTAGTGATTGTTAACTGGATGAATCTGAGGTGCTAACCATTGAGAAATGGCTCTATGACAAGGTTCTTGTCTTAATTGTTACACATTTGTCATGTTTTCATGCTAAATCGACATGCTCTACCTCTCTAATGTTGCAGGAAATGATACTTGAAGATACCATGATTATGTAGCTCGGTCGTACCGTTTCAAGATGGAAGTCCTTTTGTGTAAAATTGAAGCTTCCCAACTCAAAAGGCTGCAGATGCCTGGCAATTCTTTGCTATGTAACTGGTCAGTGGCTTATGGCCCACATATTCATCTTTAGTTTGATTATAGCGATTTGAAGATTTGCAGTGTGCGTTTGAACATCATTCTTTTAGTGGGTCAGTCAGTTCCTCTGGTTATATTGGAAGTAGAGGAGTGAAGTTTCTACACTACATGAAAACAGGTTGCTGCTATCCATGTCTTTTCTCCAATTAAATCTTGATTGACAACTATCAGATGCATCAGCAAATAAAAGGGAGAACAATGCTTTAAGTACCAAGGGAGGTAAAGCTAGTCAGGCTCTTTCACCCAAAAGAAATTAATGGGTCAGTCCTGCCTTCCATGGGTTTTCCTGATATATTCTTCTGTCTTGTATATACCCTCTCAGCTTTCTCATTTTCGTGCATGCTGCCTGCATTTGTTATTTGTTTTGGCTTTGTAAATCAATAATCTGTTTACTTCTGGATGGATTTCTTGCCTGGGATTTGAATTTGGTGTATGAAAAGTTTATAATGATTAATTAAAGGGTATACTCTGTCTTAAGTGGATCGAGATTTTCACATTATTAGATTTTGAAAATTGCATAGATCTGCATAACACTTTGTTTTATGCCTTATGTGAGTCTATATGGTGATATTTTCCAAGCTTCATGGGAGGATACTTAATGTATTTCAGGGTGTTTAGAGCTACATCAACAGATGAACAGCTCAGTGTCATTCCATAATCAAGGAAAGGTAAGTGATAGTTTTCAAAATCCAATGATAGTATTATGAAATTTACTGTGAAATGTGAATACCATTTCTAGATTTTTATAAAACTGCTAGCTGCCAGAGTTGCCTTTTCACACAGGGGATGCGAAATTTTGAACAGTTAGTACCAAAGGCCACCCTAACCTTAGCAACAAATATACTCAGAAGCCAGAGAAAATCCAAATCTACTCCTTTAATACTCTCTAAATAACGGAACTTACTAGAAAAACGGAATGTAATACATTGCTTAGATTTTATACATATATGAAAAAAAATCTATGATATTGATTTGATATCATATATATGGTATCATATCGAATATTGAATTTAGATATTTAAATGAATTTAGAAATCTGAATAAAAAAATTAATAAAAAAAACACTAAAACAAGGGGATAAAAGAGCAAAAAAAATGACAATAACAAGAACATGGTAAGGGATCGGGGATCCGATGCATATGTGGTAATCCTTAATTAATGGTACCTTTTGGATATGAGATTATCAAAAAGGTTCTCGATAGCATAGGGAGTGAGGTTAAGGTGGTGTTTGTTTTTTTACTTAATTCTAAATAAAATCTTAATGCTTAATAGTGTTAAATATTAAGCTGTTTGTTTTTATAGTATTTTATTTCTATTAAGTATTAAAAAGTAAAAAAAAATCAATATATTATTTTTTTTATTTATAAAAAGTTATATGTTTTGGTTTTTTTCATTTAGTAAAAAAATTATAATAAGTAATAAAAAAATAAAAAAACAAATAATTTAAATTTTAAAAATAATTTCAGGCAAAAACCAAAAGACCAAATATCTATGAAACCAAAAGGAGTACTATTTACAGATTGAGGGGTGCATATGGTAGATCTGTACACCGAAAAGTGTTATTGTTAATTTATTTATTATTTGTTATTTTTTATTTTATTTTATTTTTTTAACATTCATCTTGAGCCTAGCATCTGCTTAGGAACGCTTTCTCAAATAGAGACGGAGTTCCTCACTGTAGGAAGTTGCCAAAAATTTTGTCGCACTTTTTAAAATCCATCATAACGAATGACGCTTTGGTCAAGACCACCCACCTGATTTGAATAAAGTTGAAATCATTTAGAAATCTTGAAAGCTTGGTCTCACCAGAACTCTCAAGAGTCCCAGAACCTTTTACAAATTAAATACGACGTTGGACCAATAACAGAAATAGCATTCTCTTCCACTACCAGTTGGATTCCAATAACGGTGTGAACTCCTCCACGTTTGAACTTTTGAATTTCAAAAGCGACTTGCAGGCTCCTCGGTTGTACAGTCCAACGGGGAAGGTGGTTCTCCACTCACTCTAATGAATCCAATACTTCTCTCAATTCTCAAACACGATCACCCGCGGGTCGGTGGTCCAATGTGAACCAACGTTTTTCAACGGCTGTCATAATGTAAAGTGCCAAACTGTTTTCACAACAATAATTATTAAGCACATTAAGACTTTGTTTGGAAGTAACGATAGTTAACGTGCTTTTATGGTTTTAAGAAAAATAAATTTTATAAATAATCTCATTCCATCACTTTGAAATTTCTTTTATTAATTTTATATGACAAATTAATAGTATTATTATTATTATTAATTTAGGGTAAAAAAAATATTAAAACTTTGTTTTAGAAATGTTTTTAAAAATAGTTCTAAAATATAATTTTTAAAAATTATTATTTTTGGAAACTTAAATATTCTTAATCTATTTTTTATATTTTTAAAAAGGTTTTAATATGGTGTTTTATTTTTAAAATATGTTTAAAATTTTATATATATATATATATTTTTTAAATATATATATATAAAAAGGAAAGATATTTTAAAAAATATTATATTTAAAAAAAAACATAAAAGTGTTTTATGTTTTCTTATTGTTGAAGGTGTTTTTTTATAAATAAAAAAATAGCAAATTGTTTTAAAAATTCGCTATCAAAATGGGTTTTTAAAAAAATAAGAAAATATTATTGATTAATAATAATTAAAAAAAAAAAAGAGTATAAAGAGGCCAAATAAGGTAAAACTTTACTAGACCAACCCCACGAACAAATCTTATTAGCATATCATTTCCTAAAGAAGAGCCTACACCATCATTACCATTATACGTATGAAAACAACAGTTTAGAAAATTTCAACCATTACCAAATTCAAAATTTGTGAGCCCAAACCAATAATTACACCATGGTTGTCTCGAGGATAACTCAATCCAACATAGCAATTTTTGTGGACATTGGACAGGACACATCAGCAACCACAGAGGTCAAATAAGAAAACGACCTTTTTGACTTATGGCCCCTTTCCCGATCATTTTTCGACACGTTCTTCAATCTCCTTGACTCATACCTTTTTCTTATCGCCACTCCTAGCAGCCATTTTTCTATTTTTGGCCCTCTCTTCTTTATACTTAATTTTTATTTTTTAAAATATTGTGGTCAATTTATTTGTAGTTAAATGTCATTTTCTTTCTTTAATAATTTATAATTTACAATTTATCTCATTGTAAAAATAATTTATGGAAGTGAATCAATATCATGTAATTTTTCTTGATATATTATTAATATTTTTATATTTAATAATAAAAATAGAAGTAAATGTAATTATTATTAAAATAAAAATTAATTATGATGTTTTAATATATTTTTTAAAATATGAATAAAAGACTTATAATTGAAAAGCTTCGTTCGAAAATATTTTTATTCAAAGTATTTTATATAAAAATGATTTTTAAAATCTTGTTAAATATTTTATTTTTTTAAAATATGTTTTTTTATATTGGAAGTGCTTTTAAAAATATTTTCAAACCGATTCATAATTTTTATTTGAATACTCTTAAAAATTACATCTAATTTTTGAAAACTGGAAAAGTTTAAAACTTATATATATGACGTCATAAAATATAATAAATTATGAAAAAGAGAATGAAATTACAAAAATTTTGATATGATTCTTCAAAATAGTATAATTTTTCTCTTTTGTTTTTTTCTTTTGATACTTTTTATTCCTTTGTTAGACCGTTGAAGGGAGGGAGGTGAGGAGACTACAGGGCTATGTGTCTCTGCCCACCAAATCGCTGTCCATACACATGCAAATTCACGCTTTTCCCCTTGGAAGTATCTACGTATGCTCGCATAGAAATCCTCTTCCGAAGGGTATTATTGTAACAGTGTCTCTGCCATGCCCGTGAATAGCAGCTTTTTCAGATTTCTCAAATCTATATAAAAGTCCTCACTTCCACCTGCTCTTTCTAAGCTACCTCAACTCCAAGTAAGATTTTCTTGAAAACCCATGTGTCTGGTGGGTCGAATTGGGTGAGACGTGAGAGAGATGTCACTAATTTTCTGTTTCTTAGTTGTTTTTCCTCTAATTTTGGCGGTGGAAGGTCAGGCCGGTGAGGTTTTGATCACTGGCAACAAGACGATTCTGAGTGAGAATGGGACCTTCAAGATGGGGTTCTTCAGCGCCAATGGCGGACCCAACTGGTACTTGGGCATCTGGTACGCTTCTCTTCCTACCCCGACCTACGTGTGGGTGGCGAACCGCGAGACGCCGGTGAAAAGTGTGGAGTCGGCGACAGTGGAGTTGGGTGGAGATGGGAGGTTGAAGATAATGGAGGTCGGTGGCTCCGTGGTGTGGCAAACGACGAATGTGGAGAAGTCGACGGCAGTGAAGCTATTGGAGAGTGGGAACTTGGTGTTGTTATCGCGTAAAGAAAAGGTGGTGTGGCAGAGCTTCGATTTTCCGGCGGATACGTGGCTGCCGGGGATGAATATGACGGCGCATCGATCGATAACGTGTTGGAAGAGCTCCGTGGATCCCTCACCGGGATCCTACTCTCTCCGGCTGAAACCGCCGGACTACGGTGAGTTCGAGCTCGTGTTTAATGGAACTATGATGTATTGGTCCACCGGAAACTGGACCGGAGATAGGTTCGCCGGAGTGCCGGAGATGACGATTCCGTACATCTACAAGTTCCGCTTCTTGCACCCGTTTACTCCTGCTGCGGCGTTCTGGTACACGGCGACGGCGCTGGAGAACAGCGGCGGAGGAGGGCGGCCGCCGCTAAACCGCTTCCACGTGGACTCCTCTGGTCTCCTCCGGCAGTACACGTGGTTTCCTCAGACCGACACGTGGAACATGTTCTGGTCACAGCCGGAGAACCGCTGCCGGGTGTACGGACTCTGTGGGAATTTAGGCCTCTGCAACACTGTAACGTTGAAGCCCTGTGAATGTCTCGCCGGTTTTCAACCATCCGACGAACTAAGCTGGAGCTCCGGTGACTTCTCCGGCGGATGCCTCCGTGAGGACAACAATGTGTGTAGCGAGACCGATGGCGGGTTCGAAGGAATTGGCAGTGTTAGCTTCAATGGAGCTGCTCTGGTTCCGATTCCGGGAAATTCGAAATCTTGTGAAGCTTCGTGTTTGATGAATTGCTCCTGTATCGGTTTGTATCGAAATGCGAGGTCCAATTTGTGCTACAATGTATATGGGCCTGTCTTGAATCTGAAGAACTTGTCTTCAGATAGCACAGAAGAAGGCGAATTACACGTTAGAGTACACAGACGAGGAAACGGGAAGAAGAACAAATGGAAATGGCCTGTTTTGATAGCCTGCGTTGCTGGGTTTTCAATCATTCTGGGGTTATCAATGGCGGTTTTGCTGGTTTTCCGAAAGAGAAGACAGAGGAAGAAGAAGGTAGAGGAAGAGGATGTGTTCTCAGTAACCAATTTGAGGGTCTTCTCCTACAAAGAGCTCAACGCAGCTACTCAGGGTTTCTCCGAGAAGCTCGGGCATGGAGGTTTCGGCACTGTATTTAAAGGAGAATTGTCGGATTCTTCGCAGGTGGCGGTGAAACGGCTGGAGAGGCCGGGTGGGGGAGAGAAGGAGTTCAGGGCAGAGGTCTGCACAATTGGGAATATCCAGCATGTTAATCTAGTGAGGCTCAGGGGCTTTTGCTCGGAAAATTCGCATCGGCTTCTGGTTTATGATTGTATGCAGAATGGTCCTCTGAGTGTGTATCTGAGGCGAGACGGTGAGAATTTGAGCTGGGATGTTCGGTTCAGGGTGGCCATTGGGACGGCCAGAGGCATTGCATACCTGCACGAAGAATGCAGAGATTGTATCATACATTGTGATATTAAGCCTGAAAACATTCTTTTAGACTCTGATTTCATTCCAAAGGTGTCGGATTTCGGGTTGGCGAAGCTGATGGGGAGGGACTTCAGTAGGGTTTTAGCCACAATGAGGGGGACATGGGGCTATGTCGCCCCTGAATGGATATCAGGTGTGGCGATTACTGCAAAAGCCGATGTGTACAGCTATGGAATGACACTGTTGGAGCTAATTGGGGGCCGGAGGAATGTGGAAACCCCGCCATCCGCGGGAGGTGGTGGTGCTGCTGCTACAGGGGATGAGTGGTTCTTCCCTCCCTGGGCTGCCCGACAGATAATTGAGGGCAATGTGGCGGCAGTGGTGGACGAAAGACTCAGGGATTCATACAACACTGCAGAGGCCGAGCGGGTAGGGCTAGTGGCAGTGTGGTGCATACAGGATGAGGAGGCTGCCCGGCCTACAATGGGGATGGTGGTGAAGATGTTGGAAGGAATTGTGGAAGTGGCAGTTCCCCCACCACCAAAGTTGCTCCAGGCACTGGTCTCTGGCGAGTCTTTTCATGGGGTTTTGGCTGAATCCGGTGGGACATCCACCGGGGATGCCAATTCACATTCCTCTCATAGATGGTGAATGTGAATGTGAAAGTTGTTAAAGAACAAGAAACAAGTTTTACCTTATGAGGTAAGTAAAAAACTCAATCTGACTACATTACAAGTCAGATTTTTAGGCTATTTTAGAGAAAGAAATCTCTTCTTTAAATCTCAATTTAGATGCAATAACCATTTACCACTATGTTCTAGGTTTTGCCCCAAGTAAACTTTATGTTTTTGGCTGAATTTTTCCTAGAAAAGAGTAGAGTTTGTTCATGATACAAGTAAGTTGGTTGTGAAAAGTTATGGCTCAATGTGATGGGGTGGTTTATGAAAATTTATGGCCTAATGGTTGAGCTTGTCTATCTGTTTATCACTGTGGGGTTGGAGGGTCACAGCTCATGAAAGATGATCAGAGTTTGGTATTCCATAACTAGGTTTGAATTTGGCACCGAATCCCTCGGTGCTTAACTGAATGCTCTTGTCCAATGTCACTCCAATCTCATTGGATGTATAAAAAGAAAAGTTTCACAGAGTCGTATAAGCTATTCCAAAAAGTTTTGATACCATGGAATGACCCATCAACAGCATAAATATTAGAAAATTGGAAGGAATATTTTCTCCATGCCCACAATTCTACCAAAAAGAAAGATCAACTTGGTGCCCCTGCCTTTTCTTGAGAGAGATGCATAAAAGCTTGATGTCCACACCCTTTTGTACCATGTTGTGGTGTGTTGCTATTGCAAGGATCTTCCTTCTTTTCTCTGTTCCTACTTTTTCGCAGAAAGATAAGAGATACGCATGATCTTTGTTGTAAAAGATCTTTATTTGAAATGGATATTCTTCTCCTTTGGGGGGCATGCCAGGCCGGGTGTGTAGGGTAGCAAATGGGCACATGGGTTCTACTAGGATTGGAACTTCTGTACCGATTTCATTCTCAAATTCAAACTAGTACTCAAAATTGACCCAAATAATTGCTCTCTTTTGACTCGGCCATTGCTACTATTATCTTTTCGGGTCCATTTATAGTACCCAATTACACTTTTTTCGGTAGTATCGAAATGCACCATCAATCAGATCGTATCATATATAAATTTTCAAGTCTTATAGTTTATATTTTTATACCCTAATCTTATTGGTTATTCTCGATCTATAGTACCTTATCATTTTTCTTTCTAGTTAGATGTTTCAACTCTCATTAATTTAAAGCACCTAATAAGAAATGTAAAAGAAAAAAAAATTAAAAAAAAAAAAAGAAAATGGGAAAAAATTAAAATCAAAATAAAATTTCCATTTTATAAAGCCAATTGAATAGGTTCATAGACTATTTAGTGACCATCAAGAATTGGAATGAAGAATATATGTTGGTTTTACCCAATAAATGGGCCAAGTACTGAAATCTTTCTGTTGGCAAAGACTCGGTCACCTCCAATTCTAATGTTAGAAAGACAAAAGACCTGGCAGTTATGACAGTTGCCACACATGGCAGCTCTTGCTATTCCATAGCAAAATATCAAAGACTGTTTCCAAAACATATAAAACACTCTCAGAAAACAAAGGAAAACAAGAAGAAGAAACGTTGAAATTTCTGTACATTGGACCAGTCTAACAGAAATAACAATAAAGCATCAACACAAGGGCTTCATCCAAGGTTGTAAAGATTGCAGGCCATAAAGAGAATGGGCAACAAAAAGCAGAGGAGCCCACTACTCCTTCCTCTGCAGAGTCGACACCTCGGCGTCGGCAGGTGCAGGTTCAGATGGATTCACCATTGTTTGATGAAGATTCTAAGCTTGAAACTGTGGACCTCCACCATGCTCCTACCACAAGACTTGGTTCAGATGAGGGGGACTATATGCCTGTGAATAATTTCTATGAGGCCAAGGCTGTATGCTGTAAGGAGTCTGCAAAGTTGTGGGCAATTGCAGGTCCAATTGCTTTCAATATTCTGTGCAATTATGGGACTAACTCCTTTACTAATATCTTTGTTGGGCATATTGGAGATGTGGAGCTCTCTGCTGTTGCTATTTCTCTCTCTGTTATTGCAAACTTCTCTTTTGGGTTCTTGGTTAGTTTTTCTCAATGTCTTTTGCTGTTCCATTCTTGCCTGTGTATTTTCCTTGTTGTTTGGTAGCTTGGAAAATGGGGGGGAAAAGAAGACGACTGTACCCAACCAAGCCTAGTAGTTAATGACACTGTTCTTTTCCCCATTTTTCACAAACCAAAAGGGTCATTCTCTCAACTTGATTATTTTGGATTTTAACTTGTTTTCAGAAATTCTTTTGTTTCACTATGATTGAGAAGTGAGAACCTTCTGTTTGTTCAGCATTTAATTCCAAATGGAAGAATGTAATATCCAACATCGATCAAAGAAGCAGTTCTTAATATTATATATATAATGAATTTCTCTTAATCGTGTAAACACGTTTTAAAGCTATGATAACCAGTATAGGACGGGACTCCCATGGGTATGTTGCTCATTAAAAATACTGTATATAACATAGTTACCATATACTAGAGGGAGTCATTTATTGTAAAATAGTATCAAAGTCGATCCCTAATCTTGATGACCGGTGTGGGATTCATATGATGAATGTTGATATCCCACATTGGTCCGGGGAAGAATTTCCTAATGATGTAATGATGTAAAAGCACTTCAAAGCCACAAGGGTTTATTCAACAAGAATCCTCCTGACAAACCTTTTTCCACCTAGAATCAATGGGAAAAAGAAAAGAAAAATTGGAAAGCAGTTTCATCTCTTTTGTAAGGTTTCTTATGGAGCATGAAGCAAAGTCGCCATTAGTTAACACATGGTATGAAATTGCAGCTTGGCATGGGAAGTGCACTAGAGACGTTATGTGGACAGGCATTTGGGGCTGGGCAAGTGTATTTGCTTGGGGTTTACATGCAAAGATCATGGATAATCCTGTTTGTGGCATGCTTCTTCATATTGCCCCTTTACATATTTGCCACTCCAGTCCTCAAGCTCCTCGGCCAAGAAGAAGAAATTGCAGAACTAGCCGGAGAATTCACCATTCAAGTCATCCCTCAAATGTTTTCCCTCGCCATAAATTTCCCCACCCAGAAGTTCTTGCAGGCCCAAAGCAAGGTTGGAGTTCTGGCATGGATCGGCCTTGTGGCTCTTATCATACACATTGGGGTGCTCTTTCTCCTCATCAATGTCTTCAGGTGGGGCACAGCTGGTGCCGCAGCAGCCTATGACATCTCGGCCTGGGGGGTGGCTCTTGCCCAGGTTGCTTATGTTGTTGGCTGGTGTAAGGACGGGTGGAAGGGCTTGTCCTGGCTAGCCTTCAGGGATATCTGGAGCTTTGTGAGGCTCTCAGTTGCTTCAGCTGTGATGCTGTGCTTGGAGATTTGGTATTTTATGACCATCATCATTCTCACCGGCCACCTGGACGACCCAGTCGTGGCCGTAGGCTCTCTTTCCATCTGGTGAGACCTGTAATAGCCCCTTCAAGTGTAAGGATCTCCTCCCTCGGGTGTAAATATTGTTCACTTTGAGCTCAAATGGTCATTAAGGGTTTAAAACGTATCTATATAGTTAAAAAAAGTTTGTACATATATAATGTTAGAACAAGGACGTTTGTTTGCATAGGAAAAAAGTTTTCAATGCTATATATGTACGAGTTTTTTTAACTATGTAGATACATTTTAAAGCCGTGAAGACCCTTTCCGTACAAAACAGACAATATTTATATGATTGGGAGTGAGTCATTGTATAAAATCCTCTCAATCCTATGTTTATTTTCTACTTTTTGGTGTCAATTAATCTTCCTATTTCAGCATGAACTTGAATGGGTGGGAAGGCATGTTGTTCATTGGAGTCAATGCTGCTATAAGGTAAATGATTACAAGATAATCAGTACCATTTGTTAAGGAAAAGAATAAAAGACTGACACAAAATGCCATGACAAAGAATGAAAATAATAAAACAAGACAGAGAATGGAAAATATTAACTGGAGTCGCTTGACTATGGATTGTCCTTCTGTGTCCCGCTATCATGTGTTCTCTTTTATTCTTTCCCTTGGTATCATTAATGAACTGATGTCGATGTCGACTCTTGCTCCTTTTTATCTTTTCAGTGTTAGGATCTCAAACGAGCTAGGATCAGGGCATCCCAGAGCTGCCAAATACTCAGTGATTGTCACAGTGGTTGAGTCCCTGCTCATAGGCATATTTTTCATGGCAGTCGTGATGGCAACTAAGAACCATTTTGCTGTGATCTTCACAGACACAAAGGAAATGCAGCAAGCTGTGGGCAAACTAGCATACCTTCTAGGTATAACCATGGTGCTAAACAGCGTCCAGCCGGTGATATCAGGTACTAATAAGACGACTCAGAAACAAACTTGAAGTTGAAGAGTTGGGAAGAATGCAATGGGCATAACATTTTTGCAGGTGTGGCTGTTGGAGGAGGCTGGCAGGCATTGGTAGCTTACATCAACTTGTTCTGCTACTACATTGTTGGGCTCCCTCTTGGATTCCTTCTGGGCTACAAGGCAAAGATTGGAGTTGAGGTAAATCATCATCCTCCATTCAGTTGGGAATATTCATCTTCTCGTTCTGCTACATTGTGTACCATCGAAAATGAAGATGTGTTCGGATCTTATATGAAAACATTTTGAAAATAGCCAGTAAAAAGTAGTTTTTTGAAATAGTTTTCAATTATTTTGAGGAATAAAATTATATTTTGAAATTTAAATATAAAAAATAATTTTAAAATTTATTCTAAATGACGATATTTTACACTCATATACAATGTAAAAATTCATAGAAATCATATTTTCAATTTTTTTTTTTCAAAATAATATATAAAATTTAAAAATTAAAAATGCCTCAACATTGCTTCAGAATAAATGAATTATTTTTTAAAAAAAAATTATAACTTAAAACATTAAAATAAAAAATTGTTTTGAAAAACAGTCCCAACTAACCAGGCTTCAAGTCACTCCACTATGTTTTGATGCCAAAAGCCCAAAAGGGCCCAAACAAGGCTTTATGCCACATGTTTAGGTTTTCCCCTCCCTTTTTTTTTTTTTTAAATGGGCATTGTGGTTGCAGGGAATTTGGATTGGTATGATATGTGGGACTTTTCTGCAGACCCTCATTCTCTTGTTTGTGGTTTGGAGAACCAACTGGAACAAAGAGGCAAGAAAATTTTAGCTTACTCACAATAATATCCCAAAAATAAATAAAATATGCTAAATATATATATATATATATTTATAAATTATTTTTGTTAATCATTTTCAACATTTTGAATTTGAATTTCAGGTGGAAGGGGCATTGGAGAGGATGAAGAAGTGGAGTGAAGAAGATGAAAAGTCCATCATGATGACTTAAAAAATGGGTCTTCTTATATTTTCAAGGTTTGGGTTAGGTATCATCTTCTATTTTTCATTTTTGTGATTATTTAATTTTTTTAATGTAAAAATTAAATATAGTTTTGATTTATCAATATTTTATTTTTTCAATTATTTTGTCGTTTATCAAAGTATTTTCTATTAAATCCAGCTCATCTATGAATAAATATCTAATTTCATAATGAAAATTAATATTTTTTTATTTTGGTGTGATAATAATATTAGAATAAATGGAGGAAAGTCAAAATTATAAAATAAAAAAAAATAAAAAATTGAAAGTTACTCTTTTCAATAATGGAGGTGGGCGGTGGCATGGTTGGAGTCCACTTTGAGCCAATCACATGGGCCAATAAATTTCAATATTTTAATTTTAAATAATTTTTTTTAGATAATTATGAAAGCGTTATTTTAACTTTAAATAATATTTTTTAGATAATTAGGAAAGCATTGGTGATTATATATTGAATTTGACCATGTGGAGGGTTTTTCTTTTCTATTGGATTTGAATATTCGTTTTTTCTTGTTTGAACCACTCTTATCTTATATTAAAGAAGACCATAAAATTATGTGTTTTTTTTTTCTTTTTATTTTTTTAAAGTTTGAGTTGCAAGATTTACGTTATGTTTAGTTACGAAAAATTTGAGGAAATTTTTTTTTTTTTAAATGGAAGAAAAGAAAATTTTAAGGAAAATAAAAAATAGAATTTCACTTATTTTTTTAATTATATAAATATTAAATAATTTTAAAATATATAAATATTTAATTAATTTTAATTATATTTGATTTTTCTTATATTTTTTTATAGTGAAACCAAATATAGAAAAATTATTTTTTAAATATATTTTTATTTCCTTAATACTTTTCGAGAACCAAATATAATCTTAGCAATGAAAAATTAGTATTTTATTTTCGAATATAAGATTATTGTCTTAGGAATCAAAATCACAATGAAAATTTTAATTGACATCCACTCAAAATTTATAAACTTTTTATTTGAATCTATGTTATGTTTTCTTGTTTAAAGGAAATTAAATAAATGGTTTTCATTTTTTTATTTATAAATAAATATTATTTGAAATTGAAAAAATGTTACATAAATTTATATTAACTTGACAGATATTTCAAATCTTTAACTTTAAGCAAACATCAAAATGGGAATTTCCTATTCATTATGTTAAGTGATTCATCTTTAGGACATATAATTTTCTTTAGGAGTTTAGATTAAGCATTAACATCTTTATAAATTATATATATATATATATATATATATATAACAAAAAGGAGGATATCAAATCAAATCAAATCAAGAGACCACACTCATGAAAAAGAAAAGGAAGCAACAATGGGGAATATACTAAAAAGAAAATATTATCCTCTGAATTATTCTACTCTTTATTTATAAATTTAAAATATTGAAAGAAACAGAACGAGAGAGAGAGAGAATATAAAACAAAAAAAAAACAAAAAAAATCAAGAGAGCACACTAAAGTTTATACACCTGCAACAATGGGGAATATACTAAAAATATATATTATTTTTTGAAATATTGATAGACCACCGAAAGTGATAAACCCTATTCCAGAATCCAGGTCATCAACACATTTTATGAAGCTTTACTTTTGACTAACTAGGGTTCTTTGGATGGGACTTTTTTTCCTCACATTTTATGAACCTTTGCTTTTGACCAACTAGGGCTCTCTCTCTCTCTCTCTCTCTCTCTCTCTCTCTCTCTCTCTCTCTCTCTCTCTCTCTCTCTCTCTCTCTCTCTCTCTCTCTCTCTCTCTCTCTCTCTCTCTCTCTCTCTCTCTCTCTCTCTCTCCAACATCATCCTCAATAAAATTCATATTCTCTTTACAATCATTCAATTTCTTACACAATGAGAATTACAAATTATGATTGTGAAAAGGTCATATCTCTCTCTCTCCCTCCCTCCATCCAACATCATCCTCGATAAAATTCATATTCTCTTTACAATCAATTTCTTACACAATGAATCATCCTCAATAAAATTCATATTCTCTTTACAATCATTCAATTTCTTACACAATGAGAATTACAAATTATGATTGTGAAAAGGTCATATCTCTCTCTCTCCCTCCCTCCATCCAACATCATCCTCGATAAAATTCATATTCTCTTTACAATCAATTTCTTACACAATGAGAATTACAAATTATGATTGTGAAAAGGTTATCGAGAAATTATTTTTTAGGCAAATACAAATTCAGGTAGATGTTATGGGTATGACTACATACAAATAAGATATGAGTATGACTAAACACGTATAAAATTCGTTCAAATTTGATTACTTTTCATGCTTTTATTATAACGTTTCTTCAAGCATATACCAATGGTGGTTGTAGATTTTTTCCAATGGATTTATCGTCTAATGTATGATTGTTCTACAACATGATACTTGATTTACTACAAAATTTAAGGAAAATGGAAGAAAAAAGATTGAAACATCAAACAATAGTTTAGAGACTTGAACTATACCTAATTTTGTGTCTTGCTAGCATTAAGTTTATTTATTTATTATTTTGTTTCGAAAATAGGCTCATTTACTCTATATAGTGTCTGACCTGGTTTATGAACCAAAACAGCAACCATAATATTTTCATTTAAGAAAAACATGGATCTCCCTATTTTATTTTAAAAAACACTATCGATAAATCAAGTTAGAAAGTATGAAATTTATTTATAAAAATTTTATCTAAATATTCTTAAATTTTATGTTCAATCTCTAAAGGCTTGTTTAAGAAGTTCCCTTAATGTTTTTGCCAACAAAGTCTACAAATCTTCAAATTTTAATTAAAAACATATTTAAATATTTTTAGAAATTATATTTGAACTTCATATGCTTGTTTAAGCTCTCTTAAATGCTCTTCCAACTAAAGTCTCTATGTGCTTGACTAATTTTAATAAAATAATTTATTATTTAAAATAAATTTTCTATGGAAGTCTAAAAAAATATTATTTTGTCTGTAATTTTCATGTGAGATAAAACTTTTACAATATCAATTCAACCGATAATAGAAAGGACATCAAAGATATGATAAAAGTCTTCTGTTTTTTCATTTTTTTCTTTCGAGTTTCAACTGCAATTGATTTAAATCCGAATGTTTTGAATCCAACAACCCAACTTTGACTTTTCACTTTCTTTGGATCTTGAGACAAAATTACACAAAAAAAAAAAAAAAATTATATCTTTTTACTAATTATTTTGGTTGTGGTTTGCCAAGAAAGTTTAGATCAAATATTAAAATATTTATAAAATTTAAAACACTAAAAAAAAAGGGAAAATGACATGTGCGAAAGGAATTAGGGATTACCAAAGTAATTCAAAGAAATGATAAAGATCCATTAAAAAATATTTTCTTTTAAATCGTCTTATTCTTTATGGAGTATAACAAGCAAGTTTATTAGCATGACTAGTTAAATAAGACACATTTAATATTTGAATGGTCATTTTTTTTTTTCAAATAACTTTCTTTTCAAGTTTCCATCACAATTAGTTTAATCTTCAATATCTTGAATCTAAAGTCTAAACTTTAAAAAAAAAAAAAAAAAAATCAAACTAATTGTACACCAACTTTGACTTTTTTACTTCATTTAATTTTGAGGCCATCATAGAAAAAGTTGTATTTTAGGTATGGAATAAGTCATGGGAAGTCATCCACCCATGACCTATATACCTTAGACCACATAATTTTGTATAAATTAAAGCCATAATTTTAAAGGAAAACATTTCTATCATAATTTTTTTAATTAAAAATTAAATAAATTTATTTTTTATTTTAAGTAAGATTTAAAATCAAAGCCAAATTCATACTTTTTTTACCTTTTTTTTTTCATAAATTTCAATTAGATATAAAATAATTTTTTTTATAAAATAAAATGTCCTTGACTTCTCAAAAACAATTTAAATGAGATTTGATGTGGATTGAATACATAAATTTTTTCAAAATGTGGGATTTGTAATATCTCATCCCATGTCCACCTTTTATATATATATATTTATAATAGAGTATTATTAAATTTTTTTTAATCATTTTGATGTTATCAAGTGATTTGAACTATGAACATTTATATTATATATTTAAAATAAATAATTCATTTTTTAATATTTGTTATTTTAGTATTTATTTAATTAAATGGTTAGATTCGGCTTCTCTTTTAGAAATGATTCTATTATAGGTTTTTTTATCCCCATATATGATTGTTGTATGTGATAAGTTTGTTATCACTTGTCATTGTAGCAAAGTGCAATAAATTGTCATCACCAAGATTTTACTCTTTAAATAATAATAGGGGGTTGCTATTCGCAACATTCCTTTTGTTAAATATAACACTTTTTTTTCATTTTTTTTTCCACATATACCATTTCTAATAAAAAAAAACTCTCTTTAACCTTCTCTCAACATATTGAACCTAAATTCTAGTTGATTAAGGTTGTGAATCACATACGAAATACTATGAATGATGAAATTCAATCATTTGATGATAATTTTCAAGTAAAATTTATAACTTTCATTTTTTTTATATTTTTTTATATATATTTATAAATAAATAAATAAAAACTGACAACCTGGGTAGGGCTCCGATGTCCTGGGAGGCAACAACAGCGACGGTTAGGGTTTGGAGCAGGAGTGGAAGTCGGCTACCACTGGCAAAGAAAAAAAAAAACAAAGTTTACGTGGGGTAGGAGGTTAGGGGGTAGAGATGAAAATGAAGATAAAAATAAAAGAAAAAGAATATTAAAATGTGGGGTGGGGATTGGGAAAAATAGAAAAGAAAAAAAAATAAAAAAAGGGTGCAATTGGGACGTGAGGTTGGGGAGGAGAGAGAGGGGGGAAGGAATAAGGTAGGGTAGGTTAGGAATGTAAAATTCTACATTAGTAAAAATGGTATTGCTACAAAACAAGGTTTAAAAGTAATGATTATATTTCAAGTGTGATTAGGCAAGACGACTTCCAAAGTGGCAATCCAAAGACAAATCAAGCCAAGGAGAAATCATGAAGAAGAAGACCACCTTAAAGAAAAGAGTTTTTCAAGACCAAAGTTTCTTAAGATCTCTTTGTAAGGTTGTTGGTGCACTAGGACTTTCATGCATTTCATTCTTTATTTATGCACCAAAATCATCCAAGAGTAATATTGTTTTAAATATCTTAAAAATTGGATGATTTCATGTTTTCAACTAAAACCTTGTATTAACTGATTTTCAAACTTGTGTTAAAAGGTTTTAAGTTGAAAAAGGTTGAGTGTTGAGCCAAAAGAATGGCTCAACCGGTTCAACCGGTCAACCTGTTGTGCTCGTCCGGTCGAGGACCGGTTGAGGGAGGCCAAAAAGTTTATCTCTCTCCCAGTGACCTTCTCTTCCTAGTCAAGGTTGAACCTCAACCGGTTGAGGTCCGGTCGAGGACCGGTCGAGGACCGGTTGAGGTTCGATTGAGGCCCAACGGTCACTTTTCCTAACGGCTAGTCAACTGATCGACCCCTAGCTCGACCGGTTGAACCCCCAACGGCTAGTATGATTTTTTTCTTCTATAAAAAGGCTCCAAACTTCATTGTTTCATAAGCTAAACCTTCCCAAATCTTTCTTGATTATATTTGAGCCTTGGAAGAGTATTTTTTAGTGCATCATTATTCCAAAACTTGCATATCTTTAGTGCACCATTCAATCCTAATTTTTCTTGTATCTTTGAACCTAAAGTTCTATTATTAGGATTTTGAGAGATCATTATTTGTATATCTTTGAGAGGAATTTTCTCAAGTGAGGGGTATCACTTGAGAGGTTATTCAAAAGTGGGATAACTCTTGAGAAGTGTAAAGGGTGTTTGGAGTTAAAAGTTCAAGAGGGTGAATTGGAACCATAATCCAATTATAAAGAGATTGGAAGCTTGGTTGAAGCTTCAAAATAGTGGAACCCTCACTCAGTTAGGAGGTTGAGGAGAGTGGACGTAGGCAAGGAAATATTGAACCACTATAAACTCTCGTGTTTGCACTCTCTCTTCCCTAACTCTTTTAAATTATATGCAATTGTGTTTATTTTGTTTATTATATATTTGCATATAATTGTCTCTTATTTTTGCATAGTTTAAATTTGTGAAAGAGAGACCATCACCCTATTTACTCCCCCTCTCTAAGGTGATTAACATAGTTTGAATTAGCCTCAAATTCCTAACACTTGTCATTGTAGCAAAGTGCAATAAATTGTCATCACCAAGATTTTACTCTTTAAATAATAATAGGGGGTTGCTATTCGCAACATTCCTTTTGTTAAACATAACACTTTTTTGTCATATTTTTTTTTTCATATATACCCTTTTTAATAAAGAACTCTCTTTAACCTCCTCTCAACATATTGAACCTAAATTCTAGTTGATTAAGGTTGTGAATCACATACGAAATACTATGAATGATGAAATTCAATCATTTGTTGACAATTTTTAGGTAAGATTTATAACTTTCATTTTTTTTATATTTCTTTATATATATTTATAAATAAAAAAAAAACTGACAACTTGGGTAGGGCTCCGATGTCCTGGGAGGCGACAGCAGCGACGGTTAGGGTTTGGAGCAGGGGTGGAAGTCGGCTACCACCAGCAAAGAAAAAAAAAACAAAGTTTACGTGGGGTAGGAGGTTAGGGGGTAGAGATGAAAAGGAAGATAAAAATAAAAAAAAAAAGAATATTAAAATGTGGGGTGGGGTTGGGAAAAATAGGAAAGAAAAAAAAAAAAAAAAGGTGCAATTGGGACGTGAGGTTGGGAAGGAGAGAGAGGGGGGAAGGAATAAGGTAAGGTACGTTAGGAATGTAAAATTCTACATTAGTAAAAATGGTATTGCTGCAATTGGGTAATAATATTCAAATAAATGGAAATACATATTTTAAACGAATAATTTTGATTTATGGATATTGTAAATAAGATTTTGTTGGAGTTGGGTTTAAATGTCCAAACGAGCAATTAAAACCTACCATAAAAATAAAAGTGACAAACGACTATCTTTCTATGAAAACCTAAAAACTATAAAAAAAAACATGATGTTTCAAAAATAAAAGTCCTCACTTTTGAAGGTTTTTATTTTTATTTTTTCTCTATGAAAACGAAGGTCGAAACACTTGTATTGTGAAAATAAAGTGATTCTTGTATTTGTAATTTCATTTACGACTTAAAATAAGAAAATTGGAAAGTGAAACAACTAATGGAGATTCTTGGGCATCTCAAAAAATAATCTGAAAGCCTTATTTTTTGTCAACGGTATCACAATCAAGGATTATGGATTTGAGTCACAGGAGTGTTATGTCGGGGAAGGGATTGTTATGATGTAACAATGTCATTTTTAAGTTCGATAATGGATCACCCAAATAAATGATACTCTTATAATATACTCGTAGGTGTGATATCAACTGATATAAAATGTTTGGTCTATCCTCACTGAACACTAATTCAATTTTAGATAAGATGATCAAAGCTCGGTTCAACAAATTTGCTTTCCATAAGCCAAAATTTAAAACTTAAATTGATGGTATAATTTCAAAATATTAATAATAATATTATGAAAATTTTATTAAATATGGAATAACTTATCAGATAAGCTCATTAAAAAAAACACATAGACAACTTCTACTAAAAGCATACGTTAAAGCTTCTCTTAAGAACTTTTATTAAAATTAGTTTATAGTCAATTCAAAATAACGCATACAAGAAGTTAAATGATCTAAATAAATAGAGAATTATTTTTTTATAAATATAATAGTATCTTGAAATGTTAAGAATATTGAAAATTTGTATTTAATGGACAGGTGGGTTCTTATTTATATTTGGAATTGGAAGCATAAAAATACAACAAATGCTTTTGATTTCTTTGATTCTGATCCAATCACACTGAATTTTTTTGTTGTTTTTTTTTTTTTGGGATCTTGAAATTTTAAGTGAAAAAAAAAAATGGAAGAACGAAAAAATGAGCAAAAAAAAAAGAAAAAGAAATTCAAACTTAATAATTTATTTCTCCCATGACTTTTAAAATCTATTTGTCTCTAGACAAAGAATGAGTAATTTTAACATAAAGATAACTTATAAATAATTTTTATTATATTTAATATTTATTTTTCATCAAGGTAGCTAATATTTTAATATAACAATAAACAATGTATATCACATTTTTTTAACATTTTTTATCATATGTGATTTCAAATCGTCACATCGAGAGATATATAAATATACACAAACTTATTTATAAACAAATAAATTTCCTTTCAAACAAAATTATGATAGCATGTTGGACTACTAATTTTTCTACAAATGTATAAGATTTGAATTTATAATATATCTCATGTTAAAATATATTGAATAGTAACAAATTATACAACTAAGGTATCAACTTCATACACCTACCAAACTCCTCTCTATGGTTGAATGTATCAAAATTTATAGATGGTTAAAATTAAGATACAAGTACTAAGATCAATATATAAAATATAAGATCGAGTACAAACAAATCAAAATAAGATACAAATGAATAAGATTGAGGTACACAATAACAAACATAAAATAATGAAACCTAAATGCATATGTAATTTGATTGATCAAGGTCTCCTATTAGTAGCTATTCAATATTGTAACCAAACATGAAACATAAAACTTTGTTTAGGAAGTGTTTTCG
Organism: Vitis vinifera; assembly: GCF_030704535.1. Classification (NCBI taxonomy): domain Eukaryota; kingdom Viridiplantae; phylum Streptophyta; class Magnoliopsida; order Vitales; family Vitaceae; genus Vitis; species Vitis vinifera. The sequence goes on along the minus strand of NC_081819.1, from coordinate 21,879,469 downwards.
AAAATAGTTTTTTAAAATTGTTTTATGATGTTTTGTAAAATAGTATGTTTGGAAATTTAAAATATTATAAATTTATTTTATATGTTTTTAAGTATTTTTAAAAGTAAATTTTATATATATTTTCAATAATTTTTGTATTTATATAATTATTTTTTAAAGCAAATAGTCTTCTTAGGTTTTTAAAAACAGAAAAGTAGACTATGTTTAGGAACTATTTTTAAAAACAAAATTTGATGAGAACTATTTTTTAAAATTATTTTCTAGTGTTTTGTAAAACAATATCTTGCTTGAGAACTTGAAATACTCTTAACTTATTTTTCATATTTTTAAATATGTTTTTAAAATAACTTTTATCTTTCGTACTTTATTTTTACTTATTCTTCGTGTTTGTATAATTATTTTTCAAAATAATTCTAAAAAAAAAAATTAAGTGGAAACAACTAAAAAACCTAAGATTCTATTTTGGAATTATTTTCAAAAATAGTTTTTGAAAAAAAATAAATTTATTTTCAAATATTTTGTAAAACAAATATTTATTTGAGAACCTAAAATATTTTAAACTTGTTTTCTATGTTTTTAAAATAACTTTTTACATATAGTGTTTTGTTTTTAACCATTCATCTATATTATTATTATTATTATTATTAAAATAACATTAATAAAATAAGTGAAAATAATTAAAAAAAAATGTTATCTAAAAATACCTTATTTTATATTTTTTATCATGAAACATGTTTTTTTGTCTTTTTATTTATTTTTTCCTGAATAGTACAAAACAGTTTTTAAAAACAGTTTTGTAATAAATGTTCTTTGAAAACCCATATTTTTAGGTGTAGAAAACCTTTTTTTTTTTTTTTTAATTGTGTGTGTTCTAATTGTGAAACATGTTTTGGCGTATTTGAAAAATAGAAAATTGTTTTAGAAAACAATTACCCAACACTAGCCTATTTCCTTATAATCAAAATTAGGGTATGTTTGGTTGCTATTTTCGAAAATCATTTTCTGATATTAAAAACAAAAAAAATACTAAAAACATATAACATATTTGAGGAAGGTGGTGCTTTTTGTTTTTTGTGTTCTCAAAAGACTATTTTTTTAAAAATAATAAAAAGATATTTTTATTATTTTTTACTGTTCAAAAAATAGATTGTTTTTTCTTCAAAGTTATTTATTTATTTATTTATTTTTTTTGCGTGTGTGTTTCCCTAGCAGCTTTTGTGTTTGTTGGTTTCTTCTCCAATGAAATCATTTTCAATAGGAAACAAATTTTAGTTCTACCTAATCACTACACCCTCACCCCCAAGCCCTTTCTTCTTCCTTTATTTATTTGTCTTTGACATTTAGTATCTAAGAAAAAATGGCTCCCCAAAAAGTTCACTCTCTCACAGGTTGCTCAACACAAGTCAAAGACGGATTGCTGGATCCCCAAAAAGTTTCAGGCAATTGGTTTTTTTAAGAAAATTATTAAAATTAATGTCGGTACACATAGATACAAAAATCATCATTTGTTTAAAAAAATTATAATTAGTGTAAAAAAATTTAAAATAAAATATTTTTTTAAGTTTAAATGAATTGTGCATATAAAATTTATTTATATATTTATAAAATCAAGTTAATTAAAAAAACACTTTATTAATTGAAAAAAAAAAATTTTAAACATGTTTTTTATTTTACTTGTTCTAAAAACATTTTTTATTAACTCAATTAAACATATTTTTTTTTTTTAAGAATAAAAACTATTTTTTAAAATTCAATTTCTAAACACAATTTGTTTTCTAAAAACACAAAAAGCCGATCTTAAAAACTATTTTCCAACAAGGCCTTATTATCATACCACCACCCACAATGATGAGATGGCATGATATCATTGGACGAGAACGTGGATGGCCCACCACCGACCCAAATGGGCTAATTGCATTTGACTAACATACCCTTTTGGCTTTCCCAAAAAGCCCATGATCCAATCAAAATCAACAAAATAACCACACCACTAACCCAACACAATAGTTAACTAACTATAGTTAGTGAACCCAGCCAACTATAAATTAGGGTTGTGGCTATCCTTGAAAAAACCCTAATATAGTCTCCAAATCCATTTTTTATGATGCCCCAAAACCACCCATTTTATCACACCCCGACTCATAAAAAAATAAAGCCAAACAAGGAAGGGTCAAGAAGGTCACCACCCCCAAAATACTGGTACGTCTCTCCTTTACTCTCTCTCTTGACAAAACTTTGATTTTGAACACAAGGGTCTGTTTCTGTTCAAAACTTGAAAAATAGTCCTCTCCCTCTTTCTCTCTCATCTGCAATTAAGAGAGAGAAAGCGCGGGCTAAAAATTTTCATGGGTTTCAAAAGCTGGGTTCAAAGCCCTAGATCAGTGGGTTCCCGCCAAAACCCAGGATGTGTACAAGACCCAGATGGCTAATCGGTATCTATTATTGTTTTTCATAGTCTAAATCGATTTTTTTATCTGTTTTTTTTGTGAATTAAATTTTGGGTATCCATTTTTTTTTCCCCATTTTGATTTGTGTTTCAAAAGAATTGGGAAATGAGGGATACGATTTGTTTTTAGGGTTTGAATTCGAAATCCATGGCAGGGTGGTCGATGATTGCTGATGGGTCTGCGTTAGATTGCGTGAAAATCCTCAAGCCTCAGGAGAACGGGTTGTGGTTTGTACTGGAGCCCGGCTCAAAAGGGATTGTAGTAGGAGGGGGCGGGATCAGTGAGCTTCGATGCAGTTTCGATCAATTTTTGGGTCCATTTCTGAAGCAGATCCGTGGGCACAACAGTTATAGGCCTCTGCCTCCAATGCTTGGTAATGGGCAATGTGTGGACTTGTTCAAACTTTTCTTGCTTGTGAAGGAAAAAGGTGGATACCGTACTGTTTCTGAGAATGTGTTGTGGAATTTGGTGGCTGAAGAATCCGGGTTGGATTCTGGTGTTGGCTCAGCTCTGAAATTGGTATACATCAAGTACTTAGATCTATTGGATAGATGGTTGGATAGAATTTTTAAAGACAAGAAATCACACGGTAGTTTGAGTGTTTGTGGTGACACTTCGGGAAGGCTTTTAATGGAGTTAGAGACAGAATTTAAAGGGTTCTTACCGGAAATTTTGGATCAAAAGATGAAAGATGAGGAATACCCACATTTTGATTTGGCAAAGAGTGAGTCAAGTTTTTCGGGTGTGGAAAATTTGTATTGCAATGATGAGGTGAAGAGTGATGTGAAGGTGGAGTCAGAGGGAGGTGTGAAATGTGTTGATGATAATGATGAGGTGAAGAGTTCAGTGAAGCTTGAGTTGGATTTAAACAGAAAATGTGTTGATGACGATGAAGATGTTATGATTTTGGATTTAAATGAAGTTAATGAAGAGGTTTTTACTCGGAAGCGGAAGCGAGAATATATGTTGGGGATGCTGAATTGGGTTACCACAATTGCAAAGAATCCATGTGATCCTTCTATAGGAAAGTTGCCGGAAAGGTCAAAGTGGAAGTTGACTGGGCCAGGGGAATTGTGGAAGCAGGTTTTGTTGGTCCGAGAGGCATTGTTTCTCCAAAGGGATGTTGATTTGAGTGCTGAACAATCAATTTGGCAGGTATGAATTATCTTCTAAATTCACATACTTGAATGGGTAAATTAATTGAACTTTTTTTTTTTTTTGATAAGTAAAAAGATATGCATTAATCAAGAGGCAAAAAGCCACAAAGCATATAGGGGGTATACAAGGCGGCTAGGGCCTCAAAAAAACAGAGACAAAAAGAATCACCTCCCCTTAAGTGGATGCTACCCACTCCAGGAAGCCTATAAGAGAGAAAGCCTCCTCACCTAAGTACAATTTGGCCCAACTCCACAAATTACAGAAGATATAGGTTTTGTGGATTGTACATATTTTCTTGTTTATAGCTGTAGAAATATATAATCTCTGAGTCAATTTCGTGTTTTCTTTTTCTAAGGTGCTTTATTATTTATTTCCACTGTGGTTTCTTGTTGTGCTTTGGCCTCCATCAATATATGATGAGATAAGGCTGCAAAACAATCACATTTATATGATTGGCTTTCTACTAATATTAACTTTATAACTAAGTCATTTCATCAGTCATCATATCTTTTCAGTTGATAAAGACATGCAAATATTAAAGCATAAAATAAATAATGCTTAGAATATGTTGAGGTTTCCTTTTTAATTCCCTCAATTTAGGTCAGTTTTCCTCTTTGCAGGCCTATTAACTAGCAATAATGCACTCTCTGTTCTTTTTCATTCTTGATTACTTCATGTCTTGCTCAATGCTTGTCTTGTAATACCTTTGGGGGATGACATTTTAAAACATATGTATTTTACTCTCTTTTTTGTGTTTTATAATCTATTTATTAGTTTAACCAAACTCATTCGGCTTTCCTGTTAGCTTCCTATTTCTGATTGTTTTTTCTTATTGGTCCTTTTTTTGACATGATCAATCCATGTCAATCAACTCTTCATTGAGGTTAATACCAATTGAATTTATTTAGTAAAAAATTATAGCATTTGTAATCATATGCATGTACATCCAAAGTTGGGCTGCCCTCTCTCTCTCTCTCTCGTTTCCTTGTGATATAATGAGTCCTTGGTTGGCAACTACTTCATTTTGAAACTCTAGCCTCCTTTTTTTTTTTTTTTTTGGCTGCTTCTTGTTGGTTAGTTGTTTGTAGAAATTTGGCTGAGTTTGTTTTGCGTGTGGAAATCCTATGAGGAACATCTTCATACATTCTTTATTCTTCTTAAAATGATTTAGCAAGTTAATGAAAATGGCCCCTCTAATGCAGCTCTTTTTATTGTTTTCCATTTGTCCATGTTTTGTTCCAACTGAAGTTAAATTTCTTACATTTCAAGAATGGTTTAAGATACTCTGTTGATTGGATGATAGCATGCCCTGATGCAACTCTACATTATTGATATGAATCTGTGGTAGTCTTCTGATATACAGTATGGAAAAGAAAAAAAAAGAAGAAATGAAAATATATACAACAGGATGGGACAAATTGTTCTTTTCATAATGTTTATTTTGGTAACAAAATTTATAATTTGGGGCTCTATGTTTGGTCTACTGCATTACATTTTAATCTTAAATGATTAACACTGTCCTGGAAGCGTTAATTATTAATATTAAAGAGTACACCATAACTTTATCACTTACTATGAGAAGACATATTTGTTAATTACTCATCCACCTGTCTTATGTCATATTTCAATATGGGAGTTGTATTAGTAATTTTTAATGCAATCAAATAGCTCCTGAGGCCTGGTTCAGGTGGCAGGGGGAGTTGGGTGGGGGAGGTTCCAAGTTCAATTCTATCTTCTAACAAGAAATATCTATTAATTTTTTTTTTAAATGTATGGCTGAAATTATTTGTCTCAGCCATCTGTATAGTTGTACTTTTATTGGATAAAAATCCAAGTAATACTACATTGTGTTACTTGGACCAATTCGATGATGATCTTTTGGACCAAGGACTAAAAAGCGGGTTACTTTGTAATTTGATGAATCAGACCAATTTGTATATAGGAGAAGGACCATTGTCCGTATTCGACTTCATTGATTGGTTGGGTTCTTGTTGAGGGAGGGAGTATTTTTGTTTCCTTTTCATTTTTTGGAGCCTTGTGGCAACCGTTGTATACATCCTATGTACTTTGGTGCACCTCTTTGGTGCTTTATTGATATAGTTTGTGCATTTACCTTTCAACAAAGTAATACCACATTGTGTTTTTGTCACACTATGTATCTTTTCTTTCTTTGACCACTATGTGTAAATTTTGGAAATACAGGTACCATCACATGATAGTTAAGAAATGCCAGTTTTTCTTTGTCCTTAATTCAAGCATGGATCTAAATCTTGGTCCATGCATGCCAATGGAGATCAATATTGAGTGTTTTGTCTTGGCACTGACCAATTATTACAACCATGATTCCAAAGGGTCCTTCATTAGCCAACAGTACATTATCATTTCTATTTTGGCTAGCCCTTCAATTTTTTTTTTAATTCATGGATGATTTCCAATAGACAAAAAATTATGAGCTTTCTCTCTCTCAGGGGAGGAGTTGGATTTTTCTCTCTTTCTTCTCTCTCTTCCCCCATCAGATGCGTGCTCTCATGTTTAAATATTATTAATGATTAACCCATATTTGGAGAAATGAATGTGGTGAAATCTTAGAGTTTGCAATGGCATATGACTTTGCTTTATATGTCAGATGAAAATTTAGTGTATTTTTGTTTCAATGGAAAATGAAGTAGAAAAGATTATGAGCCATAGGTGTGATGATGGTAATGTTGGTATGCTATGGTGTTTTCCTTTTGATAGGTGTTGGTATGCTATGGTATTAAGTGTTGTAATTTAAGATAAGATTATGAGCCATAGGTGTTATCATTTAACAGTATAAATTATAATGAGAAGAAATTGGTACCTTATTTTGGGAACAGACCAGAAAACAAGCATGAATTGTTTAGTCCTGAAGTTTATATAATATTAAAATTGGAAAATGTTGATATCTGTGAAGGACACAAATTGAATTAAGTACTTCAAATAAGGCAGTGACTCCCTGAGAGGATTTGCGGACTAAATGTTGGAAAGGTAAGGGTTTTGGCATTGTCAGCTTCCAACCAAATATTGTTCCCTATTAATGCCTTTAATGATTCATGGGTCTGAAGAAGCATGGAAATGCACACTGTTAATGGTAATGTGAGGTTGAGTCACATTCACAATTTCCTGTGTTCCTATGCAAACTCCATTATATAATTAAATTTTAGATAAATTTAAAACATCTCTTCTAAAAACATCTCTTCATGGCTACAATAATTAAAATCTTGTTTAAATTTTGTAGAAGAAACAGAAGATGCATCCATCTATGTATGAGGATCATGCTGGATCTGAAAGATTAAGATACAGCCAGAGGCTTCTTTCTGGGAAAAGGTCTAGGTCGCGTGCTTGTTCAGAGTCATCCTCGTCAGCTACTCAAAGTGACTTGGACAAAAGTCCAAGCCCTTGCATGGAAGATCATCATGACAAACAATTGCTTGGAATTTGTGATCCCTCGATTGGACATTCAGTAGCTGGTTTGTGTGGTGATAGTCATGTACGAAAGCGCCCTGTTGGGCCAGCTTTTCAAGCAACAATACCAGAGTGGACAGGGGTGGTGTCTGAAATTGACTCTAAATGGTTGGGTACCCGGGTTTGGCCACTGGACAAAATAGAGCATAAATTTCTAATTGAACGGGATCCTATTGGAAAGGGAAGGCAAGATTCATGTGGCTGCCAATTCCCAGGTTCCATTGCATGTGTCCAATTTCATGTAGCTGAGAAAAGGATCAGAATAAAGCTTGAATTGGGCTCAGCCTTCCAACACTGGCAATTTGATAAGATGGGTGAGGTAGTTGGACTATCTTGGTCAGAGGAAGAAAAGAAGAGGTTCAAGGAAATAGTGAGATTAAATCCTCCATCCATGGGTGTGCGTTTCTGGGATGAGATATTCAAGTCATTTTCTACCAAAAGCAGAGAAGATTTGGTGAGTTACTACTTCAATGTCTTTCTCCTACAGCGCAGAGCTGACCAGAATAGGCTTACTCCAAACAACATTGACAGTGATGACGATGAATCAGAATTTGGACCATTGAGTAATGGGTTTGGGCATGAAGCAATCAATTTACCAAGTTCCATCTTATATGCCCAGAACAATCCACATATGAATTTCAGGTAGTGCCTGGGCATGGATTGAAATATAATGTTTTCTTCAGAAATGTTGCAGATGGAAGTTTTGTGTGGTTTTACCATTTGTCAATTTTCACTGGAAATGGAACTCTGTCTTGGTTTACCATCTGAAATCCATCACTGCCTTTAAGAAGTGGGACTCTTAAGGTTTAAAGACTGTCTTCTTTGGCAGAGATTGTTGATGGCATCTACAGTGATGGAAGCAGCTAACTATACAGGGCCAAGCAACTTGAGTGCTGGTCAAATGTTTTGGTTCGTGTGCCTTCTTTTTTTCAAGCTACACCTCTCATTCCTGTTTATTCATCATGATTACCAACATCAAACACAGGTACTATTACTTCACACGCTCTTTTATCTCTGTCTTCACTAGGTTTTCAACAGCAAGGAGCCGAGGCTGAGCTAAACCAGAAGCCTTAGGATTATAGAGAAAAAGTGTGGGACATATAAAAGAGGGTTATTCTAGAACTTAAATTGTAGTCTCTCTTCTGAGTGGGGTACATGCTCCTCTTATGGGGGGTCTTCAAATATTGTTTACGAAATTGGTTTTGCATTAGCCATTTACATTTTAATCTCTACATTAACTTGTTATCACCTGTCTAAAAATTCAAGACCACTTACATTTAGAAATGTGCATAGAGAAATTAAATTGCTTGCCTTACCTTTAGAAGAGAAAGTACCATCCATTATAAATCCTATTTAGTTTAATGAAATGAAGGGTAAACAGGGGATGCTCTTTAAATAAATAAAGGGAGTGGGACATGAAAAGTAACAAACATGTTAATTCTACATAAGAACTTAATGCTCTCAGATATGTCACTATTTATTTATTTATTTATTTATTTTTTATTTTAATTTTGTTCTTGTGTATTAATGTGTTACAAAAGCATCAATATTGAATTATAATTCTTGATTATTGTTAATTCAACTCTAGAATTCTAATATATGGTGATCTGAATATGCCATGTTTTGTGACTTTTAGGTAGCTTCTAGGGATATTTTCCAGGATGATTGGTTTACTTATTACCAGTATTGCACTTTTGGGTTATTTTTCTCAACACAAAGAATTGGACCTTTTGATGATATTTCCTCGGTGTGTTGATTGAATTGGAAAACAGAAGCCATACTGGTCTGCTTTTTAACACTTGTAGAGCTTGTGGTTATTTTTCTTGCATTGTGAATAGAATCCAATCCCATCACAATTAAGAGATCTTTAGAAATTTGTTTTATTTTTATTTTTTAAGGGTGTGGATTGAATTGATGCATTGAAGGGATAAAGACCCAGCTGGCAATAAAGCTACCCATGAGACCTTGGTTGAGGCCCTGAGTTTCGTATGATATTTTAGTGTGTAGAATTAGAGCTTGATGAATAAAGTGAATTTTATAACTTAGAGAAATTTTAGAGGTGTGTATATACATATATATTACCCAATAGCCTGGATGATATTGGGGGTTGGTCTAGAATATATCAAAATGACTGATATTAGAATACTTAGGTTATGTGTGGTTCCGGAAAGAAAAAAAATGTTAAGGAAAATGATTTTCTCATATTTGGTTGTCTATGAGAAACACTAAAGACAATATAATATAATTAAAAGTAGTTAGAAACTTATGCACATTCAAATTATTTAATCTTTATATCGATAAATTAAATAAGTGAAATAAGTTTGAAGGAGCAAATAAAAATAATTTGTTGATTTTAAATCTATTTTTTATTTTTTTTCATTTTTTTTCCTTCTTTTCTTCTCTATTTTCTTTTCTTTGTATTTTTCCTCAAATTTTTCGAGAAACAAACATAGCTTTAAAAGAAAAGAAGCAAGGATATGAATTTAAAAAATAAATGCATTAAGTATAGAACTTGAATGTACTGTTAGTTTTAATGACTTCAAATGGAAGGTGGCTTGGGTATAAGGAGAGGGTCAAAAGGATGCGAATTAGGGTGGTGGGGGAGAATAAATAGTACTTCAGACCCGTTAGTGTAGCTCAATTGGTTAGGACGAATACTAGAAAGCGTTGTCTTTCGTATGGTCCGGGGTTCGAATCTTGACATTGATGATGCCTTGAATTTACTTGATGTTGGTTGTTGTGGGGTGGTCAACACTTTAAGGTTTGGATCCCATGGAGAGTCCTCTAAGGGCTTAGTCATGGAAGGTTACTCAGTTTGTGGTAGGGATGGTAATGAATCTAATGATTAGGAATTAAATTTTTGGCTTGGTCAGGTTTTGATCTTTCTTTGTCTTGGTCCAAATAAAGGCTTCTGAACAGACAACTAGTCTTTATATTCCTCCTCCCAAGGAAAGAGGGTCAGTGGGAAGTTTCCAAAAAATTCAAAAAGCATTGTTTTCCAGTGGTGGAACGATCTGCCCATACATTTGGTCACACATCAGATAGGTTATTATTTTCTTCATAGTTAATTGTTTGGTTATTTATTGGAGCAAGGATTGGATTTGGAAAACACATTTAATTTCAGAATGTTTGCTAATTGGAAATAGGATGAGAATGAAGGGGAATTGTAATACCTTGTAGAAGAAAAAAATCAAAATAATACTAGTAAGAGTAGGATTTTATTTGCATAAACAATGAATTTTTTTCTATTTCTTTTTTCATTCTAAAAAACAATCCAATCACATGGATCAATAGGAGATGAAATTGTTTTGGTATTCCCATTAGACCATTTCTCTATTCCAATATTCCAAACATTACCTAGGGATGGGATATATCCCGATCTTATGAATTTGTATATCTTATCTATTTAAGTATCAATTTTTTTAAAATTCTTTTAATTAGGCATGTATAGAAACACGTTTAGTGGAAGTGCATCAAAGTACACATGAAGTATACAAATGGGTAATAAGCAAAAAGAACAAAGAGAGATACAACACCCATCCTCTCCTCGGAATCCAACCCATCAATAAAATCGCATAGATGTCTTCCATATGCAATGCCTTACACATTTCAAAAAATTATACATAAAATAAGTTTTTAGCGATTGTTATGATTGTATGTGATTTATAATACCCTTTTGCTATATCTTGTCAAATTGTTCAAAATAAATACAATAGGGAAAGTGTTGGTATGTGTGAAAGAGATGCACAATTTTAGGTCGAGATCCCTACCATTTAGAATCCCTTTGAAGGTCATGTTGACATTTTATAAGGGTTTGCACATGATGTCATATCAAAAGACTCCGAGCAACCTATCCTTAGGCTACGTTTGATTTCTTACAAATTTGAGAGAAAATGTGAGGGAAATAAATTAGAAAGGAAAGGTGGAAGAAATGAAAATGCATAGGAAAATAAAAAATGGATTTGAAGTTAATAAAATATTCTTAGATGTTGCTTCAAACTCATTTAATTTATTTTAATTTATTAAATAATTAAAAAAATATATAAATTTTTAATTAATTTTTATTCTATTATTTTTCGTAGACAATCAAATATGAGAAAATGATTATACCTCTGGTTTAACACTACTTTTATTCATTAAAACAATGTTAAATTATCTTGAATTTTTAAGAAAGACTGACAAATATTTAAATTTAGCATCTCAAAGAAATTCCTTTGTATGTTCAAAACAAAATTAAATGAAAAATAGAAGGAAATAAAACATTAAAAAAATAATAAGTAGATTTAAAATTATTAAATTATTTTAGATTTTATTTTAAATTTATTTTATTTATTATAATTCTTTTATATAGAGATTAGATAATTTAAACTTTAATTTATCAAATGAAATAATGTAATGCAATTGGTTTTATCTAAATAAAAAAAATAAAGATTAAATGATTTAAAAGTGTACGAGGTTTTTTCTTATTGTTTTCTTGGAACTAGCTATAGGGTGGGTAGTGCATGGTTAGACTTGTTGACTGCAAAGTTTTGAGCGATGGTCTTTGTCGCTCAATGCAAAGTTTTGAATATTTTAATATATGTTTTATTTTTAAAATTAATTTTTTATATAAATTAAAAAAACCCTTGTTAAAAAGTAAAGATTTATTTTATGATTTGAAATTTTTCTAAAATTTATTGTAGTAATTTTTTTAAATTTTTTTTTATACTTTAGTTTTTAAAACTTAAAAAAAAAAAAATCAATTTGTTGGGTTATATTTTTTTAAACTTGTTTTTAAAAATTGATTTTTATTCTTTAATTTAAAAATAGTTTTTAAAAATAAATTTCAGAAAATATGGTCAATTAAGTTCATTTTTTTTTGTTTTTAAAAATTATTCTTTATTTTATTTTGGTTTTAAAAATTGTTTTTCAAGAATAACGATTAAATAGTATTAGAAAATTTTTAAAACAGTTTTTTGTTTTTAAAAATAGAAAGCCATTTTTAAATCATAGGTCAAAAATTTTTGGTATTTTCATTTTTGTTTACCTTAAAGTTCACATTAAATTTTTGGTCGGTGAAGATGAAATTGAACCCAATAAGTTGCGTTTCATTTTTTATTTTTTCCTTAAAGTTAATTATTAATTTTTATTTAAAATATTTTTATTGTCTAATATTTTAAGTTGAATTATTATATTTTTAGATTATATTATATCATCAATTAATATGAAAATGAGTTTTTTTATTGGTTTTATTCAATAATTAAATTTGTTTCAATTCAAGAAGCTCTCTCCAAAGTCAAGTGATTGGCAAATGTTCGAAAGCTGAAATGGGTTTCAATCTAATCAAAATCAATCAATTTTATAAACTAAAATGAATTAATTTGACTTAATTTTATAAAAGTCGTTAAGAATTTATGTAAATTTACACCCGGCCATCTTAAAAATCACATGTATAGTTAATTTTCGAAAATATTTGAGACTTAGCCCAAATTTATAAAACAATCACTTAAATAAATAATAGAAAATAAAAAGGGTGATAGTTTACTAATTTATTATTTTATTTCATTTCCTTAAAATGGGAATGACTTGAAATGTCCGATGTTGAAGGTTATGTTTAGTTATTAGAAAGTGTAAAAAAAAAAAAAATATTAAGAAAAATAATTTTTTCATATTTGGTTATATTATAAAATATTTTAAAGAAAATTAAATATAATTAAAATTAGTTAAAATTTTATGTATTTTAAAATTATTTAATTTTTATATTGATGAATTAAAATAAATAAAATGATTTTAAAATAACAAATAAAAATAATTTATCATCTTTAACTATATTTTTTTTATTTTTCTTCATTTTTTCTTTCATTTTATTTCTCCTTTTTATTTTATTTTTTTCTTTACATCTTTCTTCAAATTTCCCATGAACCAAACATAATCTAAAAGAGTCCATATTCCTTTTATTTGTGGAAACATACACTTTGGTATTTAAGAAATTTGAAGAGTTAATGTGTTAGATTTTAGACCCAAGAGAGTAATGTGCAAAAACCGAGAAGTGTATTAAAACCTCTAGTTATGGGCTCTTGCACGAGTGAATGAAATCCAAACGGTGTCGTTTTATCATTCTTCCGGAGAAACTTAAGGATCTTCATTTGTTTTACCTCTCACGCGCTCGTGTTTACGTGAGTCGTCAGTTCAGTTCCCCTCTTCCTTATCCACTGGAAGTCGTAGAAACATCCCACCCCTAATTTTATCGAAATTACGAAGATGCTAGATGGGCAATCTCGTAAATAAGAATAAATCCGAGACCACTTTATGAATCCTCTCTTACTGAAACCACCGTCCACACCAGAGAGATAACGCAGCAATCTTCCATGGCGTCTCCCGCGCTGTTGCAGTCTAATGCGTCCTCGTTTCACGGTCAGTTCCCACTTGCCTCATCTCCCTTCTCTGTGCGTCTCCCGTACGGAAACCCTAGGAATGGATGCGGGTTTTCAGTGAAGGCTTTGTCTGAGATTGTATTGGTGGAGAAATCTGAAGCGGTGAAGACTAATCGACTCAAAACCACCTACCTTGAGAAGATAGTTCCATTGCTCAAGGAGGAGTTCTCCTATCAGAACATGCATGAGGTCACTCCCTTTCTCTGTTTAAATTTATCTGTAATTCTTATGTTTTGTTTGATTGGTGGGAAAATGAAAGAAATCGAAGGGAGTTCGTGATTCTTTATCCTTTTCTTAATTATTGAGGGAACCCGCAGAATAGAATCTGGACTGTGAACTATTTTCATATCATGACGCTCAAATTGTGTCGTTTTCCTGCTCGATGAATTTTCTCAGCCACCAAAAGGAATGGGGTGGTTAATGTTCCATTTGGTGGTTAGGAAAATGTAGGAAAAGAAAAGAGAAGAAAGTGAAGTTTTGAGTGTTTGAGTTTTCAGTGATTGGAGTTGGAGAAACTAAAGTGATACTCTATTTATTTCTTCGGCATCAGTTGCTTTGAAGGAAAACAGTCTAAAGTTCTGTTTGGTTGTTGAGAAAATGTAGGAGGCGAAATAATTTAACATCTGGAATCAATTGTTCACGAGGGCTTGGGGAAGCTACTACGATGATTTGGCTTGGTTGAGCTGATTTGTTTTAATTCCTCCGGAAATGAAAGCAATGGCAAAATTTGTTTTCTTTGCTTGTGTGTCTTCTCAGCAACCAAACAGTGGATTAGGGGGATCTTTTCCGAGAAAAGATTTTGTCACGGTACAATTAAATATAGGTGCTAAGAGATAATCTTTCCCTGGCTAACTTAAGACACCCATTCCCAAGCTCCAAAGCTTCAGAATAAAAAACGTCTTTCCATAAAAAAAACAACAGAGTCACATTGAGTATAGGCCCCTGCTAATCTTTTCTTCCTGGTGCTCCTTTTTGTTTATTTTCAGCAACATTTTCATAAGCACTTAGTAGCTTCCTTTCCTTTTACAATTTTGCATTGCTGAATGTGGATAGGTTCCAAAGATCGAAAAGATTGTTCTGAACTGTGGTATTGGAGATGCTTCACAGAATGCAAAGGGTTTAGAAGCAGCCATGAACGAGCTGGCTCTTATTGCAGGGCAGAGACCTGTAAAGACACGTGCAAGGGCATCCATTGCCACCTTCAAGCTCAGGGAAGGTCAGCCTGTTGGGATTGCTGTCACACTTAGAGGAAATGTAAGGACGTCTCTCACCCATGCGATGCTTCTTATTTTCATATTCATTTTCTGTTTGTGTCCATGATTGTTTCCAACTTAGAATTTAATGACTTAATTTTTGTTTATTGTTTAAAATGCTGAATGTAGAGTTAAAGATTTGCATACTTTTGTCACACAGTGAAACCCATATAATTAGCTGGGGTTTACTGAAATTGATCGTATTCATAAGTTTGTAAAGGTTGGAACCTTGGAGACCATTGGGTGATTCTTTTTGACACGGGGCCTTAACCTAGAACGAAATGTGAATGACTGTTCTTTCTTCAAAATTCAGAAAAGAGCTGAGTGGTGATGCTCTCTGGCAATGAGCAAGAGGTAGAGGAGTAGGCCTATATTATCCATTTTTGCTTTTTGACTGTTTGGGATGTGGGATAAATGCCTTCCTTTCAGGGTGGATTCCTGGTTTTAAAAAAAATGGACAAAATTGTTTTGAATAATCATAACAATTCAGGATACCCAAAATGTTTCACTAGCTTTGCCACATTATTTGATGTGTTGTGGCTCCATAATCCATCTTTACGATCATTTGAAAAAGAAAAGAAAAGTGACAGAATGATTCACAATTTTAATTCGTCATTCATACTTTTGCATCAACTGTTCGCATTGCATTTAAAGAGCTTCAAGATTCAAAACATCAATCATAACAATCAAAAGCAAGGCTTGGGATTTAGACGGGAGTTATGTATGATTACAAGTAGAATTTGTTTGGTAATAACCATTTTAATCATTCATTCAATTCAATTTGTGAAAACCAGAGACGGTTAATCTGTGGACATCTTGATTATGATGGCTATGATCTTGAAATTGCTGAGTTTGGATGCACGACGCCTTCCTAATCTGCATTTTTTACAGTGTATCATACTGATTTAAGAGCCAAAATTATCTTACTACATTCATATTAAATTCTTAGAATGCCAAATAAATTCCATCTTTTGTTGATGGATTACAACAGATGATGTACTCATTTCTGGATCGGCTCATCAACTTGGGGCTTCCCAGAACTAGGGATTTCCAGGGTGTGAATCCAAACAGCTTTGATGGGCATGGGAACTACAGCATTGGCATGAAGGATCAGAGTGTGTTCCCAGAGATCCGGTTTGATATTCTTGGTAGAGCAAGGGGAATGGATGTCTGTATAACGACCACTGCTAAAACAGATAAAGAAGGGCAGCAGCTACTGGCTCTCATGGGGATGCCTTTCAGAGAAGGCGGCGGCTCCACTGTCGTGCAGAGGAAGAAGAAGCTCAAGGCTCATCATTTTGATTCCAAATCAAAGGGAAGGGCCAGGAGATAAGAACTTATCCTTTCTCTATGGACCAGAGTTTCTTGATGGACCCAGAGTTTCTTGTTCCCTTCTACTTGTTTGTCTTCATGTTTCAAATCCAATTTATTGCCATTTTACATTGATATTATTTCAGAAGTCTCTCTTCCTCATTTTGCAGTTTTGCATCTTCTGAAAGTATAAGTAGTATGTCTAATTGGAAAAGTATTTCAGAGAGTTATTTAAGGGGGGAACAAGTGGGTTTATACTTTATATGATGTCCTCTTGAACAAGTGGGATTAGGGTTTTGGGAGTTAAAAAAGCCCTCAAGGGCATCTCTCACAGTGTTTATAAAAATAATTTTTGGATAGGGTCTTTTAGGAATAAATTTTTATTTAGGGGTTTACAGTTTATTAAAAACATGTGAAAACACATAGGGGCATGTTTGGGAAGAATGGGAAGAGAATATCTTTTAGTTGTTTTATACCGGACGATTATTTTAATAAATGGTTATATAAATATGTATAATGATTAAAAATATGATGTTATATATCAAAATTATTTTAAAATATATTTAAAAAATTAAAAACACATTAAAAATATTTTAAGTTTTTAAATATATTTTTATTTTATAAAAATTAAATAATAATTTTAAAAATTGTTTTTAAACAGTAATAAAACAAACCTTTTGATTCTTTGTTGAATTGTTTTTAATAATGATTTTCAAAAATTATTTTTTGGGAATTATTCTAAAAAAACGTTGCCAAACACACCGTTTGGTTCAACCAAACCAACCCATGGGCAAGTTTTAAGGCATGAACAAGACACTACTCCAACGGGAAAATATTCAGTTCAGAATTATTTTTCTTTTATTGTCCAAATAATCCATCCATTATATTTTCGGTATGCCTCCCACCAAAAGCCATCTAATTTCGTACGCTATCAATTTTTTATAAAACCTACTGAAAACAAAGTCCACAGATCCAACGGCGGTGATGGAGTTGAGCCAGCGAGGGCCCACGCTCCTCTGTTTTACCGCCGTTCAACTATGTGAAACTGAAATAGAAATCACCTCACGGACTCACTCTTTGGAACCAAATCGTTTCATTCATGACTGTGACAGGAATCTGCAATGGTTTATCACATAGCAGTTGCAGTGCCAATATCAATGGCGAAACCCTCGATTTTCAGATCACAGCAATCCATGGCTTCAGATCTTTCTCCTGACAGTACGATCTACCGACCCGATGGCAACAGTCGCCGTCGCGATCTTGTCTTCGTCGTCAACCCAAGAGGTTTTTTCCTGCTTTTCTGGGAACATTTGTACTGGCTTTTCATTATCTTCTTTGTTCTGTTTGGTTGTTGAGAAAATGAGAAGAAGATTAAAAACGAAATTTGAGTCTTGCCACTCTTGCGGTTGTTGTTGCTTTGGTGTTCGAAGTTTTGAAACTTGAGCCGAATGGTTGTGCTGATGCGGAATTTTGTTTTATGGATTATGGGGCTCGAGGTTTTGTGACTTTTGTTCTATATTTTCTTGGGAACCAAACGAAGTGTTAGTGGAAATATGGTTCTAATCTATTGGTTATCGGGAAATTCTCTCCCTCTTAATTTTCTTATTTGCTCTGTTTTGTTGCCGAGAAAAATAATGAAAATGAGAAGATATTGGTGTTTGAAATTTTAAAACTGTGACAAACTAATCTGAATACTTATATGGGATGAGGCTCGAGGCTTTGAGTTTTTTTTTTTTTTTTTTCCCTTTTTTTTTCATGATTCTGGAGAACCAAACAGAATATTAATGGATTCTTGTTATGCGATGAAAAGATTTTTTTGAATTTTTGCTATTTGATACTCTGAATTAGAGCAGGTGCAAATGGCAGAACGGGTAAGGAATGGAAGAAGCTACTGCCTTACCTCAGGTCCCGCCTTGGTGGAGAATGTAATGTGAGTTTCTTTTCTAACGCTTTATTGATATGCATACACTTGGATTTTGTCTAATCGAAGCATTGAATTTTGGAACTAGATCTTTTTCTTGACGGTGCCCCAAGCTGTGATTGCATGTGATAGAACCGTTGATTTTTTCTCTTAAATTCACCTACTAGGCCATTGTTTAAGTTAGCATACTGACAGTGTGAATATGGGGAGACTCGTGGGGGTTTTGTATGGTTTTCATGCGATCCCGCGTTGAAGAGATTATGTCTTTGTTTTTCATTTTTGAATTAATTTATTTTGTATATTGTTTGCAGATATGTGAGTCCCTAACTTCAGGACCATGTCATGCAATTGACATAACAAGGGAGGTAGGGGTTTTGAGCCTTAGTAGTTTGAGTTTGAAATTTGAACTCAATTTTAATTTTTAACACTGTACTTTGAAAGATTGCTTATAATTCCTTATATTCATCTGCCAATCTTATGATGCAGGCCATACGGGAGGGTGCTGATGCCGTGATTGCAGTTGGAGGGGATGGAACTCTTCATGAGGTGCATTTGCTTCTCTTTTAGCATGAAAGCTAGTTTATTTGCGTCTATAACAATTTACAAAATCTTTTCCCCACCTTTTAGGGCAACTATGCTGGTGGAAGTTACACACTTACAACTAACATCTCCTGATTCCTGGGTGTCTTCAGAATTGACATGTCTTGTTATGATAAATTGTCTATGACATGTCGTACTAAAGACAAAAAAATGGTACTATAGTCTCCTTTAAATAATTTAGATTCTTATAAGCTTGCTTATCAAACAACTTGCCAAGCCAATGTAAATAAGTAAATAAAATGAAACAAATTCATCTGTCGATTATGTAAAGGGTGAGACTTCTTGGGTCTTGTTGAATGGGGAGTTAAAATGAATTTATTTGAAGATTGAGATTGTAAATATATGTGATATGCTGTCTTTAAATTTTCTTTAAAAAAAAAAAAAAACTATGTGCTAACATGTTAGGAAAGGATCAAGTATCTCATTTATTCCTAGGTTCTAGGAATGTATGATTGTTATCAAGATCTGCTGTTCTTTTTATATATTCCTATTATCAATATTTGTAGCATAAATTTAGTGGATACAATGTCAATCATCTACTTTGATTTGGCAGGTTGTTAATGGCTTCTTCTGGGCTGGAAAACATGTCATTAATCATGATCAGAAGGCTGCCCCTTCAACTGCACTTGGTGTTAGTAGTTACCCAGTACCTTCTGATGTTCTTACTATAAAATGATTTCTTTTGATTTTATCTTTACTGCAAGGTGGAGTTAGTAGTAGCATGATTTATGATTTTTCTTAGTATGGATTTCTCAACAGAATATATAATTATGTTGTTCATTTTCTACAGATTATCCCCCTAGGGACTGGGTCTGATTTTTTCAGAACTCTTGGCTGGTTAGTGCCACTCTAATTTGGTTCATTTGGCAACACTCTTTTATGATATATTGCTTGCTTTACATTATTGAATGGAAGTATCTTCTGTCATTTTATCAGGAAAAATGATTCTCATGATGCTATTGAACGCATAGCCAAAGGTTATTTCATTTAACGCTTTTTTCTTGGTTTAGCATTATCAATGACTAGCATTACTATTTTTGCACTGAATTGGCCATTTTTTCTCTGCTAATGAAACTGTTGTTTTTGCAGGGCTGAGATCATGGGTAGATGTTGGTGTTATTAGTGGAGAAAGTGGTGGATCTCATTATTTTATTAATGTTGCTGATGTTCATTTGTAAGGTTAATTCATTTGTAAGGTTAACTTCCTCAGAGAATTTCAGAACTGACCTTTGTGGAAGCATATACTGGTCTGACAAATCCCATTGTTATTCTCTCTGGAATTTTTTAGGAGTGCAAAGGCAGGCTATTACGCTTCTAGATACAAAAGATTTGGAAATTTGTGTTATGTCATTGGTGCATTGCAAGCCTTTATTGGACATCAGAACCAGGACCTCAGGATCAAGGTCGGTTCAACTCATGTTTCCAAGGATAATGGATTGATTTCTGTTCTTTTTTTTTTTTTTTACATCCATACTATTATATGATTCTGTGTCCTGTGGTGTATTTTTTCATAGGAGCATTATAGTGTTTAGTTAACTTCTTGAATTGTTGTAAATCTAGATTGATGATGGTGAATGGGAAATATATCCTCAAGTAACAGCCCTTTGCATTGGCAATGCAAAATTCTTTGGTGGTGGCATGAAGATTACCCCAAATGCTGACCCTAGAAGTGGAAGTTTTGAGGTAGAACATTTTTCCTTGGCATTTTGACTTATTCTTCTACCCTCTTTTCATTTAACATAATGAAATAAGAAGCTTTGCTGGTCAATTTGAGTTTTGCTTCTTACTACTATCTCTGCAGGTTGTGATTCTTCAGGACTTCAAATGGTATGACTTTATTTTAAACCTACACAAGCTATACAAGGGGACACATTTGTCAGTAAAAAATGTATCTTCAAGAAGGTATATTCTCTCACTTTAATTGAAAACATGTTTGTCATTTGTTCTTAAGATACTTTCTGTCGCATTCCCCATTTATATGCTTCTCATTCCTGTTTTATAATGAATCATATCAGCCTTGGTAGTCTTGAACTGAAGGTAGTCAGTCTTAAGTAACTTCATATCTTGCAAAATTTTAAGATGAGGCTGTGTTAAAGACAACCCTGTTGTGGATATATCCAACATCCAACATCCTTGTAATCTCTTTGATATTCATGCTAGAATGAAAATCTTCCTCAATGGCTTGCTCAATTTAATCAAGCCTTAACTGCTTTTCCGGTTACTTTAACCACCTAGCTGCCACTGGCCTGTGCACTCCTACACTTGCGCCTTGATGTGCCCCCGTGTTCTGCATTGTTTTGTAGCTTTCTTTTATCAGCAATAACGTATGGTATTTTATTGAGATCTTGTTGATGGAAAAACCATAACGGAAACAAATGAAAATGAATTAATCATTGAAACAAATGCATCATTCGTCCCACAATTTTCATGTAGGTGACATTCAGACCCTTCTGTTGTAAATCCCTTCAAACCCATCCAAATTTATTTGTGGATACCTTATTGTGGAAGATATGCTTTGTTTGCTCCTTTTTGGACATGATTTAGTGAGTTTTGCGTGATTTTAGCGTAAGTGTTGTTAAGAGAATAACTTATTACAAGTGCGTTTGATACTGATTTTAAAAAAAAATGTTTTTAGACTTTTTTAACATTCAAAGGATAAAAATTTTCAAATATTAGAATGGTTAAAAATGTGTCTCACGTCACTGTGAAACAGACTCTGAATGTGAATGTTTCTCTAGAAAGTATTCATAGCGATTTTTTATTATTTTCAAATTGTTTTATATATTTTGTCAAACAATTAATTTTCTTCCAAAAAAAAAAAAATGCTTTCCGTGCTAAAAAGAGCTTTCTAAAAGCAATGGGAACCGACTTTCCAGTTTTCACAAAGAATCTTTTCATGGGCCTTTTTGACTTTGGTATGATCTGATGTCACGCTTTTTTTTTTTTTTTTTTTTTCATTCCCTTAAATTTTATCTTTCTCACGCGTTCATCATGATGTTCAAGTGTTGCTCTTTCCTCTTCCTACAGTGTGCGTTGTATTGAAGTGGAGGAGATTGCGGGCAGCGGCAGTATTCATGTTCAGTCCGACGGAGAACATCTGGGCTTCCTTCCCCGGAAATTCTGTATTCTTCCTGCTGCCATTGAAATGATAAGCTAACATGATTGCCAGAGGACAAAACTCTCATTAACCCATTTGGTCCATCTCTGCGCATCTCACTGAGCTTCTTTCCAACTTTCCCAACTGAGAGCAGACAGGGGAAAACAAACACGCCCCCAAGGAAATGGAGCAAAACTCTGTGGTTAGGGGAAGTAGTTGGTATGATTTATTGGAATTTGGACTCACGACAATCAAAAGAGTTGCAGTAGGTAGCCCCATCAGCTCATTGAAGTGATGTCGAGTTTAAATATAATGAATTGTTAAAATTTTTTGAGTCGGTCCAGGTCCCATCTGAGCTTCTTTAGCAATTTAGGAGTTTAATGTAATGATTTATTAGGCGTTTGGTGTCCCATCCCCCTTCAAGATTGTCGAATACACTCCAGGCCTGTCGCATCTCTCTTTTTCAATACCTGGCAGCTGAACATCAATTGCGCTCTTCATTCTTCTTTTTCATACGTTATTTTAAATTATTAAATATAAAGATTGAATAATTTAAATATATATATAAGTTTATAATTAATTTTAATTATATTTTAATTGGTATATATATATTTTTTTGTCGGAAAATTTGGATGAATTTTCCTTTTTCTCCTTGCAAGCCTCTCGTTACTGGTGTCCAATCCATTATCGTCAGATCAGAATAATTCGTTCCATGCGCTTCCACGTGTCCCAGCCGTCAATACTATTGACCGCCGCATAATTTATCAGTCCACCCTTGTGCCAACGCGTGTCGCCAACCCAACGTGTCGGCATTTTTTTTCAATCGTAGGTAGGCTTCAATCTCTCTCCACGTATAAAGGCAAGTGGGCCAACTCGCAACCTCCAACTGACGGCGTCAGGTTTAACGTCGTTATCCTCGAGAAGCCAAACCACACTCTGCACCCCCACTGCTATCTGCTTCCGAAAATTTTGATTTTCGAATTTCTCCTAACCGGCTGGCTCGGTTACCAAAGCTTAGCCTAAAGTAGTGCCGTACTTTTCTTTGCAAAATATACTTCAATTCTTTTATTTAAATAATTATTTGATTTGAAAATACCTCCGAATTATAATTTATAAATCAAAATATTTTTTTTATAAAATAAAATTTCTTATCTTTTATATTAAGGTTTTTTAAAGTCACAAATTATAAAATTAGTCAAATAATTATAGAAATTTTTATTGAATTTTTTAAAAATAAAATTGTCTCTAAATAATTAAAAAAATCAAAAAGAAAAAGAACAGGGCATAGTGCGATGGAGATGTCAAAAGCTAAAAAAAATCTTCTCAGAGTCTGGTTCGGGATCCGAACCTGAGGCTCGGACTAATCTCTTTGGACGGCTAAGATATGTCGACGGATTATTTAGCCCACTAAGAATCTCCAATACTGAGAGCTCTCAACTCCATTTTCATTTACTAGAATCTCGTTTCTGTCCCCGAAATATTGACTCCCTCTCTCGTTTCGCAGACGCGGTAGGGTTGCGTTTCGGATCCAAGTCCGATAAAAATGGCTGAACACGCCGAAGGTTCGGGTGCCGCATCTGAATCCTTGCTGGAAAAGATTACCGACAAGTTGCAAGGCCACGATTCGTCATCGTCCGGCTCCGATTCCGATTCTGATAAACCAGCGTCGCCGTCCCCCATCAAAGCCAAGGTTTTTCGCCTCTTTGGACGGGAGAAGCCGGTCCACACAGTTCTCGGCGGAGGAAAACGTAAGGACCTTCCAATCTCTCTTTCTCTCTAGGATCTAGCGTTTTTGGTTGATTAGGGTTTTGGAGGTATTTGAGGTGGGTGTAGATTTGTAGAGATTGTTTATGGATTTGTTAATTTATGTTTTGATGGAGTTGTTTTCATTGATTTAGTTGATGTTTCTGAAAATTCTATGGGAGTTCTTTTTCTTTTTTGTAATCTTATGTCTTAAGGCTTTCTTAACCATATGCTCCGTTTGGTTTCTGAGAAAATCGGGGGAAATGAAAGGAATTTGAACTTTAAGGTTCCTCTACAAAGCATAAATCTTAGTTGGGGTGGCTTTTTTTTCATCATTTTTGGGAATCTAAACAACCTAAAGCTAAAGCATAAGATTCGAATTGATCCTTCTATTTCTTTCCCGTTTGTTTTGTTGTTACCCGTAACCGAACGGATGGTAAGGCACAAGTATCTGAGAAATTAAAAGCTCCACCGAGATGGGCTTGTATGTATAAACAGGAGATGTGAGATTCAATATTTTGTTTCTATCCATTTTCCTATCTTCTCTGGAAACCAATGATAGGATGGAAGTATGGTGCTAGGTTTTAAGTTTTTTTTTTTTTTTTTTAATATATTTGAGGGATTTGTTTGTTCCGGGTCTCTCATGCCCTAACTTTATCCTCTTCGTGGGGTTTGTTGCTGTGTTCATTTAATGCAGACGCTGATGTATTTTTGTGGAGGAACAAGAAGATCTCTGCCGGAGTACTTGGCGGAGCCACTGCCATGTGGGTGCTTTTCGAATTGCTTGAATACCATCTCCTCACCCTTGTTTGCCACATTTTGATACTCTCTCTTGCAATCCTGTTCCTTTGGTCCAACGCCACCACCTTCATCAACAAGTAAGCTTCTGCATTATAGTGACCCTTCTTTGATGTGTAGTTTAGTTAAATTGTTATGTAATTGTTTTTAATGTATAGGTCTCCACCTCGCATCCCGGAAGTTCATATTCCAGAAGATCCATTCCTGCAGGCTGTCAATGCATTGAGGATTGAGATTAACTGTGGTTTTGCTGTGTTGCGGGACATCGCATCTGGAAGAGACTTAAAGAAATTCCTTATTGTATGTATTTGTGTTTCCAGTGTTTTCCTTTTAGGCTGAATTTTTGGGACATTGTTTTCAATTGGGCTGATGAGTTCAATCCTCTCTGAACTTGGTGGTATTATCTAGATTGATAAACTAGTACATAACTCACATCCTAAATGATGTGGCAGCTATAGTTTTTGAATGGGGTCTTGTAGGGCCAAATTCTACATTGAAATTGACCTTATTGCTATTTAATCATTTATTGTTGAAATGATCCCAGTTTATTTACTCACTTGTAAGAACATCTGTCTTTGTAAAACAGATTATTGCTGGCCTGTGGGTACTGTCGATCCTGGGGAGTTGCTGCAATTTCTTGACCTTGTTTTACATAAGTATGACTGCTGGTTTTATTTTTAAACATTTATAATATGAACTATATGTTGATCTGCCATGTTAATTTTTGTTATTATGATTTTGGAAAACAGCTTTTGTTTTGCTGCACACTGTACCAGTTATTTATGAGAAGTATGAAGATCGCATTGACCCATTTGCGGAGAAGGCAACAATTGAGATCAAGAAGCAGTATGCAGTATTTGATGCCAAGGTTCTGAGCAAGATCCCTAAAGTACCCTTGAAATACAAGAAGATGGCTTAGAGAGTTTGAGGTATTCTAGCAGACATTTGGTTAGATGTGGGTTTTGAAGATGTGATTTTGGCATAGTGCTCGGTATCCATGTTTGCTGGAACACTTGTTTATTTATCTTCTGCTGGTTTTTACTATTTGGGTTATTAGTTTTGTCAGTGTTTTATGTTGGTTTAGTTCCAAGTGGTAGGGCAATCATTTTAGCAGTGCCTCAGGTCCTTAACTATAGGTGGGCTTTTGTGACAACAATTATTATATCAACGTCTATCCGTACCTTGTACATTGTTTGTCACTTAATTTGGAACTGTTGATAGCTTGTATTTATGTTGATCCTCTGCTTGTTTGATTTACTTGATGCTTCCTTGTCCACTAATATGTTTTAGCATTTCCAATGCTGGAAATGCATTGTTCCTTCTGCCCAGATGGTCTCACATGGAAACAACAGGCTGAATATCATGGGACTGGAAATGTTAATCACCATGTAAAAATGGGAGGCTGCCTGAGGCCAAAAAAAAAAAAAGAAAGGGAAAAAAAAATAGAATTGTAGTGCACTCTGCAATAGTTTTTTTGGCATGTGGCACAATCATCAAATTTTCTGATCAATATTTCTTAAGACGGTTGTGGAGTAGAAAGTTATGGATTTAGATCTTTTTGGGTCATCTTGGCCAAACATGTTAAATTCTCATCTTGGGCGGCAAAATTCTCATCTGTTTGGTCAATTTATTCGAGGGGAAAATTCCCTTCTTTTTTGGTTCTACTTGACAGCAAAAATCTTATCCTTTTGGGACATCTTGACAGCAAATTCTTTTATGGGTCATCTTCGATAACGAATCATGTTGCACAATTTTGTCCTCATCTTTTTAACCTTTTACTTTTCTTTGTTGTTAGGAGGAAGTGAAGAACCTTGTTTGAGATGGTTGATGCATAGCTCTGAGGTGGTACAGGATCAATAATTTTGAGTAGTACTAAATAATGTATGTTACTGTGGGATTATACCTAGTGAGGATCCTTTTGTTTCAGATGGATCTTTGTTGTGTTTTAAACAGGTTTTCTCTGGTTTTTTATCAGACGGATCTTTCCTTGTGATGCCCATCGCCTCAATGATTTCAGTTTTTTCTCAAGCTTCCTATATTATATATATATATATATATATGTATGTATATATATATATGTATGTATGATCCAAGATGAATTTAGATTCCACCACCTGGTGTGGTTTGGAAATTGATACCCATCTTGCTGCCTCAATTTTCAAATTTCATGTCATATTTTTACATTCTCCTGTGTGTGGGTGGGGGTGGGCACAACCAAATAAACCGAAATAGCAGCTGGCCTATGCAAGAAACTTTTCTCATTTGAATAAATGTATGAAAGAATTGATCAAACAAGACTGCATGACTACAACATCAACAAAGAATCTATATTTTGATACTTTGATTTACTTACACAAAACCAACATATTTTCAGTATTTTGGTAGCAGTCTTGAGAGCCTAGAACTACTCTCTGCTGATGTGAGAGGCACGTTTGAGAACTCAGAATCAGAAGCTTCTGACTGCAGTACGCTTCCATGGGAGAACATGGAGCTTGGGTTTGGGTTCACTGCTGGATTTAATCTTGAGAAACCAGAAGCAGCACCAACCCGGTCGGGCATTGGAGAAGATCCTGGAAAATTTGGACTTCTGTGTGGATCCCCCTTGGGCGCACCTGTGACATCCACGGCTTCCCTTCTCTCTCTTTCTTCAGTTTCTTTAAGAAGAAAATCAACCCACAGATCTGCAAAGGACTGAAAAATAAGCTGTGCTTGTTAGTCAATTAGGGAGACTCCACGGGCCCAAAGAGAATTACATGTAAACAATTAGATAAGAAATGGGTACCTGGTTTTCAGATGCAACATTTGCTTGTGCTTCGCCTGAGCTTCCTCCCAAAATGCCACCAACTAGGCGCCCTGGTAAACCCAGTACTCCTCTAACAACACCTTTACCAGTACCTTGCTGGGCAACACCTATCCTCTGCTTGTCTTCATCGGAGAATCCGAGCATCCGAACCATAAGATCCAGAACCTGGTGCTCTCCATGTGCAAGGTTAAATAAGAAAATTGAAAGAAGATTGCAGCTCATAATTATAGGATGCTGTTATGAACACTTAGATGCTAATCAGCTGAGGTAGAAATAAAAAATAAAAAACTAAATAGAGGCCCCCACCACCTCATTATCAGAAATACAACCTCTAATCAGATTTCCAATTTTTTTTCCACAGCTTTGCATCTTGAGGCGTGGTCTCTGATTCACTAAAATGATCTAGTTTCTTTTCTTTTCTTTTTTATTTTTATTTTTGTTTTAATTTTTTAGAGAAATGACCATACCTCTTTACTGTGGTTTCTCTGGAAGTACGTTACCAATAATTTTACGACAATGCGCCTGCAAACAGCAGAATTTATCTGTCATTACAACTTTTCATTTTCCATTTTCATGAAAGGAAATGGCAAGATAATAAAAGCTAACAAGAAGTATAAGCAACAATTTAATGAAGCTTCATATCCAATATAATTCAGCAATGATCACATGTGGAAAGCAGAACCTTAAATTTAACTGACAGCACAATGTGGGTGTCATGGCACCTGTGCCAAAAAGCATGCTCATGATATGTGTAACAGTGTGGTTGTGGCTGTGACACTGCCATGGTGGCAATGGTGGTCATGTGGGCAAGCAGCAGATACTGGGGGCCGGTTAAGCGTGCAGTGGTTGTCACTTGTGGTAGAATCAACTGGGTTTCATGAAATACATACTATAGCAAGTATTGCTGCAGACGCTGTTTCAAACCCAATACTTGCTTTCATTTAATAATAGAGAAGGAAGATCTGTAACTCTAGGGCCAAGGATTCTGAACAAGTTCATAATTAATTGAGGAAAAAGTATACACCAAACATGCTATTATTAAACAAACTTGATAGAAAATGAAAAAGGAAAAAAAAAAAAAGGTAATAGAAAATTCGTACATAAAAATTCTTTCACTGAAGATCAAAAACTAGCATTCTAGTTAGTGTCTTGCCAATTTGTTCATGTTCTTAATTATTTCACTTATTGACACTCATGATATAATTGCTTCCTAATTTATAAAATAAAAATAAAAAATTGATTTTTTTTTTTTTGTTTCATCTACTATATTAAATTTGACTATAACATGTGATAATCACACCCTAAAGAGCAACAATTACTGGATGCAGGAAACCTAGAAGTTGAGTCCTACCTTACTCATTAAGGTAAACAGAAAGAGGTAACTAGATACTCACAACAGCAAGGAACACAATGCACAACTACATGCTACCTCTATTTGTATTAGCAAAACATGGATAATAAACCCAGTATCAGAATAAAAAAATAAACTTTACTTCAGAATTAAGGCAGCTGACCTATCAACGAAATAATCTGAATCCATTGACATCCTATTAAGTCTAATCATGCTCTGCTCAAGGGCACGGCGTAGCTTCATATTGTCTTCTTCAAGCTTATTCACTCTGCTTTTTCCTTCTCCTAGCATAGTTTCAGCTTGTGAAAGCTTGGCCAAAATTTCTTCCTTTTCCCTCTTTGATAGCTCTGCCTGTTGACTTGCATCCTGACAAAAGAACAAACAAATTTAATCTCCAAAAAACTACAGGGAGAAACCAGCTTTGCATTAACCAAACAAATTGCCATGCTTTCAGTCATTAAAGCACGAGTATTGTTAGGTTTTGAATAGATCATTCATTAAACTCAATAGACAGCTCATTCCAGCAATAGATCACTTGTTGGAGATGTAACTCGTTACTAAGCAGAGATTTCATTCCAGCCTTGTGTATTGGAGCCCATAAACATCTGTTAGACTCATTAGTAAGGTTCATGTGCACTAAGTGCATTGTCAAATTAGCCACATCCTTAAAGAGGAATAGGGGCCAGCATACACAATAGCATAAAATGAAAGTTCATGAGGATGCACCAAACATTGTGGTCCAAGGTACCATGTAAAACTCATCCGCCAGGGTAGCCTAGTTGGTCAGGGCAAACACTAGTAAGAGTAGTCCCAGTAAGTGGCACATGGGCCTGGGTTCCCATAAAGAGTCCTAAGGGCTTAGCCATGGAAGGTTCCTCAGTTATTGAAAATAATAATAATAAAAAAGGGTACCATGTAGAACTCAGAAGTTATGAGAAATGTGGTCATTGGAGGAATTACAAGGTCACGAGAACACATATACAACTATGTACCAACCAGCATGAGAAAGTGTACTGCATGTGGACAGCATTTTAAAAGCCAATTGAGGAATAGTCCTGAGAGTCACCTCAAGGTAAGGCATGAGTAGCCTCAAGGCTATAGACTTGGCACAGGAGAACTGAGGCTTAAGCCTCATGTTGTCAAGGAATACAGCCTTGTGGCTGTCAAGGTGTAATCCTCATATACGCAATGTGTTTTAAAGGGTTAGGGCCTATTGGTATGTAAGTCTTGGATCTTGGGATAAAATCCCTTTAACAAAATAAGGTTTAGCTAGCTGCAATATAAGAAAATTGTCACTGGTTGAGAAACCCTTAGGGAGAAAGGCTTGCCTTTAGTTTTTTAAAACATTGTGTTGGTAAATTCTGTGAAAGTAGAGAATAAATTATACTTGACATTAGAAGGAGGAGGCTGTTACCTTCAAAAGCTCAGAAAGTTTAGCTGATTCTTCTCTTGCATGAGCCAAATCCCTTTCCAGTCGTTCCTGTGCAGTCATATGAAAAACTAACAAGAAATCATAACCTGAAGACCACAAGGTCTCAATTTTCTGCTGCTTTATTATAACAAACACAAGGATCAATATTTACCTTTGCCTCCATTTCAGCATAATATTGGCCAAGAGCGGTTTGAAGATTTAGGAGCTCAACATTTTTGGCATCTAAAGTGCACATATAACTTGCAAGCTTTTTATTTAAGTCATCAATGATTTCCTTAGATTTCTGAAGTTCACTGCTGTTCAGCATCTTAATCTCATCCTGCCTTGCAATTGCCTGCTTTAGAGCTTTCTCCAAATTTAATATTTGAGCTCTTTGATATTCATTATTTTGTCGGAGTTCTTCAATGATTTTGCTGTCCTCATCCATTTTTTCTGATTCTTCAGATTCCTAAACAATATTGCAGCAAGAGAAACCATCTTCAATTTTGACTGCAGAAAGTTAGAAAAATGAATTTTACTTCAGAAGTACAGGGTCGTATATGCACCTAGAATCTATCACATACAACATAAAATGGCAGTATCGAGAACAAAAAAAATTAAATATTTAGCTTCTCCACAAAAACAGCATATTATTTGCACTTTGTAGTGTGGCCAATTTGGAACATTATCATGCAAGCAAATAGGGGCAAGTAGCTTCAAAGCAGCAAAATGCAAGTTGTTATAAAGCTCAGGCCTGCAGTGTGAGAATTCAACATTCATAATACAGCAACTCAATTTTAATTAGTGTTAATGAAATGCCTCTCAACTTCTAATAAATCATGACCATTCGATGACAGAGGGTTTGGATCCCTTTATTCCGGAGAAATCACCACCACCATATTCTAAAAGATGTACAAAGCATCTCTTAAACATAAATTGAGCCTCAAAGCATAAGGCGTATATCTAATGTACACCTCATGATTTTAATTTTAACATCCAACATTTGAGCTTCCAAGGCTACATCTTGATCTGCTTCGCTTCACTTTGTCTTTTAAAGATGTATTTGTGGATTCTTAATCAAGCATTTGATATACAATTGTCAGAAGAAGCTATTGATATAGCAATTAGTAATGTGTTTTTGGAGAGCAAAGCTTACATAAGAGAAAGAGATCACAGGGTCCACTTTACTTCCTTTCAGACCAGAAACTTCCTTTTCTGAGTTATCTCAGCATTTCAAATTAAGCATGGCATATGAAAGAAATTGAAGGGAAATTAAGACAAAAGGATCATCATACAAAATGCTTCACAGCCATTGACTAGTCATATTTATCTTTTATTATTTACAAGTAAACATATCTTATGGCTACCAATGTCACATTCAACTAAAACCATAATAACATATATAAACAAAGGTAGAGATCTACAAAAATAATTTGAAGCCAAAGTATACAATAAAAGAAACATTAACTCTTCCTGTCACATGGATAATAAAACAAACAGGTTCTAAAAATGTATCTAACCTGTGCCTACCGATATAATATAGATGACTGAATAACTGAACAGGCCATGCACAGCCACAAAAAAAGATGGGTTAATTCTGGTAAAACTATTAGACAAGTAGAGATACACAACCTTTTCTAACAAATGCTGCTTAAGACGAGTCAGTTCTTGCAAAGCTTTATCCCTTTCTTGGCATGCCTCCTTCAAATCTCTTTCCACTTGTTGCAAAGATATTTGCATTTCTTCTTTTCCTGGAAAACTTCCAGAAGAATTCACCTGCTCCATAGGAATATTAACATGACTCAGCAGCAACAAGTGCAATTCAAAATTACCAACTGAATCGCCACAATGCTACTTAAGATTATTGCAAAAAGGGGATCAAGCATGTATAAACCGATGAATGAAAAATATACAAAATACAAACTTTCCCAACTATTGCCAATCTCAAAAAAAGTTCAGCACATTTTCCTATGAAAAAAAAAAGATCACCTCGTTCAAACTACTAAAATGCTTTTCTGAAGCATCTGACACATCTGGTGAGATTTTGTCTGTTGAAGCCTTCTTGCTCATTCTCAATGCAACCTCCATTTCATCTTTCTCTCTCTGCAACAAAGGAGATGATATAAGATCAGATTCAGAGACCCAAAATTACAAAATAGGAAGAATAATAAATAAAAAATGTGGTTGGTTTGAATTGTATAGAATGTGATAGTCAAAGGAGAAGACACAGAATTTTCTAAAAATCCTTGGATGCAAGATACTTCTTACATGACAAAAAAAATGAAGGAATAACAAAACCATCAACCTTAAGACAAGAATTCTCCTTCTCTAAGTTTGCAATTACTCCTTTTAAACTTTCCACCATATCATTAGCTTCTTCCTCCTCTCTCCTATTCAACTCCATCTGCAACCGTTGTATTACTGATCTCTTCTCATTCAATTCACTGCGTATTTTGTTCATCTCCATGGAAGTCTGCCCATAAGAGAATTGAGGTATAATATAAAAAGAATGTAAAGTTAACAGCGCAATGGCCATGAAGAAAAAAACAGTAAGACGAGGATAAAGGGATAATAATCAACATTAATATGCACGACCTTTTTTTCTCAAATCAGAACATACATGATTTCTTAAGGTACATGAAAAGTGAAAATCACCAATAGGCATCTCATTTCTAGATGCTTACTTCCAAGCATATCCATCTTTATACGCCCAAAAAAAGGTTAATGTTGGCAGAGGGTATTGCAGAACACAGTCACATTGAGTAGGTAATTATTGAGATTAAAGCAGCTCCCTTGGAAGTCAAGCTCACCCAACATCTTAGCAAGGGTAAGGGAGAGTAAGCACGCGCGATTGAGCATTTATAAAATATCACCTTCCTAAGTATGCAAAGAGGCTGGATGAAAGTACAACAAATTCGAATAAGGATTATATACAACTGAAGATTAGAACATAATGCATCTACAAAAGTTCTCTCCAGATGTGGACCCTTTCACCAGTTTTTGTGTGTGCGTGCATGTATGTCAATATGATGTATTTCAAACCAACAGGTTATTCACTTGGAGGCAACATTTAATCCAATGCCTAATCCTTCTCAAGAACCTTCATTCTTCCTAAATATGCCTGCCAACAAAAATTGAGGTACAAATAGGCAGTCTTCCTATCCGACAGAATAAAACCTGAGAATATCATCAGGAACAACTAAACTAAATTTTATCAGTATTCTTAGACAATAACAAAAACAATTCAACAATCAAATTACTTAGAACTCACTTTTTCCTTGTCCATTTTTAATGAGTTGAGATCCTCCAGGAATGAATGATTCAACTTGTTTTCCTCTGAGAGTAAAAGTGCAGGGTCAGACAAGAAATTCATGGTGAGAAAAAGTGCAAAACCAAAGTTATATCTTCAAGGTTCATAAAATACCTTGTAATTTAAGGTTTATATTTTTTAGCTTATCACGTTCTTTATCGAGTTCCATCCTTAATTGTTTTATTTGTAACTCATGAGTAGCCTGAAGTGCTGCCAGGGACCTGTTCTTCTCTTCTAGCAAATCTGCAAGCTCCTAGAAGGCATTCATATATCTTTGTCAAGTTCATTCATTATGGAGAAAAATAGAAAGATAAAAAATAAATAAATAAACTAACTAAATTAAAATTTGGAAAGAATTCTAGCCCTTTTTGGCACCTTTGGTAATTGTTTCCTCAAAGAGGGAATTAAAATTGCGTTATGAGAACAGAGAAATTAGTCTTGAGTGCCACAGACAAAAGAAAGAAGAAAAAAAGCAGCATTCACTCTATAATATCAAAGCATCCAGGTCTGAATTGAAAAATGTAGTATCAAGATTCAGCCTAAGCTACAGAGTATACTATGCATATTAACAACTAAGCATGCATCAACTCCGTCAGAAGATGTATGCTATTCAAAATAGGACAACACAGGGTTCTATTACCTTTTCATTCCCTTTCAAATTTGAGTTCTTTGTTTCCATCTTGCTTTGAGCAGCATCAGGTTGAACAGCATGTGCAATTCCATTGCTTAGCCCATCCTGTTTGACAACACCATTATGCATTTGATTTCCAGTAGACCGGCCTTTTACTTGAGCGGTAAGTTTATGCTGCCTACTGGGAGATTGATCACCACTCCCCTACACATTCCAAACAAAAGAAACCCTAAGAAAAAAGTGACTGCTTGCAAAATATCCAGAACAAATTCCCACGCCACTAAAAGAAAAGGAGAAAAAGCCATATACAGTTCTTCATTTTTTATGAAGCTCACCAACTCAGCATAACAATTAAGTTTCCAATTTTAGAGTTAAAGGAAGGTAGATTGACTCATTAAAAGTAAACTTCCAAGCTTGATGAAACATTTTATGTTGTTGATGGTCATTCAAAAGGCAGTCATAAGCAGATTGGAAAGATTCAGAGAGACTTCTTACAGGAAAATCATGAAGAGGGGAAAAGGCTTCATCTTGTGAGGTGGTCAACACGTTATGG
This sequence comes from Vitis vinifera, assembly GCF_030704535.1. Taxonomy (NCBI): domain Eukaryota; kingdom Viridiplantae; phylum Streptophyta; class Magnoliopsida; order Vitales; family Vitaceae; genus Vitis; species Vitis vinifera. Next base: position 21,845,186 of record NC_081819.1, on the reverse strand, counting down.
GGTATTGGGAATCACTTTCTAACTTAAATGGGGCCTTGCTGGCAAAGCAGTTGTGGACATTTGCAAACAAGACCGATATCTTGTGGAGAAAGGTCAGTAGGGGCAAGTGAGAGAGGCTTTTGGAGAGGGTTTGTGGAAAACCATTAGAAGGGGATGACCAGAGCTTAAGATGAGAAGTTCAATCTAGGTGGGAATGGGTTCAGGACCAGGTTTTGGCTGTATAGGTGGATGCATGAGGGCTCTCTAAAGGAAGTTTTTCCATCTCTTAGTAGTCTTATGGTAGCAAAGAATACAATAGTGGCAGGTGTGTGGATGGTGGAAGGCGGTAAAGGTCACTGGAACCTGTGTTCATAAGCCCTTTCAAGATTGGGAGCTAAAGAAGGTGGTTCATTTTTATAAAGTGTATTCATTCCATGAGAGAGCTAGGATTGGGGTGGTGCACAGGGGGATTTGGTGGAGAGTGAAGGAGGGGGTGGCTTTTTGGTTAATTGTCTTATTACAAGGTCAACCTCTGTCCTGCAAAGAAGGTAAGCTGCTCCTGTGCACCTTTGAGAGCCTTTTTCTTTCCTTTTTGGGAAGGCTACTTGGGAGAAGATTCTTGGTTACCAATTCATGCAGCAAGGCCGGTCAGCTGCTAAATAGGCAGTTTATGCAGATGTCTGAGGAGTCAACAAACTACATTCTTATTTACAGTGACAAAGCTCGGTTGTTTTGAGATCTGCTATTCTTGGGTTTCAATGGGTTCTTCCTAGGATAGTTAAGGAACTCCTTCTGAGTTAGCATGAAAAGGGCTTTGTGAAAAGAAAGAAAAAGGTCTGGAGATTGGCTCCAATTTGCCTGTTCTCATGCTTTTGGAAAGAGAGGAATGGGAGAGTGTTTAAATATGAGTATCTATCAGATCAGAGATTGAAAGAGTTCTTTGTCAAGTTGTTGCTACAGTGTTCTAGAGCTCTTATATATATATAATCGAAGGATGTCACTATCTATCAAAAAAATAATTGAAGGATGTCACTAGTGAACCTATCAATTTGTTTGTTTTTGTTTTTGTTTTTTTTTTTTCTTTCTCAATCTTGGCTATTTACATTATTGTCACCTTCATTTATTCAAATTGATCTTGGCTATTTATGTTCACAAAATAAAGCTTGTCAAAGAACTCAAAACTGCTTCCAATTCCCACTCATCACCATACTCCAATCATGCTTCCCTAATTAATGCAATACTGAACAAGTCCAAATATTCCCCCACATACAACATTTGGTTAATTTATAAAACCATATAGATTTCCAAATTACTCATTTTAAACGGATAAAAGCAAGAAACTAGTTTGGCAATATTTATGGTTTTATGTTTCCTAATAATAAGTTTAATTGTGAAGGGAGAACCAAGCTATACAAGTTTCTTCCTTTTGTATTCTGTCGCATAAAATAAAGTTCCAGATCTTGTAGCTGGTAGACAGACCATGTTTCTGATAACATGACTAGGGGCACCCTAACTTGGATTACAAACAGCATTTGTAGTTGTGAAAATATAGTGATATCAAATATCACTTCTTCCAACCTATCAAAAAAAAAATATCACTTCTTCCAACCTATCCCAAAAAAAATAAAAAATTATCACTTCTTCCAATGCTTTGCAGATCCAGCCAATTCAGTTTGAAGGGTGAAAAGATAAGCAGCCTTCAAAGCAACTTGCTCTGTCAATCAGTTTGATTTGTTAAAATGATGGCTTCTGCATATGGCCAAAGAACAAATACTGTAGCAAGGATAAAGTAAAGGCCATGATACATATAGCTCCACATAGTGTAACTATTACAGTAAGCTAATATCATCTAAGTAATATGTTGTCCAGCATAAATCCAGCTTGAAGTCCACCACAAATGAGATACTCAATACATGAATCAAAATATTATCACCAAGCATATCCAACTTAAAATCTGAAATTGAAGCAGTTTGGGAATGCAATGTCAACCCAAGAAGGGCAGAACTTACAACAAAGTTCAACAATTACACAAAATTTAAATTGATGGCTCTTTCAAAATAAGATATGGTTCAAAATCCAAAACTACCTTGAGTGCATGTAGGCTATTAGTCGATGTTCTGGAATTTTCGCTTCTGGATGCACTAAGAACAGCATTTGTCGAATCCAGATTGTGTTTCAACGAACCATTTTCTTTGCTCAATTTGGAAATCTGATCCTGTCAAATGAGAGGGGGAAAATGTTGTTGGCACTAATCATATGCCAAAGGGTCTTTTAATTACCTAAAAGAACACTGCTCAAAGAACCATTTAAGTAGCACTTTCTCTTTTAACAACATGCAATGACACATATAAGGATAACAAATTTCAAAAAAAGAGCAAAGAGACACTAAATTACCTCTTTGTCCTTCAATAAAGCTGCATAATTAATTGACAATGCCTTAATTTCTGCCTCGGATTCTTGAAGCCTTTTAATCTCCGCTTTATATTGTTCAATCTACAAGAAGCATAAATTACAGAAAATGTCATGTATCATATACCCAAATAAAATGACTGAACTAGCTGCTGAATGGCGTAAAGAAATTGCACAGCAACAAAGTTATTGCAAGTGCATTGATGCACGGACATTAAAACTATCTTTTAAGATTTAGAACTATTTATCTTCCAGAGTGGTGAAATATCCCTAGGCATGTTAATGAATATCCCTAGGCAAGGAATAATTAATGTACATCTATGCTCTCAAAAAAACATCATAGATTTAGACGGAAATCATCATAACATTTTAGCATGTCCTTGTGGGCAACAATACAGATCATACCTATCACACACCTCATCAATAAAGTGGAATTTGGATATGTTAGAATCATCAAGCCTATAATGTTAAATGAAATAAGCATTAGGCAAAAGCATAAGCCATCAATACTTACTACTATGATCTTGCTTTCAACAATAAGTTATCAAACCTCTTCAAACACAAAACTAGTCCTTAATGGTCATTTATTCAATCAAATGAACTCAAAATTCAATCAGCATGTGAATGCACAAATTGTTACAGGTAATAAACCAATAAAAATCATAATTCTTGTTTTAGGAAATACTACTGTTATGTGTTCATTCATTATAAAATTATAAAGTCATTTTCCTTTGCATCCAACAAGAACGATTCATCCCACAAAAGAGGCATTTCATATTCATTCTTCTGACACTCATCTCCACTGTATTATAACCAACTAAGAACATAAACTCACTGGGGTTTCAGAACCTCACCTTCTTCACGGGGATTTTAGCAACATTCCCAACCATGTGACTAGTAAACCCTAGGCACTCACTATTCACATATCCCCAATACAAGCTCATTTCAAAGCTCTTTCTCACGGGAGATTTTTCTAATCACCAATTAACAGAAAAAACACAACTCATCCACTTCGCCCCAACAGCTCCAATGCAACCCAAACTCAACGCTTGGATTTGATTCATATTTCCAATTTCAAATAACCCAAAATTCAAATCCAAATCCCAAAGATTGAAACCCTACTGAAAGCTTCCAACTCCATTTCCACTCAGCAACCCAAGTCCTTCCAGCAAAACACAACACTTGGACCTGATTCCGAATTCTATTTCCACAAAACCCAAAATTAAAGTCCAAACCCCAAAAACAAAAACCCGACCGGAACCTTCCAATTCCATTTCCCTACAGAGGAAGCAAAATTCAAACAAATTACCTCAGAATTATAAGCCGAATCGATCCCATTGGAATGCGCGTACTTGTGGGAAAACCTCCGATCAGAGACAGAGGGATCCTCGGCGGCGACGACCGGAGCATGGATCTGAAGCTCCTCATCGTCGTCGTCATGGACATCGAGTGCGATTTTGTTGAGATTCTCTTTTAAATTGGCAATTGTGCTCCACATCGCTCACCGAAACTTCTCTACTGGAATCGATTGATATTTTCCTATAGGAAAATTAGGGTTTGAGAGATCTGAATCTGAGATTTGGCGTTTTGAGATTATTTTTCTCCTCTTTTTTTTTCTCACGCTCATATGTCAATTTGATCTTCTGGGTTTGTAATTTTGTACACTAGGCAAAACTTGTCGGGTACGACTTCAACATTATTTATTTATTTTTATTTTTATTTTTGAAATATTTTTCACAAAAATTCAAACTACAAAATAAATAAATTAAATGAAAAAAGTAATTATGGTATAAATAATATAATCAGATTACGAATAGTCATTCTTCCTTAAAACCCTTCTTGTTTTAATTTAAAACATTCTCGAATGTTTTTATTAAAAGTATTTGAGATAATCATGTATCAAATACTTATTCAAAAAATATTATAAGATTTTTTTAAAACCTTTTACGAGTGTTTTCTAAATTTTAGCGGTGATTTTCGAAATTATTTTAAATTTTTTTAATATTTAAAAAATTTTCTATTTTAAATATTAGAAAAATTAAAAACACTTATTAAAATTGACTCTTTAAAAGAATGTGTTTGAAAGTAATTTTAGAAAACATTTTTATCATTTTTAATATTTAAATGATAACAAAATTAAAAATGTTTTTAAAAATTATTATCAAACGGATTCTAAATATAAAACAACTTTTAATATAACTTAAAAAATAAATTTAAAATAACATTTAGAAAAACTCGCTCGTTTTTAAGAAATCGACCCAAACACGATTAGATTTCATGAAGTCTCAATCTAAGACGACGACTAAATGACATATCATTAAGTCAATTTTCGATTAACAATGACACATCTACTACCGTAATGACATCTTAGTATCGATTATATGGCTTTCAATATAATTATAAATCGGTTAAAATTACAAACATTTAAGATACATTTAATATGTTAGGAATAAAGTAATAACCCTAAAGAGTCCAAAGAGGCTTAGAGCATGGCCTAATTGAGAATGAATTGAATTATTAATTGTGGCGTAAAGACCCTATCCTCGTAGCCCAATCTTTCACTTTGGAGGAATATATGCTTTTGAAAGTGTTTTCATAGCGGGTTTAATTTGAAACTGGTTCGATACATATGACTGGGGTTATCAATCCGACGGTCCAGATTGAACCGACTCCAGTATATGTATGACCCAGTCACTGCGAAAACCGAAAACACTGATGCGTTACAGGGTTCTAGGGTTTTTTTCACCTTTCGCCGCTCCTCTGTCTTCTTCTCCTCCATTTCTCTTTGCGTGTAGTCTTAAGCGATGCGATGATGAGAGCAAGAGAAAGTCATCGATTGCGTGATGTCTTCGTAGGCATCTCGCAAGATGAATCTCTCCTCAATGGTTCGTATTCACTGAGCATCACCACAAACACGTCTATAGATTTATGCATAGGTAAACTAACGAAGGACCTATGGAGGAAGTGCTATTCTAAGAGAATGATGCGCTTTCGGCCAAGTTTGCCTTCGGAGATGGAGATGAACTTGGATCGATGAACCGTACAGTGTGATATCGATTGCGGTTCGTGAGGATCTGTTTGTTCATATACATGATAAATGGCTTTTTGTGTTTTTGTTAGTTGGGGCGAAGGTCCCAGCAGAGAGGTGCGGTCTCAGAGATGAGAATGGAAGTGCCTTTCTAACACTTAGATAATTGCCTTCGCAGATTAATGATAGGCCGAATGAAGGATGCTCCATAATTTTGTCTCATTTTGGAGCGTCTGGAACCCTCGGCTACAATTTCATGCCCAGAAAATCAATTAAATTTCATTTTTTGTTTTTTAATAAAAATCACTCGAGAAAATTTTCTGTCTTCGAAATAATTTGATGAAACACATGGGAAAAACAGTGAAAAGCACTTGAAAAAGAAAACGAAATTCAAAATTTGAATAGGATTTGATTTTCAGTTACTTCATTGGATGATACGATTAAGCATGACATTGAATGGCAAAAACTGACGACTCTTGCAATAACATTCAGAGTCTGTCATCAAAGCCTCTAATGTCCTTTCTAAGGATTCAAAACATTGATCATATCAATTTACACATGAGAACGTCTGTGTGTGACAAAAATAATGGACGTCCAGGCTTCATTTAGGGTGGACCAGGTAAGATGCCCATATCTCATCTGCCGGAGGTGGTGGTTGAACCCAGTGGCCTGGCATCCGACTGAATTCAAACAACATGGAATAAGAAAACTGGTTAAAACAGATCATAATGATATCAATGGAGCAGCAGAGGTTAACAACTATCATGGGAAAGTAGGCATCTTCCAGCAAGAAATTATGTATCTTACCTTCCGCCGGGTCTTATATATGCATCCCATGCTCTTCTAACCTGCAACTCAGGATGGACACAAGATTACAGAACTGAAAAAATAATGTGGATGAAATGAGATGCGTTTAGAGAAACAACCTTAACGAAATATACTGCAAGAAATGTAGAAATTGAAAGGGAACTAATTAAAATCACCTCAATAAGGGTGCCCATATCAGTATTGCTACCATGATAATAGTGATAGAATTCGATTGGTAAACTTGCTACAGAATCATAGGCTCCACCATGACTCCGTCCTTCTGATCTGTGGTTTTCCTTTTCAGTGAGTACGGTCTCAGTTATCTTATCCTGGCTCTCATTGTTTTCAACATTTTTTGTGCTGTTTGCATCTTCTAAATCGTGTTCACAGCCAGTGAGGTTTCTCCTAAATTCCTCAGCAGTTGCGATTGCGTCCTTGGCAGCATCTGTATCAGCAGCAGCCATTGCTTGTCGCTCCTCTTCCTCAACTGCAGCACGGACTTTCTCAAGGAACTTGTCATCCTCCTCGGGGAGAAAATGACCTGCATGATTATGAACCCATGATTCGTTAAACATAGAATGGAATATGTTTAAATTGGAGCACTCCTATTCAAGCCTTATGATCTTGGAAACCACATAAATACTACATAAAAGATCAATAAAACCGAGAATTTTAAGTTTATTACAGGTGCTGAGGTAATAGAACAGCGAGTATGTAGTCCGTTGATTTTAATTATCACTGAATGATCACATCAAATTCTAATATATGCATAAACAGCAGAAGGGGTGGAATTGTATTAGAAAAGTTTTCTTGTTATTGTATGATGAAAGAAGGGAGAACCAAATCAACTGAACAGAAAATGTGGCAGATATATTTAACCAATGACCAAAGATCTCAAAAAGGCTCACCTTGTTTTTTCAATTTTTGGATTCTGATGGAGCGTAACTCTTGCAGCTTATCCACAATTAAAACCATCTCAAGCTGAATTTCAAAACCTTGTATAAGATTGGATGGCCAAGAAAAAAGAACAGTAGCAACAATGATACAAAAAGGATTTTTTTTGCATCTAAGTTGTTTTCAAGTACATCAGATCGGAAGTATTCACCAAGGTTCATATGGATTAGTAACCATTGAATCTATGGTGGGAGAGTTAAAAAAGCAGATAAGCTGTCAATGTTAGGAATGTACATGTAGTAAGCCCTTAGAATTCTCACCTCAGATTCTAATGCCTTTCTCTCCTCTTTTGCTTTTAGCTTTGCAATTTCCTTCATCTTTTCAACCTGTCCACCAACAACCTTCGGTTAATAATTTGAAAATAGATAACTCTGCAACTATGTGCAAGCTGAAAACTCAGCTAGTGGATCAACATGATGGACAGAGGGGCAAACAAAACTAATAATCCTAATGTTACAAGAGTTTTACACCAGTCATCATAAACAACAAAAAAGAACTGAAACCCCCCCGCCCCACCCCCACCCCCACCCCCCCCCCCCCCCCCAAAGAAAAAAAAAAAAAAAGAAAGAAAGAAAAAGAAAAAACAGCGGGAAAATACATAAAGCAAAGCCGCTTAGTAAGAGCACCCAAATTTTGAAATTTTGGACCTTTTCCCTTTAATAAGCAATCCCCCTAAGTTGAGATTATCCTGTTGTACTGACCAAAAAATGCACATGAGCAAGCAGACACATGACACAACAAAGCATTAGGCACATAAGATGGTGGTGCTTTAATCCTCATCCTCCATATCCAAACACATTCACTTACAACAACAATCTACGCTCTACAAGCTTCACATGTTGATGCCTCCTTTAGGCACCAAAAGCTTATTTGTGTTGTATCCATTTTCATTAAAGATGAAAATATTGGTTTTCACGGATATATCAATAATTGAATTTTATGGATATATCAGGAAATATCGACAAAAAACTTTTACAAAAAATATCGGTAGTCAAAAATAGATCAAAACTTGTAAAAATGTTGAGGAAAATTCCAAGAAATGATAAAATAAGAAATAATATATACATTTAAATTGTTTTTAAAAATAATGTATATTGTGACATTTGTCATAACATGCAGGATTTGAAAACACATTAATATTAAATATTATAATATATTTAGTTTGAATATGTTAAAGGATATAAAAGAATGATGACACATGTATTAAGTATTTTTTTATTTTAAAATATTGATAATTTTATTTATAAATTTATATTTATCTTGTATTTAGTTATTATACAAAAGATATATTAAGATAATTAAAATTGAATGATTTACACTAATTTTATTTTAATTAATTTATAATATACGCATAAAAGATGTATGACGATATATATTGTTGTATGTGTACTAAATAATGTGTAGCAGATGTGGCCCGGTGATAAAGAGGCTCACTTCTCACCCCAGAAAACCAAGTTCGATCCTGTCGTATGTTGGGGTTGTGCTTTCCCAACCCAAAAGGAAAAATTCAAAAGGAAAAGCTAGACGCAGAGCTAACATGGCGCCAATAAAATCAGTGAAAATGCTGAGAATTTTGTAAATTTGAGGGAATCAAGATATCTCCACCTCTTATCCTGTCAACACCCTCCAACACACGAAATTTCGGTGAAATATTGCCGATATTTCCCGGCATTTTAATCCTTGATTTTCATTAGCAAGCAAGTTATCAATTCACCTCCTTTCTCTAAATATTACAATTTAATATCAGGATCTGTTCCATACTGATTTACCAACAACAGTATATTGCTTTCCCCTTAAAACAAATCCCTCTATCCCTTCTAAATTAATTAACCTTTAGATTTTTCTCTTCTAGAGAAATTGTTGACCTCATACAAAAAATCCTCTCCAGAGCAAAGATTTCTTGGGCAATCTTGCTCCCTTCCCCCCTCCCTTTCTCTCTCTTTCTCTTACATGCACACTCACACACATGTCCACTGACTCAATCACATGCACAAATTTGTTTCCAATGATGATTCCCAGCCCTATATATGAAACATACACACTGTGTAAAACCTTCCTTTCTCTAAATGTTGCAATTTAATATCAGAATCTGTTCCATACTGATTTACCACCAACAGTATATCACATTCCCCTTAAACAAAACCCTCTATCCTTTCTAAATTAATTAACCTTTAGATTTTTTCTCTTCTAGAGCAACTGTTGACCTCATACAAAAAATCCTCTCCAGAGCAAAGATTTCTTGGGCAATCTTGCTCCCTTCCACCCTCCCTTTCTCTCTCTTTCTCTTACACGCACACTCACACTCACACACATGTCCACTGACTCAATCACATGCACAAATTCGTTTCCAATGATGATTCCCAGCCCCATATATGAAGCATACAACCATGTAAAACCCTCCTTTCTCTAAATGTTGCAATTTAATATCAGAATCTGTTCCATACTGATTTACCAACAATAGTACATCGCTTTCCCCTTAAAACAAAACCCTCTATCCTTTCTAAATTAATTAACCTTTAGATTTTTTCTCTTTGAGAGCAATTGTTGACCTCATACAAAAAATCCTCTCCAGAGCAAAGATTTCTTGGGCAATCTTGCTCCCTTCCCCCCTCCCTTTCTCTCTCTTTCTCTTACACGCACACTCACACTCACACACATGTCCACTGACTCAATCACATGCACAAATTTGTTTCCAATGATGATTCCCAGCCCCATATATGAAGCATACAACCATGTAAAACCCTCCTTTCTCTAAATGTTGCAATTTAATATCAGAATCTGTTCCATACTGATTTACCAACAATAGTATATCGCTTTCCCCTTAAAACAAAACTCTCTATCCTTTCTAAATTAATTAACCTTTAGATTTTTTCTCTTCGAGAGCAATTGTTGACCTCATACAAAAAATCCTCTCCAGAGCAAAGATTTCTTGGGCAATCTTGCTCCCTTCCCTCCTCCCCTTTTCTCTCTTTCTCTTACACACAGTCACACTCACACACAAGTCCACTGACTCAATCACATGCACAAATTTGTCTCCAATGCTGACTCCCAGCCTTATATATGAAGTATATACACTATGTAAGAAAATTCATTTACCTAGCTTGACTTTGCACTAAGACGATTTAGCATAGTTATTGAAATGGCCACTAGCCAAACTCAGCAATAAAATATAATAAGTTAAACAGGGCAAACCAGAAAACGCATAATACAAAATACAAAATTTACACTGAAAATACATTATAATTGTGATACCTTTCGTTTGGCAATATCCTTGGCAATCTCACGAACCCTCCACTCATCAGCTTCTTGATCAGCTTGGTCAAATCGCTCACGCTCCTAAAACTCATTATAAGAAAAGTAAGCAAACAAAAGAAACTTTTGCAAATCAAAGTTGAGAATAAGCGGGGGATGGGGCCACAGCACATTAAAACAAATCTAGCTATAACCACCTTTGCAAGCATTTCAGCTATGTGTTTCCTCTTTTTCTTCCTCCAACGTTTATTTCGCTTGGATTTGTGTATTTTATTAGCTAATCTAACTGCTGCAGATTTTTCCTCCCAAGGGCTTGTTTCATCTGCGATAACTCTAAATGGTTCAAGCTGAAATCTTAATTTTGACATCAGTGCATTTGCAGCTTCCACTGAACACAATTCTTGAGATTCAAAACTAATCGTCCTATCTTCTAGCAATTTTGAAAACCCACAAACTGAAGTGTCGACAGACCCACCATCTGCATCCTGCTTTGACCCTTTACCATCCTTTATCATAATCAACATCTCTAGCTCTTTATGCCTGTCAAAAAAGGTAACTTTATTATAGCAAATGTTGTAAACAGCATAACCTTCATCACAAATAGAAAAAAAAACACGACATTATGTTCGATCCATGCAAGTACAAAGATCCAAATGAAAACAAGAACAAAGAAAAAAAGAGACCACAAACAAAATTACAATATGAACAAGAGAAACAGAAAACACAACCACCATGAAAGGAGCCAAGGTTTGTTAGGGGAGGTAGAGGCTAGAGCAAAGGATGGAAGGGGCGGTTCCCATTGTTGTATGCAGGTTCATATGGGATATATCTATATATTATTTTTATTTTTTTTATAAGTAGGAAAAGATATATTAAAGCGCTTGAAAAATATGGGAAAAATAATTCATAACTTCATATTCAGATCATGATTCAATTTGAAACAAAGAACTACTTACATTGCTTTTGCAATGCTGATAGTATCTTGCAAATCTCGCATTCGGTCTTGCACATTTGTGGTCTCCCAGAAAGCACTAGACGGTGGTAGGTTGGGTGGTAACATGGGAATCCAGGAAGGAGGATTCCCTAACGGGAAAGGCACTGGATTCATCGCTAAGACAAAGATTCAGCCGAAAACATAAGTTGAAAGTATCAATAAGACTATGATCTAAAGTTCCAATACCGTGCATTGCTGAAATAAATATTTAAAGCCTTAATTGGTTGTCTAGAAATGGAATTGGACTTGGAACTAGAGTGCCCAGTTCCAAATCTTTGGCTTTTGAATTGAAGTTCTGCGAACCCTAGAGTCCCCATCTCTCCAAGTCCGGAGTTTGATTGCTTTCTAGTACAAATACCACTGGCTTTAGAATTGAATGAAAAATCTCAAAAACCAAAATCTACGGTAAAGCAAGATCTCTCAATTCCACAGAATTGGAGTCCCAAATTAAACCCAATTCGTACAAGTGCAGCCAAAGAAATATCATGTTTAGGGCTGTGATAATTCATTTCAATACCTCGAAAAAGCTTCGTCCGCGAATCAGCAGATCAGAAAATGAATCCAAAACTCATACGTCCGTAATTACCCTCTAATCCTCTGTTTGGTTAGTAAGAAAATTTACACAAAAACAAAAAGAATTAGAATCTCTGACTTGAATTTTTCGTCGTTCAGCCCAACCGAACTACATTGAAGTACTTCTCACAGTCGAATGACTTTTTCCATCTCCCAAAAATCAACACAACGATCACTATAGGTCAATTTCTTTCGGTTTTCTTTGTTTTATCAGCGACCTAACGGTGGTGGGAAAGTTGATTTGAACGAAGGAAAGGATTATTTAAACCCTAGCTTACGCTGAAAATAAACTAAAATGGACATGGAATAACTGAACAATAACATGTCAAGTCAGGATGGCCGAGTGGTCTAAGGCGCCAGACTCAAGTTCTGGTCTTCGAGAGAAGGCGTGGGTTCAAATCCCACTTCTGACATTTTGAAAAAAAAATTAATTTTCATATTCTACATTCTTTTAAAAATTCTAAATTAAAATTTTGATTACAAAATCCCACTTTGACATTTTTTAAAATTAATTTCATTAACTTTCTCATTCTAGATTTTTTGAAAAATTTAAATCTTCTTAATCAATTTCTATTTAATTTCAATAACTTGGTTATTCTACATTTTTTTTGGGAATTTAAATTTTCTTAATCAATTTCTATTACACATTTTTTTTTTTGGAAAACAATAATATATGTTCTAAATATATTAATTTCATTTTAAATTCATTAATTTCCCTATTTTACATATTTTTATTTGGGAATTTAAATTTACTTGGATCCATCAATATATGTTCTAAAAATTCTAAATTAAAATTTTTAATAAATTAAATGATATTTAAAATATAAAAAAATTACATTATTTGACGTGATTGATCGTACAAATGTAGTCTACCCTAAAAAGGAAATTAAGCTACTATGACCAATCAAATCAGGTGCTTTATGATGAAAACCAGTCTAAATAGTAAAGTGATCGATCATATTTAAATTAAATGGTATTTAAATTTTGAGTTAAAAGTTGATGAGATTCAAAATAGATGCTCCAATATTAGTATTCTTTCCTTCCCAAATTAGAAAAAAAACAATTATAAATAAATGAGTATAAAAAAAATTAAATATAGAAAAAAAAAACTCTAGAAATTATAACTATTGATAAAATATCAAAAAAAAAAAAAAAGAATAGATCATTTTCCCACTTTGATTGGATGCCAGCTTTGGGCATTGGTATCCAAATTAAGGTCACTTTCTGTAAGAAATATCCCAATCATAAAGTTTTGGATTATTGTTGTAGATGGACTCATAACTTTGAAAGGTCCTATGCCCATAACAAAATAGAAAGAAAGCAAGGCTTAATGCCTTCATAATTCTTCTCTTTTTCCAAGTTGGGCAAATTCAACACCCCCACAAATCTATACTTCCTAATCTAAGCACCAACACTCAACACACATTTTGCATTGTCTCTTCACTTATAACAAAATTTCATATCCAAAAATCTCATCCAAAATCAAGCAAAAGGTGCTTTGATGAACATACCCTCAAGTGCCCCTCCATTAGGGTATTTTTCAGCCTTGTGGGCAACAAGGACTCCTGCACTATCTCATTTGCCCTATTCAGTTGTTGTAAAGAGACCATGGGAAACCCCATTTTTGCCTTGTTGGTCCCCCCACATATCGGGTCCTTAGAGGAATCTTATTGGCCATTTTATGCAGTTAGTCCCCTTGAATGATCCATCACAAGGTGCCCATCCTCAAACCCTAGCAACATCTGGTGCAGCTTTTATCTAATGCAATGATCTGAAGTCTGAATTTGTCTCAAATATGAATAGAAATCGATACAAAATGTCAGTTCGATACTTCATATTTGAGATAGAAGTTAAAATGTTTTTATTTTTTGTATTGAAAATCTATTAAGACTTCAGACAAAGAAAAAAATTCCAACATGCTATTGTGAACACAAAGAGAAGGTAGCAGCTATGGTCAACCCTTTCAATGGAGGCAACAATGACCTATGACCGACATTTCCGACACGCAACGTGAAGGGAGACCTTCTGGGTCCCGGCAGCCTGGTGGTTAAGCTCAATCTTTTTCAACCATTAGGCCTAAAGATGAGTAATCAAGTCTAAAAAGTCAAGTCCCACAAGCCTTAATCAGAATGCAGAAATGGGAATGTGTATTCCTATATTGGGATTGAGAGCTCTCTCTACCTTGAGCCTTGATGTTATTTTGGTCGCGACTTGGGACAATGACTGAATCAGGACGCGTAGCGGGGACAAGAGAGGTGGAGAAAGGGGTTGGTCTCCTCAACCTAATCCAAAGCCTCTAGCAACAAGAGAGAACAAATGAGTGGTGATGAGAGTCGTAGGTGGAGGGTGTTTCATGAGAGGTGAAGTTTGAAGAAAGAAAACAAAAAGGGAAATGAATAGAGACAGAAGGTGATGGAATCAGCTGTGGCTCTTCTCCTAGCATATTTCGTCCATGTCCCCCCATGGTCACCTCTCTCCATCCTCTTTCACACACAACAACAAACACAAACCTCTATTTGGATCTCAGCTTTACTCTATTGTTTAATGCAGGATTCACAATAAGAACAGTGTGCATATGATATAATTTGATAAACAAATCATGACATTATAATCTTAATATTTCATCATACAAAGCTATATATATCAAAATGTTGAAGTGATGCATGCCCTAATAACTCTATGCACAAAGTCCATCCCAGGAGCGTAAAACAAGTCAAGACTAGAGGGAATAATAGCGGTGGAGACAGGGACAGATTTCATCAACAAGGACACATTAAGGAAGAAGAGCGCAAAAAGAGGAAATGAGACCATTTGAGGGCCCTTCAAGTTTGAGTTCCACTGCACACATAAAAACTTTGCTTTTTCCTCTTTCATTGTTGTGGACAAAATTCATCTTTTATTCCCTAGGTCGGCAATTCCACAGGAACATGGAATGGGAATTCCTTCCAGGGGATATGATAGAAACACAAAAAATATTAAAAACCCTGAAATCAAATTATACTTAATGAGAGGTTTGAAATTTCTTCTCCTTACAAGAGCAAGAAGAAAAATGATATATAGTATTTGGTTTGTTTAACATGAGAATTTCCATGGTTAAGACTTAAGAGTATCATAGGCAAAAAGTTACATAAACAGCCGTGAAGCAAGAGGGCAGAAAAGGGACAAACAACAATTACTGGTGCTTAATATCTTGCCATGCATTTCTAGAAGCTCTTCTTCCTTCAATCTTTTTCACCCATTTTGCATAAAGCAAGTCTCATTTTTCTGCAATTAATAATGGAAAAAGATCAGAAACATGATAAAGTTATAACTAATTAATATATGATTAAGAAAATAGAGAGAGCAACAAGATACCAATTGATCTTTTGCAGTAGAGAACTGCCTCATGGATTGAGCTCTCCATGTGACACCAATCACCTACAGAGGAAGATGCACTTTGCTGCAGAGATGGTTGTGGTGAACCCCTCCAAGACTTAGCTTCCCACAGTCTCCTATCAATATCATCTACTCTAATACTTTTTCTTGAGCCACCTATTTTTCCGCGCAAAGGCCTAAAAAATCCAAAACATTTATACAAGGCACTCTTTGATGATTTTTGCCATTTTCTGAAGAAACTACAATGAATTCCCACTGCTGGAATACCAGGTTTTGAGGGAAGCGAAGAAACAGGCACAGAGGAAAGGGAGTGTGAGGTGTCCAACACCTCTTTCTTTGATGGATCGATGAACATAGGCACGATGAATCCGTTGGAGAAAACCTCATCAGCATGAATGAGAGCAACAGAAGACTGAGAGGTGGGAACATCAAAGTTAAAATTCTGGGCTTCATCCATCAATCTCTGAGACTTTAAAACATTGTAGTCCTTTCCCTTGGATGTGGCTTCATCGGAGATGTCAAGAGATGTTCTGAGGGGACTCCCAAGACCATCAAGAGATGATTTTACATTTATGAGCCAACTATATGAAAAGCTTTCAACAGCTAGAGGTGAGGTTTCCATGGTCAATCAGCAACTGTTTGGAGTATGAGGGAAATAAAAAAGATTGGAAGCTTATATATAATCATGTGAGGGAAAGGGCCTCACATGATTTATATCTCAGAATAGCCACAGAATCATGGTGACCACAAGTGCATGGATTCTCTATTCAACAATAATCAAGTGAAGACACATGTAACAGAAAAAGAGGACACCTAATGGACATTGGTTTTCATTTTCTTCTTCTTAATTCCCCTAATTATTGGTTGAATGTGTCATTACTTGACTCAGGACATAAAATTCTAGTCACCTTCAATGTTGAAGCACATCAAACAAGTTCCATTCTTAGAAAAATTCTGTTTCTTTCTTCTTGAAAATTTCTTCAGATTTCAACATAGGAAAAGCAATTCAGAAGAAAATTACAGAAAATGAATAGAAAAAAGAAAAAGAAGTTGAACTTTATCAAAGACTGGACCTGAAGTTTGTAGCAGTTAACCAGTTCCTTTGATCTATTCAAGGAAATTCTTAAAAAACAAAGAATAAAAATAAATAAATAGCTGTTAAATATATATTATTTTTATGATTTTTTTATCGTCTTCTAGAAGCATTTTCACAAATTAGTAAGCCAGAGAGTTGATAATAACTTCAAGAAGATATCCTATATCTAAGATATTGATTTACAATATCCTTCACTACATCAAAGAAACGGTCTAATCTTGAAAATCCAAATGTCCTGATAACAATGAGTGTTAATAAACTAAGCCATAGGCCTCTAGAAATTGTCACTTAATTATGTTCTAATAGTGATGCTTGATGCCTGCAGCATTGCAGCCTTGTCTTCTTGCAGGGGATGTAGCTCTTAAAACAAACAAGAAAAACAGAGACACTTATTTGACAGGTGATTAAAACTAAAGTGTTAACATGGGTCTCCCACAAAACCTGAAGTTGGGGCAGAATGTTTGTGCAATAAGGGGAAACAAAGACCAGTCAAAAGACCGAAACAGTACAGAAATTGAATTGGTAGAGGAGTGTTGGGAAAAATCAGCCAAAGTTTGAGAAGATGAATACTGAATTCTGTCATCACCAGACATATATGTATGTACATAGGCATATATCGAATATGGTATGATGTGCCTTGAATATATTCAAAAACAAAAATGAAACACACATACCTAGTGGTTTCTGGAGTGAAGAAAGTTGGATTTGAAAGAGACAAGAAAACGAGTTTTATGGTAAAAGAGAAAATTCAAGCTTTCACATCCAGCAACAGTGGTGAGTGAATGTGATTGTAGGTTCAAATCTTCACAGGCTCTAAGTTCTAAGGCTGGAGAGGGGGTCTTGTTCTTTTCACTTAAAAGTGCCAGTAAACTTCTTATCAGAATGCTTCAAAGCAAAAGAACAAAAGCAATAGACAACTGCCACAATATTCTGAAGACAAACACCTGGTGATCAGAAATGGGGAATTGACATAAAACCAGAGGAGGTTCCCTCTTTTTTCAAAATGGAGATGCCTGCCAAAGGCAACCCATGCGTGTGTATGTGTACACTGTTTGTCAAAAGAGTCCCAACCAGAGACATTCTTTAAGCCAAGATGACTGAATTAAGCGTTGAGAATTCAATATGCCATACATGATCATTGAGAAGGGTGGAGAGGGAGTCATTTTCACTGAAAAGTGGAAAGCACTTTTTTTTTTTTTTCTGAAAGAAAACCGCATGAGGATTCCTCGGTTCCAGGAAGAAGCTTGCTTTCTATGATATGGGAAATGGAAATCATGAGAGTGGTATCAGTTGCTGAATGCTATAAGCCTACAACAGATTCTATGATTCAATTCCTCATTGACAAATCGAGAAGGCAATAATTCAGAGATGGGCAGGAAAAATTTAATCTAAAGATCCAATATGAAAGCTGGGGATTTCATATCTTGTGGAATATGGTGTGTTACATTAACCTCAAGAACAGGAAACAATTCCAGAGAATATGTAAGCAAATTGGTATGGATTACCTCTCCGTGGAGGACGACTGGTAACATCCTCAGCAGCTTGGAAGATGATAAAGAAAAAGCCACTGAAATTATAAACAAGATAGGAAAAATTTTCAATGATGAGCAGTAAATCCAAGTAATCCTAACGTTGAAAAGACAAAATATCACAGAAGTTTGAAGAGCATTAATATTGCAATGATACCATCTGTTTGGTTGCTGAGAAAATGCAGGAAAACAGAATGAGCTGAAATTTTGAATGCTATGTTTATAGTAAAAGCCAAAAGGCTTACCTCAATAAAGGACGATAGCATTTGAAGGACAAAGTAAGCATAATTTCAATTTCTTTTCTTTTCCAAATTTTCTCAGCAACCAAACAGTGATATTGTGCACTGTTACTATTAAGAAATATTTGATTACTATTAATCAGACTTCGCCACTACAGTGGCATTTTCTAATAGTTTCCAAATAATGACGATCTTGAGACTGAGAAATTCCTTTCTTGAGGCTGAGAATTTTTATTTTTTTTAATAAATTTTCCCACTTTTTTCGCTGCAACCGAATGGAGATATTAATACAATAAGACTAAGAAAATTTATTTTATTTTCTCGGTAACCAAACGCTAGTACCAAGGTTGATTCTGGATCACTCCGAAACTCCAGCCCTTGAAACAGACTTGCTAAAGATGGTCCAAAACGCATCGTTTCGTCGAAAAGTTTCAAGCAACCATCGCCTCTCCGCTTAGCTCCTCTCACTTTAAAGTTAAAACGCAGCGTTTAGTCTTAAAAAGGATAGAAATTTTCTCCATTTTTTCAAATTTTCATTAAAAGGCAGCGTTTTGACTGCCAAAAAACGTAGAAACTTTTCTCCGTTTTGCTCTTGTTAAAATTGCTACACCAAAGAAACTGACTCACATGCTCCATGGTGCCTGAGGAGACAATGAAAGAAAAATAATTTCTAGATTAACTACAAATCCTTCGAAAAATCCAAATCCACTGCAAATGGGTTCGAGTTTCAATCAAAAACACAAATTTTTTCAGTAGGAATGGACGAATTAAGGGCATACAGAGGACATGGCGAATTTCGTAAGAATTTTCTTACCTTCTAGCCTGCCGTCTGCGTGAATCCAACACTATTCATTGATATTTCAAGAGAAAAAGGCAGGAGACAGAGTGGCTGATAAGGAAAGTTCCTTAGCATAAGCCCAGAAAAATGATTTTCACGGTATACAAACATCATTCCCCTGTAAAAACCAGGGTGAGTGAAGGCCTTGCAGGCTGAAAATACAGCACAGAATGGAATTCCAGTTGGGAATCTCACTGCCAATCCTCTCTTTGGTAATTCTGACACTGGCACAAGGCTCTGAAGCTAGTGGAATCGCCATCTATTGGGGCCAGAATGGAAATGAAGGCACATTGGCAGAGACTTGTGCCACAGGGAACTATGATTTTGTGAACTTAGCTTTTCTTTCAACATTTGGAAATGGTCGGACTCCCATGATCAACCTTGCAGGTCACTGTGATCCATACAGTAATGGCTGTACTGATTTGAGCACTGAGATAAAATCATGTCAAGCAAGAGGTATTAAGGTGATGCTTTCTCTTGGAGGAGGGGTGGTCAGCTACAGCCTTGCCTAAAAGGAAGACGCTAGGCAAGTCGCGACTTACATCTGGAACAACTTCTTGGGGGGTCATTCGTCTTCTCGTCCAGTTGGTCCAGCGGTTTTGGATGGAATCGACTTTGATATCGAAGGAGGAACGAGCGACCACTGGGACGATCTCGCCAGGTACCTTTCTGGATACAGCAAGAAAGGCAAGAAGGTGTACTTAACTGCAGCTCCCCAATGCCCATTCCCTGATGCTTGGGTTGGAGGTGCCCTGAAGACAGGCCTTTTCGATTATGTTTGGGTTCAATTCTACAACAACCCGCCTTGTCAGTACACTTCTGGGAATGTTGGCAACCTTGAAGATGCATGGAAGCAGTGGAATTCAGATATCTCAGCCACGAAGATCTTCCTAGGCCTGCCTGCAGCTCCTGAGGCAGCAGGGAGTGGCTTCATTCCAGTAGCTGATCTCACATCTACTGTGCTTCCAGCCATAAAGGGTTCTGCCAAGTGTGGAGGTGTTATGCTGTGGTCCAAGTACTATGATGATCAAACTGGATACAGTTCGTCTATCAAGAGCCATGTTTAGAACCAAGCATTTATCTCTTTTTCTGTATCTTCCCTGTTAATTCCTCTACTTGTGTTACTACTATTTCTAAAATATATGCAAATTTGTTCTTTTCCATTTATTTTCCCTCTATTGGAACATTTTTCTTTCCCACGTATCTCTAAGCTTTAATTGTCTCATTGCAAGCTCAACATAGAAAATACCACTTCAACTCCTCTTCAGCATTGTGATGCATTTTAAACTTTGAATTAAATTCATGCCTTAACAACATCTAAGAACCGGAAGGAGGTTGTTAATCACAGATAATATGAGCAGAACATGGACCGTCTTCTGGCCCTTTACAGGAAAATCCCAATGGTTCTATTAGTAAAAGATGGCTTCTTATATGGATTTCAGCGTTTGATGATTAATTCAGCTCAAGCTGTGAATGCCTCAGAAGTATAAATCGCCTAATGCCCATGTCAAAGAGGAAAGAAAAGAAAATTTTCCATGTTAATTTGCATGTAAAAACCAATTTTCCACATTCAATATGTCAACTACACTCATTTTATCTGTGGCCAAAGATATCATGAAGAGACATTTTAGTAGCGATTTGTGAAAAGCTAACCACATACGAACCCCTGGTGACGAATTCATACACTAAGCATAACTAGCAAAGAAATTGAACTCTAATCCTCTGTATGGTCTATGAGAAGACAAGACAAGGAAAGGGAAACAAGCTTGGAATATTTTAAGACTCCTTACCAGTAAACTGCAGGAATAGCAAAATGGACAAATCAGGAGCAGCTAGAAGACAAGGACTAAGAGACGAGGCTAATTTCATGTGTTACTCTGCTTACCTTCTAACTCGCCGTCTGCGTGAAGCTAACAATATTTATTCAAGCTTTAAGAGATAATAACAGGAGACAAAGTGGCTGTTAAGGCACGATTTCATGGACATAACTACAGAAATTAGTATCGGAGTATATGGACATCCTTTGCTTATAAAAGCCATGCTCTTCTAACATAGTTCAGCACAACTTTTCTAGTGACTCAAGGCCTAGCAGACTGAAAATCTAGCATACAATGGCATTGCAATCGATAATCTCATTGTCAGTGCTCTCTCTGGTAATGCTGATCCTGGCAAGAGGTTCTGATGCTGGTGGAATTGCTATCTACTGGGGTCAGAATGGAAATGAAGGCACTTTAGCAGAGACTTGTGGGACAGGGAACTATGACTTTGTGAACATAGCTTTTCTTTCAACATTTGGAAATGGCCAGACTCCCATGATCAACCTTGCTGGTCACTGTGATCCATACAGTAATGGCTGCACCAGCTTAAGCTCAGACATAAACTCATGTCAAGCAAAAGGCATCAAGGTGATTCTCTCCATTGGAGGAGGAGCTGGGAGCTACTACCTTACCTCCAAGGAAGATGCTGGACAAGTCGCAACTTACCTCTGGAACAACTTCTTGGGGGGGCAGTCGTCTTCTCGTCCACTTGGTCCAGCTGTTTTGGATGGAATTGACTTTGACATTGAAGGAGGAACGAACCAACATTGGGACGATCTCACCACGTTCCTTTCTGGATACAGCAAGAAAGGCAAGAAGGTGTACTTAACTGCAGCTCCGCAATGCCCATTCCCTGATGCTTGGGTTGGAGGTGCCCTTAAGACTGGCCTTTTCGATTATGTTTGGGTTCAATTCTACAACAACCCACCTTGCCAGTACACTTCTGGGAATGTTGGCAGCCTTGAAGATGCATGGAAGCAGTGGACTTCAGATATCCCAGCCACGAAGATCTTCCTAGGCCTGCCTGCAGCTCCTGAGGCAGCAGGGAGTGGCTTCATTCCAGTAGCTGATCTCACATCTACTGTGCTTCCAGCCATAAAGGGTTCTGCCAAGTATGGAGGTGTTATGCTGTGGTCCAAGTACTATGATGATCAAACTGGATACAGTTCGTCTATCAAGAGCCATGTTTAGAACCAAGCATTTATCTCTTTTTCTGTATCTTCCCTGTTAATTCCTCTACTTGTGTTACTACTATTTCTAAAATATATGCAGATTTGTTCTTTTCCATTTATTTTCTCTCTGTTGGAACATTTTTCTTTCCCACATATCTCTAAGCTTTTATTGTCTCATTGCAAGCTCAACATAGAAAATACCACTTCAACTCATCTTCAGCATTGTGATGCATTTTAAACTTTGAATTAAATTCATGCCTTAACAACATCTAAGAGCCGGAAGGAGCTTGTTAATCACAGATAATATGAGCAGAACATGGACCGTCTTCTGACCCTTTACAGGAAAATCCCAATGGTTCTGTTAGTAAAAGATGGCTCCTTATATGGATTTCAGCGTTTGATGATTAATTCAGCTCAAGCTGTGAATGCCCCAGAAGAATAAATCGCCTAATGCCCATGTCAAAGAGGAAAGAAAAGAAAATTTTCCATGTTAATTTACATGTGAAAACCAATTTTCCACATTCAATATGTCAACTACACTCATTTTATCTGTGGCCAAAGATATCATGAAGACACATTTTAGTAGTGATTAGTGAAAAGCTAACCACATATGAACCCCTGGTGACGAATTCATACACTAAGCATAACTGGCAAAGAAATTGAACTCTAATCCTCTGTGTGGTCTATGAGAAGACAAGACAAGGAAAGGGAAACAAGCTTAGAATATTTTAAGACTCCTTACCAGTTAACTGCAGGAATAGCAAAATGGACAAATCAGGAGCAGCTAGAAGACAAGGACTAAGAGACGAGGCTAATTTCATGTGTGACTCTGCTTACCTTCTAACTCACCGTCTGCGTGAAGCTAACAATATTTATTCAAGCTTTAAGAGATAATAACAGGAGACAAAGTGGCTGTTAAGGCACGATTTCATGGACATAACTACAGAAATTAGAATCGGAGAATATGGACATCCTTCGCTTATAAAAGCCATGCTCTTCTAACATAGTTCAGCACAACTTTTCTAGTGACTCAAGGCCTAGCAGACTGAAAATCTAGCATACAATGGCATTGCAGTTGATAATCTCATTGTCAGTGCTCTCTCTGTTAATGCTGATCCTGGTAAGAGGTTCTGATGCTGGTGGAATTGCTATCTACTGGGGTCAGAATGGAAATGAAGGCACTTTAGCAGAGACTTGTGGGACAGGGAACTATGACTTTGTGAACATAGCTTTTCTTTCAACATTTGGAAATGGCCAGACTCCCATGATCAACCTTGCTGGTCACTGTGATCCATACAGTAATGGCTGCACTGGCTTAAGCTCAGACATAAACTCATGTCAAGCAAAAGGCATCAAGGTGATTCTCTCCATTGGAGGAGGAGCTGGGAGCTACTACCTTACCTCCAAGGAAGATGCTGGACAAGTCGCAACTTACCTCTGGAACAACTTCTTGGGGGGGCAGTCGTCTTCTCGTCCACTTGGTCCAGCTGTTTTGGATGGAATTGACTTTGACATTGAAGGAGGAACGAACGAACATTGGGATGATCTCGCCACGTTCCTTTCTGGATTCAGCAAGAAAGGCAAGAAGGTGTACTTAACTGCAGCTCCGCAATGCCCATTCCCTGATGCTTGGGTTGGAGGTGCCCTTAAGACTGGCCTTTTCGATTATGTTTGGGTTCAATTCTACAACAACCCACCTTGCCAGTACACTTCTGGGAATGTTGGCAGCCTTGAAGATGCATGGAAGCAGTGGACTTCAGATATCCCAGCCACGAAGATCTTCCTAGGCCTGCCTGCAGCTCCTGATGCAGCAGGAAGTGGCTTCATTCCGGTAGGTGATCTCAAATCAACTGTGCTTCCAGCCATTAAGGATTCTGCCAAGTATGGAGGTGTTATGCTGTGGTCCAAGTACTATGATGACCAAACTGGATACAGTTCTTCTATCAAAAGTGAAGTTTAAAGCTAAGAAATAATCTCTAGTAGCTGAATGTGAACAAGTTACAGAGCTTCTGTGTCTTCTATATGTGATTTCCCTTTGCTTGTATCATTGTCATGTATTAAATATAAGCGGATATATTTTTCTACTTATATTTTCCCTTTGTGACCATGTTCCTAAACTCACCAAAAATCCGCATACTCAAATTGGAAACTGCCCCAGTACCATTGACTACTAGACTAACTGAGATTCTAACTGTACCTTATAAAACTATATTCGACTAATAATTATTTGAGATACAATATTCTGGACCTCAACTAGGAGGGATTGCCCTGTCTAGCAGAAATCGTCTTCCTCAGCTCAAAACTTGACTGGTCAGATCCCTTAGGAGTTTTCACTAAGTCAACTTGATTGGAAAATCATAAGACGACATATTCAACCATTTAAACTCAGTTCACATGGTATTTTAAGCTCTTGGTTGGGCATTCCAAGAAATTCCACAAGTAATTCCAAGCCAAGTTATGATAAAAATTTCAATGGAGTTTTCCCAGGAAAAAGACCATGCTGATTCTCATCAACCAAACGGCTGTCTTTGTCTGATTCAATTAGTTAAATATCAGTTTTCACCATTTAGCAAGTGTAGACAGCATCCCCTTTTGACAGAAACTTCCATAAATATTAACCATCAACTTCTGTGGAAAAGTGACTTCAGTAACACTGCAAAGACAAAATCAACGAGCAGGAAAACAAACATTAGAGCAGAAGGTGCTGAGGGCTAAGGAGATAAGAATTTTCTATCCCTGTACATTGCATACTCAAAAACCGAAAATTGGCCTAATAGGATTGAATACTTTCTTAACTATGATAGGTTGTCCTGCTGCAGCAATTCAAAATGAAGTTAAAAAAACTTGTTAGAATTCCCCTGAGGGTTCGTCTTTCTCAAAAGGAACTTTGTTGTTTTAGGACATGATCCAGAATAGCATCAACTTCCTTCACTCAGTACTTGACTGAATCAATTCCTTTGGAGTTTTCACTCTAACATATAGCTCCAAATCATTGCAGCTCAGTCCCAAAAATTTTTTAGCTCTCAGTTGGGCATCTCAAGATATAACAAGTCACTCCACAAGTGATTCCAAACTAGATTATAATAGAAATTGCAAAGGTGTTTTTTCCCAAGACTCTTCTTTTTTTTTCCTTATCTTTTCTTAGTTGTACTTGTACCACTCCATTAGGACACTGAAAATATAGCGGAGAAGACAAAAATGTACTCATTCTAATTCATAGATCATCGAAAGCATGTCTGGAATCATTGAATATATACAAAAATACCATGTCACTGTCTAAATCAAAGGACAAAGTTGAAACTCTGGTAGAATGGACCATAAAGGCAATGGTTCACTAGCATTATTGGCGAAAAGAAGCAACACAGCCTGCTAGAATTCAGTACAGACAATGGCATCTCCATCTCCATTTTCAATTACTTTTCTATCTTTTATAATTCTATTACTGGTTATTGGTTCAGATGCTGGAGGAATTGCTATCTACTGGGGTCAGAATGGAAATGAAGGCACTTTAGCAGAGACTTGTGGGACAGGGAACTATGACTTTGTGAACATAGCTTTTCTTTCAACATTTGGAAATGGCCAGACTCCCATGATCAACCTTGCTGGTCACTGTGATCCATACAGTAATGGCTGCACTAGCTTAAGCTCAGACATAAACTCATGTCAAGCAAAAGGCATCAAGGTGATGCTTTCTCTTGGAGGGGCAGCAGGCAGCTACTACCTTGCATCCTCAGAGGATGCTAGGCAAGTAGCAGCTTATCTATGGGACAATTTCCTGGGAGGAAAGTCATCTTCTCGTCCTCTTGGAGAGGCGGTTTTGGATGGAATCGACTTTGATATTGAAGGAGGGACAAACCAACATTGGGATGAACTTGCCCAGTACCTTTCTGGATATAGCAAGAAGGGCAAGAAAGTGTACTTAACTGCAGCTCCCCAGTGTCCATTCCCTGATGCTTGGGTGGGAGGTGCCCTTATGACCAGCCTTTTTGACTATGTTTGGGTTCAATTCTACAACAACCCCCCTTGCCAGTACTCTTCAGGCAACATTGACAACCTCAAAGATGCATGGAAACAGTGGAATTCTGATATCCCAGCCACGAAGATCTTCCTAGGCCTGCCTGCAGCTCCTGAGGCAGCAGGAAGTGGCTTCATTCCAGTAGATGATCTCAAATCAACTGTGCTTCCAGCCATCAAGGGTTCTTCCAAGTATGGAGGAGTTATGCTGTGGTCCAAGTACTATGATGACCAAACTGGATATAGCTCTTCCATCAAAAGCCATGTCTAAAACTAATCAGTAAGAAGAGTCCCGTACGCTACATGTGAATAAGTTTCTTAATGAAGGGTCTCTGTATGACTATCTTCTATAAGTAATCTATCTGTATGTGTAATATGTGTTGCTATCGTGTATAAAATACATGCAGATTTGTGTATTCTCCATGAACGTTCCCTTTCTTTCTCTTCTTGTCTATGACTTGGTAAACAAACTAATACCACCCACCCCCTTTCATCCGAAAATTCTATGACTATTAGCTATCAGTTTCTGCCAAAAGTGACTTCAATGACACTGCAAAGACTAAACAAATAAGCCAAAAACCACACATGACGACACAATTTGTTAAGGGCTAAAGAGAGAATTTTCTGAACCATGTTTGTTTACTATTCCTGCAACTTGGAAACAAGGAAACAACTCAATAACTTGTCAGAATTCAAATGCAAATTTATTTGGAATCTTCGATAGTTATTGGGATATCCCGCATGGGTGAGGGAAAATTTTTAACACTTGTATTTATGTGTTCCTCTTAAATATAGATGCATTTTAAAACGTGGGAATCCTTTAGGGGCAGAGCAAACAGTATTTATATGATGGGACATGGGTTATTACATATAGTATCAGAATAATCTCGAACCTAATGTGTGAGTTTGTTTGCCCCTTCAAGTATCCTACAGGATTGTAAGGTAAGGAACAAGTTTCCGATACTATATATGTATGAACTTCTCCTAACTAATTATGTAGATATGTTTTAAAGTCGTAAAGGTCCAAAACCAACAATATCTACATGGTGGGTAACGGATCACTACAATTACAGAATTGCCTCAAATTTCGATATTTACATCCATTCTTATGAAACTACTTCAACTCAGTCCTCAAAATTATTTAAATTCAGAGGCAATCCAAGAAATAACAAGGAGTTCCAAGTAAAGGACAGAAAATTGGAGTGGAGGTTGCTTTCTTGCCTATCTTCCTTATTCAAGAATCCATGTTTTTAGAAAGCAGACCATTTCCCAAACCATAATTTGCTTAGAAGAAATGATGACACTGAATCCCCATTACTCAAAAGCTCATCTCCTATCTGCCTCTAATTCTCATGACCTTATCAAACAGGCTGTGCCAGGAGCTACCACAGTCCTGATAAGAAGCAAAAGAATTAAATATTGAGGATTGTAACGAATTAAAAGCCATTCAATCAACTTGGGCAAGGCCAACTTGGCCAATCATCCACTTCACCCTGTCCCTTGTGGTGGCATGATGGTGCAACTTCATAGCTGGCAAGGGTGGGTGCAAGTTAATGAGAAAGTAACTAAGTGGACAGAAAGCTCTGCTCTGGGCGCCCCAAGATATCTGTCCCTGTGTCCCATATCAATTGAGGCACCTACTCAAATGTACAACTACTTTGAAGGCAACAACCACAGAAGAAACCAATGTAATATCACTGAAAAATGACACAAAATTAGCGGGTTTGGATCGAGATTAATTGATTTCCATGTTGTACTTATGTGGACCCCCTCGATCCATTTTGAGAGGTGACAAATTTGAGTCAACTCATATTCTTAAATCAAGTTTTGATCATTTCAGCGAAAATAAGTCAAACTTTTTATGACATTTGATGCTACATTACATAAGCATTTTCTAAAAACCATTATTTAAGTGACTAATCTAGTCTTAGAAGTAATATTATTGTAACCTGACAATCACCCATTTAATTATATATATATGTATGATTTTATTTGGAAAAATCGAGTCAAAATTGCATTTGGACGATAATTAGGTGAGCCGACTATTCCAAATAATTTAATATGATCCAACCCAAACCAATTCAATACATTATAATGTTAGGTGATATAAAATTAATGACTTTTTATCTCAACACGATACAAACCCGACAGGAGCCAGCCCAATTGACACCCAATCTAGAATATCCAACCGAAGTCACCCAAAACTCTTGGCTGAGATTGAAGATCAAGTCCATGGGACATGAGAGGTATAAACAAAAAATACCCATGTCTCCATCATTGAGAATTCAGCCAAACCCCACCATGAGGGGACAAAAAACAGAAGGGCATTCCAATGGCGGTATTAAACCACCATGTGTATGTCATTTTCAGCTATATTATGTACCGACACTTGAGGAGGGGGGGTGGGCTAAAAGACACAGATTTATTATATCAAACATCTTAGGATGCCAAGAAATTGTTGTGTCCACTTTCCATTGCTCAAGAGGCCGTATATGTTAAGGAAAAACCATTGATTTAAGGCACAGAAAAGGTGGGTATGAGTGACCTTTAAGCCACTCAGTCTTGTGAATAATCACAAAGCATCATTACCATAGTGTAGGGCCATTGTTTTCTGACATTGTTGGGCACAAATACGCTCAAGATTCTGCACAACGTTTTTCACCCAAGAGCTTTAATACAGTGTCTTTTTACCCTGCTTTTGATTGCAAAGGTGTCTCTGGAAAAGCTTGTGAAAAGCACTTGTAGAGAGGGTTGGGAGTCTTCTTGAAATGGGTTAGAAGGGCAAGTCTTATTTGTTATTTATTTTACAAAAATTGGGTTGATGTTTGGAAATTATTTTAAAAAACTGTTTTTAAAAGAAAAAATCTTTAAAATGTAAAATGTGATGTTTTTTGAAAACATATTTTAGAGCCCGTTTGATAATGATTTTAGAAAATGCTTCTAATATTTTTAACACTTCAAAATATTTAACATTCAAGTATAAGTGAATAAAAAAAATTAGAAATATTTTTTTTAGAATCACTATCAAACACATTTTTAATTATTTTGAATTATTTTTATTTGGTTTTTTATGGTTATTTTAAAAATCACTATAAATAAAAGCTATTTTTAAAATATATTTTAAAATATTTTAAAAACAGTTTTGAAGAAAATAATTATCAAAAATTATTTTTCCAAACAGTTTTTAAAAACACTCCTAAGGTGTTTGATAAATTTTGGAAAATTACTTTTAAAAATACAAAGAATCACTTTAAGTGAATTTGAACAATCACTTCATATTTGGTATTATATGAAAATTATTTAAAAATTTAAAATTTAATAAGATAAGATAAAATATATATATTCTAAAATATCATTTTAATAAGATATGATATCCTTATATATTATATCAAATGGACATGATATCTTAAAGTAATATATGTAATGAGATATTATAAAAATAATTTTTATTTATTAAATATTAGATATATTAGTATTATTTTATAAATTCTTTTTTAGCTACAAATTTAATTTTTAAATCAAATTTTTTTATTTTACAAAAGAAGCAATTAAAAAATAAAATATAAAATCAATAAAAAATAAATTATGATATATGAAATATTTATATTTTATATTTTAGTTAATGATTAAAATATGTTCTCATAAAACATTTTATTTTTTAACAAATGCTCAAAAACTATTTTTTGTTAAAAAAAATTATCAAATACATTTTTAAATCTAAAAAATAATTCTAAATAAAAATAAAAATATTTTTGGGGTTGATTATTGACTAACTCAAATAATATGTCTTGGCTTCATAAACACTATACTTCTTTGCCAATTTAAAGGCATTATTCATATATTTTCTAATTTAATCATTTTTAGAATCATGGTTTTGTTTTGTTTTGTTTCCTTAAAAGCCATCGTGAATATTGAGAAAATTAAGTCCACAAATAATAATATAATATTTTTTTCCATTCATAAAAGGAATTTATTACACTCATCCATATATTTTTCCCAATCTAATCATTTTAGCATTATAGAATTTCTTTCTTTGTCTTTCTTTTATCAAAAATCTATAATTTTTATTAGGAAAAAATTGATACACATAAATTATAACAAAGTTGAAAAAATTATTTGAATTTTGGTCTTCCACACGTGTATATGGAGGGGAGACTCTGATGAAATTTCTAGAAGATGAAAACTTAAGAGATTTGAAGGAGAAGAAAAACTTGCTAGAAGACAAGCAATTCTACTCATGAGGAGATTATCTTGTGAGTATTTTTTTGATCCCTTTTTGTTGAGTATTTATAGTCATTTTTCATTCATTTACGGATTCTTAAGATTATTTGATTATTAGGTGTGTATATTGGAAGTCACACGTTAAGTTGTTGATTATTTTATTCATATTCCAAAAAATAGAATTAATTATTAAGTTTAAAAAATGATTTTTGAATAAAACCAAAGCCCGAGTTAATTTAAAATTAAAATTACATTTTAAGAATAAAAACGAGACAGAATATGAAAATTTTGAAAAAACCGATTTAATTCACAAACTAGGACAAAACATTTTAATCGAAACAAAAATTATTTGATATATTTAAAAAATTTAACGCATAAACAAAAATATTTTAAGATTAATTTTAATAAATTATAAATAAATAATTTCATTTTGACCTTTATTAATAAAAATATCACATAAAAATAATTTAATATTTCACTATTTTCAAAGTCTAATGCCTCGAATGGGAGCCTATGGGCATCCTATGTGTTCTAGATCCACGGAATGTCCCTCATGTCTCCCTGCCCTCTCTAATAATTTAATACAATCCTTACACATGTTTCTCCATTATATAATTTTTTTTAAAAAGACATTTTCCCTACTTTTTTTTTTTTTCTATTCAATTAAAAACCCACAAAAAATCATAAATTTAAATAAATGTCGATGATTAAATATTTTGATTTAAGAAAAGCTTAAAAAAAAGCATGTGTTTAAATCTAGATCATTGAATAAATATATGAATAATAAGATCTATTATTAAATAATCAGACTTAAATATATATATATATATATATATATATATGTATGTTTTTCGATAATTGGTCCGACCTTCATGATATAATTTCAAATAAATTAAATTTAGATCTAAGTAGGTGAGAATATTTTATGTACGATGCCTAGCAGGTTGGCAAAAAATTATTATTAAAGTCATGTTTGGATCTGACTTTTTTGTTTAACCCACTAAAGCATTCTTTTAAGGCAAACCCCACAAAATTATTGAAACTTTTAGATTTTAAATTTAGCATATTCCCAAAAAAACGTAGGGTGAATATTCCCTTGAAGAGCTGTGATTTTTTCTAATATAAAGTAAAAAAATAAAACCACTCATTTCCATTAGAAAATGTCAAAATTAATTTGGATGGTAGTTGTTTGGACTACTAATTTCGAGCTTTATTTAGTGGGTTGCCCTAAATTTATAGGGGTACCCTAAATTAATGGCCATTATATGGGCCAAATGAATAAGACCGTTTTAAGAAAAAGTTAGAAAATAGTTATTAATTAAAATTTAATTATGGCAATTCCACTAATGAAAGAATCCGATTATAGAAAATAATAATTTCTGATTTTCATAATTATTTCCTTTTATTTATTTGATAGATTCTCATATAAATATGGCAAGATTTTAATCAATTTTAATTAATATAAAAAAAATAAAGAATTAATTACCATCCATATTTTTAAATATTTTTTTTTTCAACTAAATGGCCCGGTGCCACACCTTTACAACCATGCACTCGCCACATAGGATTCTTTCTCCCGGAGTGCCAGAGCCACAAACTGTCACCTCCTTACGCGTCCGGACAAAGCGCATTCCCAAAAATATCTCCCATATTCCAATCTGGGCCATTCTCCCCTGCGAACGCGTCCACGGTTCCACCATAGTCCTCCACGTCCCCGCCGCCAATCTTTACGTTTTCTCTTGGGCGACCACAGGCTGTACGGTCAATGACGTCAATTGGGACCAAATTGAAGGGTACATCAGTAATTCAATCCGCTTTGATGATGTCTCACGCGTTATTCTTATTGACTTGGATGCCACCGCCTCAGCGCATAAAAAATATCTGACACAGTCATTATAACGTGACAGAAAATTAAGTTTATCTCTTATTTAAATTTATTATTAATGACTTTAAATTTTGGCCGTAAATATCTTCTTGGCATTTCATTGTCCACATCATCAGATTTTAAGCCTAATTTGAATTAATTTCTAAAAAATATATATATCTTATCATCTACAAATTATAGAAAATTGGAATATATTATTTTTATTTTAATAATAATTTTATGATATAAATATTTTGATTTAATAATTAAGATTTTTGACTTTTATTTGGATTTTAAGGGTAAAATAAAAAATAAAAAAATTGCTAATTTGAATTTAGGTTTCAAAATTCCGTAAACTTGGCCATTTTCTTCGTGGACCTGGATGCGACGCAGACATTTCTGTCATTTATATATAGGGCTCTTATTCCCAATCAGAATAAGAAAAAACAAAACCAGATTATCGTAAACCCAGGAAGAGAGAGGATTGGCATAATCCCAGACGAGAGAGAAAAAAAAAAAAGGGGAGAGAAGGGGAAAAAAAAATCAAATCAAATCAAAAAATTCCCTGCGTATGGGTTGTTCTTGAGAAAACCCGGAAAAGGGGCATTCTTTGGTTTGGTTTGATTTGAGGATTTTCGTTTTTTTTTTTTCATATATGTTTTTTTATTTTTAGAATTGTGAATTCAGATCTATCTGCTAATTCCAATCCGGGATATTGTTATTCCCGCTTTGGATTTTTCCTGTCCTTGATTTTCTTC
Source organism: Vitis vinifera (assembly GCF_030704535.1). NCBI lineage: Eukaryota > Viridiplantae > Streptophyta > Magnoliopsida > Vitales > Vitaceae > Vitis > Vitis vinifera. The sequence goes on along the minus strand of NC_081819.1, from coordinate 21,812,267 downwards.
AAGATTCAATGGCGGGTGAAAGGAAGTACATTTCAGCTGAAGAACTCAAACAGCATGACAAGCCAGGGGATCTGTGGATCTCTATACAGGGTAAGGTTTACAATGTCACGGATTGGGCTAAGGTCCATCCGGGTGGGGATATCCCTCTTCTGAATTTGGCTGGCCAAGATGTTACAGACGCCTTCATTGCATACCATCCAGGTACTGCTTGGCAATATCTTGATAAATTCTTTACTGGGTATTATCTCAAAGACTTCAAAGTCTCGGAGGTGTCCAAAGACTTCAGGAAACTCGCTAATGAATTTTCAAAACTTGGGTTGTTTGAGAAGAAAGGCCATGGAATCCTGTACACCTGTTCCATCATTGGATTCTTGTTCATGGTGTGTATTTATGGTGTTTTGTGTGTTGATAGTTTCTGGGTTCATCTGGGTTGTGCTGCATTACTGGGGTTTCTATGGATTCAGAGTTCTTATCTGGGTCATGATTCTGGGCATTATCAGATAATGTCCAGTCCTGGGTTTAATAAGCTTGCTCAAATGCTTATTGGGAATTGCATAACCGGGATAAGCATTGCGTGGTGGAAGTGGACTCATAATGCCCATCATATAGCTTGTAATAGTCTTGATTATGATCCTGATCTTCAGCATATTCCAGTGTTTGCAGTTTCTTCCAGCTTGTTCGATTCCATAAACTCTGTCTTTTATGGGAGAATATTGAAATTTGATTCTGTTGCTAGGTTTTTTGTGAGTTACCAGCACTGGACCTATTATCCGGTTATGTGTGTGGCAAGGATTAATTTGTTTCTGCAAACATTATTGTTGTTGTTTTCTGGGAGGAATATTCCGGATAGAGCTTTGAATATTATGGGGATTTGTGTGTTTTGGACATGGTACCCTCTTCTTGTTTCATGTTTGCCCAATTGGGGTGAGAGGGTGATGTTTGTGATTGTGAGCATGGCTGTGACTTCGATTCAACATATTCAATTCACTTTGAACCATTTTTCAGCTAATGTGTATGTTGGGCCGCCTTGTGGGAACGATTGGTTTGAGAAGCAGACTAGTGGGACAATTGATATTTCATGCTCAGCTTGGATGGACTGGTTTCATGGTGGTCTGCAGTTTCAGCTTGAGCACCATTTGTTTCCTCGGTTGCCAAGGTGCCATTTGAGGAGCATTTCCCCTGTGGTGAAGGACCTATGCAAGAAGCATAATTTGCCTTATAGGAGTTTATCGTTTTGGGAGGCCAACGTATCGACAATTAGGACGCTAAGAACTGCTGCTCTGCAGGCTCGTGACCTTACCAACCCTGTCCCAAAGAATTTGGTTTGGGAAGCTGCTAATATTCATGGATGAGGTCTCTTGAGGCTTGCCAAGATTTTGCTGTTGCTGTTCTTTAACCCCGACAGGTTTTCCCTTTCATGGATGACTTTTTTGATTTTCTTGTCTTGGGCCCTTCAGACTTAAGATTGTTTTTCTTATAAGTGACTTCTTGGTCTCATTATGCTGTTATATTTGACCTTTTTGGTTCATTCCTGATTGGAATATTGTTCCTTATTATATTTTCTTCCATTTGGCAGAACAGAGTGTTTGACATGGATTCATATATGATCTTGTTGGATTTTAATATAGTCATCATTTCAATTACAAATATTTTCTCTATTCATCAATTGCAGTGCAGAATTTTTTATCTCAGTTATTTTAGTGTAGATGAAAAGAACAAGTTTCTCTTCTTACTCTGAAAGTAGGAGTACCGACAATTACCCATCAGTCCATGTGAAATGTGGGAGTGAAAAAAATAAAGGAAGACGAAAACAAAAGCAACCCTTGAACATGATATAAATACATTTACTCAAATGCTTGTATGCATAGTTCTATAAAGCTATTTACTAAATTTTTATTTTATTAGAATGCATAGATAGTGTAGAGACTGTCTAAAGATTTATTTGCAAGATCAATGTCAATAGGCAGACAAAATCATTGGGATGGATGCCCAAAACCATTTGCAACATTGAATTTGCTTCCACACAGTTTCGAGACTTTGTAGACCACTTGTTGATGTTTGTTCTTTTCGGTTAAAAGTATCTTGTAGCTTGGCATGTGAATTCTTTTCTTTTGTGTCTGCTACATCAAGTAATTTTTGTAGTCAAAGACCCAAAAGCATAACACAGCCAAGACAAATGGGACAAAGGTATAAACATGCCATGTGGTTATTTCGGCTTCAAATCGATTTTTAACTAGTTGGGAAATAAGTGGCCAAATGAGCGTTCAAACAATGAAACCTAGGTACGACTCTGTTAGTCTCATCTTGAAACTTAATACAAATGCCCCCTTATATAAAGGCTTTTACTTTTATAATTTGTGGCCATACCCTTCTCCAAATTCTTACCATTTTTCTATTAAGATGGTTCAAACAGTTGAAAATAGGTGAACATGATATTAATAGTAATTAATGTGCTATGGAGAATACATTATGAAGATATGGAAACTCAGCAAATATGGAATTGACATCGAGATGCTAGAGTGTCCCAGGTTTTAGACATGGCTCTTGATGGCAGAACTATAACCAGTTTGCTCATCGTAGTACTTGGACCACAGTATAACACCGCCATACTTGGCAGAATCATTGATGGCTGGAAGCACAGTCGATATGAGATCACCTACTGGAATGAAGCCACTTCCTGCTGCATCAGGAGCTCCAGGCAGGCCAAGGAAAATCTTGGTGGGTCCATGCATCTTCAAGGTTGCCAGCATTCCCAGGAGTGTACTGACAAGGAGGATTGTTGTAGAATTGAACCCAAACATAATCGAAAAAGCCTGTCTTTAGGGCACCTCCTACCCAAGCATCAGGAAATAGACATTGGGGAGCTGCAGTTAAATACACCTTGTTGCTATAAATGGCAGATGTGTTCCCACTTGATGTCGTGCTGCATGAACTTAATGCAATCCCATACTTCTTACCATATTCTGTGTCAAAACCCGATTGAATTATTCTACAGACTTGACAAGTGAAATCCTTGCAAAGCTCAATCACCCTGTTTAGCTTTTGGCTGCAACAGTTCATCTGTGTGCCATAGAATTGTAACAGCTCATTGCCATCCACACTTGTTGCCTCGCTTGCTGTATCCAGAAAGGTACTTAGCAAGATCATCCCAATGTTGGTTTGTTCCTCCTTCAATGTCAAAGTTAATTCCAACCAAAACAGCTGGACCAAGTGAACGAGAAGCCGAATGCACCCATTACTGTATGGATCACAATGACCAGCAAGGTTGATCACTGGAGTCTGTCCATTGCCAAAAGTTGGTAGAAAGGCCCTGTTCACAAAATCATAGTTTTCACGGGCACAAGCCTCTGCCAGGGTTCCCTCATTTCCATTCTGACCCCAGTAGATGGCAATTCCTCCCACTTCGGTACCCACCACTAGTACTACAATGGAGAGAAAAGCTAGCAGAACCAACGCCTTGAACGCCATTCTAACTGGTTCTGCTTTCCTTTGATTCTCTCCCTAGTATACTACTGTTCTAGTTATGTTTCTGCTCTGCACTGTTAACAAACCATCCCTTTTATAAGTAGACGATGATCCATCAACAATAGCTAGTGTTTTATACTTACCCGATTGAATGAACGCGTGGTTGAATCGTTACTTCCATCTTGATGATCTTAACTTCGAACTATTCAGCTGTAATGCTGATGCTTCATCTTATGAGATTGCTGTGTCTTTTAGCTTTTGTCCAGTTCGTGCTGAGCCAACAATTATCTTGTTCCCTGTCTTGAACTCTCTAAATGTTTGTGTATAGTTGCTATCAAATGTGACTCATTACCTGGAGAAGATAAATCCTTTTTGAGCCCTAGACTTTGACATGAACTGATTCTTCTTTTGTCTGCTCTGTCTTGCTCTTCCTCTGTTTTGTGAATGAATTCAATGAGTCTGGTAACAAATAATTCGACCCAGTCCCTCCTGAAACAAGAACCAATGATTTCATTTATCTGCTCATTCTGGGCTGTCTGTCATTCATCAATTTAGCTATATTTGTCATTTTTTCAAGCTTTGGTTTAGGCTTATGATCCGGGTTGCCTTGTATTTTTCCATAAACAGAGCAACTTCCAACTCAATTTCAAGGGCATTGGAATGCAGAAATTAATAAATCACAGTCCCGCCCATTTAAAATAGTCCGGCCCAATGCATGATTGGCCGGCCCTGTACTTTGCTTTGAGTCCAAGCCCAGTTGGGTTAGCCTGCACTGGAGATTCTCCTCCTGGAATAGGCCCAAGATAAGGCACGCTGTACCACATAAGAACTAGCCCAACTTAGACACTCAATATCATGGTTGTTTGATTTGAGTTCAAAAGTGAGTTTTTCATGTTCGAGAAGTCAATCCAAACAAGGCCTAAATAACGATTATTTGTTACCATCACTTCAAAAATGATTTATATTCTTAACACCAAATTTATCCTAAAAATTCTAAACATGTAATTTGAAATAAACAAGATGGATTGAAGTCCTGCGTGCCCAAAATAAGCTAGTCCTATCTTTAAGGGGCCCAAATTGCTTGAAGTAAACGGGTTTGGATGGAAGCTTTATGGGCCCTATCCGGCCCAATCGTAAGAGTTATTCATGGGTGGGTTTATTCTTTAATTGCAATATTCATCATAATTTTAAAGTCCTTATAGTTTGCATAATTGCTATGAAGGGTAGAACAAGTTTCTAAATTGCTCACTTATGTAAGCACAATTTAGGAGCCAAAAATACCCAAAATATCCTTATAAAGGATTTTTAAAAAAATACACATGGAGATGGTTGATATGGAAATTATTTAACGGCTCCGATGTAATTTTAAAATTCAAAATCTCTAAATCCTTGAAATATTCGTTGTCACCTTAAAAGTTAAAATTTAAAATAAAGTTTACTTTTGCTACCATACATTTTAAAATTTTTAAATACTAAGGTCTCTTTTAAATATATTTATTGTTTTTTATTTTTAAAAAAATAGAAAGTATTAATCATTTTTATGATTTAAAAAAAAAAAATCTTATATGAAGAATATTGGCTTGTGTTATATCCTTAAAAATTACTTTCAAAAAATTTTAAAATGTGAAATAGTAAAAATATTTTAATGCCTCATTTAAAAAAAAAAATTTAGATCATTACCTTTTTTTACGCAAGCCTATAATAGATACTATTATTCTTAATTTTCAAATTTTATCTTAAAATAAAATTAAAACAATTTATTTTTATATTTATCAAATGGGACAACGAATATATATATAATTTTTTTTTTCCTTCCACTGAAGAGAAAAGTTGCAGAATAAATTAAAGGTGGACAAAAATGAGAGCTTTATGAGTTCTTTGTTGGTAATGTAACACAAATCCAAAGATCACTAAGAGACAACTATCAGCCCCTTATCCTCTTGACCCAATGTTAGAGGAAAGGGCCTCATGGGTAGGCCTTGCACCAATGGGAGCCTAGACGAAAAGCAAGGATGGCCTGGAGATTTGGGGGTTCAAACCCTGGGAGTTAAAATGAGGAGGCCATGTGCAAGCCAGACACGCAATGCGCACGCACCATGGGTGAGCCAGACATGCACCGCGTGCGCATCAGACAAGCACCGCAAGCTCACCAGGCATGCACCGCACGCGCACCAGGCATGCACCTCGCACCAGGCATGCACCGCGCGCACACCAGACATAGGTGGGCTATGGAGTTAGTGCATATGGAAGGTGAGGTTTATTTTAGAATTTAATTTATAATTATTTAAATATTTCATTATGTCTCCTCAAGCATGAATGATATCTCCTCCAGACATCTTGAGAATAACTCGTATTGCTCTTTAAGAGGGGATAAGTGACTCAAGGGAGTACCAAGAGAAGACCTTGACCGCACCAAGGAGGCACCATGGCATGGCCTTGGGCGTGCCTAGGACACACAGACGACACTCAAGCACGCACATATGAGCTCCACGACATATGTGATGTGCACCCCGTGACCACAACGACACGGGGCCTGGTGTGACCCATCTCCTCTTCGTGCTGGTACGAGGGTGCCTAAGCTTTGTGCAATGAGACAATTGGAGAAGCCATGGGCACAACACCATGGTTCGATGGGGCACTAGGATGTGCGGCTTACTCGAACCCATGATGCCTACGCATGGCACAGGGGCGCAATGCCCTGTGTACCAGGAGGGAACAGCCATGGGTGCAATGCCATGACTCATTGATGTGGAGCTTGACTTGATAGTGGGAGCTAGCAACATGCCCAGACCCTGGGCACCTCAACATGGCATGGGCTCACACATCAGTGTGGGAAAGGCACATTGATGCACCAGATACCTGGTCAGCGGGTTGGTGCATGCTACTGGTTCAGAAGGCCTTGATCAGAGACATGTTGGTGGGCACCCGTTCACAAGAGGCATCTTATGGGGAGGAGGCAGCTTGTTAGGAGAACTCATCAGCGGCTTGATGAGAAAGGCTTGAGGGGATGGCAGCTAGCTAGTGATCAGGACAACATTCAGCTACAAGGGACTGGCAGATGGTTGTGGTGCTGATGGCTGGTGCGAAGAGACACCTTGGACTGAATGAGTGTCTTCAGCTGGGTGGTTATGCAAGCAATTATGGGAGGTTGTAGCAGTTGCATAACCACTAGACAAGCTCCTTGGTTTTGAAATTCAAATTGTAAATTGTAGGTTGGGTCTTTTAAAATGGTCTCCTACATCTCTGAGACAGAGTATGAGAGCATAGAGAATGTCTTTGAATGCTTAAGGGTTCTAAGCATTGTACTTTGACTCAAGCTAGGTGTTAAGACACTTTGGGAAGACAATTTTGTATCTTATAGAGTTGAATAATACAAGCTAGGAAGGGTGTTCCCGTACTCGTGTGGTTGCATGTTACTTTGCTTTTCTAAGGGTTGTGAAGAAAGATTGGTCCTTAGCACCGCACATTCAGTGAAAAAAAAAATGGGTTGATATTTAAGGGTGTGACAACTACCAAGTGGGTTAAAATGATCTATAACAATTAAAAGGTATGACAATTGTAGTCAAGCTTACAAGGTTTGAGATGATGAATGCAAGGATTTCAAAAGGATTAAGATGAGAAAGGGGAATGGGTTGACTAGGTAGCTGATACGGCACTTGATAAGGATATTTTAGTAATTATGTAAAATATGTGGCCTTTAATATGATTATTGGGCTCATCTATCCTTTTATCGTAATTGTCACTTAAATTTGTTATTAATATTTAAAAATTAAATAATTTTAAGTTTAATATTATATATAGAAGTACTTAAAAATATTTTTAAATTTTAAGAATATATAAATTATATATTTCATCATGCTTGAATAATGGAATTAAGATTGGAAATATACTGTTTTGGGGAAAAGAAAGGTTGGGTGGAAAATGTTCTCTCTTGCATATACCGTTCGATCGACAGAACATTCTTTCAAAAGACAAAAATGAGACGGCTCGGATCAATGGGCTCGACGCGTAAACATACACTTTTAGGAAGATACGTGCGCTGTCCAACAGCCAATCACATTTTTTTCTCTATTAATCACCCGATAATTTGAATTCTCATGAATTATCCAAACACAACTTATCCAGACGTATCTTCCAATTTCCCTTCCATATTTTCCCGTTGGGGCCATAAAATCTCTGCAGATTTTTCCTGACAAGTTTCTCGCCAAAAATGTCCTTTTCCGGATCAACTTCTCCCTGATCCGCGGCTTCTTCTTCCCTAAACCTCACCGGAATCTGACTTCCGATGGCCGTTCTCATCCATTCTCCGGAAGTTTCATCTATTTCCGGCCGCCTCCGCGGCGAGACTTCGGCGGGGAGGATTGTCACCAATCCTAACCACAGAGCTCTCAAAAGCGTCGCAAATTTGAAGCGCTATGAGAAAGGCGGTGGTAGGGGTAGGGTTAGAATTGGGGTTCGTTCGAGCATCAAGGAGTCGGAGGTTAGGGTTTCCGATTTGGAGCAGAGCGCGCTGTACGGACAGTTCTCAGCTCCAGTGAAGCCAGGATCATCGAAGCAGAGCAAAGAGGATGAAGAGAAGCAGAATTACTACGTGAATACCGGGTATGCGATTCGGACTCTAAGAGAGGAATTTCCGGAGCTATTCTATAGGGAGCTCAGTTTCGATATCTACAGGTTTGAACGCAATTTCTTAATTTTATTATTGTGGACTTTGGGTTTATGATCCGTTTGGTTTCCTTAGAAGGTTAGAAAAGCAAAGAAAATTTTGAATCCTTATATGTTATGTTTTGATTTCTGTTCTAGGTTTACTTGCGAAAGTATTTACATTTAAATTTTAGCATCTTTGCTTTCCTACATTTTCTCAGCAACCAACCAGATGATTAACCTTGAATTCATTTAATTCAGTATAGAGAACTTCTGTTCATGATTATTTCCAATTCTTTTAATTCACCATGTTTTTTTCTCCTGATTAATTCTAATAGATACTAAATCCTGTGCCTTTTCTCACTGTTTTCATGATCTTTATGCAACTTCTATGTCCAGAAAAAAAAGGGTAGAGACTCAAACAATTCCCATCTCTTGTTCTTCATGATTGTTTCCTACATCATTTGGTTAAAGATCACTTTCATTGTAAGAGCAAAAATCAATCTGCTGAATGCTAAAGCTAAGTCCAAAGTAGGAGTGCCATTGTGAAATTCTCAGTGGGTAGCATAAGATTCTTTTGAGTTCGTTAAGCTTCTTCTGATACACAAAGGATAATGAATTCAGGCGTCTTGTGCTCATTGTGTCACTTAGTCTAGTTGGGAATCAAATTCATTTTTCTATTGGCAGATATGTCTCTTTATTTGTTTCCCTATGACACTGCATGATTATATAGAATGATGCCCTTTTCATTCCATGGCATTGGATGCTAATCTGGTATGTTGTATTATTCTTAGGGATGACATTGTTTTCAAGGATCCCCTCAACACTTTTGTGGGTGTCGATAATTATAAGTCAATCTTCTGGGGGCTTCGATTCCATGGAAGGATATTCTTCAAGGCATTATGGGTCGACCTTATCAGTGTTTCACAGCCTGTGGAGAATGTCATAATGGTTCGCTGGACTGTCCATGGCATCCCACGAGTCCTATGGGAGAGTCACAGCAGATTTGATGGCACATCTGAATACAAACTCGATAAGAATGGAAAAATCTTTGAGCACAGAGTTGACAACATCGCCCTCAACTCACACCCCAAGTTTCGTGTCCTGGCCGTGGAGGAACTAATCCAAGCTCTCGGCTGCCTATCAACTCCCAAACCAACCTACTTTGAGATTTTGCCCTCTTCCATCATAGACTTCACGCCACCACCACCGGAACTCACTAGGATGACATTCTGCATGGCTTCAACCCTTGCAGTTTCTGGCGGATATGAAGAAGAAGCAGAAACTCCAAATGAACCATAACTTTTGCTGCTCTTCTTTCCAAATTTTGGTACATATTGTGGTCTGTTGCAGCAAATAATGAGCTTCCAGCACCCAAGTTAGATCCAGATGGTAGGCCTTCTGGCCCGGTCCTAATGGTGAATACCCAAAATCTAATACAAGGTTGGAGTCCTTTTTCCCACAACCCAGTTGACTATAATGCTTGGCTCTCATCTTCAACCTCCCACTTATACTGTATAAGGATAAAGATTGTATACTATGCATACCAGGAGTGAAGTATATAGCTTTGGTGTGTTGTTAGAGAGCAATGTTGTGTACTCTGTACTTTGTCAAATATTGTATAGCAGTAGCTGCATGTGTAGAGAGCATATTCCTTGGGCGATTTCTCTTTGTGCAGAAGAATTGCACCTTTGAATCATTTTTAGTTATTTAATTTTTATTTCTATGAAAAAAAAAAAAAAGGTGAAAGGGATTTTAAGTCTTTGGGAACTTCTTAAAGAGGAAAGTAGATTTAATTTTTATTAATTTTTAATAAAAGTATTTTTTAAATATTATATTTTAAAAAAATCGATGCAACAAATAGTAAAAATTAAAGGCCGTTTCAAACAAACTTGAGTGAAAAATAGAAGAAGTTATTTATAATCATAATTATTTAAAATTTATATATTTAAGATTTTTAATTTATGTATTAAAATACTTTTCCTTAGACTTTCGAATTTAAAAGTTTTTGTTTCTATTCTAGACCATAGAACTACCTAGCATGAAATTTTACCAAAAGTTAATATCTTAAATTATTTGCAAAGATCACCTAAATTTCCAACTATTGAATGAAGAAAAATTTACTAACTTTGTGATGCAACTATCTTACAAATTTTATACGACTAACATCTACAAGTTTTCGTTATAAGTCCTTAAGCATTAATGTGACATCCCACATCGGATAGAAGGGAAAACTTCCGACGATATATAAGTATAAACTCTTCATAATCCTGTAAACACATTTTTAAGTCCTGATGATTCATTTTTGTCCAAAACAGATAATATCTACACAGTTGGGAGGTTACAATTAAAGCCTAAACCCCACCCATATGAATAGGATTTGAACCCTTCTAAAGTCATGTTTGAGAAGATTTTTTTTTTTTTCAATAATAACTTTTGTGCTTGTTTGAAATTGCTTGGGCTTAGGGCCGTATCTCGACTGAGAAATAAATTTTTTTCGTCTGGGATAAAAGGCTTTCTGGGCCGAGCTAAGGCAGCCCGATCCGCGTGAGCCCAAGATAAGAGGGCTCGACTCTCGGGTCCTGGTCTGGCCCCTTTTTATATTAAGTTACTAATGACCTTTGCTTTGTCTGAATGGCCCACACACGCCCATCTTATCTTCTGGAGTCAGACTCTCTCCCTGGAGGTAAAGGTCTCACTCTCCTCCTCCTTACAATGCCATTTTTTTATGAGTTTGATTTTGCTTTAATGATGTCACTTTTCAGCAATTTTTTTACAAGTGGGGTTGGTTGAGAATCCTGATATTGGAGCTCCATCCATGAATTTTATTGCATAAAAAAGATGGATTCGTAGCACTTTGAAAAGTGGTAACAGCATGGCCAAAACCACCCAAAAAAAAAAGCTTATGAATCTCCCACTGGGTCATCTCAACTTTGTTCTTAACGCAATATTTCATGTGTTAAAAATATTAAGAATTTCACTTTCCCTAAGGTTCATATCAGCAGTGTTTTACCGATTCAATTCTTCTTCTGTTGCTAAAAACATAAGCAGGCTGCAGGATACAGTTTTAGCAGCTTTTACAACTTCTATTCTCTTTCATATTCCTATGTTACTTGGTGGGATTAATGACTTGACCTTAATCTCATGGAGTTGATAGAAGTTTTGTGTTGAGGGCCATTTTTGAGGTTTTTTACTTCTGAATATCTTCTTCTTTAAAGTGGTTTTCTGTTTGAGTTGATTGAGATTGTTGGTGAAACAAATAAGTGGCTCACGCCTATTTTGAATTTTGTTGGTTTTGTGGGTGTTGCTCAGGCGGCTCCATGGTTGACCTATTTACAGCCTTATCTTTTTTGCTTGGCTCCTAAGAAACTGCAAAAATTACCCTTTGAAAAAAAAAAACCTTCACTCCTTTGCAGCATATTGACCAAGATGAAGGAAATTTTTGGACTTCCATTTTTGTGGACTTGTTGTGTGGGCCACTTTTTCTAGTTGTGTTAGAAATGAAAATATTAGGGTTTTGTGCATAGAGTGGGAAGAAAATGCAAATTTTGTTCAGACATTGGTTTTGTGGTAGCCTTTGTGTTTGGATTTTTCAGAAACATTGTTCTGTTTTTTCCTTCACTATTTCAGAGATTTGGGCAGGGCTGATCATGCTAGTTTCAATTCCCTCTTTTGCTGACTAAATGACCCATAACTGTGTGTGTGAATTAGTACAAAGGGAAATAAATTCATAGACTTCTACAATATAAACCTCTTCCACTGGATCACCTGAATCACATTCCAATGAATATACTATCTACCTCATGACAATCCTGCAGTGGCTCGGGATTAAGGAAAGTGATTTAAGAGTGGTTGAATTAACGGTTGACAGGAAGTGGTCGGTACTGGGGATGACAATGAACTCTTTTCCAGACACCTCTCCTTAAAACTATCCGGGTGCCTATTGCTCTTTCCTGATATGCAGGCCTCAAATAGTTTAAGCTATCTCCTATTCAGCTTATGTGAAAAACTTTCTATTATTGTTTATGATTGGACTCGAATTTGAAGTTCAATGGTATGCCCACTCTTAATCTTTTCATGCCCCTGTCTTTTGCCTTAATTTGTCAAGTAATGGTGATTATGCATATGTTTTTTGTCCCCTGTTGCAGTTTAATCCAAGGAAGGGGGAAAGGTTGAGCAGGCAAAGCCATGGAACCAAGCCGCGATCATATTAAACAGAAGATAGAAAAGATGAGGACAATAAACTATAAGCAAGAAAAACGCATAAATTACTTTGAAAAAAGTGCTTACCGCATTACAAGTTTCTACTTCATCTTTCAAGGAATGATCTTCATTTCCATCTCCAAACGTTCATCATCCCTCCCTTGTTACCACTGGTGGATCCCTTTCACTCTGTCCCTCCTCTCCTCTACCATCTATGGTCTCACATTCTTCTCCACCCTCACCAATTGCATCCAAACCTTATATCACCTCGACTTGAACAGGCTGGAACTTGAGTTGATGATACAACAACTGCACATGGGGGAGCAGCAAGGTAATCAGATGACCCAAGATCAGTTGAAGCCTGATAAAGTTCAGTGGTTGCGACGCTATGCGCTTGTTTACCTAGTAGTTCTAGTCATGCTTGCCTTTGCAGGCATAATGCTATATGCATGTCACTCCTTTCTCTGCAACACGTAATGGCAATTCCCAGCAGTAATATTCAGCTTTGATGAATAAAGAAGAATCCAGTTTGTTGTTTGGTTGTTTTAAGTATAGAGTTTGTGTAAATCATCTGCACCTGGGCTCTGATACATTGCCTTATTGTTAATATTGGTAGATCCTTGTGAGTTCTACTAGTGAATGTGAGCATGTACTATGAATACAGTGAGTCTCATGTTGTGATTTTGTGGTTTCCCGTTGGTTTGTAGTTTTGGGAAGGTATTTGTTTTGTGGTAGTCACTTGCTTTCATGGTGGGGACTTTTGATGCTTCAATGATAAATTATTGTTTGGTTCTAAAGTTTTAAGTCATTAGAGAATGTATCTATTAGGGTTTTCGGTAAGATGGTCAAAGACCAATCCAAGAATTGGTACTGGAGTCGAAGTCACGGGTCTGAGCCACAAGAGCCTCATGTCAAGGGTCACCCACATTAAACTTTGATTGATTTTTGGATGAGATGATTCAAAACTTAAGAGGAATGTATCGATTTTGATTCAATTCTTAGAAAATGGGCCAAAGTAAAGTGGTTGAAATCTAAAACAAACAATCAAGTTAGTTAGATGTGCCATTAAACAATAATTTTATCACATGTTTCACTCATATTTGTGGTCTTGGTGTATGAAAGGCCATGTGATAATCCTACCTATTGTTGCAAAGTGTTCCAAATTTTTAATTAGTATAAATTCCTTTTTATAAAAAAATATTTTACAAAATATATATTATTGTAATATTAAATTTTCTTATAGAATAAGAAAAGTTATTAAAAATATTTTTATAAATATTTTAGATTATGAGAGAAAAAATTTCAGAGATGGAGATAAACTCATAAAGACTATCCAAAACGAATAGAGATGTGAACAAGAATATGACACACCCAATAAAACGAGAGGTTTGTTTAGGATGGGGAGATATGAAATGTTTCAAAAACCTAATGATTGTATATGGTTTTGTTTTTTATAATATTCTTTACGATATAATGAAATTATAATGAAATGATCCTCTCTCATTCATAAATCTAAAGCATGATATAATGAAATGATATTCTCTCATTCGTAAATATGAGTATAATTGATCGAATCATGTTAAAAACTTAAAACCCCGTGTAACTTTATATGTATTAAAACTTTGGTTGGTACAACTAACTATTTGCATCAAAACTTCTACATGCTCAACACCCATATTTATTTCTTGGTATTAACACCCATTCTATAATTTATTTATTTTTAAACTTTGCACCCCACGAAAAGAAAGCTTTGATGGTACATTGCCTTTACACATTTATAAAAAAATAAAAAATAAAAAATATTTGGGATATTATTGAACATTTGTATCATTACAACATGATTTGTCCTCTAAGTAAAGTTTCAATCAAAATTCACCATCAATTATTATTTAAATTGGAGTTTCAATTAAAAACAACCATCATTCGTACTTTAAATCCACCATCATTACTAGTATCTATAAAAGATTTTGAGAGAGAGATTAATCTTTGGGTTATGATTGATCATGTGTATCATCGTGACATGATTTGCCCTCTAAGTGAAGTTTCAATCAAAATTCACCATCATTTATGATCTAAAATGGAGTTTCAATTAAAAATAACCATCATTGATTCTTTATATTTACCATCATTACTAATGGATATAAAAGATTTTGTGAGAGAATTTTTTGTATAAATTATGCGACTAAAATTTCAATTTAAAGCAAGTCATGTTTTTTGAAACCTATTTTTAAATTAAAAATAAAATGTAATTTTAAAAAATATTTAAAAACAAGTTTCATAAAATATGATCAAATGGGTTCATGTGTTTTTTTTTTTTGTTTTCAAAAATTGGTAAAAATAATTTCTATTTTTATCTAAAAATTATTATCTATTTTACTTTATTTTTTAAAATTATTTTAAAAAAATAACCGTCATATCATGTTAAGAATTTTTTAAAACAGGTTTTTATATTTAAAATAGAAAATTGTTTTTAAATCATACGACTAAACAAACTCTTAGAACTCATTGATTATGTTTTTTAAAATTTATTTTTAAAAATTGTTTTGTATTCTTTAACTTAAAAACAAATTTAAAAACAAGTTTTAGAAAACATGATTAAATAGACTTATATTTTTCTTTTGTTTTTAAAAATTATTTTCAAAAGAACAACTATCAAATTGTATTAAAAAATTTTAAAATAATCTTTTATATTTAAAAATAAAAACCATTTTTAAATTATACGGTCCAACGAAACTTTTATTTATCTTTTTTGAAGTACTTCTAAACCAAATTCATAATGATTATGAATTTATCAATATTAATAAGGAAAATTTCTAAATTTAAAATATCCTAAAAGTAATTTTATTTTATTTTATTTTTATAAAGAGGGACATTTATTAACTTATAGCATACTATATTCCAATAATTTTTCATTTTCCAACATGTAATAAAAATTTTGTGAGATGTAATTTTAGTGTAAAAAATAAATATTAATGGAAAATGCTTTATAGGAAATTAAAAAAATTAAAATAATTTAGTTTTAAAAATTATTTTGATTTTCCAATTAAAGAAGAAAATAATTTTTTTTCCTATTTTAGAAAATGACATGACGAAATTTAACTTTAATTTCAAACCACTGTCTCTGTGAAGTCAGTGATGTGTCAACCAACAACTCCTTACCGCTATCAATAAATATTTTCTCTCTTTCCAAACACCCACTTTCCCGGGATTGCTTCTACTTCACTCTCTCTCTAGATTCCTGCTTATCTCTCCCACCGAAACCTAACCCCCATCAGAATTATTCATTTATTATTGATTCCTCATTATATTAATGCAATTAAGTTTTGAGTTTTCTCTGCCTTTATAGTGATGGAATTGCAGGAATCGCGGGCTGAGCATCCTGCAATGACCTTCGATGAGGTGTCCATGGAGCGCAGCAAGAGCTTCGTCAAAGCCCTTCAGGTTCCGTTATTTTCTCGTATTTGTATGCGTGGGTTTCAGATCTGGTGATTTGGGTTTTGGTCATTTGATTTGTTTTGGTGCTCGGTCGATTTTTGGAGTTGGATTTGGATTGTTTTGTGGCGTTGCATGTGTGTGGGTTGATAATTTCCTTCATGGATTTGCCTATGAATGCATTTGTTCTGTTTTTTATTTCGTTTGTTGATGAAAAGTGTTTAATTTTCTTGCTTCTGTATGTTGGTTCTTGAGCTATAATTCATTGATAAACGGGTTTTATCTGTTGATTGTGTCCCTCTGCTGTTCAGATGTTAGGCATTGTCTCTAGTCACAAGGTGATTCTGCAAACAGGGTTGATTGGGTTTGAAGTAATTTGCATGTTCACGGGTTTTGTAATGGATTCCTGATTGCATCATACTTGTAATTTTTTCCGAATTTTCCGTAGGAGTAAATGGGCGGAGGTTGAATGAGTTCAAAATAAGTCCTTAATGAACTTGGTTGGTTTTGTTCGTTTTGCAGTTTTCTCCGTAGTTCTGAGTATAAACGCTTAATGAACATATATACTGACTGAGCATAAACCCTTTGATCAGAAAGTTGTTTGCTGTAATTTGTGTTGCTAGATGTACTCATTCTTAACAGATATTTGTGTTTGTGCCTGTTAACTATTTTTTCAAGGTATTTTCTTCCAAGTAGTTTCTCCATGCCACAGTGTGTATTCAGTATGGGACATACAAATTGCTGTTTGAGATCCATTTTAAATCCTTGTGTTGTCTGTTTCAGGAGCTGAAGAACTTGAGGCCTCAACTTTATTCTGCTGCAGAATATTGTGAAAAGTCTTATCTTCATAGTGAGCAGAAACAGATGTGAGACCACTTGCACTACCTACAAATTGCAGAATCAAATCTGCTGCATTATTAGTTTTTCAAAAGTTTTTTTTTTTTTTTTTTCAAAAACTGTAGCATCCCTATTATTGTTTTTCAAAAGTTTTTTCTCTATACCTGCACAATCCCCAATTGGAAATTTCTCCAGGCAAAAGCTTTTAACAAGGTGCTGACCTCAATTTGGAGAATTGATGAATTGTTTGATTTCATTGATCTCGTGATACTATTTATGGATAGTGGAACTTAAACACTTAAAGAAAGAAGTAGATCTTAGTACTCATTCCTCTTTATGGCTCAGAATCATGTATTTACCCAATTGTATTCACATACAATAAGTTTTGTTTGGATCTTAGGCATTCTTTTTCTTTCTCTCTCTCTCTCTCTTTTTTGTGGGTTGTACTGGAAAAATAATTTGCAATTATGCATTAGGGTACTTGACAACCTGAAAGATTATGCCGTACGAGCCCTTGTCAATGCTGTTGACCACCTTGGCACTGTTGCTTATAAATTAACTGACCTCCTTGATCAACAAACCTTGGATGTGTCAACCATGGAGCTAAAAGTTTCATGTGTAAATCAGGTAAGATTCTTTGCACTTGCTAGTTTGAGTATATTGTTGCTTAAAAATGTATGAATAGATACTAAATTTGGTTTGTCTATGTTAGAAACTTCTTACATGCCAAACATACATGGATAAAGAAGGTATCAGGCAGCAGCAGCTGTTGGCTTTCATCCCAAGACATCATAAGCACTATATTTTACCTAGTAAGATTAATTACTATTAGCTTCTTTTTAAGTGTTAATCAGTATGACATAACTTATGATTTTTGTTTTTCATTTGCTTTTCTTTTCCTGCTTCTCTTTCCCTGATATACTCCATGTTAGATTCTGTCAACAAAAAGGTGCATTTTAGTCTACAAGTACAGAGAGATGCTAGCCAGAATCATATTCAAGCAAGACCTCGTATTTATCCTACAGGTAATTGGTTCTTTTGAGTGTGGGCACATCAATTTTGTCACTATTATGTTGGTTTTAACATTTTCCATATGCTTTTACTTATCCAAAGACATTCCATTCAGGTAATGCTACATCAAAAACTCTTTCCTGGCATTTAGCCTCAGAAACTAAATCTACCTTGAAAGGGAGTGCAAATGCCTTTTTGAGGTTAGTTTGTTAACTCTCAATATAAGTTTTCACAGACGTTTCTGTTTGTATATTACTGCTGCTAACTTTTTCCAGAAAGCTTGACATTTTCTAAAATTTGCCTATTGTGCAGCACTAATGAGCCAGAAACTTCTGGCAAAACTTCCAGAGTCTTCCATTTATTGGGTATGTATGGTTGAAGCTATTCCTTACACTATTTTTTAGTTTCACTTGCAATTGTGCTGAAGATGGCTGGTGCATTTTCTTTTTCTTTTTTACAGAGAAATGATAACATCTTGTCTTACAAGTTTTTATGCATGCAGATTCTGAAGAGACTATTCGGACAAGTGGAGGTCCTGCTGGTGGAGGTCCTTCAAGTGGTCCTGCTTCTAGTGCAGTTACACAATCACTTGGTGTCGTGTGGAGGGTAATGTCAAAATCAACAAGAAAATCGACATGCCCAACATTCTTCTAAGTGCATGCTTGATATTCCACAAGATTAGATGAATATATACGTGGCGTGTTTTTTTGCTTGAGTTTTTTTTTTTTCTGCAAACTCATTGTTCTTTATTTTTCCATGGAAGCGTTATAAATCATGAAGATGTATCGGCATCATATAGTGTACAAAATGGCTATCTCTGGCCAGATTTTCACTAACCCTCTTCTTTCCTTCTTTGAATAAATCTTCTATGAAATGTGTTGATGATTGAGGGTTTCAATTGTGGACACATCTGGCTGAGCGAAAGGTGCTAAACTAAACAGCATTCCCAGTTGTTACTGGGTTCTAGAAATAAATGTCTGTTCTACATATAGGCATGAATATTAGGTGTGAATCTTGTTTTGTACATAATCAGGTCAAGGGTGAATAGATATATCGAGAGAATTAATTCGTTTGAGAGTGAATTGTGAGGGCAATTTCAGGTGATGGGATAGTAAGTGTAGGAAGTATAATAAGGTGCCACCAAACCAATTATTTGCTGCAAGAGAGTTGCAGGTTGTGCATGAGCAGTACTGGAAAGTATAGGTTATGGTTATTTTGTACCTCCTTGCACTGCTTCATTTTCCTCTAATATCAGAGGGTAGTGCTGGGGTACCTTGTTGTCAAAATGAGGTTTTATGTTAACCATATATGGTACTTGCAGTGCCTTATTTAAAAGTTTAGGAAAAAAGATTGTGATTTTGAATATCTTTGATTGAAATTTGGTGGTTTGGAGGAAAGCTGTCTATTTTGATAGGTTGTAGGTGTTTAGATAGCCATCTATATGAAGAACCAACCATTCAAGAAGTTAAATTTGGTGATCTGTATAGATCTTTCAGCTTGTGGAAGGGGAATGATTTGAGTTTTACCGGGAAAATGATCTGGACCAAGTTGTCCCGGTTTTGATAAAAGCAACAGTTATGGTAGCTTTTAAAGTAACTGCTCTAAACTTCCACCCTCTTATTTGTGATGGGTCCAATCAATCATCCCAAATTGAAATTTTCTTCATAACTTCTCAATTTTAGGTTTAATCTTTCTTAGTATTATGACAGTGTTTGCTGATAATTCTTCAGGAGTTAAAAGCCAGTGAGAAAACAATAACCAAAGCAAATTTTGTCCCATGTGATTTCCTTAAAATATAAAATGTAACTGGAATTTAAAGATTAGAACATGATACTATATATATAAGATTATTATTGTACTCTTCACTAGAGTTTTTAGATGCTTGTGGATTGCTAGAGTTTGATGCACTTGATGTTAAAGGTGCAAATACTGTTTTAACCTAATGAACTTCAGTCATACTGTTGAGAGTTACAGTGCATCAGACAAAAAATCTCATGGTTGGGTTTTTTGGTACAATAATCAATATTGTGTCTGTTTATGAAACAAAAGACAAACTAATTGTTGTACTACAAAGGAAAACTTGGGTCATTTGAGGTCCAGTGTCTGAGATGTTGTACAACCATTTTTTTAAATGCTTACTTGGTACAGTTTTTACTTGGGTAGAGAAACCTCGAAATGGACTATAATGTCTTGGTTGCCATTTTTTCTAGCAGAGACTATAGTTTATGAATGGAATGCTGATTTGGTGATTGATACAATAGTAAAGAGTGGAGTCTGTGCACAAGTATTCCCATGCATAAGGTTGCTATATTTGTTTTTTGTTATAGCCAAGTTTTGGATGTTCTCTCAAGACTGGATTAGTTTATTGATTGCCCCATGACTATAAGATTACAATTATTATTATTATTATTATTTTCTTTTACATTTGTGGATAGGAGTTCTCTAGGTAGTGCTTTTAGAAAATCTTGAAGGGATATGGGATGTATTACTCCTGTGGATTAAATCAATATTGATTCGTGGCTGGTTATTTAACTGTGATGTACTGTGATCAGAGATCTGAGGGTAAAGCAGTTTGCCTGAATTCCCAGTGGAGTTGGTGTCTTGAGAAGGTTTGATATGAGATAGATAGGTGCTGAGCTTGCTTTGTCAAATGACCAATGACGGAATGGTGTAAAATTCATTAGTTAGCCAAGCCTTTTTTGATCATGTGTGAGTTAAAAGATTCAGGGATGCTGAAGTTTGTTTACTTCAATTTAGGCTTTTGGATCAGCCTACGTCTGAGGAGATAGTGAAGGAGTCACCGACTTAGCTGTAAATTGGAATCATGCCTTGGCTATATCAAAAGCTCAAGGAACATACATATAAGTTTTTGGATACTATTGATATTTTATGTGGCAATATTTAATGGTTTCTGATCCATTGTACAAGATACTTGTGGACTATCATCAAATAGTAGCTATTATTGGGTTGTGAACATTATTTTACAGTTTTTATAGATATTGCTTGTTGGATATTGAACTATTGTTTGTCCTCAAATGCTTTATCCCTGGCTAGATTAATGAACGGAACTATCAAACTTACAAAAGAAGTGTGCTTTTGCAGGATTCATCAGAAGGCACCAAGCCAGTGATGCCATTCAGGTCATTTGACAACCGAAACCGACGTCCAATGGCCCTTGCCCATCCAGCTGCTCGGAGTAAAAGTGTGCTATCAGCTTTCTTTGCCAAACAGAAAACACCAAGGATATAGACCAGCACTGCCTCATAACCATAACTGAAGCAAGTCACAGTTTACCCTCCTCATAATCTGAGGGTATTCACCCTAACCTGTCCCCAACAGTTGATGCTCGAAATTGATTTGTCTACTCTCCCCTCCTTTCATGGCTGCCTAATAAGAAGCAAATAATGCTTAACAGTCTGGTAATGAAGGCAATCACATTTGTATACCCATGAATGAATTGCTGTGATTAATGACTGCATAAACTGTTCTTGTGCAGATTTCACAAGTTGTAGCCAAATTCTATCTTATGACTGATCAGCATGTACATTTAACTATGTGGTATTACTCTAAAAATGGTTTATCTACCAACAGGGCTTGATGCTTGAACTTTGTGTGTATATGAGGTCCAATTTTTCATTTCATGTAATAAAATAATTTCTCTATCTGCCCAGATCTCCCAAAGAAAAGTGCCAAAAAGAGCAGAAATGTTATTGCTGAAGAAAATTTTAACAGGGTTTGAGTCTTGGCAGTTCTTTTGAATTTAGTTTTATGTACCTTTTTGTATCTCCAATGAAGGATATGGCATGTTTGGCACTGTAACATGAGACCAGTTTTATTCTTCTGGAAACAGAAAGGGAAAAGAGAAAATTTAGAAAACCTCTCAAACCTATATGCTTCCTGAACTGCTTTTGAAAAACTATTTTCAGAAAACACGTAGGAAAACATGTTATGTATGTAGAGTTTGGATGATGTTTTGGGAGGTCACAAGTTCCTTCTTCCGTTTCTTTTCAAGTTCCTTCGAAGGCAAATGGTTATGAATAAGAAAAAGGCAATGTTTTTATTTTTTATTTTTATTTTTTTAGTATGTTTAATGAAAATTTTATAGTATGAGTCATAGAATTTAAAGCTATTTGCTCCCCTCCATTTTCTTTCAGACATGAAATTATGGTAGTAATAGGCTCAAAAGGTAATAAGGGTGTGTTTGTTTTTTTTGAAAATTTTGATGAAAAGAGAATAGGAAAAAAAATAGAAGAAAAAAAGATAAAAAAAATAAAATTGAAATCTATAAATTATTTTTATGTAATTTTTAAAACTCAGTTAACTTTTTATGTAAAGATTAAATGATATGAATTTTTAATTAATTTTATTTATATTTGATTTTTTATTTTTATTTTTAATAAAAAAATCAAACATGAAAAGTATCTTTTTAATATTTGTTTTTTCTTTTTCATAATACTTCAACCAAACATAGCCCAAATTTCATTGGTTTCTCCTTTCTTGATTACTCTCTCCGTTGGCTAAAGGTGAGGGGTGGTTTTTCACCAAAATTTTCCCTAAATCATGAAACGGTGCCGTTTCGTTGTCCGTTTGTATGCCTACGTGCAATTGAAATCTGCCGTAGATCCGACTCAACAGTGAACACCGACACCTCCTGATCTCTTTCTCCACCGTCGGATCTGCTGACTCAAACCCCACAAATTTCATGCAGACAGATCACCATCTTCACGATGACAGATCCAACTGTAACCTAGAAACCCTAGAAATCCCACTCAAATCCTCACATCTTACACTCAATTTACACATACTGTAGCTGTTGTCGCTTCATCTTCGTCCTTGTTTCAGCAATTTCCATTGCCCAAATGTCAACATCAATACACCAAAGACAACAACAGCAACCCCACCATCACCACCACCTTCTTTCTAACCCAAACCCGATTTCCCCTCGAAATCCGCTCGATTGGCGACGACCCATCTCGATTTTCGGCCGAACGGGGCTGTTGATTCTTCTAACACTGATGGTCGTTGTCGGGGTTTTGCTGCCGACCATGAAGATGAGAATGCCGGATGGGCTTTTATCCCGAGCTTCGGTTTCGAAATGGAGAGACTACACTCTAGCTCAAGCGGCGGAGTTCGTGGCCAAGAACGGGACTGTGATTGTGTGTGCAGTGAGTCAGCCTTATTTGCCGTTTTTGAACAATTGGTTGATTAGTATTGCAAGGCAAAAGCATCAGGACAAGGTTCTTGTGATTGCAGAGGACTATGCCACCCTTTATACCGTCAATCAGAAATGGCCTGGCCATGCTGTTCTGGTTCCGCCAGCCCCTGACGCCCAAACTGCCCATAAGTTTGGTTCTATGGTATATAACATTGTCATTTGCTTTTGATTTTTCTTGTGATATATAGTTCAAGGGTTCGTTGTTTATGGCATTCTTGTTCATGGGCTAAGACTAGGTGTTGCAATATGCTATTTCAGTGCATCTAGGATCTTGGGAGTGAAGTTAGTAACTAATGAAATGATTTTACTTGTGGGATTCAATTCTGTGGGGGCATTGGAAATTTGAACCAGAAAACATAGCCAAAAATGTAGGAGGGTCGGTTTCATTTGTGTACTAGTGAAGATTTCGAGCATTCATCCATATATGATTCCCGGGTTATGCTTTGTTATTTTGTTGGTAACGGGTACTTGTAGCAACCTGAACATCTTGCCCTTTCATTAATGGGTGGTTTTTCATTTCACATATTGTTTTGAGTTTGGTTCTAGTGAAAATTTGAAAGCAATCAGATGTTCTCCATGCTTTTAGGGTATATTTGCTTGGTAAATTGATTTGTGCTTAAAGTTCAACAGTGGAAGAGTTGGAATATTCTACTTTGCATTTCCTATTTCTTCTTTGTCGATAGTGATGAATATTTTATAGAGTTTTTGTATTGGATTATTTAAAATGTTTTTGATTGATTTCATTGTACAGGGGTTCTTCAATTTTACTTCCCGAAGGCCTCGCCATCTGCTGAATATTTTGGAGCTTGGATATAATGTTATGTACAATGATGTTGATATGGTGTGGTTGGCGGATCCATTTCCCTATTTGCAAGGGAAGCATGATGTCTACTTCACTGATGATATGGCTGCAGTATGTATACCGACTTTGCTTTTAGCTTTCAGTGTGTTCCGGTGTGAACTGTAAATTATTCATGTCATGGTATGAGTAATGGAATTGATAGTACAATAGATATTCTGAAAACACACTTTCCAAAAATTATATCCAATATCATCTCTAGAAAAATGAGTTAGAACATGCTGGAAACATCTGCTTTTCCTTTTGATATTAGAGGAATTTTATGCCTGTACAATTGTTCAAAGGCCTGGTGTTTTGGACACCAAGGCCACACACTTCAATTTCTTAGAATACGAATTGAATTCAATGTGATTCAAGTCAACTTCCTTTAGTTTTTTTGTACAACATCAAAAGATAGCATCACTAACATACCTAATTTTCAACCCATCCCACCTGTTCACTGCCTTGAATTCCTGAACTGTTGCTCTTTAGGTCTCCTTGGCGCCTTCCAGTTCCATGTATTGAGTGACAACCCCATTGATATTCAAAGTTAACCTCAATTTCCAATAAGGCAAGGACCATATATAATTGAAGGGTTCATAGAATCACCATATGATGGATTTGAGTTGAGTCAGCATCATTGGGGGAGATGCCAGTGTATATATCATAATACATTTTTCAGTTGCCACATGTACTCTCATTAAACTGTTCTCTTGAATTTTATTAGCTCACAAGTATAAAATTGAGTTAGATTTTATCTCCTATGGCACTTCTTGAATGTATTGCTTGCCTTGAAGTTGTACTTCTACCCAGCATACACTTCTACCGTTTTGGTTGTCACATTAAGTTATATACATATTTTCTCTTTGGGTGACCAGGTGAAACCTCTGAACCACTCTCATGATTTACCACCTCCAGGGAAAAAAGGGCGCACTTACATTTGCAGCTGCATGATTTTCATGCGCCCCACCAATGGAGCAAAGCTGGTCATGAAGAAGTGGATTGAGGAACTTCAAGCTCAGCCATGGTCCAGAGCAAAGAAGTCAAATGATCAGCCTGCTTTTAACTGGGCATTAAACAGGACTGCAGGAGAGGTTTGTTATGCTTGCCTTCTTGCTATTGCCTTTCCAGTATCTTCTATAACTCAGTATGCAGTTATGTACCAGGAAACTTAGGCATGTTCTTTTTATTATGGAAATAAAACGGTTGAGAAGGCATGTAAGGCTATATTACCATAAAAGATGTGCTGAAAGGCGTCTGAGACCTTAATTTCACAGTTCACCTTCCTCTTGTTGGAGCATCAGAGGAAATGCCTTGGGCTTCAACACCAAGGGTCATGCTTCAAATGTGTTCGTCTCATGCGTTAGCCTGACTCGTATATGGCATGTGCCTCCTGCATTAATCAGAAATAGGTTATAGCCAGAGAGCAAGTACCTAACAAAATAGTTTGTTTTTTCAGTTGTTAGTCCTTTCAAAACTGCATCTTAAGTCATATTTATTAATTATTTTTGTTCAAAAACTCTTTTAACTTTTTACATATGGTATTTCCATAGTAGATGTTAAATTTGGTATTCCTTTGCAATTTCTTTCTTCTTTAAAGAATCCATGTCCACCATTCATTGCAATACTCTCATCCTGTCTCTTCGATGTTTCAGTGATGGCAAAGTTGCATGTAGACTATATATGTCGCTAAAATTATGCTTACTTTTAACTAAATTACTACTTTACTTAAATAATGAGCAATCATGAGACTTAACCTCAGCCCTCAAGCCATACACCTCAAAACATTAGAAGGTTCCATTTCCTTGTTATCCTTAAAAATACCATATAGATGCACTCTGTTGAACAGGGCCTGGTTGTTTAGATAAACTATTATGGTTAGTTTTTTTTTCCAACCCTGATATCCTACGATATGTATATCCTATTCTATCCTATTTTATCATGCTAATCAAACGTAGCAATAGGGTTTTACCTGAATGTTTGGAGAACCGGGCAAAACAGAGGTTTCTCAGGAATGCCACAATATTTGAGAAATACTGAATATTCTTGTTAGGTTGGTTATCATAGAGAGAACATGTTCTACGAGGCATTCACAAAAAATGCTCCACAGTTAGATATTCGGATCAAAGTTATGCTGTATTGTAAAAAATTAACTGAAAACTGCAAAGTAATATTGGTTGTTTATTTCCATTCATTTAATACTGAAATTTGGCATTCGATGATTTTACAGGTGGATCTCTACCTGCTGCCCCAGGCAGCATTCCCCACAGGAGGATTATACTTCAAGAACAAAACATGGGTGCAGGAAACCAAGGGAATGAATGTTATCATCCATAACAATTATATCACGGGTTTTGAGAAGAAGATAAAGCGCTTCCAGGACTATGGACTCTGGTTGGTAGATGATCATGCACAAGAATCCCCACTTGGCAAACTATAAAAAAAACCGAAACCCCATCATCTCTTTCAGCAGAACCAAGCAGAGTCATGGTTCAACCCCGCATGAAATGCAACCTACCAATTAGTTCATGATTTCTGCATGTAACCTTCAGCCATGGAATCAAACTGGAGGGTTCACCATTGACAACTACTCAAATCTTCCACGCTTTGTTGTCTCCCATACGTGAATTGCACCAAACATCAAACTGCAGAATGGTCCAGATTGATTGTTGTTTTTCTCCTGTCTGTTAGGGAAGGTGAACTGTTTAGACTGATTCATCTCTGTATTCTTTACAATGCACACAGCATTTGTTATCAATCTATAACTGCTCAAATTCATGCTTTTCAATACATGTAGTATTTGTTACCAATCACCCCAACTGCTCAAACCCTAATTCAGAATTCAGGTCATTTTTTACTAGGTCTATTTGAGAATCATTTTTTAAAACAGTTTTTTTTTATATTTAGAAATGAGCATTTTGATAAGCAATTGGTTCTTAAAACCAGATATTTGTTCAAGAATATAAAGAAAACCGGATGAATATTCTGAGAAACTGTTTTCCAAAAACAGATTTCTGTTTTGATTTGCAGCTGCGTTTGCCGGGAGTCGAACCCGGGTCTATTGCTTGGAAGGCAATTATCCTAACCGTTGGACTACAAACGCTTGGTGGTAGGTCACTTTCCAAATACTGTATATCATTTTGTTATCAAAAAAATGAGTGTCGGCAAACATCAAGATGAACAGACTGAGAGCTAAAATAATAATAACAATAGGAAATGGCCCCATCTCAATTGTTTTTTTCTCGGGAAAGTTCTGATAGAAAAATATTTTCCCTCACAACAAGCAGCATGGTCACAAGATTTTCCTAAGGTAAAAATGACTCAAACACCCACTGTGAACATTAGTTAAGCATGAAATGAAATTGGAATTATTATTTGATAGGATGGGTTTCATTTATTTACTCCTCTTATCTGTTTCCAACTTTATTATTCCAAACATCTCCAGTCTGTCCACTGTCCAATCCTTATTTTTAATCATCTCCTCTTTTTGTATTTTTCCTACAATCAATTTCTCAATAAAATATGAACAACCCATCTTAATTTTATGCAATTTTAATAAAATAGTAATTAGAGTTGGATGTTTTTTAAAATAAAATTTTAACTTCATATGAATTGGTATTTTAAGATATAATTTCTATATTTTTTTTATTATTATTTTTATTTCAAAATAAAATAGAGGTACCAGAAAATCTTATCGATTCACATTATGATTTTGTTTTTCCAATGCATAAGGCATAATTTCATTTTCATTTTTGACTTTTATTTTAATATTTAATTTTAAAAAATAGTTTTTAGATAACAAAACATCTTTTAAAACAACGGGCTCTTAAATGGTTGCTTTTATTTATTTATCAAAATACAATATTTTTTTATTTTTTTATTAATGAATTAAATTTTATATTAAAATTCAATGACAAATGTTGAGGTTTGAAAATTTTAATTATTTAAGATATATTTGAAATAAATTTAGAAGAAGGAAATTGTCTCATATTTTAAAATTGCAAAATTAAATAAATATTTTAATGAATGCTTCAATTCAATTCAATCCTTAGGTTTTAACCAAAAGGTAACAACAACTATATGATCAATGCAAAATGTACGTCACAGATTAATCCTTTCATAAAACAATAACAGACTCATTCACATGTAGCTAGATTTCATTTCTAGATTCTCCACCCCGCAAAATCTCCTACAATTTCTCTAGCAATCTTCACTCTTTTTCTCCCTTATCTAAAACTTTTTTATTTTTTGTATTTTTTTTTTCAATTTTCAGTTGACAAATTTGTTGAAATTCCATCCAAGTCCCAATCGTTGACAATCCACGACCACCGCATCCACGTCAGAGCTCTGTGCTTTTTGGTGTTCTTCTTCTCTCTCTAGCTGTGCTTTTGCACTATTCACAAGCATCTTGATTTTTGGCGTTGATTTCACATCTGGGTTCCAGTCGTAGTGGTGGAGTGCGGGACTGGAAAAAGGGTATTTTGAGTGTTGGGGAAGTCTCCTATTGTTGATCTTGATTTGTCGGTTGGTGTTTTTTTTTTTTTTAGCGAAGCTTTTTCTGTGTTTTACTTTATGGGTCTGTAAATGGGTTCTCTGGAAAATGGGGTTCCGGTGAAGAGAGACCCTCTTCTTCGCTCTTCGTCGAACAAAGGCTCGGCTTTTCAGAGACCCATTGTGAGATTTTCAAGGTTTTTGTTCTTCGGGAAGCTAGATTACCTCCAATGGGTGTGCACAGTGGCGGTGTTCTGCTTCTTTGTGGTTCTATTCCAGATGTTTTTGCCGGGTTTGATAATGGAAAAATCAGGGGAGTCATTGAAAAATATGGAGAATGGTTATGGGGATTTGAGTTTTATCAAGAATATTGGTGGGTTAGATTTTGGGGAAGGTATTAGATTTGAGCCATCAAAGCTCCTTCAGAAGTTTCAGAAGGAGGCTGATGAGGTAAATCTCTCTTCTGCTTCAAGGCTACGACACCGTTTTGGATATAGAAAGCCCCAGCTTGCTCTGGTCAGTATTCCTACTTTTCTTTTTCTGTGTTTTTTCTAATTTTTCTAATTACATTTTGTTTGGCATTTGATATGTAGAATTGGACCAATTGGTTGCTTGCTTCATGTTTCTTGTTTGTGCTTGGTTTATGGTTTTTGTTCTAGTTTATAATTTGTTTGATTTTGATGTCTTTGTGAAGGTTTTCCCGGATCTGTTGGTTGATCCACAGCAATTACTGATGGTGACTGTGGCATCCGCATTGCTGGAAATGGGGTACACTATTCAGGTAATGCCAATGATTCCTGGATTTATTTTAACTTTGAAGTTTGAATTTAGGGTTTTGAGGTGAGAAAATATTTGTTGTTTGAACTTCTAAGTGAAGTTTGTAGGTATTATTTTCTCCTTATTATGGTACTGGTTACTTTTTGAAGTGTCTTTGCATAATGCATTAACCAATCAAGTGCTTGTTTAACAAATTGAGCATGGTGTGTACTTGAAGCAATGTAAGAGATTGACAGTGTTGGAAGGATGGGAGTTTTGGTAGGATTCCTAGGCAGATTTGTAGTAGAAGAAACTGTTTCATCTGGAAATGATTTTTCAAAAGTCAACTCCTAATTAACATGTGGATGAGGTAGATTTTGTATTGGAGGGTGTTGTAAGGGTCTCTTGTAACATTTTTATGCAAGGGAGGTGGTCTTTGTTTTCTATCTGAAGTTTGAATAGGTGTGAATTTGACTGAACTCTGAATAAAAATCGATACAAAGGTTTTAGACAAAATATCTGAGAATAAAACTTTACTTATAAAACAAATCATGCTAGAATATCTGAAGTCTATCAAAGCTTTAGACAAAAAAAAAACAGGGCCGATGACTTATGGAGGGAAGTGGAAAAGCATGGGAAATTTTTTGGGTATGAAGCTCTTATTTATGAAACTACTTAGAAGTTAAGGCATGTGAATGAGATTTGATGTTTCTTTTGGATAGCAAGGGAATCCAGATCAATTTCTTCTTTAAATAACAATCCTCTGATCAGGCATAACAACCATGTCAGTGAAGTTCTAGTTTTGAGGCATCATTCTCTAATTTTCCATCTAAATTGAATGTTCCATGGTCACACTCATCTGCTGTGTCCAAGTAGCATTTGTTGGACTGTCTACATCCCTTTACTAGCCTTATGTTTGTCTGATCCACAAATTTATTGCTGCAGCTATGTATTGTTCTTGTAAGGCCTGGATCCTCCCAAGACACTCTTCTTTCCTGCTGCTACATAGTTTTTCTAATTTTTTTATGCCCTTTTGCCCTTGGAATTAGGCACTACCTTATCTAGTGTCAATATATGTTGCATGGATTCAGGTATGAGTGTTGGATGTGGGTATGTGTCTAGATGTCTAATCTTTCATAACTCAAATTTTAGGATATGGGGACTCGGCTAAAAGAATCCAAAAAACAAGCACTTCAACTGGGATACAACATAACAAAAGAAAAGTCAATTCGAAATAAATTGGAAATGAAGATATCATTTTTAAAAGCTCCTATCTTTTCTCTCTAATCCCTTTTTATTTCTCTTATCCCTAAATATTCTTACAAAAACTCACTTTTTAGTTTGCGCTTCTTTTTCTCTAATGTAATTATTACTAAGAAAGTTGAAAGAATAAAAGGATATCAACGAAAAAAATCAAACAGCTATACCCAAAGTGAAATAGGAGTGTCAAACAAGGATCCCATACCACAAGCCCATGTCATGTTGTGTCAACATGGGTACATTCGGTACAATTGAAAGATCCGGGTATCATAGGTGTCTACAGTTGCCTTCTTATCTTAGTACCATATTGTAGTGGTAACTACTAGCATGGTGTAAACTCTATGATTTGGAAGACAAGATATGATATGTTATGAATTATAGTGAGCTTTGTGCTAACCATTTTGGCCTGTGCTAGATTTGCCTTTTTGGATTAGCATATACGTATTTTCCTTTTTTAATCAGATTTTGTACGGAGGATAGTTCACTGTTGGAAGGATTTATTATCCTTCTTGCAATTTATTATTTCAATGCAATGAAATGATTGTTTCTGATTTTTTTATTAGCACTATATGTGATTTGTTTCCTTATTTTTCTTCATGTATTTGTTTTTTTTTTTTTTTCAGGTGTATTCACTTGAAGATGGTCCTGTAAATGCCATTTGGAGAAATGTAGGATTTCCAGTCACAATTATCAGAAGCAATGCCAAGTCAGCGGCTGTTGTAGACTGGCTAAAGTACTCTTTTGATCATAATTATTCTTTATCATGAACTTCTGCACCATTAATCCTCTCATTCTAGCTACCACAAACAATGGCTTTGTTCAGTTTCTCTATTTACATTTGATGTCTTTGTGGTTCTGGTGTCTGTTGCAGGGTCTGCCTTAACTCATGTCCGTTTGGGGTGAAAATATTATGGTGGTCCAGATTAAGTTCCCATATTTTTTTATAAAAATTATAATTTTAAATTTAAGTCTGTTTTAAGCGATTCCAAAATCTTATCCAATTGTTACCATGTTTTCTCCTCTTTAAATTGCCTATGTAGTGTCACTATTTGAAACATATTCTTTTGCTGAATGGATAATCCTGACTACTCCAGTCATTATTTAGATGATGTAATGGCTTTATCATTCTGTATAGTTTGTTTCTAGAATTGACTTAAATGCATTTACTTATTTGAGTAGTGTGGTCATGCAACATCCATTCTTGATTTGTTGCTAAAACTGGACACTTGGTTTGATTGATTGGAATCAGTTGATTGTGGTCATATCTAATCAAGATATATACTTTCTTTGCAGTTATGATGGCATAATTGTGAATTCTCTTGAAGCCAGGGGTGTTGTTTCTTGGTAAGTTTTGTTATATGTATTTTTAAAAGGATGAACTTCCAAATATTTATACTATGACTGGAATTCTTTGCATATCCCAATCCAAAGACTTTCTGAGCTAAAGATTTGGTTCTATTATACTACAGTTGACATCTAGTTAAACTGAATGGTCAATCAAAAGATGGTATATGGTTTTTCTTTTTGAGATTTATGTGATTGGCTCTTGCATGCATCTAATACTTGGTAACCTTTTTGAGTTGAAGATACATTGGGGAAACTTCAGATACTTTAGAAACTTGTCTGAGATGTTAACCTGTTACTTAATTTTTTATTTATTTTTTTATCTCAGATTATTTATCAAATTGTAGTTATTGGTAGTGGGAGGTATCAAGTCAATACTTCATGTAAAGAGGTTGAGTGAATATTGAATGAATAAAATACAGAAGTATCTGTGGGAATGTGAGTTGGAGTTTTCTGTTTTTATTCGCCTAAGAGATTTTCTTCTTTTCTATAATGTGGACATATTAGAAAGGCAGACTGTATTGGATGAGATTGTTTGTTCATGTTCTGAAAAGACCAGTAATCACATCAGGTGAATGAGTGTATCGCCTCATCTTGAAGGGGCTACTGGGACAAGGACAGGAAAAAAGGGGATGTACATTGAGATAGAGAAAAATAAATTATTGGCTTATGGCAATACTTAACAGGAAATATGGCCCTCAATAAATTATATTGGAGAAGTAAGGTTCCCATAGCTAGCCTCAAATAATCAAGAATAAAGCCATAGTTGCACTTATAGGTTGAGAAAATTGGTAAACCTGGTTGTTTGCTTAGTGTTCTTTTGGCTTGTTTGATGCCAAGCACCTTGTCATTAGGCTTTGGACTCACTAATATGTATAGATATGGATCTGAGGCACATGCACATAATCTCTATTTATGAGTACTAGTGCTTCTCATTATGATGTTTCTGAAATTTGTTTGGGAACTTTCTGCATGTCTCGTTTGCTTATGTGAAAACTCTTGGATCCTTTTGCCAGTGAATGTGTTCACTCTATTTATGATCCGCATAGATGCTTTCAATTGGCTTCTTTTTTATTTGCTTTATTTTCACTTTTATATTCCTTTTTAAATATCTGAAATCTAAAAGTTTGTCCTTGTGAGGAGCTCAGTTTGTTTGTTATGCTTGTTCGTGATATTTGTTGGTATTTCAAAGCTATTTCTTCCAGCAATGTCCTTATTCAATTGAAATGAATGATTTTACTGTTACAGTTTTGTGCAGGAACCTTTCAAGTCTTTACCACTTATATGGACCATCCCTGAAGGGACACTTGCTACACGTTTGAGACAATACAATTTGACTGGCAAGATTGAGCTTGTAAATGATTGGAAAAAAGTCTTCAATCGTGCTACTGCTGTTGTCTTTCCAAATTATGTCCTGCCGGTAACAAGCTTTTGGTCTTGTAGGAATTAGTTGTGTTCCCTGGTATCCTGTTCATAATGCTGCATGTCTGTACAGAACTCATGCTTTGAAGTTTGGTGCTGAGATTGGTCTTTTTCTAGCGTTTTGATTGGTTGTTCTACCTTCTGCAGATGATTTACTCCACATTTGATTCTGGAAATTATTTTGTTATTCCGGGTTCTCCTGCTCAAGCATGGGAAGTGGATAACTTCATGGCATCACATAGAGATAGCCCACGTGTCAAGATGGGTTATGGACCTGATGACTTTGTTATTGCACTTGTCAGAAGTCAATTTTTGTACAAAGGTTTGTGGTTGGAGCATGCCCTCATTTTACAGGCTTTATTGCCACTTGTTGCGGAGTTTCCAGTTGACAATAATTCCAACTCTCATCTCAAAATCCTTATCACAAGTGGAAATTCAGCTAATAACTACAGTGTGGCTGTGGAGGTATAGCTTTGCATACCTGTAGAATTTTGGACTTAATTTCATTTTTGTCTAATTATTTTAACATCTTAATGTTCATATTTCCATAGGCCATTGCTCTTAAGTTACGATATCCAAAGGGTGTTGTGAAGCACATAGCCATTGATGTGGGGGAAGCAGACAATGTTCTAGCTGCTGCTGATATAGTGATATATGGATCCTTCCTAGAAGAGCAATCGTTTCCAGACATTTTGATAAAAGCCATGAGCTTTGGGAAACTGATCATAGCTCCAGATCTCTCCATTATCAAGAAATACGTATGCTTCTAAATGCTGCTTTCTCCTCGAGACATTTATTAATTAGTGAAAAATATCTATCAAAGATAAAAAGTTTGATGGTGTGAAAACCCTTTAAAACACTCCAGACTAACAAATCCTTATCCAATACTTGGGTTTGGATGCAGAAATTATTCATATTTAGAACTTGACGTAGTTGCATATCTTCCATTAGATAATGGTCCACTGTGTTTTTCTCATGTCCTTGAATCACAGTGCTCGTCTGTATGGCACCTTCATCTGTATAACTTTCGTTATGTGATTTTTTTAACTTAATTTGTTAGGAAACGTGAGGGTGTAGTTATGAGCTCAGGGCAGGAACTGATTAAAATATTGGCTGGGATCTTATGGGGAGGAACCAACCAAACTATTGGCTGGGATCTCCGTGGGAGGAGCTAACCAAAATATTGGCTTCAATCTTATGGGAAGGAAATAATTAATATATGAATGGATTTAATCTTGAGTGCATGTTGCCTATGCATGGATATGATTTTAAGACATCTTTAAAGCATCCTGATAGTGAATTCTCTTTATTGTACTATTTTTAATCATCCATTTATTGCATACTTTTACTTAATTAATTAGTTTTTTATTTTAGAAAACTACTGACTGCATTAACGATAACCATTAGGTTGATGACAGGGTAAACGGCTATCTTTTCCCAAAGGAGAAAATTAGTGTTCTGACACAGGTCATATTGCAAATGATCTCTGAAGGGAAATTATCACCGTTAGTTCATAATATTGCATCACTTGGAAAAAGCACTGCAAAGAACCTGATGGTTATGGAAACTGTTGAAGGGTATGCTTCACTGCTTGAAAATCTCCTTAAGTTCCCATCTGAAGTTGCATCTCCCAAGGCTGTGACAGAAATCCCTCCCAAATTGAAAGAGGAATGGCAATGGAATCTATTTGCAGCAAGTGGACATTCAACATATACAAATAGAACTTCAAGAAGTCACAGATTCTTAGACAAGTTTGAGGAGCAGTGGAGCCAATCTCAAACAGGGGGTTCTGGTTCTGTGACTACAGATGAATCATTCCCATATAGTATCTGGGAGGAGGAGAAATTAATTGGAATTGCTAATGCTAAAAAGAGAAGAGAGGAGGATGAGGTAAGAGATGGTGAGGGCAGTATTAAATGTTTTCTTAATTAGGGTTGAACAGCATCCAGTGTTGTCCATTGTTTATGTTGATACTTTTGTTAGGAATTGACATTCTTTACAACCCTGCATGTTTGACTGCCCATTCTGATTGATGAGGCGGTGGTTATTTTATTTTTTATTTTTAGGAAATGATGATGAGTTTTGGTTTTAAAATAGGGGGGCATTGTCTTCCATGTGGTTCAGGATGTGGATTTAGACAAGTGCTTTTTGAGAGTTTCACTGTGATAGATATAGAATGCTGCTTTGTATTTTGTAGCATCACACCCTGAATTTTTTTTTTTCTTGGGTATTTGATCTAGTTGAAGGATAGAACCGATCAACCTCGTGGATCATGGGAGGACGTATATCGAAGTGCCAAAAGGGCTGATCGGGCAAAGAATGATTTGCATGAAAGAGATGACGGGGAGCTTGAAAGGACAGGTCAACCGTTGTGCATTTATGAGCCTTACTTTGGGGAAGGAACTTGGCCTTTTTTGCATGCTACTTCACTTTATCGAGGAATTGGGCTGGTGAGTTACAAATGATGTTAATGTTTTTATGGATACCTTCTTTTATATCAAATGATGCAGTAGATGGGATCAGTGGTGGCCTTGTATGCTAGACTAGTTGTTTTTCTTACAGTTGATGGAATCTATATAAAAGATGAAATTTTTTTCTCCGATCTGATCTGGATCCATGGAATTGATGATTGTAGTCCACCAAAGGTCGTAGACGCGAAGCTGATGATATTGATGCACCTTCTCGCCTTCCACTTCTTAACAACCCTTACTACCGAGATGCCCTTGGAGAGTATGGGGCCTTTTTTGCAATAGCTAACAGAGTTGACCGTATACACAGAAATGCTTGGATAGGTTTTCAATCTTGGAGGGCAACAGCAAGGAATGTATGTGATCTCTTCTGGTTCTGAGTTCCTTTGTTAATTCCATGTATAGGAATGTTTCAATCCTTCATTTTAGCATCTTTCAGGTTGGTCTTGTCAGCGATATAGGTTGGCCCTTTGTCCATGTTGGCAGACCCTGTGACCATTGAGACAATAGCTCTCACATGGCCCAACTATGTGGACCAATTGTGATACTCATCTCAATAAATCCTGATGGTGGTTGAGTTGGGTTCATTTGTTCATAATCATTCAGATGATCAACTTTATCTTATCATCTTGAAAATTCTTTATATTCTGCTGTTTAATGGAGATCTTTTGAATTGAGAAATAGGAAAAAGTAGAAACTGTACAAATTTTCCTTTGAGAAAAAACACCTTTGAAGAGCTTCTTGGTATGATGCAATAGGTTGTAAAGGAAGACCTACATACCTGACATACTGACCCTTTGGTTAAGTATCTTGTGGTTAGGAGCAGCAGCATAATTATTTGTGCCTACTCTGTTGCTACATATCTGATTTTGGAAGTTAAACAGGCATCATTGTCTAAGATAGCTGAAACTGCACTGTTAAATGCTATCCAAGCACGAAAGCATGGGGACACACTCTACTTCTGGGTTCGCATGGACATGGATCCTCGAAACCCTTCACAACTGGATTTTTGGTCATTTTGTGATGCTATAAATGCTGGAAATTGCAAGTAAGACATATTGCATCCATTACATTATTTTTTCCCATACCTATTCTGACCAAATAACAAACTATTATTAACATATGGATCTCCCATGATGTTTATAGGTTTGCTTTCTCAGAGGCTCTTAAGAAGATGTATGGCATAAAGCGAGATTGGGATTCCTTACCACCTATGCCTGTAGATGGAGATGCATGGTCTGTCATGCAGAGCTGGGCTTTGCCAACCCGATCCTTCCTAGAGTTTGTAATGTTCTCAAGGTACTGGATATAGCAATTGAGGGGTGTATACAGGCAAGTTTAGCCCATTTTTCATCTTTCAAATCTTAATTTGAATATTGTACCATCTGCAGGATGTTTGTGGATGCATTGGATGCACAGATATACAATGACCACCATCAAAGAGGGCACTGCTATCTGAGTTTGTCCAAGGTAACTTCTAGTACTCATTGTGATGATTTTTTCTTTCAGTACAGAACTTCTGTCTTGCCTTTTCTTTCTTGTACTTCTGTTATGAGAATTTTCTTTCTGACTCGTAGCAAATTCAATGCCTCACACACAACTAGGGCTTATATACTGAAGATTCATCTTAAAACGGTTGGCATGCTTGCTTTCTTGACCACAGTATCCCTCTATGATTGATTATTTTTCTTAGGGAAGAGCAATGATTGATTGTTTTTCTTGTGGCTTTAGGGAACCAGCATTTCCATGGCTGAAGAATTTGAGAACTAAAGTTTGTCTTGTTTAGTCAGTATTGACTACATCAACATGAATGGGAAAATGTCCTTATTCTAAGCTTTATGATAAGTTAACACTATGTGTATTGAAAAAAGATAAGGAAATAAATAAATAAATAAATGTTGAAACAAAAGAAGGAAGAAGAGGGTCTTATTCTGAGTGATGTAAAAAAAATGGTAGAATCTTTTGAAATGCTTTGAGAAACAAAATGCAATCCTATGATAATCTGATTAGCAATGTCCTCATGCATTTGCTTTAGTCAACTGATTATTCAGGGCTTTGGTTTCTTTTTCTTAAAATAAAAAATTAATGGGGCTGTCATTAAATTGTATTATGGAAATCACATAATGGTATTCCCTCCTGCAGGACAAGCATTGCTACTCTCGGGTGCTTGAGTTACTCGTAAACGTTTGGGCATATCACGGTGCAAAGCGAATGGTGTACGTGAATCCTCAGACAGGCGAGATGCATGAACACCATAAATTGAAGAATCGTAGAGGTCATATGTGGGTAAAATGGTTCTCATACGCCACCCTAAAGAGCATGGATGAGGAGTTGGCTGAGGAGTCAGATGATGACCACCCCATGAGACGGTGGTTGTGGCCCTCAACAGGTGAGGTCTTCTGGCAGGGTATATACTTGAGAGAGAGGAATCAGAGACTACAGCAAAAAGAGAAGAGAAGGCAACAAAGCAAGGACAAACTCTTGAGGATGAGAAGACGATCCCACCAAAAAGTAATAGGCAAGTATGTGAAGCCTCCACCTGAAGACGTGGAAAATTCAAACTCAACAACGGTATAGAAATTGGTGTTATGGGGTTTGTTGACCCTTGAAAGCTAGAGTCTAGTTTGATCATTCTTTTCTTCTTCATATTTAACCTTCTTTTATTCCTTGATTTTTGTCAAAAAGGATGCATAGATTCGTATTCCATTCTGTATGTGAGGGCTTTGTATGTAACAACTGCATCCTTCTGGTCACGAGGGCTTTGAATGCTTCAAATATGCAAAATGTATACTAGTGTTTTTCCCATTCTGTGCCAATTTCTTCTGAATTCACTGGTTCAAAGACAATCATTTCTCACTATGTGCATAAAGGATTTGTATATACTACTGGCTTCAAAATCAGTGTTTGATGAATGGTTGCATTTATGATTGGGCTGGGTGAGGAATTATTACTTTTGCATGTTCATGATTAGTTTAAGGCCTTCTTTGTTGCATATATGGCTTGTGATAAAGGTTCTCAATAAGGGTTTTTTAGAAGGGCTGTAAAAAATTAGGATGAGTCATAGGGGCCATCCCTTCGTGTATGATAATTAGTTTTTTGAAATTACATTGACACTCCTTGGCTGACTTTGTTGGCCAATGTGGTCCCAACACAATCTTTGCAAGCTGATGGAAGATTACATGTGCCAATAATTAGCCTAATCAAGGTAGATTTGAAAATAGGGTTGGGCCTTCTATGAAACCCATTAGGCAGGTCTGTTAGTGGTGGAGGCCCAAAAACCATGGGTGGGACTGACTTGGGAGGTGACATGGCCACCTTCCAATTCATCAAACACCACAAACATGTTTTTAAATCCACATGTGTGATTGCTTGCTCCATGTTAAGATATCATGTGTTTTTCTCTTTGCTTTTTTCCTTTATATATTAATAATATGGTAGGTTATTCTTGATATATATATTGCCCAACATAGTTGACTTGTTCTTCCATTTCGTTCAAGGAACTTCTACTTGTCCTCTAAAAACTAGTCATGGAATAGATAAAATAAATCAAAAAATAAATTTTTATTCAAAAATAAAATCTTATTAGAACTATTTATTTTCTATACTTTCATTTTGCTTTAAAAAATAGTGAAAACAATTTTAAATATAATTATATGTATTTATTTTAAATATAATTAAAATTTTTAAAAAATAAAAGGTCAAACGAGATGGGTAAACTGCAAGATCAGCGAGGGAATTGCCAAGTAAAGTTGGGAGTACATGGTTGAGGCAAATGGGCTGCTTGGTAAGCAGAGGCTTTTAGAGAGTCTTTGAAAGATATTTGTGCCATCTATATATATATATATATATATATATATATATATATTATTTGTATTAATCATCACAGCAGAAAATTTATATTTCATTCAAGTTACAGAAAGTATCAAAACTCATTTATTTGACCATATTAGAAGTAGACATATATAGGAAGACAAGACTTCAAACACTGGACAGAATATTAATGGCTGCACTATAGTTAGTATCATAATATCTAGACCAAAGCATGACACCTCCATACTTGGGGGAAGTCTTGATGGACGGCAGGACCTGGGAGACGAGCACGTCCTGTTCGATGTAGCCAGACCCAGCTGCTGCTGGGGCTGCCGGCAATCCCAAAAATACTTGACCAGCTTCAATCGTGGTCCATTGGTTCCAGGAGTTGATTAAGTTGTCGGCGTTGCCGGAGTATTGACAGGGGGGATTGTTGTAGAATTGGACCCAAACATAGTCGAATAGGCCTGTGGCAATGGCAGTGCCCATCCATGCATCCGGAAATGGGCACTGTGGAGCTGCTGATAGGTACACCTTCCTCTGCCCGCTGAACTCCGACAAGGTCTTGGCTAGTTCATCCCAGTGCTGGGTTGTGCCTCCCTGAATGTCAAAATCAATCCCATCTAAAACAGCATCTCCTAATGGTCGTGAGCTTGATTGGCCCCCAAGAAAATTGTTCCATAGGTAATTTGCAACTTGCCTGCATCACAACAACAAAATCAGCATTGATCCCACAAGGATTAGACGCTATGGCTATGGCTATGATTGGGTCCCCGAAAGTTTGAGGGAAAATGAGAGGGAGAGAAAATAAAGAGAAAAAATAGAAAGAAAGAAAAATGGGTGGAAATCGAATATCATTTTATTTAGTATTTTTTTCTTAGGAACCAAACATAGTCTACGTATTTGAGAAGAATAATCACCTGGCATCCTCTACAGAGGTCAAGGTATAGCTTCCCGAGGCACCTCGCAACACCTTGATGCCTTGATCCTGGCATGCTTTAATGCCAGTACTCAACCATGATCAACCACCAGAGTTCGGGTCTCAATGGCCAGCTAGATTCATCTGCGGAGTCTGGTTATTGCCAAAAACAACCAAGAAAGCAATATTGACAATTCCATAATAGCCCGAGGAGCAGGTATCAGCCAAGCTGCCCTCGTTCCCATTTTGGCCCCAGTAGACTGTTATTGTACCTGCATTAGTGTTGGAGATCAAGGCAAGAAAGAAAAAGCTGAGGAGGGCCAATGAAAGGAGAGAGCGGTGTGCCATTGAGCTTTGTTGCTTGGATGAAAAATTGAGAGGAAGGTATGGAAATTTATAGGTACATATGTTGGACTATATGTATCAAAATGTTTGTCAAATCTACACGTTTGTGGAAGAAGATTGCAAGAAACTTGTTATAGACTTTCGGGTATGAATTTAATGTCAAGAAACCACTTGATTTGCATAAGGGATGCCTCATTTAACACGTTCATGCATGCATCTTTTGATAATAATTGGTACGTGTTATATGCACCAACACTTTTATTATTATTGAGGATCGTACGATACTTTGGAGAGGGAACGTCTCCTTTAATACGATTCTGCATGAATCTTTTCTCTTTTGCCATGTTCACATTAATATTTCTGTTTATAAAACTTATTGAGTAAATAAATAATTTAAATTTTTATAAATATAATATCTAGCAATAATAAAGGAATAAATACAATAATAAATAAATATAGAAAATTAAGCAAATAAAAGTTTAGTGCAAATAGAAAAATAAGAATGTAGCAAAAACAAGCCCTAACCCTTCCATTTGTTTCTTGGAAGAAATAACTCTAGAAATAATGCCCTAGGTAGGAATCAATTAATTATACTGATTAATAGATTTCAAATTTGAACAAAAAGAAAATAAAAATATTCTACCGTGATTAACTATGAGATATAGAATTTATGCCTTTTTTTAATTTAATTAGAATAATAATAATAATAATAATAATAATAATAATAATAATAATAATAATAAAATTATTTAATAGATGAATAATTTAGTCAATAAATAATTCAAGTTTTTTTTTATAAAAAATAACATATATTTAAAAAATATGGACGATAGATTTTGAAAATAGAAAATCAAGTTAAAATATATATATATATATATATATATATATATATATATATAATATACATGAAAGAATAAAGAAATACCGAAAGCATGTTTACTAAGTAAATTTTTTTTTTTTTTATAAAAAGAAATAGTATATATTAAAGAAATATGAAAATAGAAGGTTTAAAAGTTCAAGTAATGAATAAGACATGAACAATATATGGAAACAAAAGAATAAAAATATGGAAAAAAAATAAAAAGATTATTTTATAATGCATGATGAGCTATTTAAGAAAATTTTATAATGCGATTTAAGAAAATAAAAAGAAAATTTTAATATTTAAATTATTTAAAAAAAAATAAGTCTACTTAATTTATAGATATAGATATAAATTAAATTAACTAAAATATTTTATAATGCGATTAAATTTTATTATTAAATTCTATAAATCTATAGAGTTATATTTGGATTGAAATTAGGTTTCCAAATTTGTACTCAGTCCTATATATATACATGCACCCACCCTTTATTTTTTTTTATATACGTTAAACCCTAATCTGTTAAACCCTAATTTTTCATCATCTTCTTCCTCTTCTCGATCACAATCAGAAGAATGGCTTTGCCCTCAAGTTCAGATTGGGCATCACTCTGTATAAATCTTCTCGGTTCGATCTTAGATTACTTAGTGCCCATGGAGGACTACTTCACATTCGGTGAGGTTTGCATTCAATGGCAGTATGCAGTTCGCGAAAAACTTCAACATTTACGCTCTAACCATAAACGCCATTGTCGTCTGCACCAACAAGTCCCATTGTTAATGGCTCCCACCGCAGATAATTCCAGAGAAAGGTGCTGTTTATATGACGTCATGAACGGAAAAAGCCTTTGGGAGGTTCAGTTGAGGCAGGGGCGATGGAGGTGTGGAGGGTCTTCTCATGGCTGGTTGATTCTGGTAAATAATGATTCTTATAAGGTAACCCTCCACAACCCATTCTCTGGAAAACTCATTCATCTTCCTCCCCTCGAAAAATCATCATTCCGTGAACTTTCAGGCAGTGTGTACAGAACTATCTTCCCTTATAACCCGAGGAGGGGTGTATTGTCTATTGATCCTGATGTGAATGGGGACGAGTTTGTACTCATATGACGTGTGGTAGTTTGGTAGTAAGATTAGCATTCATTAAATCAGGAGAAGAAGACTGGACTTATATTGAAGGGTTGCGGGATGTGAAAGACATTGTTTACAGCAATGGGTTATTCTATGTATTAGACGGACGGGGTGTGCTCTTCTCTTGTGATGTGAGTAATGATTTTAAAGTGAGAAGGATTACTTCACCCGATATTCATTGTGCTCTTGACTCATATTTGGTGGAATCTCCTGAAGGAGATCTCTTGCGGGTTATAAAGCATGAAAGGGGATTTGTGATTTATAAGTTACAATGGTTTTCAAAGAATCCAGTGGAATCTCCTGAAGGAGATCTCTTGCAGGTTACAAAGCATGAAGGGGGCCGGATTTGTGATTTATAAGTTACAATGATTTTCAAAGAATCCAAGATGGGAAGAGGTTATGAGTTTGGGCGATGTTGCCTTGTTTTTGGGAGACAATCATTCAATTTCTGTCATAGCTTCTGATTTTGCGGGATGCCGGCCAAATTCTATATACTTCTGCCAACGTTGTAGTTTTTTTTCAAATGCTGATGGAAGTATGTATGTTTTCAGTCTAAGTGATAGGACTGTTACACTGCTTTTCCCACATTCCCCACAACCTCTACTTTGGATTTCTCCAAAATTTGCGTGAAGCTATTATTCTTTTTTATTTGTTTATATCTCTTTCTCCTCCTCCTCCTTTGTAATTTCTCTTTCTCCTCCTCCTCCTTTGTAATTTTTGCAAACATTATGTTATGGTGTGTTTATGGGTTCTTTCATAGAGAAGAACATAGAATCTTTCTTAATAGTATATATAATATCTTCAATGAGAATGAGTTCGTATATTTCCATTTTTATATATTATTTTATTTTAAAAAATAATTAATAAATTCAAAAACACAAGATATACCTCTTCAATGTAAAGTTCTATAGAATAATTTGGAAACTTTGCCAATTAAATCTTTACAAATAACTCTTTTTCAAAAGCATAAATAATTATTTTTTGAATTTCAAACTTATAGACATTGGAGATTCTCAAAATTCAAATGAAAAAAAGAATTCTATTTTTAATAAATTTATTTGATATAAAACGTATTTTTCACAAAAAAAATAATAAGGAGGTTTGAACTTTAAGGAAAGTTCAAGTTAAGATTTGGTGATTATGTGGTTCAATTTTTATAAAGAATTCATATGTCAAATTCAAATATAAACACATATCATTTGCTAAATCTATTTAACAGAAAATAAAAATAGAAATAAAAATAATTACTATTTGGGATTGTATTTTAAAAAGATTTCTATTAAAATTGAGTTGACATTATTATTTTTTAAATTCAATACAACCTACTTTGAAATTTATATCTTGATATTTGATTTTGAAATACATTTTTTAATATTTAAAAAACTTTTCTAAATATTTCACCTCTAAAACATTGAGACATCTATACATTTTTTTTAAAATCATAATTTAATAAAATTAAAAAAAAAAAAAGGGGGGGTGTGATCCTACCTTTCAATCATCATTATGGTGGCATGCATATATAATTAATTGTGATATTGTGCGTGGGTTGAGGATGATGGTTAGCTTCGCCCAATTGAGGTGGCAACTTGGGTATGTCATCCCATATTTAATTTTTTTTAAATAAAAAATAAAAATGAACTATTATTTTTATTTAATTATACATATAAATGATAAAGACATAGAGCTGGGATGAGGTAATACTATAACCAATATCTTCTTAAACCCGTTTCTAACCGGTTTAGGATTTTTCTAAATCTGTTTTGTTCTATTAGGATAAATTGGGTTGAGTACTTAAAGAAAAATATGTTTCATTATTATCTTTGAAGTTGAGGAAGAGATGTAAAAGCACAAGTGAGAGTTGTTTTGGTATTATTAAATATAAAATAATTTTTTTTAAATATAAATAATTTATATTAGATTATCTAATTTAATTCTATAGTAAGGCGATGTTTTTTTTTTTCTTAATTTTAAATAGAATTTAAAATTGAATAATATTAATAGTGTTAAGTGTTAAATTCTTCATTTTTTTAAATATTTTATTTGTATTATGTATTAAAAAATAAAGAAAAAAAATCAATAATTTACTTTTAACATTTCCAAGAAGTAAAATATTTTAAATTTTTATGATATGTTGTTACTTAACAATATTTAC
The DNA here is from genome assembly GCF_030704535.1 of Vitis vinifera. Classification (NCBI taxonomy): domain Eukaryota; kingdom Viridiplantae; phylum Streptophyta; class Magnoliopsida; order Vitales; family Vitaceae; genus Vitis; species Vitis vinifera. Next base: position 21,767,662 of record NC_081819.1, on the reverse strand, counting down.
CTTTTTTTATTTTTATTTTATTTGAATGACTTAATCAATTTGGAATTATTTTATTTTATGTTATAAAAAATAATCATTTATTAAAATATGAAATAAAAAAGATTTTAAGAAATATCAAAACTTGAAATTAAGTAAATAAAAAGTTAGTTAATTTTTTTTTTCTAAAACAAGAATAATATATATCAAAAAATAAATATAAAAAATATTGAGTAATTAAATAATTTAAATTTTTATAAATATAACATCTAGCAATAATAGAGAAATAAATAAAATAATAAATAAATATAGAAAATTACGTAAATAAAGGTTTAGTATAAATAGAAAAATATTGTATGTAGCAAAAACAAACCCTAACGCCTCCATTTGTTTCTTCCAAAAAAATAACCCTAGAAATAAAGCCCTGAGTAACCACTATTAACTATGAGAGTTAGGATTTATGCCTTTTATAATTGAAGAAATATAATAATAATAATAATTTAATAGATGAATAATTTAGTGAATAAATAATTCAAGTTTCTTTATAAAAAAGAATATATATTAAAAAAAAAAAAGGACGAAAAGGTTTTGAAATTAGAAGATCAAGTAAATAAATAATTTTTTTTTTTGGTAAAAAAGAACAATATAATAAAAGAATAAAGAAATACCGGAAGCATGTATACTAAGTAATTTTTTTATTTATAAAAAAGAAATAATATATATTAAAGAAATATGAAAATAGAAGAGTAAGTAAATAAATAAATTATATAAGTAATAATGTAGATCAAGTGTCATTTGCATTTGTAAATGGAAGATACCAACAGGCAGGCTAAAGGTAATTTTATCACACAAACCACACAACTTCATTAACAGGGATACATCAGACTAGGTACAAGCTTGTTTTGGCTTCATACCTATATATTTACCCCCCAGATCACATGTGTCTCTGTGAGGAAATATGCATGAGAGGCCAAATTTATTGAATGAAAAGCAAACAGCAGGCGTTACAATACTATTTCAAAGTACGTACTTAAGCTTACTGATCATGGGATGATCAGCCGCCATTCATACAGATCTGCTTATTCAACTTCAACTCCTGAAGGAGCAGTTTGAATTGTAGGATTCAAAGCTTTGATCCTTGCGCTGTAACCGGACTGATGGTCAGTGTAGAGATACCACACCATCAGACCTCCAAACTTTGGGGACTGCTCAGCATCTGGTAGGAACTCAGAGGCCAGATCATCTGCATCAACGTAACCTTGATCAGATTCAGATGCAGTCACTCCCGCAAATATTTTATCCACATTAGCCTCAGCTGTCCATTCATCCCACGCACTCTTCATGCCGTCGAAGCTGCCATTATACTGGCAGCCATCTTCATCATAGAATCGCACCTGAGCATAATCAAAGAGCCCGGTTTGAATTGCAGCGCCGAGGTATTCGTCTGGGTATTTGCATTTGGGAGTGGCACTTAATTCCATCTGGGTTCCATTATTGCTGAGGTTTCTAAGGGCCTCAGCAAGCACATCCCAATACAGGGTACTGCCTGCCTGAATGAAGAAGTCAACTCCATCCAGAATTGCATCCTCAAACGGACGATCAACAGTCGATTGGTTGCCACCAAGATAGGCGTTCCACAAGTAGTTTGCGAGCTCCCTACAAATTAAAATGAAGTGAAAATCAATCAATAAGGCACCTAATTAGCTTAGCCCTGTTTGGCAACTGTTTTTTAAAACGATTTTATTTTCTGTTAAATCATCATCATCATCAGTTTTAGCAACTAACTTACGTAGCATCATCTGAAGAGGCGAGGTTGTAGTCTCCACCCGGGCCTCCAATAGAGATGAGCACTTTAACCCCCCTTTCTTGGCAAACTTTTATTTCAGTGCCCAGGTACTTGCACCCCTGTACTGATGCGTTACAGTGGTGGATGTTGAGTCTTGGAGGCCAGTCATATCCAAATCTGTCTACGAAACCGATGTTGAAGATACTATACAAGGAGGCGTTACAGTCATCTTCCACGCTACCTTCTCTTGCATCAGTGCCCCAGTAAGTAGAGATATTGACTGATGAGGCCTCGACTGCAGGAGGAGCCAGCAGGCAAGAGACTAGCGTTACTACTACTACTGCTGCAAAGCTATGGAGAGCCATTGATTATTGTTTGGTTGGTGGTTTAATGAATCTGTTGGATGTAGGAATATGCCCTATTTATAGCCCATATTTCACATTTTTGCAGAGGGCCGGGATGCCTCATTTAACACGTTCATGGATCATGCATGCATCTTTTCACCTTTTCCATGTCCACATTTTGATTTCTTATCTTAAAAGTGGAGTGCAGGAGATAAGGATGGTTTGAAGGGTAGTGTTTTGGTTAGAATCTTCTTTCAAATGCTTCTCTAATAAGTTTTAGAAGTGATTTTTAAACTTTATAAAAGCTTTTCCTAAATTTTTCAAAATATCTTATTTTTCTTAAATTTTTTTTTATTAAAAGTGCTTTTTAAAATTACAAAAAAATAGACTATATAAAATTTGAATTATTAATACTTTCATAATAAAAAAATAAATAAATAAAAAAACTTATCAATTTTCTTAAAAATTTAAACTTATAGAATTTGAACTCAATTAGCATATTAAGTCATAATCTCTTCTAAAAACTATTTGAAGAGGGTCGGATGCCTCCCTCAATTAAAACGTTCATGCATGTATCTTTTCTCTTTTTCCATGTTGGCATTTTGATTTCTTATTTTAAATACAAAAAGTCCTTTATACTTATCTTAAAAAGAAGAAAAAAAAACATAATGGCTTTTGAAAAATGTTCTAAAAAAAATTGAAATACTAAAATATTTTTATTTTTACAAATTTTAAAAATATAAATTTTTTTTAATTCTATAAATAAAAGTTATTATATACATGATATATACAACTTACCACTATTTTTCATTTTTAAAAATAAAAAACATAATCTATTTTCAAACAAACAACAAAGTTGTTTGGTAAAACTTAATATTCATTACTTAATAACTTAAGTTGATTTTAAGTTAAATTATATTTAAATTGTTAACTTAAAATTTATTATTTAATTCTTACTTTAAGTATTAAGATTGTTTGATAAAATTAACTTAAAATTTATTCTAAATCATCAAATTGATATATTTATTCTCATAAATTATAATTAGGACAAAATATATCAAGTAATAATGGACGTCGTGGAACAGTAAAAAAAGATCATAGGAGTAATAGGACAAATATGAGTAAAAAGGTAAAAATGAAAATATGAACTTAAAATAAGTTAATTGTTTTTACTTATTACTTAAAGTTGTTGTTAACTTTAATTCATATCATTAAGTTATTTTACCAAACAAATTAAATTTGGATGACTACAAAATTAAGTCGGACAAAATAAAATCAAAGTCAAGGAGAATTAGAAATAAATATTTTCCTAAACAAAGGAGACTAATTTTTTAATTGAAGTAAGAAGAGAATTAAAAATAAATATTTTCTTTAGAAATTTCCTAAAGAAAGAAAACAAGTTGCTAAAATTAAAGAACGAAATTCTCTAATTAAGCAATTAAATCTTGAATATTCCAAATTTAATTGGCTAATTTTGCCTATAAATAATGGTAAATTCTTTCAATGATGGAGATTGACAAAATGACTCCACACAGAAGAAAATGTTTCACAAAATCTTCCGACAAATTTGAGAAATCACAAAAAAAAACTACATGTGTTTTTTATTTAGTTATTTGAGAATAGACCATTCTAAATCATTTGTTGACTTTAAAATAAAGAAAATACTTTCATTATTTTTTATTGGACTATAATCAAAGTGAAAGGAATAAAAAAGATATTTTTTTAATATTAAATAGTTTTTAAAATTATTACTTTTTCAATGAAAACTCATAAGAGTCATTATATTTTATACAAAAAATAAATAAATGTTTTAAAATTATTTTAAATTTTTTATTAAATACTTTAATTTTTATAATAAACAACTTTCTATGTTAAAAGAGTATTTTATTCCCTCAAAATCGTTCGTCAAAGAAATTTTAGAATGTATTTGATAGTGATTTTTGAAAGCAATTTTAGTATTTTTAACATTTTAAATTTTTTATCTTTTAAGTATTAAAATATTAAAAACACTTTCTAAAATCACTATAATTTCTGTAATGTAAAATTATTTCACCTTCACTTGAAAGCAATAATACAAACTTACTGCATTGATGTAATATAATTTTAAAAAAAAAAACGTGTCAACAAGGCATTTTCCTACGTCAAACGGGGCATGTGGCTTATGTTGAAAATAAATTTGGAAATGGACATCTGCCTAATTGGGTTGACACATCGTACATCCAATTACACTATTGATAATACAATTATTAAATAGAATCAAATAAAACGTGGCAAACTATTTACTATATCAATATTGACTTTATTAAAAATGGTTTGGAAATAGACAAAAGTAGTTCTGTCTAAATGGATTGGCATTCATGAACCATGACTCATCAATGAGGCTTTTCTTATAGAAAGTCATTATCAAATTGTAAATATCCGTATAAATATTTCGATCTAATTATTTTTTACTTAAGTTTCATTCATTTGTATCATTATATTTTAGTCATATTTATTTGGATTTCCATTAAGTATTTAAATTTTATCACATATTTCAATAGATTAGATGGAGGGTTGGATAGATATATTTTAAATTATGTAATTTAATCAACTTGAACTTAATCCAATTGACTTAAGTTTAACTCTATAAATCTGAGTCTAACATGAATAATCTGAACTCAACTCGAGTTTAGAGGAATAAAGTTGAGTTGGAATTGAGTTGAGTACCTTGGATTAGAGGTTAGGTTTTGTTAAGCTCAATTGATCGTTTTTAAAATAATGATTATTTTAATTTAAGTTTTTAAAGGAGTTTATAGGTAGATAGAGTATATCATAATGACTAATAATACAATATGATATTTTAGAATATTTGTATGAAACATCTTTCGAAGCATCTTAGAATTTTTATTCATCTATGTGATATGGACAAGGATTTGAAAATTGTTCTAATTTAAAAAGTTATTCTTATTGAGAAGGATTTGAAAACATGTTTCTAGTATTCATTTAACGTTTTTGAATAGTTTTTAGTTTTATTTTTCTTTCACATGAAGATGGATATGTCATACAAGTTTAAGTTTGTCTTGTTCTTTGTTTTTTGGGATAATTCTTCAAAATTATTAACTCGGGTTTGGTATTTGTTTTTAAAAACAATTTTTTGTTCTCTAAGATAAAAAATAAAAATAAAAAACATATTTAGTAATTAGAAAATAGAAAATAGAAAATAGTTTTCTTTCTTAAAATTGAAAAAAAAAAAAAGAAATTTTGGAAAACATGCATCTTTTATTTATTTCATTTATTTTCATCTATTTTATGAAGACTGTTTAAAAAAATAATAATATAAATATAGAGAATGATAAAAAAAAATAAAGCATCACATTTAAAAATTATTTTTAAAATATATTAAAAAAGGTTAAAAAAAACATGTTAAAAAATATTAGAGAACAATTTTCAAAAACTATTTTTGAAAACACATCTTAAACAAAGCCTTAAGGTCTATTCAACAATTGTTTTTTAGAACAATTTTTCGTTCTCCAAAACAAAAAAAGGCTAGAAAACATGTTTGACAATAAAAAATTATTTTCTATTTATGTTCTTAAGAACAAAAAAATTGTATTTTTGAAGAATATTTTTTAGTTGTTTTTTACTGTTTTCATTTGTTTTATAAGAGTTATTTTAAAAAATAATTATACAAATATATAAAATGATTAAAAATAAAATACTAAATATAAAAATTATTTTTAAAACTATTAAAAACATTTTGGGTTTCCAAAAAATCTGTTTTTCAAAAGCAGTTGCCAAACATATCCTTAATAATCCAGCTATTTTCTTATGCCAAACTTTGCTTCTGTTAAAAATAATATGGAAATGGAAACATCTGCCTAACTGGATTGGCACCCTAGAAATCCAATTACCCGAAATGGAAAGCTATGGAGAGCCATTGATTATTGTTTGGTTGGTGGTTTAATGAATCTGTTGGATGTAGGAATATGCCCATTTCATAGCCCATATTTCACTATTTTCTTATGCCAAACTTTGCTTCTGTTAAAAATGATCTGGAAATGGAAACATCTGCCTAACTTGATTGGCACCCTGGACATCCAACTACCCGAAATGGAAAGCTATGGAAAGCTAACTGGATTGGCATTCATGAGCCGTGACTCATTAATGTGGCCTTTCTCCTATGCCTATGATTTTTGTATTGACCATATATTTCAATAGGGTTCTACGATAATATTTTCATTTAAAAAAATTTAAATGTGATGAGATTGATAAACTGCAAGATCAGCAAGGGAATTGCAAAGTAGAGTTGGGAGTACATGGTTGAGGCAAATGGGCTGCTTGGTAAGCAGAGGCTTTTAGAGAGAGCCTTTGAAAGATATTGTGCCATCTATATATATATTTGTATTAATCATCACAGCAGAAAATTTATATTTCATTCAAGTTTCAGAAAGTATCAAAGCTCATTTATGTGACCATATTAGAAGTAGACATATATAGGAAGACAAGACTTCAAACACTGGACAGAATGGCTGCACTATAGCCATTATCATAATATCTAGACCAAAGCATCACACCTCCATACTTGGGGGAAGTCTTGATGGACGGCAGGACCTGGGAGACGAGCACGTCCGGTTCGATGTAGCCAGATCCGGCTGCTGCTGAGGCTGCAGGCAACCCCAAAAATACTTGACCAGCTTCAATCGTGGTCCATTGGTTCCAGGAGTTGATAAGGTTGTCAGCGTTGCCGGAGTATTGGCAGGGGGGATTGTTGTAGAATTGGACCCAAACATAGTCGAATAGACCTGTGGCAATGGCAGTGCCCAACCATGCATCCGGAAATGGGCACTGTGGAGCTGCTGATAGGTACACCTTCCTCTGCCCGCTGAACTCCGACAAGGCCTTGGCTAGTTCATCCCAGTGCTGGGTTGTGCCTCCCTCAATGTCAAAATCAATCCCATCTAGAACAGCATCTCCTAACGGTCGTGAGCTTGATTGGCCCCCGAAAAAATTGTTCCATAGGTAATTTGCAACTTCCCTGCATCACAACAATAGAATCAGCACTGATCTTTTCTTCAGTATTTTTTTCTTAGGAACCAAACATAGTCTATATATTTTTGAAGAATAATCACCTGGCATCCTCTGCAGAGATCAAAGTATAGCTTCCCGAGGCACCTCCGATGGAAAGCAACACCTTGATGCCTTGATCCTGGCATGCTTTAATGTCATCACTCAACCATGTGCAACCACTAGAAGTCGGGTCACAATGGCCAGCTAGATTCAGCTGCGGAGTCTGGTTATTGCCAAAAACAACCAAGAAAGCAATATTGACAATTCCATAATAGCCTGAGGAGCAGGTATCAGCCAAGCTGCCCTCGTTCCCATTTTGGCCCCAGTAGACTGTTATTGTACCTGCATTAGTGTTGGAGATGGAGGCAAGAAAGAAAAAGCTGAGGAGGGCTAATGAAAGGAGAGAGTGGTGTGCCATTGAGCTTTGTTGCTTGGATGAAAAATTGAGAGGAAGGTATGGAAATTTATAGGCACATATGTTGGACCACATGTATCAAATTGTTTGTCAAATCTACAGGTTTGTGGAAGAAGATTGCAAGAAACTTGTGATAGACTTTCGGGTATGAATTCAATGTGAAGAAACAACTTAAATTTGCTAAGGTATATATGCCTCATCTGACATTTTGATTTTTGTTTTTAGAAACAAAAAAACAATACTATTTTTTCTATAAAATCACTAATTTCTATTTTTGAAAACAATTTTTCATTTTTTATTTTGAATCAAATTAGTTTCATAGCATAGCATGGTAGAAGAGTTTTGATTTAGGTGAGGGAATATACATACAGACATATATACAAATTAAGAAAATTACTTTTGAAATCCTTGCCCATATTTGATGTTGTGTGTGATAAACTCTTATTGACCTATAAAGTCATTTCAAAAAATTAAATTGAAAAAATCAATTTTTTTTTTTTATTACAAAAGTTCAAAGTTACTATACACAAACTTCCTTTATCTCTCACCAACACGTGAATAAAAAAAAAAGAGGTAATGTGCCATCCAACAAGAACAACAAATTCCATTGCATTGCCCACTGTTTGGTTCCTAAGAAAGATTAGAATTACTAGAAGCATCTGTGAGCTGATTAAAGATTCAAGATTTGATTGGAGTTGAAAAGTGATCTCCAAAATGGCATTGACTGTTATTTTTATTGAAATGAACGCTTCATGCTTACTAATATACTTTGCTTTTTCCATTGTTTTGATATATTTTCTCCCATTGATGGAATGATTCTAAGAGAAGGAGAAGCACTGTTAAAGAAAAACAATCAGAACTCTTAAGTTGAATGAGCAAGAAGCACCCCATTTGATAGAAATTACAATGTAGAATCTGTGGTCTCTAAAAAAGGAGAAACAGTTCAACAAAAAATCATAATTCCACCTGAATCTAGAGATGGTTTTAGTTACAACAAGTAAACAAAATTGATAATTAGCAAAAACAGAATCACCTGTCTTCCTCAGACCTGTAAGCTACCAATCACAGTTTAAATTCTTGGAGCTGCATCAATGGAAACAGATATCTCAGAACAGGGAAGGGAAGGGAAGGCAAAAGAAAAAAAGGGGTATTTGCATCTATATATATAAATAAACAGTTTCAAGCCTACCTCCACCAATTGTCGCTTCGGGCAACCGCTCAATTGAATACTGGTGTTTTGTAATGTACATTATTGGCACACCAGGGACCTGCACATTGAAAAGAAATTTCATATATTAGAACTTGATGCACCTATCAAAAATATATTGGAACTTGATGCAAAGTAATTATCAAGTCATGAGCATCATCAATTCATTTTTACCTTGCGAATCCTTCGCTTCAAGTCTCGATCGCATGTAGCAACAATGTAGCATTTATGCTGTTTTAAACAAAGTATAGTACACACATTACTCATGCGAAGAGGATAGTAGAAGATAACAGAGCAATTTGGACAGTTATAATGACATTCAGCTGCATAGCCCATTAGATGATCGATTTGGTATGGTCCTGTATCCAGAACAACAAGGTTGGGGTAAGAGTGGAAGCTCGGGATGGAGTTTTATCGTCATTACACATGATTTGAACATTAAGGCTGGTTTATGAAAAATATTCAATCAACTTGAAATTTAGACCACTGGATGATGTAACCCACATTTTTATAAGATAATTTGGTAACTACTCATATTCTGTACTCCATGCAATGTATTTACACAAGATGTATAGCCCCACAGTACAAAGCAGATTGGACGACGGAAATTTTTACATAAAATGAATATAGCTTGGGATCAATGTATATAGAAGCCCGAGATAATACACATGTAAACATGGTGCAGAATCCAAATCATACCTGAGTAACTCTATCAACAATACAGTCATCGGCATAAGTTCCCTTATGAGTACAGAGTAATCTTTCAAACCGAGGATCCTTTGCAATCCTGCCAAGAAAGTAGATCAAGAGACATCTTATCTTTCTATTTTATGGTAAAACTGGATATCAATGTCTCAATTTCTTCAATTGGGAATAAATATTCATCTCCCTTTTTTGCAGCTCTTATTTCACATGCACACATAATTGTATAGTTTTGACTCCAATATAGCTTAATAGGGTGAGAATCATCAAAAATATTTTCTCAGTGAATAGTATGGAAAAAACTACTGAGAATCACAATTTCATTGAGTAAAACAAATGGAAATTTACCTCAGAGCCACGCGGTATTTCTGACCTAACTTCTCAAGCTCTGCCATCACACAATCCGTGATACAAGGAGTGCCTTTAAAATTAAAAGATAGAAGGAAGCAACAAAGACAAAACAAAATAATATAAGAATCCCATCACATAAAAATACTTTCAGATTGATAAGATACAAAATTTAGTCAATTTTGTGCCCAAAATGTTTTGAAGCGGACAATTTCAACATAGTGAATATACAAACCACCATGGTAACATCATAATTTCTTAGACAAAGACTAACAGCATTTAGGAATGAGCTTAAATAAATGCCAAAATCACTAACTTCATTGAACTCACATTTTGCATATAAGCAGTCCATCATCCCTTTCTCCAGATCAAGCTGCAGAAGAATTCAGAGAAAACTCATTAGTCATCGTTGAGAAATGCTTAGGATAGTCATTTGCAACGTCTTAAAAAACAGTTGTCAAAAAACCATTTTTGAGGACAATTTTTAGGAATAGTTTTCAATTGTTTACAGGAATAAAAATCTGTTTGGAAATTCAAACATGAAAAACAATTTTCTCAACTATTCTCAATGAAAGTAGTGTACTCTTATATATGATGTAAAAACATTCAAACTATTATTTATATTTTCAATTGTTCTTTAGAACACACTACAAAAACACATGAAAAAAATCTCAAATTTGTTCCCAAAAAACACCTGTTTTTAGAAGAATTTTGAAAAAACTGTTTACAGAAAATTGTCAAACATGTGTTTATGCTAGAAAACAATTTCCAGGCCCTAAAATTCCATACCCAAATGCCATAACTCACCTTCAGCAGAAGCTAACAAACATGCGGTTGGGCTTTTTTTTTTTTTTTGGATAAATGTAAATGTATTAGATTAAAAAAGAAGTATACGTGATGTATACAAAAGCAACCAAAAAACCAAAAAGAAGCGCGGGAACACAAAAACCAGCAGTCATGCCCTACGAAGAGCCTATCCAGTCCACAAACTCTAACAACGATAGAGATCTGTCCCCAATATACAATCTTACCCACTCCTAAAAGGGATTCAAGAAACAACTCTTAATTGTTTGATCCAAACTTTCACCATTATTTAAAGCTCTCCTACTTCTCTCCCACCATATGGACTTAACATCGATTGAGCATATTCACCAATGGGCATCTAAGGACTTACAATGCATCATATGCTAGCACCTTGGAAGTAGTTTTCCTGCTTTTTGAAGCAAAAATCACATCTGCTATAACTCTTAAAAACCAAGAAAGACACTTCCAGAATTCCAAAATCACATAACAATTACTAGCTTTCACAAAAATCTAAAAGAAAATTCTCAAAAAAAAAAAAAAAAAAAAAAAAAAAAAAAAGAAGAAGAAGAAGAAAGAAGAAAAAGAAAAGAAAACTTGAGATATATTCATAGAAAACAAACATTGAATAGAACCTAAACAAGATCATGTTCCCTACGTTAACAAAACAACAGTAAACACTCACTTTATTCTGAATAGAAAAATTGATGAAATTGGTATCGACCAAAACCCGATAAGGCGGCCCCAAAGCAGTGTTGTACTTGAAGAAAAGAGCGGACGGAACATATGGCCTGCATCCTCAGAAAATTAAATAATAATTTAACAATGATTAAACACAGCAAATTCTGAAATTAATGCAGCGGAAAAATTGTTTATTAAGAAAAACTTACACATTTCTGGAGGTTTTCTCTTTGTTTTCGTCCTTCTTGGTAGGGTTCAAAACCTCTTCTTTGTGTCTAAATAAAACCAAAAACAAATTCAAGATATATTCAATTGAAGAAAATTAGAGGAACATAAATCTATTACAGAGAGGGAAAAAAATCTGTATAAAAGAAAAATCTTACTTTTTAAGTGCTTTGGAGGTGACCATCTTCTTCATGACAGCAAATTTTTGGGCTTTCTTTGCTTTTCCCATGTTTTGATGGATTGACAGCCAATAGAAGATTACAAAATTGAAACGTTGTAGAGTTTTTTTTCTGCGCCAATTCAAAGAAATTGCTCACATTAATTTAGGGATTTTTCTCTAGGGTTTAGGGCAATTTTCGGTAAATTTATAGCATTTAGGGTTTTTTTTGGGAGCAAGGACTCACCTAATGTTTTCGAAAACGACTCCGAAGCTTCTGAGGGCTTTCTGGAGAGTGGTCACCGGTAGAGGGCTTGTCGGAGAGTTGCTGCCGCTCAAGACGCAGAGAGCCGCAAACCGTATTCAGTTGAAATCGGAACCGAGAAAAACAGAGCTTTCTAGAGGTAGGGTTTAAAAGAGGAAAAATAAATAAATCAAAATTTTTTATTATTTTATTTTATTTTATTTTTATAAAAAAATTTAAATGAGTTCCTCCCAACCCTCCACTCATGTATTATGTTTACCTTAACAATAAATTTATTTGAAATTTACATATTTTTCTAAAAATTATATTTATTATTTATTTCCCTTTATATATTAGAACTTTAGAAGCTAATATTAATATTTTTATCTGCCCATTTACACCAAATAGTTATACTAATTCTCCCAAAAAAAAAATCAATTTAATTTTATTTGTATTAGAAAAAAAAAAAAAAAAAGGAATTTGCACAATTTTTATTTGATTTATAATTTATAATGAAAAATATTTTTTTTTAAATTGACATAAGTTTACTCCGATATTTATATCTTTTTAAAGCCTTTTTCACCAATTAGATGAAAGACAAAATTATTTTTCCTATGTATCTATTTCTTCCTTTTATTTATTTATAATTTATTTTAAAATTTGAGTTTTAAATGATAATGATTTTTTAAAAAAAATTCTAAACGTGGGAATTATTTAGTAATGTTTTTAAAAATAAGCTTAAAAATGGAATAGTTTGATATATTTTTTGTTTTTTATTTTTTAAAAAATATTTTTAATATTTTAAAATTTTAAAACAATTTTAGAATTACTTTCAAATTACTATATCTATTGCTATGACATTTTTAAAATTATTTTATTTTATTTTTATAATTAATTTAAATAAAAAATTAGAAAAGCAAAAATAAGTTAATAACTACTATTTTATATTAAATTGAATAAAGATTTAAAAATAGTATTTCTTTCAATATTCGGATTTTATGTTAAAAATTGATTTAATTAATTAAAAAAATAAAATAATAATAATAATTTACTTTTCAAAGCTTTTTTTCTTCCTACTATGAAACAAAAGGTGTAAATTTTAAAATAAAGAATATATAATTTTTCAAATTTAGAAAAAAGAAAAGAAATAAAAGTGCGGTTGAATTGTAAGAAGTATTTCTAATATTTATTAAAAATACTTGACAGCTGAAGGCAGTATATTCATCCACTTATTCAACCTAAAAATAAGGAGATTTTATATTGGTAGAACTCAAGGCTTTTCAGCTAATGTTGTGAAGGTGGATTTGCTTCATCCTTCCCATTTCAATTTCCTCTCCTTTTCTTCCATGGTACAAATATGGAGAATCCCATACAAGATTAGCAAACAGGAGCTGGCTTTTATTTAGATTAGTAAGGTCATTAGGCCATGAAGAACTCAGACACTCCCTTTGATGGCAGAACTGTAGCCACTTTGAACATCGTTATACCTATCCCACAGCATCACTCCTCCATACCCTTGAAACCCTTTGATGAAAGGCAACACCTCGGATCTCAGCGTCTCCGGTGAGATATAGCCGCTGCCAGCGGCCGCGCGGGAAGCCGGCAGCCCCAGGAAGAACTTCCGTGCCTGGATGGACGATGTCCACTTCCTCCAGGCCATCCTGAAGCCTCCACGACTTCTAGAGCTAAACTCGCAAGAAGGGTTGTTATAGAACTGAATCCAGACATAGTCGAACAGCCCTGTTCTAAGAGCATCATTCAGCCAATGGTCCGGGAATGGACACTGTGGAGCTGCGGTTAAGTACACCCTCTTTCCCCCTCGGTTGTTATACTGGGACAGCCTTCTAGCAAGCGCGGCGTAGTGCGAGTCCCCTTGCTCTATATCAAAGTCTATGCCATCAAGCACAGCGTCCCCTAGCGGCCTAGAACTAGACCACCCGCCGAGGAAGTTGTTCCATATGTAGTCAGCGACTGTCCTGGCGTCGTCGTCTGATGTTAGAGTGTAGCTGCCATCGCCCCCGCCTATCGATAGCATCACCTTGATGCCTTGACCCTGGCAGTTTTTGATGCCATTGCTGACCCTCCGGCACCCCTTGGCTGAGTTGGGGTCACAGTGACCGGCCAAGTTGATTTTAGGGGTTTGGCCATTGCCAAATGCTGATAAGAAAGCTATATTAACATAAGCATATTTTCTGGTATTGCAGGTCTTCGTCAACGTGCCCTCTTGCTCGTCTTGGCCCCAGTAGACGGCAATTTCTCCGCGAGCATCGGATTTGGGTACAAAAGAGAACAAGATGAGCAAGAGAATTGCAAAGTAAAGTTTGGTGTCCATGGTAGAGGCAAATGGGCTGCTAGGCGAGCAGAGGCTTTTAGAGCCTTTGAACATGATCCAGTTGAGTCCATATTAAAAGATATTGTACTACTTGCATTAATCATAACAGCAGAAAATTTATATTTCATTCAGCTTTATCTGGGAAGCTTCAGAAAATAGATGCTCATTTATTTTACCATATATGAAGTGAACACATAGAGTCAGACTTAATAGCTGCACTATAGCCATTGTCAAAAAATTTAGACCAAAGCATGACACCTCCATACTTGGGGGAAGTCTTGATGTACGGCAGAACCTGGGAAACAAGCACGTCCGGTGGGATGTAGCCAGAAGCAGCGGCTTCTGGGGCTGCCGGCAACCCCAAAAATACTTGACCAGCTTGAATTGTGGTCCATTGGTTCCAGGCGCTAATAAGTTGGCTGCTATTGCCGGAGTATTGGCAAGGGGGATTCTTGTAGAATTGGACCCAAACATAGTCGAATAGACCTGTGGCAATCGCTGTGCCCATCCATGCATCCGGAAATGGGCACTGTGGAGCTGCCGACAGGTACACCTTCCTCTGATGGCGGAACTCCGACAAGGCGTTGGCTCGCTCATCCCAGTGCTGGTCCGTGCCTCCCACTATGTCAAAATCAATCCCATCTAGAACAGCATCTCCTAATGGTCGTGAGCTTGATTGGCCACCAAGAAAATTGTTCCATAGGTAATTTGCAACTTGCCTGCATCACAACGATAAAATCACCGGTTATTTGAAAATCAATCCGAATATCAAATGATATTTATGAAAATAAATCACCTGGCATCCTTCGCAGAGGTCAAAGAATAGCTTCCTGAGCCACCTCCGATGGAAAGCAAGACCTTGATGCCTCGCCCCTGGCATGCTCTAATGTCATTGCTCAACGCCGTGCAACCATTAGAGCTCGGGTCGCAATGGCAGGCCAGATTCATTTGCGGAGTTTGGTTATCTCCAAAAACAACCAGGAAACCAATATTGACAATTCCGTAATTGCCTGACTAGCAGGTATCAGACAAGCTGCCCTCATTTCGGCCCTGGCCCCAATAGACAGATATTGTCTGCATTAGTGTTCAAGACCTAGGCACAATTTGAAGAGATGGAGAAGCAAGAGAATTGCAAGTAAAGTTTGGCGTCCATGGTTGAGGCATATGGGCAGTCAGGTGTCCAGTTGAGTCGATATTGAAAAATATTGTACGATATGTATTAATCATGAAAGCAGAAAATTCATATTTCATTCAGCTTTATCTGGGAAGCTTCAGAAAGTATCAAATGCTCATTTATTTTACCATATTAGAAGTAAACATATATAAGAAGACAAGACTTCAAACACTGGACTTAATGGCTGCACTATAGCCATTATCATAATATTTAGACCAAAGCATGACACCTCCATACTTGGGGGAAGTCTTGATGGACGGCAGGACCTGGGAAACAAGCACGTCCGGTGCGATGTAGCCAGATCCGGCTGCTTCTGGGGCTGCAGGCAACCCCAAAAATACTTGACCGGCTTGAATTGTGGTCCATTGGTTCCAGGCGCTGATAAGTTTGTCGGCGTTGCCGGAGAATTGGCAGTCATTGTTGTAGAATTGGACCCAAACATAGTCGAATAGGCCTGTGGCAATCGCTGTGCCCATCCATGCATCCGGAAATGGGCACTGTGGAGCTGCCGACAGGTACACCGTCCTCTGCTGCTTGTACTCCGACAAGGCTTTGGCTAGCTCATCCCAGTGCTGGTTCGTGCCTCCCTCTATGTCAAAATCAATCCCATCTAGAACAGCATCTCCTAATGGCCGTGAGCTTGATTGGCCACCAAGAAAATTGTTCCATAGGTATTCTGCAACTTGCCTGCATCACAACATTAAAATCAGCGTTGATCTCACAAGGATTAGACGCTATGGCTAGGGCTATATTTTTTTTTTATATATTTGACTTTTTTTCCGTAATTTTTACAATAAAACTAAACTTGAGAATATCATTTTTCTTAATTTTTTTTTTAGTATTTTTCAAAAACCAAAATAATTTGTACACTTGAGAAAAATAATCACCTGGCATCCTCCGCAGAGGTCAGAAAAGGGCTTCCTCCGGCACCTCCGAGGGAAAGCAACACCTTGATGCCTTGATTCTGGCATGCTCTAATGTCGTTGCTCAACCCCGTACAATCATTAGAGCAATGGCCAGCCAGATTCAGCTGCGGGGTTTGGTTATTGCCAAAAACAATCAAGAAACCAATATTGACAATTCCATAATTGCCCGATGAGCAGGTATCAGCCAAGCTGCCCTCATTCCCATTCTGGCCCCAATAGACCGTTATTGTGCCTGCACGAGTGTTCGAGATCGAGGCCACTAGGATAAGACAGAGGAGGGCCAATGAAGGGAGAGATCGGTGTGCCATTGAGCTTTGTTGCTTGAATGAAAAATTGTGAGGAAGGTATGGGAATTTATAGGCACATTTCTTGGACAATACTTAATCAAATTGTTTGTCCAATCTGCACGTCTGTAGAAGAAATTTACAGGAAACATGAGATAGACTTCTGGGTATGAATTTAATGTCTACTTGCTAAGCTAATATGAAAGGGTGACTTTTGGTTTTCATTTCTATACTTACACGGCGGAGTGGAAGAAGACCAAGAAAACAGAACGCGGTCTATGACTTTAGAGAACATGAAAATAGTCATCCTACAACATATTTTTTAAATTTATTAAAAAGTATAATATTTTTTTAAAACATATTTCAACATATTTAGTCAAGATTCATATTTTTCAAATATAAAAATTTAGTATCTTCTTGGAATTTATGACTTTATCAAAAAAATTTCAAATTTTATTAAAGAAAGTTTATAAAAAAAAATTCAAAGGAATTTATTTTATTTATATAAATAAATAAATCACACGAAAAAAATATTCAATAATTTTAGTAATTTTTTTAACAACAAAATGTGAAGAATACAATAATTCATGGGTGCAGATTACTTCAAGTAAAAAATCCTCCATGGTTAATAATAATTTTGCATGGATCGTTACATCATCAGCATAATCCAGAGTCTCGAAAGTTCCAGTTTACTGGTCAAGCTTCATCAAGAATTCCAACTAGTGAGAAACTGCCACATCACCGACACGGACCAACGGCAACATCACACGTGGAAAATCCAGACGGTTCGCCACTGGTACACACTGGAAACGTCTGGAGAACCCGAGAGAAATGTCTAAGATTTCGTATATAAAAACTCGAAATCTGATATTTGGATTATCGGAAAAATCAAAGAGAGCTCTGAATTGTGATCGCGAAAGAGAAGAGAGGCAAAGATCAGAATCACTGTTTGGGTTGGTGGACGGATTTGAACCGAGAACTAAGTCATTGGGATTGCGGAAGCGTTTCGGGGGATTTTAGTATTTTACACAAGCTTGTAAGTGTTTTCTTTCGTTTGTTTTTCTTTTTCTGATTGCTTTTGCGGGAATTAGGTTTTATGTTTGGTTGCTGGGAAAATGCGGGGGAAAAAGAAACAGACCAGGTTGTTTGAAAATTAGTTAGGGACCCGGGAAGCAAGCAGTATCCTTTTAGTTTAGTTATTATTGGTGTTAAAGGCAAATTCGAGATTGATTTTTCTTCCATTTCCTTGCATGGGTAGGCGTATGGTTTTCTGTTTGGTTACTGGAAAAATGGGGGAAAATAAAACCAATCAATGCTTACGTCAACTCACCTGTTAGTTTGTGGGGAACCCCGGAAACAAAACCACCTGTTAGTTTACGTCAACTCATGGCACGCTTAGTCGTAAGATTTTTTGTTTGGCTGCTGGGAAATGCAGTAAACAAAAGTCCTTTAGCATTTCCTGGGATGGTCTCAACGAAGCCTCCAGCTGTTGACACTTGAAATTTTGTTGTTTTTCTACTTTCTCCGTCTCCTCACAACCCATAGGGGTTCTAACGTTTTAAAATTCATTTACTTCTTTTTTATGTGATTTAATCTCATTTGCTTGTTCTCAATTCTACTCTGCTATCAGTACCCCAAAGTGTTGATACTTTAGGTCTAGCTTTGATTTGTCTCTGAATTCGGATTCATCCAAGACAACAGTTTAAATTTCATCCGCCTCTGACCGGTCAAATTGTTCATTGCAGATAATATTTGCGTTTGGGTTTTCGTCTGCATCACCAAGGGATCGAAACTCTTGGTTAGACTAGAGTTATTGGAAGATGTTGCCTGTATACAGGTACATGGACTCACATCCCCACCAGGGAAACCAAATGCCTTTCCCTCAAAACCATTGTCCAACCTGTGCAGCCGCACCTCCTCAAATAGGTTATGAATGGAGGCCTTATAGTGGAAATTTTGGGCACCCAATGCCGGTTGAGTGTCATGCCTGCTACAACCATAGTTGCTTCCCTGGTTACTATAGTTTCCTACCTTACCATCAGCTGGCACCACCAATGCCATTTCATTGGCATGGGTGCCGTCCCATGTACCCGGAGCCATACCCTGTTCATCATGCCCCTGCTCCTTATTGTTCCATGGAGCAGCCTAGACCTGAATATGAGAAGAATGATTCAGGAAATCATCATTGTTGCGGGCTCCCTAATCATGGGTTTAATCGGAAGGGAGGTAACAATGTTAAGATTGAAGAACACGAGGCAGATGATGGAAAGAAGGAGAGGGAATCCTTGGTTCCAGCTGGGTTGAAAGATTGCCCATATCCAATTGTGTGGATTCCACCTGTGTACATGAAGAATGGGGAGAATAGAGCACCAGTCGATCCAGATACGAAGGAGCAGAGTGAGAATCGCCAGGAAGCACATGATGCAACGTCACCAAAGAGTTTCAACAAATCTATTGAGTGGGAACCTGGCGTTTGGAACAGGTGGTTTCCACCTGATTCAAACGGCTTCAGATCTTTGAAGCAGGGTGGAGAAGGGACGAGAAATCAGCAAAGTGAAGACAAGAATGCTCGTTTCCCATTTCCTATAATTTGGATGCCTCCTTTTGAAAAAACAGAGGAAGGTGAGGGGAAGGAGCACAAGCCGAACAACTCTGCTTCTAAGCCTGCGGAAGAGCCAAGTTTGAATTTCAAGATTATTCCTGTGAAGCTCCCAGAAGTTGGTGATGGTGGAAACAAACCTAGAGCAACTGAAGAAGATTCTGGAGGCCAGGGTGGCTTGAAGATCATGGAGAAAAATGGTAATCAAAACAATATTCCTGTGAAGGAAAGAGAAGCACATGGGGAAGAGAATACCTCAGAAAACTTTGTGGGGAAGTGGGAAGGCAATGCCACTAAACATGGAGAAGATGGTGGAAAGAAGAAACCTTCAGACAGTGCTAAAAGGCAGTCTCCGTCCTCCCCAAGGATGGCCAAGTTACCTCCTGTTTGTCTGAGAGTAGATCCCTTGCCTAAGAAGAAGAATGGGAATGGCAGTTCGAGGTCCCCTAGTCCTCCTGGTCAGAGAGGGAAATCACAAGAGACATCAAATGACACTATAAAGGCTTCTTCTCCTTCAGAAGGATTGAAAGGCTCTCAAGAGACTACCATTAACAAGAGCCACGGACTGGAGCCAAACAAAAAGGAGCTAAAAGTTGTTAAGGTAGTAGATCAGACAGCTGAACAAAAAGTTGACGACATTTCTAACTGTGGGTCTCAGAATCAGATTCCGACTCCGACTCATTCACAGTCTCCTGTGAACTTGCCAATTGATCCTCGCACAGAGGTGTCTGATGACTTAACTGCAGAAAAACCTGGGGTTGCTGGTGGTGAGTATCAAGCTAAAAAGGATGGGGAAAGAAATGCTCAAAGTAAGATATCTGAGGAGGCAATTGAAGAGCAGAAGGCAATGGATAAAATCCAATCAGATGGTTGTAAATGCAAGATAGGAGAAGATAAAGCGGGGAGTGAGGTGGAAGAGAAGAAATCTGATAAAGCACCCAAAGCAGAGAAAAATAACTTGTCTGATTCAAAAGCTGCAGTGATCATCCAGTCTGCCTATCGTGGATTTGAAGTGAGGAAATGGGAGCCATTGAAGAAATTGAAGCAACTGGCTAAAGTTCGTGAGGAAGCAGATGAGATCAGGAATCGCATTCAGGCCCTGGAATCTCTCTCTGATCTTCAGAGAGACAATAGACAAAGAGTGATAATTGGAGAAACCATAATGAGCCTCCTGCTAAAATTGGATGCCATTCAGGTATGTGTATTGCTTACACTTTTAGCTTCTTTCCTTTTGTCATGTATTTTATGCTTGTTCCCATTGGTTGAAAATGGATAGAAGGCCTAATTAGGCTTCTTAGACATGAACTTAGATTTCAACTACATCAACCAATATGTTCTACAGATCCCATATGCACGAATAAAACTTATAAAGGTCCACGTCTTAATATCAAAAACAGGGGATCTTGAAATCAGTCCCCTAAGCAGCCCATGCACACAGACACACATGCTTATATGTAAAGAAACCTGAAGTAATTGGTCTTGAAGTATATATGGGGTTTTAAAATGCATTAGTCCTTTTGTTAATGCAGTTTGGGAGTTCTGCCCTTCTCAGTATTCGTGCTTACTAAGATTCTAAGTTCCCTATATTTCAGCTTTTTCTTATACAGTTTCTTAACTGGTTGTTGTGTTTAGCAGGGCTTGCACCCAAATCTCAGGAATTTCAGAAAATCATTGGCAAGGGAGCTTGTAAGCCTGCAAGAGAAGCTTGATTCTCTAATGAACCAGAAGCCTGAAGTGTCTGTTGTTGAGGAGTCAACTGCTAAGTCTGTGGAGAACTTAACAAATGATGTATGCATGGCAGGTGGAAAAGATGAGGAGAAAGACAAGGAGGCAACAGAAAGTCTTCAGGATAACTCTTCAGAAGACAACTCTGATAAAACTTCCAATTTGACAGAGCCATCTCAGAGTCCACCGGAGGCAGATGCATCAGTTGAATCCCAAGGTGAGGACACTTCAGAACCCATGTCTTTTGAGGAGGAACTCCAAGTTAAATCAGAAAATGACACCATTGGAGTACAAGAGAAAAGTGTAGAGCCTCATGCAGCAGACATGGGGCCTGTGTTGGAAGAATCAAAAGATGAGCAAGGCAATGGAGACCTGGATGTTAGCCAGGTGGCCACGAGTGAGCCTAATTCTGGTTCTGGCCTAGAGGGAACTGTTGAGCTTCCATTGGTCACTGAGAAGAGTAACCATGAAACGGGATTTGTTGAATGCCCTTTGGGAGACGCAATTTATGACTCAAATGCAGCAAACAAAATTGAGGTGGCTAAAGTTGGCAACACAACACCACCCATCAATGAAGGTCATCTGGAAATGAATGAGGGTGCAGAACTGCCACAAGGGGTAATTGAAGAGGAGACTGCCACGAATACTGTTCCTCAGTCGGAGAAGGATGGAAATATTGAAGCAGAAGAGGATACGGTCCAAGAGGGTGACCAAGTTGGCTGTGTCATGACAACTGATGTCACCATGGCAGACTATGAAGCTCCAGACATGAATGAACCAGAACAACATCTGATTGATGAAAATCCAGAAACTCATGAGCTTGAAGCACTACTTCAACATGGAACAGAAGGGGAGCCTGCCATACGTGCTGTTTCTGAGTCCGAGAATGATGAAAAGACGGAATCTGAGGAAGCTAAAATTTCAGAGGGTAGTCAAGCTGAATGTGATGAGGCAATCGACATCACCTCACGAGATGATGAAGCTCCGAATATGAACCAATTAGAAGAGCACTCAATGGAAGCAGAAACCAAAGATTTAGCCACGGCTGAATTGCAGAAAGAGGAAGTTTCAGAGACCGAGGAGTCCCAACCAATGGTCTCCTTTGTGGAGAAAGAACCTTGCCACGAAGAAGACAAGGAAGACCAGGGAGCCATTAACGTTGATGAGACGAACTCTCCTGGTGCTGACTCTGCAGTGGTTGATTCCCATAAGAAGGAAGTGCCCATTGAAGAAACCAAAGAAGAGTCCCTGGAGGGGAAGTTTGAACCCCAGGAGGTGGAATCTGTCATTAGCGACAATCCTAAAGGATCCGAAACTGCCAGAGAAGAGGCTCCTGGAACACAGAGTGATGAAGTGGCCACCGGCAATCAGGTTGTGATCCAAGACACAGGGAAGACTCCCGATGAAAAGCTAATAGAAGAAAACAAGAAACTGAGGGAGATGATGGAGCAGCTGATCAATGCGGGGAAGGAGCAATTAACAGTCATATCAAACTTAACCGGGAGAGTGAATGATTTGGAAAGAAAGTTGTCGAGGAAGAAGAAACTGAGAACCAGAAGGCATAGAGCAGCAGCACCTAGTCCAATCTCAGTCAAACCATGAAAATACTCTACAATTTTAAGTGTGTGACTGTAGCAATGCAACTCTTTTTGGGCTAAAATTGCATCTCTATTTCCTTTTTCTCCTATAGGAGGGTTGTAGATTGCTTAATGTATGGGGTTGACCGTAGAGTTCTACTGTGTTTGAAACTCTCTTTGGTGATAATAAATTGTTATTAAAGTTAAACTTGATTTTAGTGGTTTCAAAATCATTGATTCAGATTTTAGAAAATCGATCAAAATATGAAATGATCGACTTACTTTTTAAATTTATCATTAGAAAAGGTTGTGTGATAAACTAACAGTTAATAACGGTGGATGGAAGATAATTATTTATTTTTATTTTTTTCAATTATTTATCTCTCTAATTGTTCTCCTACTGTCCCTTTAATCCTTTAGTTTTTTTTTTGGTTTTGTGGTGTGGTTTCTTGAAATGGGCTACATGGGCTTTGTCAGTTGGAGTCTTATGTTTTCCTTGTTTGGCCCGCCGCCCACTAACAGCCAATTCCGGCCCATGTGCGCCCGTCCAAGCTCCAATAGAAAATAAATGTGGAAAAGGTTATTTCTGTAATTTCACCAATCTTAGTTTTCACACCTTCTCAAGAAGGTTCTTCTTTTAGGCTCTGAATCATCTCAAAATCTCTCCGCCGTGCCCGGAGGCCGGTCGCCGGAATCGTTATATTGTGATCCCACAATTCTAGATGGATGCGGATTCTTATCTTTGAATCTAATTCGAATCAGAGCCGTGGTCCACTTATCTCACTGGAGTTGTTCTTGGATTCAGAGGTGTTCATGTCATAGACCGGAGAAGGAAGGGAGACAGAAAGAAAGCGAGAGAGAAAGAAAGAGAAGCGCATGGAAACTCAACTTTTGGAGATCATCTTGATCTCTGCGCAGGGCCTCAAGCCTCCCTCCGGCAACTTACGGCGCATGCAAACCTATGCGATCGCCTGGATAGACTCAGCCAACAAGCTCCGCACACAAGTCGATCGAGTGGGCGCGGAAAACCCGACCTGGAACGATAAGTTCATCTTTCGAGTCAGTTCTGATTTCCTCGCCTGTGACACCTCCGCCGTAGCCGTCGAGATCTACGCCGTTGGGGTCATCCGCGACCATCTGATCGGCACCGTCCGTATCCTAATCAGCAACTGCCTTCCGGCCGCCGACCTTCGATCCAGAAACTTCGCCGCAAGATCTCCCTCCCTCACCGCCGTCCAGATCCGGCGCCCCTCCGGGAGATTTCATGGCGTTCTCAACGTAGCTGCGGCAGTGGTCAACGCCTCAGACTTCGCTTCCTTGACCGGAATGTTGGCGATCGACCACCGCGATCTAATGGGACAGAGTCTCCGGCGCCGGCGCGGCCACCGGCGACGAACAGCGAAGAGCGAGCAACTCTCGGGCGGGGAATCTTGTGACCACTCGTGTGCAGACTCCGCCGACTACTCGGACGGCGCAGATTCGACGACTTCCTCTTCGTCAACAGCATCAACGGTTCTCAAGGATTGTAATATATTGAGAGAGATGGCGGGAACAAAGGCATTCAAATCGGACGACGGAGGAGTGCTGTGCGGGTTGGGGTTTCAAAGGAAGATTCATCTGAGTCCGTCAGATCAGAATTTCCAGGTCTTCCCATCCAATTGCAAGAAGATGTGATGAACGGTCAAGATCGCTTCAACTCCTTTTTTCAGCTAACGGACAGTTTACAGTTAGGTTGGGCATTGGCAATCATGTAAATTCCACCGTTTACAAAGAGCCACTGACAAGTAGGTGAGGAATGTAAGTGACCCAGCCACTGAAATCTTGCCACGCCACGTTGCAGGTGAAATCAACATTTTTTAGTTTTTTTTTTTTTTTTTACTTTAAAACAGACGAATCACAGTTAATCCTATTACTCGTTTACTGTTCAATTGTAATTTTTACCCCACTACTTTTTCTTGCACGGTAACCGCACAGATTTCGAACCCGATTGATTGATATCACCGACCCCGATTCCATCGGAATGTGCATTCCTGACCTTAATTTTTATTACTATTAAATAAATTTTTTTTAACCCCAACTTTAATTTGAAAGCAAAATTAAATTTTTTTTATCTTTATCATATTATGCTATAATATGGGAAAATAAATTAAAACCAATTTTGAAATCTATTGTATCTCCGGATTTTGCGCCGGTACGCCTCTGGCGCACGTTAGGTACCAGCCACTGTCACCGAGACTCGACATTCCACGCACCCACTCACCCACTCACCATTACCACCACCGCCGGTAGAGCCACCAAACTCGTGTTCTCTCAGACACGTGTCTAATTATCATTTGCCTTGACTTTTTCCTGTTGTCACTTCAGAATCTGAAAATAAGTGAAAACGCTGAAAAAAAATTTAGAAAGAAAAGAAAAACGTAAACAGAGTTAGTGAGAGTGATAGCCGGCTGTGAGGTATGTGAGATGACAGCGCATTTTCCCACGCACGATTGATGTGATATTAAATGTGTGGGTTGTGGGTCCAATCTGATATGACTGCTCACCTTCGGTTGCTTAAGCCACGCTGCCATTATCCTGTCTTTTTTTCTTCGGTCCAATAAGAGCACTTCAATGGTGCTTAATTTTATTTTCATTTTATTTCTTAATTCTGATTTTGGTTCATTCCATTCTCTTTTCTTCGACATTTTGAATCATCTCATTCTTTCCTTCCATGTAGTCAGGAAATAAGCCCTAACCTGCTTGGACAGGTAGAAAATGAAATCAATGGTTTGGTGCATTTAAGAAAGACCCCACGAAAGATTGATGCATTTCACTTGAATGCAACATTATTAAAAAAAATTAGGCAAAAAGACTGAGAAATTCTTTTTGGACCCAATCAATGGTTTGGTGCATTTAAAAAAGACCCCACAAAAGCTTAGGCATCAATTTCAAATGGCCTTAAAAGCATAGGACACATTTTCAATGTTGCAGCACCAACTTGCCTTTCCTTCCCATCCACAATTTGCACAAGCCTCTAAGCATTTATGTCTATTTTGTTTTGATTTTTTTTTTTCCCTACCGACTTCATTTATTGGCTTCACTCCTATTCACATCACCATGAATTTGCAATAATTTTCTGCTAACTATGCAACCATGTGTTGTCTCTTTGTCTCTTTTTCCTCCCTCTACCTCCACTACTTCAATTTTCCTCTCACTTTCCATGATCATATTTTCAATGTAAAAATGATTAAGATATTGAATGGTTAACTAATTCACTAACTAAATCCATTGAAATGATCATATGTTTTGTAATTTTATTTAAATATTCATATATTCAATATAATTGCCAGACATAAATAATATAATATCACCTTTTTTAAATAAAAAAATTCATTAAAATTAAAAATATCTCAAGTTTCACTTAAAAAAAATAAAATAAAATCATATTAAAAAAAAAACATCAGAAGTAAACATTTGAAACTTAAAGTCAAGAAACACTTTTACTAATGTCAAGTCCTGAATTATGTTATGTTTTGTCAAATTTTAATTTTCAAAATAAAAAAGCATTTTAAATACTAGTTCTAAATCTTTAACCCTAAAATAAATAAACTAATTCTAAACTTTAAACCCTAATATTTTAAAGCAAACATAACCGTACTCGTTTTTTTTTTTTGGCAAAAGTCAAGCTTTGAAACATCATTTTCAATATTTTGGTTAACATCTCTCTCCATGTCTCCAAATTGGAAATGTATTAGGTGGATTTTCCCTATCAACAATTAAATATATATATATATATATCACCTACATATAGCAAGACGATCACGTGCATTTTTGAAATTGTTTGTGGGAATGTCCCAAATATTAAACTATTGGGAGTGAGACATGACTTAAGGTGCACAAGGAGTGGCTTGGCTGGAAAGAGGTACAAAGTGGTGTTGCCACTACCCACACCCACATCCCCTTTAATGCTTTCTCCCATGGTTGCCCAATGAGTCATTCTTGGTGTGAGGGCTCTCCACATTTTTAACAAAAAACTTTATTTAGGAAGTGTTTTTGTTTTTTTTTGTTAAAAATAGTTTTGATCATTTAAAATGTTTTTAATTTATTTTTCATATTTTGAAAATAATTTTTATATATTATTTTTGAAAACAACACTTACAAAATAAGTTAAATTTCTTATTTTTTATTTTTTATTTTTAAATATATATTTTTATATGTTCTTGTTACTAAGAATAAAAAACAATTTTCAAATATACAATAATGTTCATGTTCCATTTTGTTTGGACTTCTTTTCCTCTTTTGGGCATCTTGTAATCATGTAGGGCATCCATTGGATCGCATGTCATATTCCATATCTTCTATTCCCCTTTTGTTTTACTCTTTGGACACTTCTTTCCACCTCGATAAAGATTAATAAAAAAAAAGGTAGAGAAATAAAAAACAGATTTGGTCATGTAAATATCGCCCTAATACCTATTAAAATGTCTCATTTAACTTTTAAAATAATGAGTACAACACACGATCGTATTAAACAATGGTTTTCTATTTAAAAACTTAGTGCATGGTATCCTTGTGATTGTAAAAATCATTGTTGGGTAATTTAGAATTAGATATCGATTTCAATTTTGTCGCATTATTTTATATCGGGAATTAAGTTAGTAAGCCCTAAATTCGATAAATTTAGTTAAAAATGCAATTTCTTTTTGACTTCTACTCAAGATTATAGTCTTGATTCTTGAGTAGATTATTTAGCATCAACATTTTGTTGTGTTACAAACTATAAACCATGTTCAAATCTTAGGAACTTTGGGTGGGTGAGGAAGGCCCATAAGCCCATAGTGAATCAAACCAGCAAGGCCCAAGCCCATAAAGAGAGAACAAAAGGTACCCCATGTGGTAAGCAACTTGGGCCAATCTTGTAAGGGGTGGTAAGTAAGGTATATGCCCATTGCCAAAAGTATGAAAAAGCAAAGAAAGTGGAAGGAGGAAAAACACATAAAGGCAAAAATAAAACAAATTGTTTTAGGATTTTAAGGAAAACAGAGTAAAAAATGGGGGTTGATGAGTAAGAGAGCATTATCATTTTCCCCTTTACCTTGTGCTCAGGGGGAAAAAAAAAATGAAAAAGGGAAAATAAGACCCACTTATTTTCTAGATTAAAATGAATTGGATTTTGCTCCAATGACACCTCAATTCAGGCATTCACTTGGTCACACGCTCCTTCACGCGCCTAACTTTCTCTCTCCCCAAACACCCCCTTATTAAAAAACCGCCTTCGCACTTCATTCTCTGCCTGTCGTTTTGGGTTTATATCAAAGCTAAACATCGCAAAAAAAGAAGGAAAAAACACAACCTCTCACCGTCTCTCTCTGCATTTGTGGCTTGTGTGGTGGGTTTTCTGCTAAATCTAGAGCGACCCATTTCAGTTTTCTTCCCGTTTAAGAGAATAAATCTATAGAGAAGGCTATTAATAGTTGTTTCTGGAAATGGGTCTATCTTGGATTTGAGGTTTATATCTTCCATTTTTTCCTCGTTTTTGCCATTTTACTCACTAAATCCAGAGGTTTCAGCCAAATATAGCAACACCCATCTAGTGAAGCACAGTGGGGAGTGGAGAGAGGTTTCAAAAGTAGGTATGCTCCTGATGGGTTTTTCATTTTTCGAAGTGTTTTTTGAAATTGTTTTCTATGTTTTGTTTTCCCATTGATCTGTCTGTGTTTTAATTTTGTGGTGTCGTTTCAGTTATTACTGTTGTTGTTTTTAGTTTTGTGGGGTTTTGATGTTTGATTGATAGGTCCCCATGTTCTAATCCATCTCTCTAGTCTCGACCTAGCATTATTGTATCATTTTATGTCATAAATCCATTTTAGGGTTTGATGTAAAGTGGTTATCTCATAAGGGAAAAAATAAAAAGAAAAAGAGAGTGAAAGCAAAACAAACCCATTGTAGTAAAATCTTCTTATCCTTATCCTATTTTTTGTGTTTCTTCTTTTTGCAGTGATAGACCAGTGATTTGTTTTTTTTATGCTTTTGTTCTTGAGGCACTTGAATGTGATCTGGATTTAGAGTAAAGCTTTCAAATCCACTAATAGTATTGCCTTTGTATGATTGCTCAGTTTCCTTCAATTTTGATATACTACTTCCTCCTAGATATGGATATGATCTTTGTCACAAGAAAAAACAGAGGTTGTGTTTATCATGTTGAGATCCTCTTTCATTTAATCATTTTGTGGAGTTGCTTTGGATCTTTGTTCCAAAGTTGTGTCATGTGGAATCCATCCACATAACATTGAAATGTTTTTAATTCATCTTATTTTTAGAGGGACATGTTTGGGTTTTATATTGTCTATCTGGAATAGATGGAGGATGGGATTTGGTTACAAGTCCTTAAACTTGATTGTTGGTTTGTATTATCTTTGATTTATTGTTAATTTTTATGTTGTTTGCCTCTGTATTATGTAGTAAACAAAGTTTTTGATCTATTTTCCCTGTATACTTTAGTTTATTTTCTTATTTTTTGTGCTTATATTATTCTGTTATTCACATTATCTGATATCTGATATTGATTTTCCATACATCTTCGATTTCCTCATATTTGATATGTTGGCAGATGTTTTGATTTATATCGGTCCAGCGGGGTTTAAGTCTTCCTTTGATTTGAAGTGTTCTAAGGTGATTCCAATATCATGAGAGGATTTTTTTCCGCCTTTCACATTTAAGTAGTTGGAGCCTTATCCATTCCTTCGGTTTATATTAATTGCTCTTTTCATTTGTTTGGTTAGGCTTTCTAGTGTTTCTTAATCATGGAGGGAGAAGCATCATGGATCAACCATTGCCTTGATGACAGAAGGAGGGATATTGGGGATTTTGGTTCATTCTCGGAGATCAGGGAAGAAGTCAATAAAGAAGTTGCAACGGTTTCAGTAGATTTAATCCTGCCTAATGACTTGTTGGAGCGGATCCTGGCCTATCTTCCCATTGCAAGCATTCTAAGAGCGGGTTCAGTATGTAAAAGATGGCATGAAATTGTCAGTTCAAAGCGGTTTTTATGGAATAAATCTCATATCTTATCACAAAAGCCTTGGTATTTCATGTTTACCAGCTCTGATGAACCAGTGGGTTATGCCTATGATCCCATTTTTCGGAAGTGGTACAGCATTGAACTCCCCTGTATAAATACATCCAATTGGTTCATAACTTCATCATCTGGATTGGTATGCTTCATGGACAGTGATAGTAGAAGTGAGCTATATATATGTAACCCAGTCACCAAGAGGTGCAAAAGGCTTGAGGAACCTCCAGGCTTGAAATTCTCTGATTACAGTGCGCTTGCAATCTCGGTGAACAGGATATCCCACCATTATACTATCTCAATTGTGAAATCTAAGCAAGTCCCTGGAAACTTTTTCCAGTGGGATCTCTCAATTCATATTTATGATTCAGAAACAATGATATGGGTGACTGCCTTGACAGAGGTTGTGACTGGGTGGAGAGCTGGTGATGAGAGTGTGATCTGTGATGGGGTTTTGTACTTCTTGATTTACTCAACTGGGGGTGGTGCACCTGAGAATCGCCATGGCCTCATAATGTATAATCTCTTGAGTCGATCTTCCCATGGTTTGTTGATCAGGAGTTTTATCCCAGTGCCCTGCCCTCTTACATGTGGCCGGCTGATGAACCTCAAGGGGAAGCTGGTAATGGTGGGAGGGATCGGGAAACATGATCGGCCTGACATAATCAAGGGTATTGGCATCTGGGTTCTTAATGGGAAGGAGTGGCAGGAGGTTGCCCGAATGCCGCATAAGTTCTTTCAAGGGTTTGGGGAGTTTGATGATGTTTTTGCCAGCAGTGGAACAGATGATCTCATTTACATCCAAAGCTATGGGGCTCCACATCTTCTTGGTTTTGATATAAACCTGAAACAATGGAAATGGTCACAGAAATGCCCTGTAGTAAAGAGGTTCCCACTTCAGCTCTTCACTGGTTTTTGCTTTGAACCAAGACTTGAAATTGCTCCATTTGGTGGTATTGACAAATTTGACTGAAAATTTGCCCTTTTTACTTTGTTTTTTTTTTTTTGCTCTTATTTTCAGCCATTATGAAATCTCTGTTCCACAAAGTTCATAGAAAATGTAACAGCAGAAAAAGGCTGCTTGTTCATGAAAAATGGGAATATTATTCTTTGCATTCAGAAATACAGCAGTAGTAGATACAAGCTCAAGACTGTTTTACATTATGGGCTTCTTTCAGTCATCATGAAATCTCTGTTCCCCAAAATATATGGTGTTATCACTCAGACCTTTACCTAAACCTTTCATTCGTGCTCTTTAGATATCATTTTCAGATCCTATTTCACATGGTTGCCTCTTGTGGGTACTTAAAGATTTTTTCCCAGAGGCGGAGGATCTTTTTCGGTCTCCAAGGCAAACTTACGGATGGTATTTCTTCTGTTCCTTTTTTCTAGATTTGGCATATCCTTCCATCCCCAAATCAAATCTGCAGATGGGTACCATTTAATTTTTTTCACTTAGACAGTGACTTCTCTTACAAAACCCCCAAAGTCAATATTTGGATATGGGCTCCCATGCCAGTGATTCCATTAGTTTGCTTCTTTTATATCACCACCACCTCTGTTTTTTCCCCACTCCCATGATGAGAGTGGATAGGTTAATAGCCTGGGACCACAGCTACAGCCAAGCTGAGGATATCCTTTTGGTGTCACACCCCCCACAGTAGTTGTAAGGTAGAGAGTAGTCTCCATATCAGCAAACCATATGGCACATGCCAATGTTCTAAGGATTCCCATTTACCATTGTTGCTTATTTTGAGTTGTGTATGTGTTGCTCTAAATTCATCATTTTGTAGAAATGCTTCCATTGTCATTTGGTTGTTATGGAAGACATGACTTTAGGTTTGACCTAAATTTGTAAAATTACCTGGTATATCTTTGTGGTATTGGTTTGTCCGGATAGCCCTAAGAACATATCCCCTTTTCTTATTGTGTTTGGTATGATGCAGATTCTGTGTTGTGAGGAATGTGAGAAGGGAAGGTGAGAGAAAACCCCACCTCACTTTCTGAAAGGGTTATATAATACTCATATTCCTCCTGTTTTGAAGGCATGAATGAGTCAAAACTTTGAATGATTCAAAGTTAAACTAACAGCTCACAGAGAGGCTCCACACTATGTGAAGATTTGTTTTCTTCACTAAACAGAAAGCCAAATTTCCTGCAAAATTTGTTTTCTTTCTCACTGAACCCAAACAAATTCTTGAAATGACTTGCATTACACAAACAGAGCTCCAACATCTCTCTCTACTTTTTCATTTTTGTTTTTCCCAAAGGTGTAAAAAAGGTAGGACCATCAATTGATATGTTAGACTATCTTCATTGGAATTGTTATAGAAAAATGATTGCCTTCCTCTATATTTTTTTAAGAGTCCATTGGAGCATGATGAGAAGGAACAAGGCTTTGTTTGGAAAAAAGTATGGTTAAAATTAGAACATTATATGTTCTGAACTCCTTTTATTTTTACAAATAAAGGGTACAAAAAATGAATCTTCCAATGTTTCACCAAATTGCTTATCAAGAGCTTATTTTTATACCATGAAAACCATAGAACATGTGAAAAAGGCAAAATTGTCTAAATAAATTTACACGTCATAATTCACATGCCCATATATATATAAATTATGAGTTATTGAAATAGAATTCTCTTTAGTAATTCATGTTTAAAAATCAATCCAAAAATAGAATTGCCTTAATGCCCCTTTTCCAAAAACGAAATGTTTGTTAAGAAAACCTTCCTAAAACCCACCAACTACACAAGGCGCGAAAGGTTCAGTGTCAGCGGCAACGGCCAATTGAAAGTCAGACCCATCAGCTCTTACACACAAAAATGAAAAGAGAAAGTGAAAATGAAAAGACCCTTTTGTTTATTTCTCCTTTTGGTGCCTAAAATTCTCGAAATTCTAACACAAAACCTACTCTGACAGGTTATTTTCAATATATATATATATTTTCTTCTTTTGATGGTGTTTTTATTATTTATTTATATATTTTTCCTATTTTTTGATACTTTTTCAGAGATTTAAAGTTGCTTTAAATTTGAAGGTTTTTTATTCTATCTTCAATTTAAAGCCCTATTTTTTTTTTTTTTTTTTTAAGCTGTCAAGTGGGTTTGGGTTCCTGAATTTTCTGATACCAAATTGGATTTTGTTCATTATTGCTGGATTTTGTTGCAACCCATCTCTCTCTAGAATCTAGCTTGGCTGTGAAATATATGTTGTAGTTAATAATGCCAGATCCAGAGATATCCCACTCGAAATAAAACTAGGGTTTTCTTTTAAAAAAATTTGTTCTATGATTATTTGCCTTAAGATTTCTATATTCCCACTTGATTAATTTGTTTGTAGATTTTTCTAAATTTCTATCTGATGTAGAAACCTAGATGGAGCAATGTGTTGATTCATTATTCACATGAGAAAAAAAGTCTAACAATGCACATGAACTGTTTGACAAAATGGTTATCAAAAGAAGACGGTAGCTATACCTTTCTTATTGAACAATGGCAATGCCCTGTGGCTAGTATCTTAGTTTGCTGGGCGATGTTTTGACTGTTAAAATGGTTGGTAAGTTTGAAATGCTAAATTAGGGTATTTATATTGTATTTTGAACATATATTTCTATGATTCTAGCCTGAAAATTTAGCATTAGTCTTTAAATAGTTTTTAAAACATTTCACTTGTTTTTCGGTAAATCCGATTAGAGAATGCATGGTTGGAAGAGGGGCATTTCTTCCTGAAGTTAGTAAGTTAATGAAGTCATGATCCCAAAGTATAATCTGCTCTTTTTTTTTTTTTTCCAGGATTTTTCTCTGCACAGTGTTCCAAGCTGAAGACTCAGATTCCTAAGCTTCTAAAGGGACCATTCCCTGTAAGTTTATGTATCTCTAGCTCAATTTTTTGGATCCCAGGAAACTATTGCTGAGCCTCATGGAAGTGGTCAAGCCCAAGCCCGAATGTTCAGCCCTAGACGGGTATCGTTGAGGCCCAAGCCCAAGCCCAAGCCTAGTCAAGCCAAAGTCCAAGCCCAAGTCCTATATGTTTTGTTGGCATTGTAGGTCAACAATACTAGTATTTCCTTTTGCTGCACAACCCTGTTGCGTGTGTCTCAGGGCATTGGACAGCAATGAAGGGCCTCAATCAAAGGGCCACACCCCATTATAACTATGAAAGCAACCATCTCATTCAGCTTGTTCCACCTCTATTGAAATCAAATGCATTTGTGACTGGGATGTGGATAGATATGGGGCAATTGGATGGTGATGCAGTGGTGGAACTAGAGGCACTGATATGCCCTGTGGCTGAGCCATGTTGACAACTGTGATTAATGATTATCACTCAGCTGGGATATTACGGTATGGGAAATTATGATCATCTCATTATAAATCTATGATTTACATGCATTTTCTTCATTTGTAATAATCATCAACTTGTTGATAATCTTCAAGGTGATGGTAATAGAATATGATAATAGGATAATCAATGATATCTTCATGTGACCTTATTTTAAGTGTTGAGGACTTTGGACCTAAGTTTAGAAAAAAATATTCCTCAAGGAAGGCAATTGTGGGTTGCCCTTGGTCTCAAATTACTCAAACAGGCTGTGCCCACACCCACCCCACTTGTCCCATTTGAGTTGAGAGTGTGTTCCGGTACTTTCAAAAATCAGGATGGAAGTTCAGCATATGGCATCCAAAGTCTTCCTTTGAAGGAATGTCCCTCTAGACTCGGCATTGAACCAATGACCATTTTTGATATCGATCAGTCTGTGTCTCTAGAAAAACCAAACCACCCGAAAAAATGAGTGAGGTAGACTGGTGACTGGTGAGGCTGAGACATCAAGATTATGATCATGAATATGGACCACACCCAATATGCTTAAACGATTCATCATTTGCTATGTTAGGTACAATTATACGACGAGTCGAATATTATTTTACCAAAGTGCAGCAATGGACCACATTTGATTGAAGATTCAACCATTAACTGGACCATCCACCCTAATGGCTTTACTCAATTCCAAAATATCAATTATAAAAAGGATAACATACCCTTTAGGATTCATTAGTAAAAAGGCTTTTATCTGGTAGTATGATTAAGTTGCAGAATCAATTTACTTTCATTCCAATAGACACAATAACATAAATATAATTTTTGAAAAATCATGGTATGTTTATTGAAAAGCTAACTTTTTTTTTTTGATAAATAATTTATTGAAAAGTTAATGGGAGAATCTATTCATGTGATCTTGCATTACTTTGAAATGAGAAGTTTAATTTAGTTATTGTAGACACAACTTGTTACATGGATCATAGTTCAATCATTCAGCCCATGTTTCTCTCTCTTTTAGCTGTTTCTTTCTTTCAATGCCCTCATTTCTGTTGTACTGTACTGTAGATTGTATTTAAAGGCAGCAAGTAATGAAATCTAAGGACCACAAGTTTTGGTCTATTTTTCTGACAAACCTTATAGGACCATCTTCACTGTCTTTGCCCTTTATAACTGGGCTTCGACCCCTAGCCAAAATGTAGAAACCGGCAGGTGTGGTGGTCTTTTCTTGACTCCATTGGTAGAGCTGCGTATTGCATCCTTCTATGGGGCGCATGGCCCTTGGTTTTAAGGACCAATTTTTTTTTTTTATCTTCCCAAAATAAACAAACATAGCCATCATTACAACATCTCCACTTTTCTAATAGTTTCCAGCTTGCTTTTTGGCTGAACCATGCATGAGTGAAGCACTCGGAGTTTGAAATTTTAGGAGTGAGAAAGTCTAGAGAGAGAGAGAGAGCGGGGAGATGGAGGGTGGAGAAAAAGGAAGAGTGAGAGAGAGACAAAAGCAGGAATTCATGGGGAAAAAGTTGAAACGCGGTGTCTTGGTGGGGAAAAGAGGGGGGCCTTGTACTCCATCACCCACATGGAGACTTGGGTTTTCTCTGAATGATGCTACCAGTTCCATTGATAAAGATCTCGACTGCTCCACCTCTGTCTCTGCTAGAAAACTAGGTGCCAACCTCTGGGAGATTCAGTCACACCTCCCAGTTGCTAATATGAACAGGGGAGGTGGTAGACTTCGCCATCACCACCACAAGGACAAGGGTTTTGAGCTTCCCACCCACTTGGTTGACCCTCCTCACAGCCCTCCTGATCAGGTAACCATAGTCCACTCCTCCATTGCTTGGTTTTGGGTTTTCTAGGTTTTTTATGATATGGTGTTTTATTTATTTATATAATTGTTTGTTTGTTTCTTTCCTGTGATTTGTTAGGGCTTTGGGTTGATGGGTTTGATCAATTAGGTTTTCTCATTTGGAAGATCTTGGCCCTTTTTTGTTTTTTGTTTTTGAATATTTGTATGATGTTGGTTTGTGTTTTTACTTGCTTGTCTTGGGTCCTTGTTGGTCTGTGTTGGTTTAGATTTTCGTTTTCTTTTCTTGAGATTTTTTGTGATGGGATCAATCGGTTATGTTCTCTCAACATAAGGTTTTTTTGCCTTTTTCTTGGATTATACTTACTTGATTGTTTATTGCCTGTCCTGTGTCTTTGTCGGTGACGTTGATGATTTTCACATATATGGTTTGGCAAAGAGAAATGCAGGTGTTTGATTTATATTTTTTTCTTTTCAATTATCTCATTCCTATTGCAATTCTGATTCTGGCACTCCATTGATTTCTGTGATGTACCAGTATCTCTTCTATTTTGGGAGTTTCAGTTTCAATTGAAAACTTTCTTCCTTGGTCATCATCATGTGGTCTACATTTCATCAAATCATGTTTGAGATGTCCTTTGGGTTGCTAGCTCTCAGCCTTATCATTTTATTTGTTAGCATGTTTATGTTGTTTTTCTTGGGATATTTGAAAAGGAAAAAAAATGTCTCTCTTTTCCCTTATTGGGTTTTAGTCTTCATTTAGATTTCTACCATCTTGTTCAACTGAATTCATTTTCTTTCCTCCTGAAATTCAACTGTTTGCCACATCTTTATACTTTGTTTCTTTTTATATTTCCTTGTTCTTTGATTTTGGCGATAGTGATCAGTGAGTTCCTGGTTTGATAAGAATAAATGAAGGGAAGAATCTTACCATGAACTGGTCTTGCTTTGTATTACCATGAATTTCTGAGTTGAAATCTGGATACCCTTTTGCCCTGAAAGAAGAAATTTCTTATTTCTTTTTTTACATTGAAAAAGTGGCAATTGCTCTACAAATAATGAGTTTTAATTTGAAAAGATTATATGCTTGGTACCCCTATTTCAGAGTAGATTTTAGTATTGATTTAATATGAGAGTTATGAATCTATGGTTTAACCATTTTACAGCTCTGGAAATTTTTAGCTGATCATGTAGATTTCTTCTTTTCTCTTTATTAACTGATCTTCCCCTGTTTCTCATTCCAGCCAGAGAGTGCAAGTAGCTTGAGGCGGCATGTTGCTGCATCACTGATGCAACACCATCGATCAGTTGAAAGAAATGGCCGTGCTCTGCAGCCTGTATCTCCTGCAAGTTATAGTAGTTCAATGGAGGTAAACAATGATTCTCTTCCCTTCCTCTCCATTTTCCTGCCGATATTTCTTTAAAACCCATTTTGCTTTTCTCAGACTAAAAAAGGGGAAGGGGATGTATCCTTTGAATTGAATATGGCAAGTTTTCACAAAGTCCTCTCTATGTAGCTCGCTCATAGATTCACTGCTGTTGGAGCACAAGTAGGCTATTCCATTAGAAATTGTGTTCGTGATGCTCTCATTTTGTATTTTAATTAACATGAAAATGACTGTCAAACACAGCATATTGTCCAGTAAGATTTAGGTTCTAGAGACGTACAAGCAGGATTCTGAAAATATAATGAGGAAGGTCTGTCACAGAAGAGGTTCACAACAAAAGTGCCTCGAAAAGGGCAGTTCAACTGTTTTGAAGAACGGTTGAAGAAAATTTAATATTTCAAGAAATGCTGTTTTTAGGTTTCTAGTTCCATCAGAAAAGTGAGAGCTAGAAAAACTCATGATGCGATTATGGTTACAGCTGCAAGGACACTGCTTATCTTAATCTTTACCATGGATTCCTTAACATACTGCCGTCTTTCATATTTATAATGCTTTCTGTCAAATGGCTCATTCTTCTAAAGGTTATTTCGCTATGATTATGCTAGTTAAATTGATCCAGATGTTCTTTTGTTCTTCACAGGTGGCACATTACAATCCTGCAGTCACTCCAACTAGTTCTTTAGACTTTAAGGGTAGGATTGGTGAATCAAGTTATAACCTTAAAACTTCCACTGAATTACTCAAAGTACTCAATCGGATATGGAGTCTTGAAGAACAGCATGCATCTACCATATCATTGGTGAAAGCCCTGAAAATGGAACTGGATCATTCTCGGGCAAGAATCAAAGAGTTATTACAAGAGAAGCAAACAGAACGGCAGGAGATGGATGACTTGATGAAGCAAGTTGCAGAAGACAAACTAATTAGAAAGACCAAGGAGCAAGATCGAATCAAAGCTGCAGTTCAGTCTGTGAGAGATGAGCTAGAAGATGAGAGGAAGTTAAGAAAACGTTCAGAAACCCTGCATCGAAAGCTAGCTCGAGAGCTTTCTGAGGTGAAATCTTCTTTTTCTAATGCTTTGAGAGAACTTGAAAGGGAGAAAAAGGCACGGATTCTATTGGAAGACCTATGTGATGAGTTTGCTAAGGGAATAAGGGAGTATGAACAAGAGGTGCGGTCCCTCAAACACAAGCCTGAAAAGGACAGGGTTGCTAGGGAAAACTCTGATCGGTTAGTTCTTCATATTTCTGAAGCATGGCTTGATGAGCGGATGCAAATGAAGCTGGCTGAAGCTCGGTGCGATGTTGCAGAAAAGAACACAATTGTGGACAAGTTGAGCTTTGAAATAGAAACCTTCCTTCGAGCTAAACAATCTGTCACTTCTAGAAGAGATGATTACTCATCCCCAAGTGAGCAGAAGGAAAGTCGCTTACGTCGGCATTCTTTAGAGTCCTTCCACTTGAATGAGGCTGTAAGTGCCCCTCAAAATGCAGAGGATGAAGAAGATTCTTCAGATAGTGATTCACACTGTTTTGAGCTAAACAAGGGTTCAGGTGCAAAGCAAAGCAATGGCAGCTGTAAAAAACACATTGGCAACTCCGCAGAAGGTCATGCTGAAGACACAGTGAAATCGTATCCTACAAAGAAAAAGTCTGGATCACAAGAAATCACCAAGGGACGCAAACCTTCCGGCTTGCGGACGCAGTTTGAAGAATACATGGCCCGAACCATGTCTTGTAATGGAAACAAGACCCAGCTTGTGGACAGTGAGCAGGGGGAAATGGGAGGGGATGACTCAGTTGAAATAAACAATTCCCAGAAGTTTGAACCAAACGAGGCTACACAGGAGAGTATGCCAGAAAAAAAGAATAAACGGGCAGGAGCCCGTGGAGTGAACTTGAATCATGTGCTTGATAACCTAATCAGAAATCACTCCTCCCCATTGGAAGGTGAGAAAGTACATCCTGAGAATAACTGCAGGGAAGATGCTGGCAATCAATCTGTACTTATGGGCCATGCTAGTCCCATACAACAATGGATGTCAAAATTGACATCCCCAGATCTTGAAATCTCCGAATCTTCTTCAAAATGGCCTCGAGGCTCAAGGGAGAATAGCTTGAAAGCAAAACTACTTGAAGCAAGGTTAGAAGGTCAGCATTTCAGGGCCAAAGCTTCCAAAGGTTCCTTTTAGGTTCATGAAGCTTGTACACTTGCCTGCCTGAGGTAACACACTCACAATCTACAACTACTGGCTTGTGAATAAGTTCCAAGATCCTTGTCTTCAAGTTCAAAAATGATGGGTATATCTATATTTTCTTCTGTAGTTTCTGGATCACATCTGTACATGAAAATGTATTGTTGCTTACATGGTTACAAAAATCACAACTAGAGTTGAAGTCCATCTTGAAGATTTTGATGAACTCTACCTCGGCTTCATTGTGTTTTTCTTTCTTCTTACACTATCATTTTCATGTCAGTTTACAGTTGAATTTCTCTGTTTGAAGATATTGTTATAAACAGAACCGACAATAATTTTTAGAGCGATGGATGATGCCCTTCAAGGTGATTGTTGGAGAGAACCGATGCCGCTCTCCACGCTAGGGATGGGTGGCCTGATGTCCTCTACACATAGGATACTAGAAAACCATGATCAAGGAAAGACAAAGAGAAGGAGCATATTCGCTAGTGATTGTGAGGCCCCACTTCTCAACTGGTGGGGGGACACTAAAGGCCTCTGCCTTCCTCAATAGAGAGGGAGGGCCGGAGGGGTCGAGCTTTCGGTTTTTCTTTTCATGATTGTCAATCATGGGTGCCATGACAGCTCGATGGCGTGATGTCATGAGTTTGACACTTCTAACTAAACACCAATTACTTTAAGTGGGAAAATGTTGAGGTATCGAAGAGGTATAGTGCCAATCAAACTTTGAATTGATGTGTATAGCTAAATTCAAACCATGGAATAAAGTAGGATTGCAATGTGGGTGGATCCCACTTCTAAGCCTAAGTTTTGATTGGTATAGATGAAGTTCAATTGGATTAACATTCCCTCCTTAGGATTGAAAACTTGAAATTTAAAAAATATATATATATATAATTTTATTTAAAATATAAGGAATAAATTTTAACATTTTTTTTTTAAATTATGATAGAATTGATCACTTTTATAATATGATTTATATGACATGGATTTTAAAATAATTATTTTGTTTAATAATTCAAGAGAATCATGGGAATTGAGTTGGTATGGTCTCTATCTCAAGTTAAATTTGATATGAGTTGGACATATTGATAGATAGTTTTATCGTGAATTAACTTTTTTTCAAGGTTAAAAAGGGAAAATATAAAGAAATATAGGTGAAAGTAAATGGGATTTTATCACAAATAAAAGGGGAGTAGGTGAAGGAATAAGTAAATGAGACGATTTTTTAGGTAAGACCATTTTTTTAATTGGCAATCATTTTCCCATATGGTTTGGAAAAGCTACTTTTTTGGCCACCATATAATGACCCTTTAGGTGAGATGGCCAACTTGTGACTGACATGAGAGTGGAAAACAACACAAACGTGATACTGAATTTACTTTGTTGATGCCAAAATCAACTTTTTATTCTGTCTTTTATTTATTTATTTATTTATTTATTTATTATTATTATTATTTTGACTTATTAGGCATTTGGACCAGGGTTTTTATTTTTGAAATAATAGATTAAAAGGGATGAAAACATCTCGTATTTGTAAATATAATATTTCCCTTTTTTTTTTGTCTAAAAAAGTATATATATATAAATGTCCTTCAATATATTGATTATTTATACGTGCGTTTTAAAAGAAAATATTATTTTTACAAGAAAAAGAAAAAGATGACATTTTTATCCAAAATGAATATTTTTTAGGGTTAAAGAAAAAAAAAGAAGAATTAGATCAACAAAATGGGGATGATTTCACCCCTTTTAATCACATAGCCCTTTATTTTTCTCTCAATGACTAAGCTCAAAGGATTTGATGGTATAACTTTAAATTGGCTTAAAATTGGGCCTCCATTTTGTTTGGACATTGGGCCTTTCCATATAATTCATGTGGTCATATTGAAAGCCTAACATGATGGTGAGATGTGATGATTCGGCCCAACTCATGTCATCTCTGTGAAAAAGAGAATATTAAAAGTATTATTTTAGCCCTCTGATTAACTTCTAGAAGTGAAAGTTATTTCTTAAATTCAATAAAATTTTTCATATTTGTTTGAATAATTTTGTTCAAAAAGCTTATAACTTAAAAAATAGCCTTAATATTAATTATAGAAATTTATTTTAACTTATACAAAAAGTTCTTTCTTATTTGATAAAACTTTTACATCCTAATATTATATCTTAAAAATTATGACTTTAGCTTTGGTCTCATATTCTAACTTAAGCTAAAAATAGGAAACTATCTCAAACCAACTCTTAGGTTTACATTTAGCAACTGTTTTTTAAATGGTTTTTTATTTATTTTCTAGAACAAAACAAAAGGAAAAACATATTTAACAATTAGAAACCACAAAATTATTTTTTTTTAAAAATGGTATTTTCAAAAAATATTTTTTTAGTTGTTTTTTGTTATTTTCACCTATTTTCTAAGTGTTGTATTAAAAAAAAATAATTATATAAATATGAAAAACGATTAAAAATAAAATATTACATATAAAAGTTATTTCTAAAACATATTTAAAAATATAAAAAACATGTTAAGAATATTTTAGGTTTCCAAAACTGACTTGTATTCTACAAAACATCATCAAATAATTTTTAAAAACTATTTTTGAAAATGCTTTTTACACGTAAGCTTAATCTCGTCTAAATTTGAGCTAATCATGTTTTGACATGTTTGTAAGTGCATCTTACAACATCCAACTTGTGACATCCCACATCGGATAGGGGGGAAAGTTATTGACGCTATATAAGTATAGACTCCTCATAACCCTGTAGACACGTTTTAAAGCCGTAAGGGTCTCTTTGGGTCCAAAGCGAGTAATATCTACATGGTTGGGTAAGGGGTGTTCGTCTGTTTGGTCCCATAAGGGTGTTTGTCTATTTGGCTTCACAATCCTGTAAGACACAACGCAGACATTATGTCTGCATGGAGGGGAGGGTGTTTGTAACATCTCACATCGGATGACAATATCTACACGGTTGGGAGCAAGTCGTTAAAACGTGTCTACAAGTTACGAAAAGTTCATACTTATATAGTATATATTGTGCCAGACAAACACCCTTACGGGGCCAAACAAACCCCACCTACACCAAGGTCGGGGATCGTCTCTGACACCATTTGTAACGATCCACTCCCGATCATGTAGATATTGTCTGCTTTGGACCTAAAGGGACCCTCACGACTTTAAAACGCGTCTACAAGATTACAAGGAGTCCATATCGGTGTGGGATGTCACACAACTCCTTTCACCTTTTCACACCCTTTACTTGTGTTATGTCTGTAGAAACTATAATGCAAATGCTATTAATTTAAAAACATAAAGATAAAACAATCAACATAAAAGAGTATCATGGTTCAACTAATTATGTCCGTATTCACTATAGGGTTTTGTGGAGCCTAGTCTTGTTTGATCCGGTTTGACGACCCGACTCGAATAATATTGCATGGTTTTTTAATGGGAGATTTACTGAGGCTTAGTCCATGGAGCGAAGGCTTGGGCCTATACTCTGTATTCTTCCATGATAATAGTGATATCCCTGCAACTCCGTGGATGTAGCCAAATTACCGAACCACGTAAATACTGTCTTGTGCGTGTGATTGTTTTTCTTTGACGTGTGTTTTCTCTATTTTTTTGTTTCTCATAGGTTGAGAATTCGGCTTAATTTCCTTCATTCACAAATGAGAAAGAATCATTCTACTATACTATAAAAAAATATTACAAAAGACAAAATTAGATATAATTATTGAGTTATCGAAATATTTCATATTTCTTACTCTTTGTATACATACTTTGAACTATAAACTCTTCGTTCCATTGGGTGTCCCCCATTATTCCTCAAATATCTATCCATGTCAGATAGTCAACTCATCTCTATCTCATAACTTTTTTCATTTAATTGACCAAAACACACTATTTTGTTTCCCCTTCAAAATGCACTAATATTTTCATTTTTTTTCTTTATATAATTTGTGTGTGTTTTCATTCAATAAGGAACCCCTTTGGACACTTTAAAACTTTAAGGGGAAAGGATAAATTGGAAAAAAAAATTAATTAATATTAAAATATTAAATTCTAAACTATCTTTTGGAAAACTATTTTACAAAAATGATCTTCACCTTTTAAAACATGTAAGTGGCCCTTTGGCAGTTCTTTTTTTTTTTTTTTTAAATACATTTCTAGCTTAAAAAATATTTTTTAAAAAAAAATTTAAGTTTTTGACAAAATTTAAAAGATATTTTTAAAAAATTTTAAAAATCATTTACAGTGCTTTTTTGAGAAACACTTGATATGTTTTTTTTTTTTTTTTTTCAAAAACACTTTTAGAAAACATTTCTATCAAAAGTATTTCAAATAAAAATACAATCAAACACATTCAAAATAAGTTTTCTAAGA
Source organism: Vitis vinifera (assembly GCF_030704535.1). NCBI lineage: Eukaryota > Viridiplantae > Streptophyta > Magnoliopsida > Vitales > Vitaceae > Vitis > Vitis vinifera. The sequence goes on along the minus strand of NC_081819.1, from coordinate 21,723,959 downwards.
ATCAAAAACTGATTTAGACAATAAAAAATACGAGTAAATTAGATTCAATTTTATTCTACATTTAAGGGTGTCTCAACCCATTTTGATTCTTGATTCCAATTAAGATTTGATAAAGCAAAGATAAAGAAAAAAAAATCAAAATAGAAAACTTGAACCCTAATCACCTTTTGATGACTTGGGGGATGATAAAAAATTAAATAAAAGACTTTGGTGACACCATCATGAAAGCCAAAGCCGTAAGGCATTGAGTCATAAAACAATCTATGACCCGTGATGGACCATACCCTAATTATCGATAAGTGCAACACATATTGGTGTGTTCCAATAACTTTTGACTATATTATAAAATTATATGATCCACCAAATGCAGATTTATTTAATGTATATAAAAGTACAAAAGCAGACCAAAATTCAAACTTGGTACATAGATTGATGCTGTCCAAGTCCATAGAATAACTAACACTGCATAGTGAACGTGTCCCACCACCCACCACCCACAAATGAATTTGAAAAATAGTGTTTTGTACCTATGGATTCTCATATTTGTGCCCATGCATTTGCTACTTTCTTCATTTAGGTTTTGAAAAAGAATTTCATTAAAAAATGTACTCAATTTCCCAATTTTCCAATTTTTTTCCCATTAAATTTTGTATAAATGTTATCACTATTTGAATTCTTTTGATTTTTTTTACCCAACAAATTAGATGAGGCCATGTATGTGTTGATAGTGGAAGACCCTATTTGGATTGATATCTCACGCCATCTTGAAAAGAAGTTTCTACTACTTTTAAATGGTAATGTATTGGGTACATAGGGACCCATCTTAAAGCCATGACTAGAAATGGATTTGAAATGGATAAAATCCACCTCATCATGATATTTAATTTCTAAGGATTTAATATTCTATTGAATAAATGGGTTTATTATTATTATTTTGTGACATAAAAGGGAATGGGAAGGGAAATGGAAAATTGTAATATTTATGGTAATATTAAGAAATTATCTTTAAGCAATTCATTTGAAAAGTTTGAATTTTTATCATTTACTAATAGCTCATATTTTCTTTTGTATTTTCCTTAAACTTTTGAATGAATTATTTGAATAAAAACTATAAAATTATGATGTAAATATTCTTAACTTTACAAATAATTGCAAGATATGCTGGCAACCATGCCTATAAAAAAACCCACAAAAAAATAATTGGTCAAGGCCACCAAATGGAATCATGAAATGGACCCACAAACTCTATATTCATAGTGTAAAAAATATTCACATATACCCACTTTGGCTATACATATATGGTTACAAAAAATTATTATATGCTTCAACCAATAATCCCTAAATGTAAAGCAAAGATGCTCATAAGCACTATAATCTCTATCCAATATTTCAATCTTTAATTTTCTTCGGTTTTTGGCAAAAATAAAAAAAAATAAAAAAATCCCATTATGAGATGCTCCCAATAGGAAGTATTTTCAAATCCAATGGTGCATATGGAATCTCTAGGCCTATATAAAGGACCCATTCGCCTTCATCTTTGCTCACAACCATTTGAGCTACTCTTCTTGAGTATATAATCTATGTTATAGTTTCTCCCTAGGGTTTTGGTGGGGTTCAATGGAGCTCTCTTTGCTCCTAGCTAGAAGGAGATGAGGGTATGCCACAGCTGCCAGTTCATGAATGCCCATGGATGCTCAAGTTCTAGCATATGGTGAGAGCAAGCTATGGGTGAGCATGACTTGGGAGATGAGGGTACTTTGATCTTTCTGGTATTGGAGTGAAGGGAGCTCTATGGTTCTTACTTCTAACATCCTTCAGAAAATGTTTTGATTCATTTCTTGATTTTTATTTTATGAACTATGGGTTTTTTTCTTCAAAAAAAGAAAGTAAATTTTTTCTATACGTTTATTGAAAGAAATAACATTCATGTTCATATCTTTCGTCTTTCTCTTTGTGTCTATTCTTCACACTCAATATGTATTCTAAGTTTTTAGTGTATTGGTATTTGGATTTTCCTTCTAAAATCAAATGATAGAATAGAAGGGTTTTTATTATTATTATTATTGTTATTATTATTATTTTTATTTGTGTGTATAAATGGCTCATGCAGGTTACTTTTACGGTGAATCCAGAAACCAGAAAAGGATAGCCATTGACGAATCATTTGTAGAGATTTTGAAGGCTTGCACCACTCAAACAGTGAATGAGTATATATATATATATATATATATATGGAAAATTATAGGTTATCAATATTAGCACAAGTTGGTATTATGTACAACATCCAAATTTATGGAAAATTCATAGAATCTTCAGCTACTTGATTTATACATTTTGAATAACCCATTATAATTGTATTATGTTATTATTTTTAATTTTCTTAATTTATATTTTTACATTAATCTCAATTGGAAAATCAATTTCCTACACGTTTCTAATATTTCTTAATACTTAAAAAATTTATCTTTCAAAATATTTTCTAAAATCATTGTTAAACGCACTTTAATATATTTTATATTACAAGAGAAGAAGATGAATACAACACAATATATATTTTAATATCTAAAATCAACAATATCTAAGACAAATTCAACTTTCAATTTTTATTTTTTTTTTGAGAAGAAAAATGTGAAGAAATGTACTTTTTGAAAGCCTCCCAGTCAGATTTCCATGTAATCACATATACAAATCTCTATTCAAATCAAGTCAGAATCCGAAAGGATTTTCCATTCAAGAGGCCATGATCTAGAAAGATGTGTTAGCCTTTTTGCCCACTTGTGCTTAGCCATTTTTAGCTATAACCAAATCCTCCATAAATGCAAAGTCTCTAGAAAAAGATGCAACATATCCTCAATATGAAGCAAGAAAATCTGACCCAGATTAACAATACAAAAGGTCTTCCATATCCACCATGTCTAACCCTATAGAGGAACACCTCTTGATCATTTTGTTATCACAGCCATTTCTCCACAAAAATTTATCTTTTTGGTCACATTGCAGATATCATTTTCCTAAATAGGGTTTTTGAGGGGCTTGTGGGAGCTTCTTTACACTCCAGAACTGAAAGGAGATACTACTGCTGGTTCATGAAAACCTATGGCTGCATTCTCTATACTGAAATTTTGTATACAAACTATGGGTTTGCATGAACTTGGAGAAGTGTTTGCTTTTATCTTTTCTGGCCTTGGAGTGAAGGGAGCTCTCATAACCGATCTAATCTTTTTGCTTTTTTATATTTTATTTTTTTCCTTTTAAATAAAAATAATAATAATTCGAATATGTTAAGATGAGTGTTGGAATGGCAACAATGCCGCTTTTGTAAACTAAACACCAATTTATTTTTTAGATGAGATGACCCAAACCCAATAACAAATTATCGTAGAATTGTTTCTTAAAAGAAAGATTTTCATTGAAAAGAAGGCATTTTGTGAATTATTTCAGAACTTTGAAAAGGAATATGGTATTATGATTTATGATTAATTGATATCCAAATTCATTTGGTCTTATTATATGATCATGTCCCTTTGTGCTCTTTTTGCAAGGTTGATGGGGTATGCAACATGGGGATGATGCCTTAGAGGAGCTGCATGATTGAAGATCATAAAACTAAGACTCTAATCTCATCTGAATTGATGAGAATGAGGAAGACTACATTTTGTATAGTACATTTTCTTTGGAAAAAATATAAATAAAAAGTCTTTTTATTTATTTATTTATTTTATCATGGGTTCATGCTCTATGCAATGAGTACTTGAAATACTCTAAAAATTGATATTGGCATGGCAATTAACTTCAAATTCACCTTGGAGAGAATCTTACTCAAGATATTTAATTTATGGAAACAAAGGTATGTTTGGTTATCTGAAAACACAAAGAAAATAAAATAAAATAATTAAAAAAATGGTTTTCTTATATTTAATTTCACCACAAAAATATAAAAGAAAATTAAATATAATAAAAATTAAATAGAAGTTTATATATTTTAAAATTATTAACTTTAATTTTTTTTTCTTTAATTTTTTTCTCTCTATTTTCTTTTCTTTACATTTTTCCTTCAAATTTTTGGGAACAAAAAAAAAAAATCATCAAGATTTGTGAAAGAAAAATCATGAAAAATGAAAACTCAATCAAATAGTCACTTGACATGCTTGTTTTTAGCAACATGCTTTTGAAATTTGGAAAATACATAAGAAGAAACATACACCTACTGTGTTTTTCTTACAAGAACACTTAAAAACTAGGGTTTTATTTGAGGTTAGAAAATAGCTAAAATAAAAACAATGGCATTTCCATAATGATTTCAAGAGATAATTTTTTTACTGGTTGAGGATATCTAAGAGATATCAATACTCTCTACCCACCCATGGAAAATAAAAGAGTATAATATAAGTAAAAACAGAAAGAAAACAAATGAAAATGTGTCTCATAAAAACCAAATTGAAGACACCAACCCAACCCCAAAGAAAAAAAAATTCCTACAAGCGCATTTCACCACCCACACCACAAAATTTAAGAATCAAAGCATCACAACAATGAAATTGTTTTTCTTCATTGGTAGATACACAACTACCTAGAAACAGCCATTTTAGAGAAAGGGAACGAGAGAATAAAACTAAATGAAGTCAAAACAAAAAATGAAAATCTAGGAAGAAAGATATTGTCTCCAATGTGCGGTTTGAGGTGGAAAGCAAAACAATTTACGAACCCTTTTTTCAAAAATATTTGATAGACTTATAAAATGCAACTCATATTAAACTATAACAACATTTTTTTTCATGAGATTGTCGCCCACATATCGCAAAGGATCATGAGATTGTCGTAGAGTTTTTTCAAGCAAATGTATAACTAAACTCTGTAAGATGGGATGCAAATCACTCATGACGTGTTGGATCTTTGCATTATTCTCTTGGTGTGGAAAACCTTTGATCAACCCAAAACTTTAATGGCTTGGGTTAGCATTCAAGTTTTGGAAACTAGCCAATCCAATCAACATATCATGTATTTTATTATAACAAATAATAAAATGATTAAGTATAATAATTAAGGTAATAGTCATTGACAGTTGAAATTTATATTTTAGACTTAGATTTTCACGACATATATATACTCTAACTTTTATTTGAATCAAGACAAGTATTTAATTAAGAAAAAAAATCTAAAATCTTCTTTAACTAATGTGCAATTAAAAACATGAAGAAATGTTAAATATTTAATGAAAATTAATTAAAATTTTATATATTTTCAAATTACCCACTTTAAAAAGCTCATGAGAAATATTTTATTTAGCTTAAATTTATTTATTTATTTTCATTTTCTTTCAACTTTTCTTTGGAAGAACACCCAAGTAGGAGCAATTAATATTGCAAGTCTACCTTTCCAAACAAAGCACATGATGTACAAATCCTCAATCCAAGGCAGAATCCAAAAGGGTTTTCCATTCAAGAGTCATCTTCTAAGAAATGCGTAATCACTTTGTCTACTTGTAATTAGCCATATTTAGCCAGAAGCAAATCCTCCATAAATGCAAAGCCTCTAGAAAAGATGCAACATATCTTCAAAATGAAGCAAGAAAATCCCACCCGGATTTTGAAATAATACAAAAGGTCTTCCAAACCAACCATGTCTAACCTTATAAAAGGACCCCTCTTCACCTTGATTCACTACCATCTCTCTTGGCTTCATCTTTTCCACCACACATTTGATCCTTTTTAAGGTTTTGGGGGGGTTTATGGGAGCTCCTTTACGCTCCAGTTCTGAAAGGAGATGATGGTATCCACAGCTGCTGGTTCATGAGTACCTATGGCTGCACAATATATATAGCAATGTTGTGTGCAAACTATGGGTGTGCATGACCTCGGAGAAGTGGTTGCCTTGATCTTTCTGGCCTTGGAGTGAAGGGAGCTCTCATAACCCTTCTAATGTTCTTGATTTTTTTTTTTTTTGTTAGTTTCCTTCAATGATTTGAACATGGTTGGATGGGTGTTTGGATGATAATAATGTTGCTTATCCTAATAATATGGTCTCTAGAAACATGTTCATGTAATGTTGTAGTGTCCGGAAAAAGATTTAGCTTTCTGCACTGATTAATATCAATTAGTTTTTAAATAAGATGATCAAAACCGAAACAAAGAAATATTGTGAGGATGAAGAATAATGGGTTTGATTAGATAAAGTAGTGCAGGCCACGCAACTACAGTTTGAGTCATGGTAGATAAAGCACTACAGGCCACAATTACCATTTTCAATCAAAGAAAATATTATTATCATTTATGATTTTTCGCCAAATTATTTTTCTCCTTACATAATGGTCATTTTCCTTTCCTGCCTTTTTCTAGGTCGATGTGGTTTTCTAGCCAGCCAAACAGAGACTAGGCCATGCACAAGGGCGTTGCAGTACACAGTCCTGATGATGCTGCGCGCAGAGGAGAAAAAATTCTAGCCTTTTATTGTAAGGTCTGTGGACTGTATACACCAGGGACCCAAGATTGTAATTCATCTAAATTAATTAAAATGATAAGGTTTAAATTTTGTATAGTTCATTTTCTTGGCATAAATGTAAATGTTTTTATCATAAATTCATGATCTTCAATATACATGCACCAAGTAATTAAAATGCTCTAACAATTATTATTTCACATAAATCCTAAAACAGTGACCTAATTAATTAATTGATACTTGTAGTTAATTTTATCAATAACAAATTATATTTTCTACTTTTGAATACTAAAATATTGCAATAATCCTACGAAATTATAATCCATCATATTCAACCAATGAAAATGTTATGAAAAATAAAACAATATGACTTAAAATCAAATTATTCATGTGTACTACTTCTAACTTATTTCACTTATTTTAATTATTTGATATGAAGATTAAATAATTGAAAATATATAAGTTTATAAATAATTTTAATTTATTTTATTTTCTTTTATATTTTTTTTACTTGACCTTTCAAAAGCCAAACATAACCTTAATTAATTTAACTTGTTTTTCGATAAGTCCAAATACATCTATCTATCTATATATATATATATATATATATATATATATATATATATATATGGAGAGAGAGACATTTCTAAAATTTTACAAATTTAATTTGTTAAAATATTGATAAAGAAAAAAAATATAAAATTAAGTTCAAGGTTACAAGGAATCCCCAACCCTACACAAACCAACATATTCAAACCCTGTGATAGAAGGGATGTATTTATTTGATAAGTTTAAAAAATATGCATTTAATTTGATTTTGGATTATTCTTTCAAAAAAAATGAAAAGAAGAAAGAAAAGAGATCTCTTCTTTTTTTTTTTAAATCTCCTTAGATATTTGCAATTGCTTAATTAATGAAAAATAAAATAAAATAAAAAAGTGATCTTTGATGTGCCTTTTGAAATGTTCCGAGTGTAGCAAAGGATGAAAAACATGCTAAGCTAAGGAGGTAACAAGGAAAAAACTTGTAATAGTCAACTTTAACAGGAGTTGTATATTATGGGAATACTTCTTGGTCAAAGAGGAAGAAAACTTGGTGACATCTACTAGTCACCAAGAAAATGTCAAAGATAATGAACATATCAAGTCAATGTAAGAGCTAACTCAAAAAGGATGCTCATAGCTATAGAATACAATTATAAGAAAGATTTTAGTAGAGCTTGATTTACAGCAATATCCATAATTGAAGCCATCAACTACATCGATGATGATTGGGTAATTAATTTCGATTTTTCTAATCATATGACAAATGATAAAGAAAAATAATTTAACGTATCAAACTATGAAGGGAATCAAATAATGGTGATCATTAACGACTCTAAGTCAAGACAATGATTATTTCTTGCCTTGGTCCTCATAAAATAGAGTTCCAAAATGTTTTCCATATTCTAGAAATTAAAAAAAAAATTATCGTTTGTATCGTAAGTCATAACTAATAGTCTCATGCAATTATGCCTCATTTGGACTAGAAGATGTCAAAGTATATTCTAGGTATAGGAAAAATGTTGGTATCTATCTACATGATCGATGTTAGCAAAGTCATCATATATAGATAAGATGTTGAAAAGCGAGACTACAAATTTGTGTCATGCACAACTAGGAAATGTTATCCATCACAAGCTAAAGATAATGATGAATAATTTGATACTCAATAGCCTATGAAAACTATTGAAAAAGAAAATAAAAAATTGAAAAATCAAGCTCCATGAGTTTCAAAAGTTTCTAGCCCCAAACAAACCAGCATATCTGACCACTGTATTAGCACACAGTTTTCCATAAATGCATAAAAAAATATATATATATTTCATTGAATTTTGAATTGTTCTTGTAAGAAAAGGAAAAGAAAAGGGATGATGTCCCACCACTGTCCCTTTGTGATTATTACACCAACCTTTATGGATTTCATATATTTGCCTCCCTCTTCTCCATTCTCTGCTGAAAATATCACCCCCAGATTTTCTTTGATTACCTCATTAATGGCCTATATTAATTACCATTCTTTCTTATCTCTATATAAACCCTAGTTTGCCTAGCCTTCTTCACATATTACCAACAGTGCAGCAAGATCTCTCCATAAGTTGATGGCTCTATAGTTTGTGAGGTTTATGGGGGATTGAACAAGCTGCCTTCATCCCAAAATCAAAAGAGTAGAAGGTGTTACATCTGCTGGTTCATGGATACCTTTGTAGTGTACAGATTAATATATCTAATGTCCACTTTAAGGGTTTGCATGAATGGGGAGATGAGGTTGCCTTCTTCACTTATAATTTGGTTTGAAGGGAGCTCTGATAGCCCTTCTCATTCTCATTTTTTTTATATATATTAACTACCTTATTAATGCCTCTAGAAATTAATTATATTTTTCTGAGCTGACATTGATGTTTTTTTGTTATGAAGTAGTGAATTTTGAAGATGGGTTTGCCATTGGGATAGAAGAATTGAAGGAGGACCGCAATTCGTTTTAACAAATAGAGGATAGGGAGGAAGAAATGATGAAACTTAGCAGCCTACTTTTGAAGAAGGAAGAAGAAAATAATATAAGTTGAAAGCAAAAGTACTAATTGTTGTATCAAATTGAGAAAATAAATGTAAATCGAGTGATCCAAAGATATGAAATGACATTGTGAATGATTATTTGTTACATGTTACGCATGTGTCTGTTTGTGTTGCCCATTATCAAAGAATTTAAATTTTAATAACTTCTCACTAACAATTATTTTCCTTGATATTGGAGGGGACATGCCGGAGGAGAAGATAACCATTCATCGAACTCTCTTTATCTTCTTTGATGGGAAGAAGATATTAGGGTGAAAAATGATACAAAAAAACTTAAAAATGATAAAGGGTCTCTAGTTTATAAGAGAGTCTTTAGCTTTATCCATTTCAACACGAATATTAGATTTTGAATGGACTAGTAAAAATTGTCCTAGATAATATAAATTGCATTTTGTGGGTTATTTTCTATCAAAGGTTTTCATTGAATCTAATTGCTATGATGGAAGGTATGATCCAAGGTTTTGGTTTTATACATTTGTGTTTATGAAAAACTACTAACACTATAACTAATGCAAAGAAAATATCACTTTACTAAGTGGAGAAAGCTAAAATATAACATAAAGAAACCACAAAAAGAAAAAAAAAAAGAAAATATAAAACCTTAAATAAAAGAGCTGCAAAGTAAGAAAAAATAACGATCATGGCTTTTTGGATAAGGATGAATGAAATCATTGATCAATTGTTATCTCCTAGAAAATGAAAAAGGAAAACAAAAAATGATGTTTTTGAAATTCTTACAATAGGACACCATTAATTAGATTATTCAAAACAATATTTTTTTTTTCACATCAATTTAAAGCAATCAATTGTTGGAGCCCTAATTTCCTCCTCAATGGAAAAGTCTAATTGAAATAAAAAGTTTTTTTTTAATTGAAATAGCTACAACTAGTCTAGCTTCATCAAGGTTCAACTTTTCCATTGATGGGAGTAGTATTATTTTAAAATAAGAAATTATTTTTAATTTTATGATTATCCATTATAAGTTTGAAAATAAATTGACGATCCCTCTATTTTATTGATTTGGAATTTAAGAAAACAAATATTGACAACAATTTTTTTTTATGAAATTAATTCAATATGATTACATAATTTGTCTTTGATAGTTTATTGAAACCCTAATTTTTATATTAGTAGAAAAGTTTGATTTGTCCATCAAAATTGTGAACTAATATTTCTTTCTTCAATATATATGAAAAAGATAAACCCTCTAATTAACTTGTAGTTAGTTTTATTATAATTTGTCATATTGTTGACTTTTAAAATTATGATACATTGAATTAATACTACAAAATATCATTTTTATACTACCAATTTATTGTTTTAGTTGTGACAGTTGTATACGGCTAAAAGAATAAAGTAACAATAATGGCGGTTCTATAACGATAAATAGTCTTGACGTTATTATGGTATCTTCTATCCTTATAACGATATTATGACAGTTAGTATAACGGTTCATATGATGACAATAATGACAATTAAAATAAAGGTTATTAACAAAATTTTACTTTTTGTCGAATAATTAAAATAACTTTTGATTTTTATCACACGCTTTTAAACAAAGGCTCAATAAAACTATATATAAATAACCATTAAAGAATTAAAAACCATAACACTAAGAGGGTTTAATGCATATTTTAAAAGTAACATGATCTTGGAGGCAAAACTATCTGCCTCCTTCATTCCCTATTTGGTCTAAAAGGTGCTGTAAAAGCCTTCTTCCTCTTTCCCTTTATCTCCATGAATTTGTATTTGTATATTTTTTGGTGTTTTGCATCATTTTTTTTTTGATAAGTAATAAAATACCAATTGGTAGTTTAAATCATTAATGTCAAAGAAGATTTACCATCAATGTCAAAATATTCGAATTTTAATAATACATATGCATACACATATATTTCATTTATCAAAAAGTATCTCGGGAAATAACTATTTTTTTTAAATATTTTCAATATTAAAACAAAAGGATAGGAATCTTGGATTGAGGCATAAAAAAACCTCAAGTACATGTTTTTTTTATTAGCACGTAACTGATTGATGGCTCGGATGTGCAAAATCCAGATAATTTCTTTCATATAAATAAGTGCAATTATGTCCCACAAGATTTGCATGTTTAGATTTGGCATGCATCACTAAACACTCCTAATTAATTGTATAATTCAAAATTTTTAGAATAAATTAATAAGAGAAAAAATAAATTGTCAATGTCATTTAGTTAATCTAATAACAATTAATATTCCTTGTGTATAATAAAATGTAACCAAATAAATTGTCTTTAATCTATAATAGAAACCCTAGTTAAGTAAATTAACAAAAAAAAATTGAAACTATTTTTTGTTAAAAACTATTGAAAATACAAATATTAAAAAAATCAAACTCCATGAGTTTCAAAAGTTCCTAGCCCTAAGCAAGCCAACAAATTTAACCATTGTAATAGCACATGGTTTCCCTAAATGCATAAAAATAAATAAATATATATTTCATTGAATTTTGGATTGTTCTTGCAAGAAAAGGAAAAGAGAAGGTATGATATCCCACCATTGTTGCTTTGTTATTAATACATAAACCTTTATAGATTCATAAATTGACTTCTCTCTTCTCCATGCTCTCTCAAAATATCACCCCCAGATTTTTTTCGATTACCTCATTAATGGCCTGTGTTAATCACCATTCTCACCTATCTCTATATAAACCCTAGTTTAGCTAGTCTTCTTCACATATCACCAAGAGTGCAGCAAGATCTCTCCATAAGCTGATGGCTCCATAGTTTGTGAGGTTTATGGGGGATTGAACGAGCTGCCTTCATTCCAAATTCAAAAGAGTAGAGGGTGTTACATCTGCTGGTTCATGGATACCTTTGTAGTGTACATATTAATATATCTAATGTCAACTTTAAGGGTTTGCATGAATGGGGAGATGAGGTTGCCTTCTTCACTTGTAATTTGGTTTGAAGGGTGCTCTGATAGCCCTTCTGATCCTCTTTTTTTTTTTAATTATTTTTTATATTAATTACTTCATTAATGCCTCTAGAAATTAATTACATTTTTCATAGCTGGTTTTGATGTTTTTTGTTATGAAACAGTGAATTTTGAAGATGGGTGCAAGATTAAGAGTACAAAAGGAAGGAAGCATGTTTTAACAAATGGAGGGAGGAAGAAACTCAACAGCTAGCCTACTTTTAAAGAAGGAAGAAGAAGATCACATAGGTTGAAAGCAAAAGTAAATGTTGTATCACAATGAGAAAATTAAATGCACATTGAGTGTTCTAAAGATGTGAAATGACATTGTGAATGATTATATATACTTCGTATCGGTATGTCTATGTAAGTGTGGTCCATAATCAAAGAATTTAAATTTTAATAACTTTCCACTAATGGTTTTTTCCCTATATTGTGGGTATATATTAGAGGAGAAGATAACCATCTATTCAACTCTTTTTATCTTCTTTGATGGGAAGAAGATATTAATTAGAATGAAAAAAATATGTGAAAACCAAAAGGATAAAGAGTCTTTTGGACAAGGATATAATTTTTATATCAGTAGAAAAAGTTTGGTTTTGTGAACAAATATTTTTTTTCTTCAATATATATATAATTAACTTATAATTATAGTTAATTTTATTAGAACAAATCCCATTGTTGACTTTTAAAATTATAATATATTAAATGAATCTTAAAAAATATCATCTCTATATGGCCAATTTATTGTTTTAGTTAATGACCGTTGTAATACCGTTAAAAGAATAAAATATATTAGAACAATATCAACGATCGTTCGATAACGATACATAATAGTACGTCATGACATTATTACGGTATTTCTTATCCTTATAACGATATTATAAGACGATAATAATAATTATTAATGATTACTTATAAAGTTCTATTTTCTTGTTTTATATATAATTAAAATAACTTTTGAGTTTTGTCATGTCTTTTCTCCCGCATATGTGTGTATATATATTATATAAAATTATTGAAAAAGGAAAAACAAATATTAAAAAATTAAGCTCCATGAGTTTCAAAATTTCCCAACCCCAAATAAACCACAGCATATCTGACCATTGCACATGGTTTTCCTTAAATTTATTAATATATATATTATTGAATTTTTGACATTTCTTGCAAGAAAAGGAAAAGAAAAGGGATGATATCCCACCACTATCGCTTTGTGATTATTACACCAACCTTTATAGATTTCATACATTTACCTCTCTCTTCTCTATGCTCTCCCAAAATATCACCCTCAGATTTTCATGGATTACCTCATTAATGGTCTGTATTAATTACCATCCTCACCTATCTCTATATAAACCCAAGTGTACCTATCCTTCTTCGTATATCTCCAGGAGTGCAGCAAGATCTCTCCATAAGCTCATAGCTCCATAGTTTGTGAGGTTTAGTGGGGGTTGAACAAGCTGCCCTCATTCCAAATTCAAAAGAGTAGAAGGTGTTACATCTGCTGGTTCATGGATACCTTTGTAGTGTACAGATTAATATATCCAATGTCCCCTTTAAGGGTTTGCATGAATGGGGAGATGAGGTTTCCTTCTTGACTTGTAATTTGGTTTGAAGGGAGCTCTGATGACCCTTCTACCTCATCTATTTTATTTTATTTTATTTTTAATTTTTGATATTAATTATCTGGTAAATACAATCAAATTTATTGTTTTCGTTAATGACAATTGTAATATCCTTAAAACAATAATTAAAAATATTTTTATATTATTAGTGACTATTACATAACAATACATAAATTCATGACATTATTATGGTGTCTTTTATCATTATAACGATATTATAACAACTAATGTAGCGGTTTATATGACAATAATAACGATAATTAATTAATATAACGATCACTAACAAAATTCTATTTTTTGTTCATAATTAAAATAAATTATGGGTTTTATCACATTTCTTCGCAATGAAGCCTTAAGTGGAATATACATCAATAGGGTTTAATGCTTGTAACAATATTTTTCTTAAACTAAATCAATAGTGAGATCTAAATGAAGTGTCTTCAATCAGTTATGTAAAACATAACTTATAGATTAATAAGAAGGAAAAATGATAAAAAGATATCATCTCACCCATTATTGCCTGTCACTACAAGGTCAACTTCACAACCTCATCAATTGTCAATTTGTCACAGACTACACCCCTCCTTTCACTCTCAGATTTTTTCAGATTCTCTTAATTAATGCCTCTACTAATCACTTCTCTCTCCAATCTCTATATTAAACCCACTTCACCCACCTTCATCTCATGAATGGTCTCAAGAGTAGCTCTAGGGTTTATGAGATTTGTGGGGGTCAAGCTACCTTGATCCAAGATGAGAGAGGGAGAACATATATATATATAGATTGAAAGAAATTGAGATGGTTTAGATGGTATAGAAAATTAAGCTTTTTCTATATATAGAAAAAATATAGAACTAGTTAAGTCATGATTAGATTAAGGTGGTGTTTGTTTTTTTACTTAATTCTAAATAGAACTTTAATACTTAATAGTGTTAAATATTAGGTTGTTATTTTTGTAGTATTTTATTTCTATTAAGTATTAAAAAGTATAAAAAATCAATATATTATTTTTTCTATTTAGAAAAAGTTACATATTTTGATTTTTTCTATTTAACAAAAATTTTATAATAAGTCATGAAAAAAATAGAAAAACAAACAACCTAAATTTTAAAACTAAATTACTTTCAACAAAAAACCAAAAAAACAAACACTACCTTAGTTAAGACCGGAATATAATAAATTTATAAAATATTTTATAATTTTATTTTGTTGAAGAAATATCAAAAAGAGAAAAAGGTAAATATTGAAAAAATTAAGCTCTATGAGTTCAATAGATTGATGAAACCAGCAAACTCGATTATTAGCACTTTTTTTTTTTAATATGGACAAAAAAAATTATGTATCGAATTCAATCTTAGGATTTTCTTAAAAAAAAAAAAAAAAGATGGAAAGAAATCATATCCCGCTATTATCGCTTTATCGAATTTCATATATTTTATACATTTTTATAGAAAAAAAATGAAACTAGAGCATATTCAACTATTATCGATGTATCATTGTTACACCCGTAGTTATCAAATATCATACACTTTCTTCTCTCTTTTGTCTCTCTCTCAAAATCTTACCCCAAATTTTATTTGATTATCACATTAGTATCATTACCATTCCCATTCCCATCTATTTCAACATGGAGCCTTGTATGGCCAGCCTTCACATCTCACGATTGGTATTTGATGAAAGTGGCTTAAATTCTCAAACTAATAATATCATACCATTTGAAAATCATCGGTAATAATTATTACAAGTTGACTATGGTTTGTGAGGTTTCCTCCCAAAGTTGAAATGGAAAAAGGTGTTACTAGTTCATGGATACATAGTGCATAAACCAGCCTATTTGAGATGCATTTTATACAAATGAAATGTTGCTCCTATAGAAACTAGATGAAGAAAAAAGAAATGGTGCTTTTAATAGGCATGCAAATGAACATTATTAATTGAAGAATTCATAACAACAAATATTTTTTTGCTACATCAATTTTAACAATCACAATATTACTTTTTTCAATTCTATTAACCTTAGTTCTATTCGGGAAGTGTTTTTAAAAATAATTTTTAAAATGTTTTTTTGAAAACTATTTTATAATATTTAACATAACAAAAATCTAATTTAGGACGAAAAATGTTTTTACTTTTTTTGTATTTAAAAATAACTTTCATATATGATACTTTATTTTCAATCATTTCCATATTTATATAATTATTTTAAACGACTTTTATAAAAACAACAAAATATGTTCTAGGAGATATCATATTTTATATTTTTAAGAAAAAAAAATTGTTTTTGAAAATAACAATCAATGGCAATGTTTTATTTTTTTTAAATAAATGATTAAGATAATGATTATTTTTATCACATATATATTTTTAATAAACAATTAATAAAAAATTCCAATGTCTAATTAGTTGTTCATCAATTAGTTGAGCTACCATTGATTGAATAAGGATAGCAATATTATAAATCTATTAAAAAAATATTAAATATACAATTAATAATTTATTTTCTTAAAAGAATTTTGTAAAGAAATCCTCCATCATATCTTTTTCTTACCATCTTATTTATGTCTCTACTATTAACTTCATCTTTTATAAAGCCCAATGGTAGCTTGAATTATTAGTAAGTGATGAACAACTCTCTATGATTTATGAGGTTAGTAGAGGTTGAATACGCCACCTGAGATGATTGGATAAGGTTTTTAAAAGAAGGGCTATCCACCCCATGTTTTTTTCCCCTTGAATTTTCTCTTTTAATATTCTCACCAAACAATCAACAAGCACATGCAAGAAGTTATAACACTCTGGCAACTATTATAATAATGAATTTCGATCGCAAAAGAGTGTTGTTTGAATGGATTTAATCCATTGCAAATGTTTGTCGTTAAAAAAGTAATTATTTATAAATAAATAAAAGTAAGGGATTTTTTGTTAGTGATTATATCACTATAAATTAATAATTAAACATATTTTATTTATAAATAGTTTATAATTTTATTCTAATAGTCTTTTTTTAGAGAGAATGTGATGATAGATCATTAATATATTATTAAAAAAGATTATTATTATTTAAAAGTTTGTTTGACAATTATTTTTTAGAAAAGATTGTTATTCTCCAAAATAAAAACCCAAGAAAACATGTTTGGCAATTAAAAACTATTTTTTATTCTTAAGAATAGAAAACAAGATGTTTTCAGATAACATATTTTGATTTTTTTCTATTATTTTTACTTGTTTTATAATAATTATTTTAAAAAATAACTATATAAACATGTAGAATGATTAAGAAACAAAACATTAGAAATAAAAATTATTTTAAAAACATTAAAAATAGGTTAAAAATATTTTATGTTTTAAAACAAACTTTTGTTTTACAAAACATTAGAGAACAATTTTCAAAAACCGTTCTCTAAAATTATTTTCGAAAATAGTAACCAAATGGAACTTAAACTTTTTTCTTAATTCTTTATTATAATATAAACATAAATATTAATTGAATTTATATTTCACTCTCGTCAAATGTATGCATTGTTGTTGTATGTGAATCTAAACTTTGATGATGAGTGCAGGATTATAAAGTGAAAGCATGAAGAATGAATAGGGCCATGTTGAGGAAGCTTACAATTCACATCAATTTCTATCCTTTCTTGATGGTTCCTCACTTGCAAATTAATCAAATTGAGCATCATCAATGTGTAGGGAAATTTGGAATTATAACGCTACCCTCTTTTCCATTTTGTAATGGGGCATGGTGCCATTGATTACTAGCTCACTTAAAGTCAAAAATCATATCTAAAGTAAACAATCAAAGAGATATGGAACTTGACCAAGAAGAAAGAAATCCCACATTGATTTGGCACTCTTCTTTAAAGCAAGTCACCAACTGGTTAAATCATTGACAATGAACTCCTAAATGGTTTTTCTATAGTTATAGAAGGTTCCAACTTTTTGGTTAAGTTTGGTTATCTGAAATTATCGAAAAAAGGAAAAAAAATTATTTAGAAAGATGATTTTCTATGTTGGATTATATTATGAAAAATATGGAAAAAGATTAAGTATAATTAAAATTAGTGTTAAACTCGTACATTTATAAATGATTAAAGTCCATTTGACAGTATTTTTTAAAAACACTATTAGTCTTAAAAGTGTTCTTAACAAAAAATAAGATAAAATTTAGGAAGTGCTTTTAAAAAATTTGAAAATTAATGTATAGTGTTAAAAATCACCAATAATTTAAAAAAAACACTTCATTGGTAATTCTTCTAAAAACACTTTATAGGAAACGCTTTTATTAAAAACATTTCAAATAAAAATACCATCCAACACACTCTTAATCTTTGAATTTGAAATAGAATATAAAAATAATTTATTAATTCTAGGGCTATATTTGATTCCTAGGAAATTTAAAGAAAAATAAAAGGAAAAGTATAGGAAAAAATAAAAAATGAAAAAAAAATAAAAAATCAATTTAAAATCAATTAATTATTTATATTTACTATTTTAAATTTATTTCAATTATATTTAACTCTTCGATATAAAGATTAAATAATTTTAAAATATATAAATTCATAATTAGTTTTAATTATTTTTTTTTTTATTAAACAATCAAATATGAGAAAAATATTTTTTTAACTTTTTTTTTCTTTCTTAGAACTTTTCAAGAACCAAATATAGCCTAAAACTATTTTTTTTTCCCTTTTTTTCCTTCTACTTTCTTTCCTTGTCTGGAATAACTTTTTATTATGTACTTCAATTAAAAGTATTAATATTAAAAAAATAACTTTCAACAAAAAGTTACAAGTAACTTCTTACACAAGTCAATAAGAACTTTCAACAAAAAGTAACATCTTCATAACTTTCATGCTAAGTTTTCTTTTAAAATTATAAGCTATTCAAACAAAATTAACAAAACAAGTATAAAAACTTTTTATTGAACTTACAAAAGAATTTGTAACTTTCCAATCCAAATAGATTTAAATATGAAATTACGTCTTACCTAAATGATAAATAAAATATGATTCGTATAAAGTAACTTTAACTTTTCCTTTATATTATATTGATCCTTTATAAAATAAGAAATATTTTTATTAAAATAATTTGATATAGTTATTTCTTATTCAAATTTTTAAGAAGGAGAAAGAAATTTGGCCTAGACTTTATCCATCTACAACTTTGTTTATGCAGGTGAAAAACATTTTCATACTATTTATTTTCTAAAATAATAAATAAAATTAAAAATCCAATATGGTGGGTTGGTGACTTCCAATTCTATTTCTTTGAATCAAATATTATTTAATAATTTTCAAGCTAAATTGTAAATTTAATATTCTTGCCTTTTAGGTCAACACGACTCAAATCCAAAATTTTCAATTCATGGTTACCAAACATGGTGGCTTTTTATCGCATACAAAGGTAGGCTTAGGCTATCATTCAAATTGGTCTAATTAGAATCCAAAAGTTTGTTTCTTTCTTTATGCTTTCTTATGGTAGTATGCATTTGGCCATGGTGAATATCATATTTAAATTTAATAATTTATTCACTATTGACTTCGTCATATGTAATTTGATCACATAACCCATTAGAAACAAAGTTCCAATAATAATGTCTAGCTTGATTTTTGTAATTGCCATGTTTGGTTCTCGGAAAGTGCTAAAAAACAAAAAAAGTTATTTGATTAAAAGAAATGAAATCATCCTCGTTTGGAAATCTTAACCCTCCAATTGTTTTCACCTTAAAAAAGACCCATTTGGACAAAATTGTCCTCTCTTTTTTCTTGTAAAAATATATATATATATTTTTTCTTTTAAAACACATGTAAATAATCTAAATATTAAAGGGTATTTACATAAAAAAAAAATAAGTTAAAAAATATGGGATATTAATTTTACAAATTTTGGCTATTTCCATCTGTTTTAATCAATTAATTTAAAAAAATAATAAGAAAAATGGTTTCTGTTTAATTTCATTACTATTAAATAAATATAATTAAAATTTTATGTATTTTATAAAAATAATTAATTCCTTTTGAATTTATTTTTTCACTTTTTCTTTCCTTATATTTTTTTTCCTTTATTTTTCTATTTTCATCCTATATATATAGGATTTTTTTTTATTTTTTTTAATCGAAGTATCAGTTTATATTTCAAAACCCTAACATGGGCTATTGACTTTTGTTGACTCCCGAATTGACCGGCAATTCTTAGGATTTATGTAATAATAAAAACCAAAATGATTTCAGTTTTGACCATGAAAATAAAGCATTTATATTTTTTAAAAACAAAATTGTATAAAAATATTTTATTTCTAGAAATAAATTTAAACTTGGGTAATAAAATTTTAATTTCAATTGTCAAAGTAGTAATTTAAATGTCAAAACCCTTACATGGGCTATTGACATCTCTTTTAATCCCTAAGTCACGGCAATTCTAGAATTTATTAAAAATAATTAGTTTTTAGAAAATATTTTTTGAAATTAATTTTTAAATTCGGGTTCTTTCACTTTTATTTATTAAGTTTTTAGGTCATTGTCTTTTGATAATCCTAATATTAACTAAATTTGAATAGGTCAAGTCTAAAAAGTCAATATCATGTTAATTCAAAATAATGATGACTTGGAAAACTTGTTTTTAGTAACTGTTTTTTATTTTTTAAGTTAAAAATAGTTTTTCAAAAATAAGATTTAAAAGTCATGATCAAAGAGGTATATATTTTCCTTTTATTTTAAAGAATTGGTGAAAACAATTTATTCTTATTTTTAAAAAATTATTTCTATTTCACTTTGCTTTTAAAAATTATTTTTAGAGAATGATGACTAAACAACATTAAAAATTTTAAAAATAAATAAAAAAAACCATTTTTAAATCATACGATCAAACTCTAATATATTTGTGATTAATTAAATAAATTATTCTAATATTAAATATATCATTTTATTAAAGAAAATTTTGAAAATACCAAATTAGTGTTCACTTTTTTCATTTTTGTAAACTCATCTTTCCAAAAATGGAAAATTTAATTAGAAAATGTAATATAATAAATAATGAACAAATAAAGATAAAGAAATTCTCTTAATATTTGATTTACTACATATTTATATAAAAAAAATTAAAAATTTTTGCCAGTGATGGACCAATAAAATGATGCCACGTGCTAAAATTTGTAAGAATAACAAGTTCATTTACACGGAAGGTAGGCCGCTCACAGGAGAGGACTTTTCCGTGTCGATTTCAATATAAATATATATTTTGTCAGTCGTTGGAATTCGAACCCGATTCATCTCCAGCTAAACGACGTCGTTTCATCGACACTAGGGTTTTTCTCCTCCATCTTCAATCTTCCATCTTCCATCTTCGACTCTGTGGAGGAGAGGGAAGAGGATAGAAGAGAAGAGAGAGAAGACACCCCAGATGAGAGATTCCAACACGGATCTGTTCGACCCGAGAACGGCCATGGACTCCGATTCCTCACCGGGATCCACACCCACGGTTTCGTCTTGCGATTTCGGATTCGCCTTCAATGACAGTAACTTCTCCGATCGGGTTCTGCGGATCGAGATCATGGCGGGGTCGCAGGATTCGAGGTCTGAAGGTGAGGGATGCACGAGCATCGCTGATTGGGCTAGGCACCGTAAGAGGAGGAGAGAAGATATCAAGAAGGAGAACGGTTTGTGTGTTTTTTCTTTTTTTCTTTTTGCCTCTGTTTGGTTTCCCGGAAAGCAGAGGACAGGGGGAAAGAAAAATTAATTTCGGTGAATTTCTTTTCTTTTGGTTTAGTGGGGGAAAATGAAAATTAGGTCGATAATTTCTTTTTGGCTGCCGGGAAATCTGGGGAAAAGAAAAGAAAACTGAAATTTTGACTTATTAGGTCTTTTGGAAACTGAAACTAAGCTAAGTAATCTCCAATTTCATGGATTTTCTGAGATATGGTATGTGGTTTCTTTTCAAAATAATTTTCGTACCCCCTCTTCGGTTGCTGGAAGAGCAGAGAGAAACGGGGAAGAAAATAAATTTTAGAGGATAATTAGTTTGTTTTTCTAGGTTTTTTTTTTTTTTTTTCCTTTTTTTCTATCAAGCTAACTAGTCGTTGGTTGGGTTTGTATGCCCACTATTTGGCTGCCGAAAAGGTTGGGAAAAGAAAAGAGGACTGAAATTTTGACTTTTTCGGTATTTTGGGAAATGAGACCAAGCCATCTAATTATCAAATTTCATTCTTGATCTTAGATCGATTTGCGTTTTTCTCTTTATTTTCCATCGCCTCCGTTAGGTTGTTGGGAAAGCACAGGAGGGAAAAGAAAATGAATTTAGGACCTTTTTTGGATGGCAAAAAATAATCATCTCAATTCAACCGAAAAATAGCCTTCAATGGAATTGTATGCCCTCTCTTTGGCTGTTGACATAGCTGAGGAAAAGAAGAAAAACTTGAAAACTTGACTGGTAGGTATCTTGGAAAATGAAATTAAGCTGTGTTATAGTCAAAAAGGAAAATAATTTGAGTTGTACTTGTGGCAAATCTTTCTTTTAGATGGTGCCTAACAAAATGAACAGTTGCACAAGGAATTGACTTATACATTTTTGGCCCCAAAGCAACACAAATTATGATTAAGAGAGTTTCTATTTCACTTTTCTCTTCTTTTAGTTTCTCAGATACCAAACAGAGTATTTTAGTGTTATTTGAATTTATTTTTTTTCAAGTTCAATATTCAATCCTTTGTTTTAACAGGAAAAACTTTACTGTACATGTTCCTTCCTTAGACTTAAAATATTGCTTTGGATATTAATTTGTAGAGTGAGGTTTCAAACGGTTTCTTGTGTATAACAACTAGATGGAGTGTAAATTCTCTTCATATAGTGCTTGTTACATAATTTTGACTTGGGTTTTACATATCAATTTGCATGTCAAAAATTAATATCTATGAGATGGTAAAATATTATGCAAGCCCAAATTTTGTCACGGGTTGAGGTACATATTAAAGATCTTGCTTGAGGAGAAACTTTTTCTCATAGAATGAGTGTCTTGACTTTGGAGGAGAAAGTTCCATGCCCTATGAGTTCTATATTGTTTTTTCCTAAAACAGCATTAAGAATCCCTGGTTTTCCTTTCATTTTTCTTGTGGCTTTGTCATTACCTCTTTTCATTCGGATTTGAGGATGTCCCAAGTTAGTTTCTCCCATTGTATAGCTCACTGTCAGGCTGTCATGATGTTATTTTTGTGGAAGTAATGGGTGTCATGTTGGCTTGTCCTCATAATGGACAATTTGGAATGAATCAATGTAGAGAGAAGCAAATTCAAATTGTGTGAGTCTGAAATAACAGATCTCTCTCCTTCTCTCTCTCTTAGCATGATCGTTGTGTGTGCTTACAGACGGGATCAGTTCGTGTTATTTGACCCCTTAAATTAAATATAATCATGGTTAATAGCAGAATAGGCAGTGATGTGATGCTGCATGTTGATGCATGTGTTTCCCATAAACTCTTGTAGAGCATTATATAGAGGGTAGAGAGCTAACAATGGATCCTGGGTGGCAGTGCCTCACTCTGTTATTGTTTCGTTGCATAATAAGTTTAATGCTTTATAATAATATGCTTCTATCATGCATATTTCAGAAGTTAATTACCTTATATGCTTATATATGTATTTAAATTGATGTTAATCAATATTTACTATCTGTTTTAGGTGCAGATATTGTTGCTTGTCCTGAGGAACAGATTTTAAATTGTAACCAGCCTGACGTGGATGATGTTGTGGCCTGTGAAAATGAAGACGAGGAAGCAGTTGCGATGATTGAAGAATCTGCATCAGGTATTGGAATAATTTAAGGTGCACAGTAAAGTTGTAACTCTTGGCTCTTGTAACAAGGGTGACTTTTTTTCAATCTAAGGGCTGCAACTGTTAACTCTCGGGCTCCATATTTCCATCTGTTACTAGAAAATTTTCAAGCCTGCTCTACTTTTGTAGGTGATGAAGCTGAAGTTGGCAATAATTCAGCCTGGAACATGGATTGTTCTACAGTTGTGAGAATTAAAACTCTACACATTAGCTCTCCTATTTTAGCTGCAAAAAGTCCATTTTTCTATAAGGTAAAGATCGCTATTATAATGGAAGTTGATCTCATTCTATTACTTGCTTAAATTGCTGGATGATGTTTACTTTTCTTCCTTTCCATCTTCAGCTCTTCTCAAATGGGATGAGGGAGTCAGAGCAGAGGCATGTAACTTTACGAATTAACGCCTCTGGTATGCACAGTTATCACCTCTTTCTACTTTCTGAGTCGGTTCACTTTATGGAAATTGTAAATTATTGGTTTGGTGATCTTTTGCTCAATGATGGGTGCTCATTTTTAACCATCACTAGTCAGTTGTAGTTGTATTGCCATATGAAATTGGTTTAGATTTGTCTGCATGCAAGTTGTGGTTTTTTTTTTTTTTTTTTTTGGTAGTAAATTTCATTCATGTATTCCAATTGTTCCATTGAAATATGTGTTTTGTTTCAGCAATTTTTCAGTTTGGGTTTAAACCCACCTTTCCAACCGTTTATCATTTTTACTCATTGATACAGAGGAAGCTGCTCTCATGGAGCTCTTGAATTTCATGTATAGCAATACCCTATCCACAAGTACAGCTCCTGGTTTGCTGGATGTGCTGATGGCTGCTGATAAATTTGAGGTTGCTTCATGTATGAGGCACTGCAGCAGACTCTTAAGGAACTTATCCATGACGCCTGAATCTGCATTGCTCTATCTAGAGCTTCCTTCTAGTGTCTTAATGGCCGAGGCAGTTCAGCCTTTAACAGATGCAGCCAAGCAGTACCTTGCTGGTCGTTACAAGGACATAACCAAGTAAGCTTCTTTCACACATAGTATAGTCTATTCACTGACTTGATATTTGGAAACCCTTTCACAACGTTTCCTTTTCCTTACCCTCTTAATGAATGGGCATCTTCATTGCCTGAGTTGGTTGTTGCACTAAAAACTAAAAAGTCAGGAGGACCAAAATATGGTGAATTGATATGCATTTAGAAGAACAAAGTGTGAAAAAAGAAGCAAAATTCATCTGGAAAACAGTCCTTAACATCCGTGGGGATGATAGTGTTTGGAGGCTGATTCATGATTTCGTTTTCTTTTTTCATTTAAAACCAGGTTTCAAGAAGAGGTGATGGCCTTGCCCCTTGCTGGGATTGAGGCAGTTTTGTCCAGTGATGATCTCCAGGTTGCATCAGAGGATGCAGTGTATGATTTTGTGTTGAAGTGGGCCAGGGCTCAGTACCCAAAATTGGAGGAGCGGCGTGAAATCCTTGGTACACGCCTGGGCCGCTTCATCCGCTTCCCCTATATGACCTGCAGGAAGCTTAAGAAGGTTCTAACCTGCAATGACTTTGATCACGACCTTGCATCCAAGGCTGTGCTGGAGGCTCTATTTTTCAAGGCTGAGGCCCCTCATCGGCAGCGAAGCCTGGCTGCAGAGGACTCCGCCCTCACCAACCGTCGCTTCGTGGAGCGGGCCTACAAGTATCGTCCAGTCAAGGTTGTGGAGTTTGAACTTCCTCGACAGCAATGTGTTGTTTACCTGGATCTAAAGCGGGAGGAGTGCATAAATCTATTCCCATCCGGACGGGTATATTCTCAGGCATTCCACTTGGGGGGACAAGGCTTCTTCCTCTCAGCACACTGCAACATGGACCAGCAGAGCTCTATCCATTGCTTTGGCCTGTTTCTGGGAATGCAAGAAAAGGGTTCAGTGACTTTCGCCGTAGACTACGAGTTTGCAGCAAGGTCAAAACCAACAGAGGAGTACATCAGCAAATACAAAGGAAACTACACATTCACAGGAGGCAAGGCAGTTGGGTACCGAAACTTATTTGCCATACCATGGACCTCCTTTGTGGCTGAAGACAGTCTATACTTCATCAACGGTATCCTCCATCTCAGGGCCGAGCTTACCATCAGACACTAATACACATCCCCCCTGAATCTCTGCCCTCAAAGCATTTCAGGCTGATCTCCCCTTTTCTGCCCTTGGCTTGATTGAAGTGGTAGTGGATGTATCATATAAGATGTTGCTTCTGTTCCAGGCCTAAACTGAGGTCCAGGATGGAAATGGAGGAAAGTGTAAATGGGAGAGGAGAGGAGAGAGGGAGAGTAGTGGAGTGCCGGAGGGGGAGGAGTTGGGGTTGTGTTAGGGACTTAGGGGTGAGTGATGGTTTTGTGTTTTGTTGTTGGGTGGTGGTGGTTGTTTCTGTTCTTCTGAACTGGTTCAGTTAAAAAAGAACTTAATTTGAAAATTATACAAGTCAATCTACTGCTCTCTCTTGCGTCTATTCTTAGCCAGTTTTTGGCTTGGATTGTAGTTCGAACTTTCCATTGGATTTTACTTTAGATAACCTATTTTTAAAATGGGAAGATTGTGTTTTGCTGCAGACATTTGAAAAAAATTAGATAAAAAGAATGGTAGAACCGCGTAAAATTAATTCAAGTGATTAAAAATAATCTCTCTCTTAGTAAATAAATTTATTAGATTTTGATAAATTTAATTTTTTTCTTTCAAATATATGTATATCAAAATACATTTTTTTTTTCAAATATTACAATTTTTTTTCTTAAAAATATCTAAAAGAAATTTTGTGGTTAATCTTAATATAATGAAAGTATGAAGGGTTGAATAAGTGGTCTTTAAATTAATTCTCAAATTAATACTTTATTATAAATTTTAATATAAGTAAAATTAAACGTAGTAATGAACATCGTATTTGGTGTTAAAAACCGTGAATGGTCTAATAATCTACTAATCCTTTTCCTACTCCACATTATGTTGTCTTTGGATTCATAAAAGTCTTATCTTTTTTATTAAATAAAATATCTCTATTTAAAAAATTTTATTTTATTTTAGAATCAAATGCAAATTTAGAGATCAACTTAGTTTTAAAACATATTGCAAAATTTTTATAAAAACAAAAGAGCAAATAAACACAATTCTAAAACTTATCGAAGCCAATTTTTTGAATTAGAAATATAATAGAAATCAAATTATGAAATATAAAGCATTATCTTTGTAATTTCTTGTATTAATCATTTTTAAAGTTTTATCAATCATAAATAAATATCTACCTTAAATTTTAAAGTTTCAAATAACCCGAATTTGAATTTGATGTGAATTTGAATTTGTTAAAGTCCAAAGTCGTTTTGAAACTAATAAGACCCGATGAAATATATTGCATCTAATTAGTAAAAAATTTCAATTAAATAAAATACGTTAATAATATCTTTATTAGATAAAGGCAGTCTCTAAACTATTAAAAGTTTTTAACCAAAAATGAGCTTTGAGATTAAGACTTTTGGGGTTTTAATTATCTTTAAAAAAGGTAAGACATTTTTTTTAATTACTTTTTAGAGAGAGAAAAAAAAATCTTCTAATTTAAAGAAAAAAAATAACAAAATTGTTGAAATTTATTCTAAAAATAAGTTGTTTTTTTTTAATATTAATAATTATATTTTTATAGAATATTTAAATAATAATTAAAAATATAAAAAAATATTTTGAAAGTTTTTACATCATATTGGATTGAGAAACTAAGGTGTGCTTTCCCTTTCTTTCCTTTTCTTTTTTTTTTTTTTCTCCTTTAAAAAAATGGAATATGTTCAAAAAAATTTACATTAAATCCAAAAACTTGCCTGGCAAGGCATCAAAAAAAGTAGGTTATTTCTACATCATGAAACGACACCGTTTTAAGAGTTCTGTTGTCAGCCGCACCGCCACAAGTAAACCCATCCTAAATCCACAAATGCGTGAGCCCAACGCCATCCTATATATATAAGACCCAGAGATCCGCTCTTTGACTCGTTTCAAAACGTTACCCAAAGATTTTGAAGATCGAGAGCTTAGGGTCTGCGAAAACAGAAATCGAAAGAAATCTAGGGTTAGGGTTTCCGGGAGAGAAGGATGCCGAAGAACAAGGGAAAGGGAGGTAAGAACAGGAAGAGAGGAAAGAACGAGGCCGACGATGAGAAACGGGAGCTTGTCTTCAAGGAAGACGGCCAGGAGTACGCTCAGGTGCTCCGTATGCTCGGCAACGGCCGCTGTGAGGCCATGTGCATCGATGGCACCAAGCGCCTCTGCCACATCCGAGGCAAGATGCACAAGAAGGTCTGGATCGCCGCCGGCGACATCATCCTAGTCGGTCTTCGTGATTACCAGGACGACAAGGCTGACGTCATCCTCAAGTACATGCCCGACGAGGCTCGTCTTCTGAAGGCGTATGGTGAGCTTCCGGAGAACACCAGGCTCAACGAGGGTATCGCCGGCGGCCTCGACGAGGAGGACGAAGGCGCGGGCGACGATTACATCGAGTTCGAGGACGAGGACATCGACAAAATCTAGATGCCGATCTAGGGTTTTTTATTCGCTCACTCTCTCCGTATATCGGCGAGGGTTTTTTTTCTCTTTCTTTTTTCACTTTTTGGATACCTGATGGACGGAATATTGCGGTCTTGAGGATTGCTTGTAATACTGAATGTTAGGGTTACGGTGTGGGTAATTTCGGCTTTATATATTAATATGGTGACTTCTATGCAATAATAGTGAACTTCCTTTAAAATTAACCTTTCATGATTTTGATGTTCCTGTTTGTGTTGTTTCAATTCTATCTCCTCTTTTTCTCATATCATCAAGAATTTGATGACGAATTGCATTTTTTTGGTTTACAGTAGCGTGAAAGACGAATTAGTTATCCCTCTGTTTGGCTGCTACGAAAGCCAAGGGAAACAAAGAAAATTGAAATTTTTAGACCATTGACACATCAAAAGGAGAGAGAGTGTGGCCTGAAAAAACCAAAGCATGTTTTGTCATGTATTTATGGGTTCAGTTGAAGTTCAAATATCTAAAAAAATAAAAACCAACGCTAACAGTTCCAATTTAGAACCCCGAAACAATTTATTGCATTGCATTTCAAGAGCTGCTGGATGCTTCACTGCTTTCCCTCAACCCCATAAATATGAGGGACTTCCAACTTCTGCATCCACCATGGTCACTCCCAACAACTCAGAGTAAAATAGCCACATCTGCACCACAACATAAGAGACCACATCAAAATGAAACCAAAAAGGATTAAAAGTATACACAAACTTGAATGTTCTCTCAGTGGAAATAACAGTATCAAACAAGTTTTGGGTTCTCAAAATTACCCCACATCAGCTGTTGGCGATGAAGGATTCCATAGCATAATACATGTTACCAATAAAGAAGCCTACTTCTCAGATAGCTTTTCTGTTAGAGACTATAATCTCAGAACACCAAGTCCAAGTCTCAGTTTTTTTTCTCATTGCATGTGACAGTATTCAAAATTTAATCACCACATGAACCACAATCTTTCCCTACACTGTCAAAATTCTTTTCACCCATGTGCTTGGAGCAGCGGTTGCATCTTCAAATAATTTAATCACAATTTCATGCATTACAATTTTTCCTCCCCTATCAAAATCTTTTTCATCTTTTTTTTCGATGGACAAATTCTTTTTCATCCATATACTTAGTAAGGAGCTTTCTTTACCTATCAAAAATAAAAAATCGCAATTCTTCTTCTTTAAGTTTTATGCTGCCTCAAGCATTTTCTCCAACTAAAACCTTATACTTTAACCCATGAACTTTTTGCAATAACGTCAATTCCAAATTATAACCAAATGTCAAATAGGTCCTTTTATTAAGATTTTCAATCAAAATAGATGAACAAACTCATTAACAAATTTGATATATTTAAATATATTATATAAAAACTCATGCCAACATGTATATTCTTGTTACAAGGATTTCTCCATCTATTTATTGACAGAAAATCTTAACAAAAGAGCCTATTTGACATTTGGGTATAATTTGAGATAGACGTTATTGCAAAAAGTTCATGGATTAAATTGAGATGCAGATTAAAGTATAATGTGATTTTTGTAATATACTTTTAGTTTATTTTTACTAATTGTAATGGATGGGATGTTGATGCAAGTATCTACATCATATTTGTTGTAGTGATCAAGAAAAACAATTCGAATTATATAGATGGGTTTTAAGTTTCTCTTCAAGTTCAATTTCTCAAGCTTTGGTAAGACATGATTCCTCTTACAAAATTATCTTTCACATGATCTACCAATAAATCCTACATCGTGAATGCACACACGTTTTTTGTTTGAAACTGATAAGAAACTAAGCTCAAATATATTCTTCAAGGACCTCCTGAGAAAGGGACCAACATTGAAAATACACCTTGAAGATTTGCCAATCAAAAAATAAATATACTTTGAAAATTTTCAACTAACAAGAAGAGAAAGAGAAAAGCTAGTTCCAATGCCCAGCCCTTAATTTGGGATGCCAATGATGATTTAAGTTCCTCTTAAGACTTACCATAGTTGGTTTAGGTTAAGCTTGAGTCTTTTGTTAAGTTTCTACTTTAGTTTATTAAGATTTTATTTTAATTAGTGATTTACTTTTTTATCAAGTCTCTAATTCGTTTAGTCTTCTTTTTATATTAAGATTGTCTTTTAGCTTCTAAAGAATACTCATTCCTATATCTTTTCTCATTCTTGCAAGAAAAGATAAGGAATTAGAGAAGTTTTAGGGAAAAGAATCACAATGGTCTACTATAATATACACCTATATAGTCTTTCAAAGTTGAAAAAAATCAAATTTCTAATAAAAGTTTTTAGCATCTTTGAGGATGTGATTACCTAGAACCTTGGTGTGATTGCTAAAGGATCTATCTTTTCTTTTTCTTTTTTTTCTTTTCTTTTGCTTTCTTTGACCTATCATAGCATTATAGAACAAAGAAATAACTTCTATAATGCTTGAATTTTTTAAGATCCCACATCACAGTATCATCATCCAACTCTATTTTTTAATAATCTAAAACAATCTTCTCCAATTTTTCCTTTTCTTGATAGGTAAATAAAGTGAGTATAATATATAAAAAGCATCATAAAAGAGCACACCAAAGTACAGAAGACATGTATAGCAATTGCCAAAAGGCACAACCAAAATAAGAGGGAACTACAAAATACTACTCTCTTCCTCAATGAGAACTCAACCAATCAACAAAATCAATTACAGACATTGGTTCCTTTTTGCACCTATTAGATACATCAGACATTGGTCTCTGCCCAATTTCTAGGCACTGTTCATAGATGCCTATCAAAAAAAAATTATTCTACAGATCCTATTTTCCTTGGATGATGTGGGATGTGCAGGAAGAGTATTTGTTTCTCTAGCCTCAATTTTGTGTTCAAAAAAAGCACAAGCAACCTATGAAGACATGGAGCCGTAAAAAATTTGCAAGAGAAGATGAGAACATAAGAAGGCAGTCGAGTGTACTCAGAACTGGATAAGAATAAGGAATTGGTCATAACAGAGGGAGGTTAATGGAAGATCAACTAAGATATGATGTACTTAAGACTCTCCATGGGGACCCAAACCTCAGGGTGCTGACTGCCCCACAACAACCAGTACAAGGTAAATTCGGAGAATTATCAGTGACAGGATTCGAACCCAGGACCATGTGCCATTTACTAGGACCACACTTCCTAGTATTCACCTTGACCAACTTGGCTACCCTGGCAGGTATATGATGTACTAATTATATTTACAAGAATTTGCATTTTGAGAATAATCAATGGCAGTGCCCTCTGACAATGAACCCCCTTTCTCACTGGCAGAGTGAATTCCTTTTGACAAAACAAAAAATAAATAAAATGAAGAATAAGCGGGCTGGACCTCATCAAGATATTATGTTTAATCAGATTGACAAGATGAGAATTACTCAGAGAGACCTTTTCTGAAGCCTACGAGCAAAATCTCTATGAGAATCAAACACAAGTTTTATGTAGCTGTAATATTGAACTTGAAGAATTTGAATAAGAAATGAGAGCAACCATCCAAGCAATCATTTGGTAAAATATCACAGCTTATTTATCCTAGAGCATAGGGTTAGGATGCAACTCAAAAATGTATGTAAAGAAATTTAGTGATCACAGCTACAAACCCTTTACGGTCCTTGCAATTACAAAATCAAACCTGACTAAGCATGGGCAAATAGCAATAAATCCATGGAACGAGTAAAACACTCAATCACTGTTAACCATGTTTAACTAATATAGGAATCACAAATTCTTCACTGCCTCACTGAAAAATGATTTAGCCTAAACAGTTACATAAAAAGTATCTGACCCAAGCACAGTTTAATTATGAAAAAATGGTCTAAAATTTTAGGCCCTTTTTTGGAAACATTTTTTAAAACAATTTTTTGTTCATTAGAATACGTTTGACATTTGAAATGGGGTGCTTTTGATAAGAGAAAAAGTTTTGTTTCTTCCTCCATTATTCTTAAAACCCATATGGAGCATAACATCAAATTTTGAAAACTTTTATTAGACCAGCATGAGGGAACCACAGCATAAATTTTTTGCATAAATATCATTTTGAGTGTTAAAATAAGTGGTGTCTTTTTAGGATCAGTGGTGTCCACTGTCCAGTGAGCAATTAGATTCAATGTGAGTTTCTCCATTGGAGACAAAGCTCTTAATCATCCATACAACATCGGAAAACCAATTAATCGCTCAAAAAACTCAAAATATCAATGCAGGAAGTAAAAAACAATAAGGAAAATGAACACTAACCTCTGATCATCTGAGCTTCTCCTTGGTAATGCTTCTCTTTGCGGCCTCCATAACCTTCTCGATGTACCCTTCAATTGGAGGTGTCAAAGTAGCCATAAACCTGTTTGCTGGAAATGGAGTCAAATCTGGTACCAATGCTGCAGCCTTCAGATTCTCGGGCAATGCCTCGATGGCTTCCTTCTTCAACCTCAATATTGTACTCTCTGCTGCCTGCCTAGCCCGGTGCCGCCTCATTAAAACCCTACTGTACTCTTTAGCTAGCCGACGACCATCTTCAACAGTCAATTCATATTTAGGAATACTCTCTGCATCTACCAGCCCTAGGGATATCAAATCCAAACCCGGAGTCCCAATTATCATCGGGGAGTCGAGTTCACTTTTCTTGGACTTATTTTTCTTCAACATCTCGAGCTCCACTCTTCTTGCATTGCTAGTAAGTCCCATTTTCTCTCTCTCCTCCTCCCTCTTCTTCTGTTTCGGAGTCAGATATCGGATTGGCGTTGGAGCAGTCAGGCAAGCATTCTCCAGTTGCTCCATTTTCACCTTGGCTTCATTCCTGGGACCTCGGTCAGCCGCAGCAGCATCAACAGGGCCTTTCTTCTTTGTTATTTTCGATCGCTTCAACGGCTGCCCATCTTTCATTTTGCCTTTACCTTTTGCAGTTCGACTTACAAAGCATTTTTGTATGAATTGATGGGATAAGCAAGATTTCGATTTCGCAATGCCACTGATTCGGATCATCTTTTACACCACTATCTTGCCTCTTAAAGTGTGCAATTACTGAAAAAAATGAAAAAAAAAATCAAAATCTTAACAGTCTGCTTTGGCTGCTGAGGAAGTGCGGAAAAATTAAAGAGACTGCAGGAATGATTATGGGGTTTTGCAATACTTCGGAACGGCGAAAAAAAATACCCTTGCTGGGTAGCGTTGAGGAATTCAGAAAAGAAAATCAAAACAAGCAACGTTCTTGTTTGGCTGCTGAGAAATTCGAGAAATTGGAAGAGAAAAGTTTTGAATCTGAATTTTCGCATTACTTGGGAACGAAGAAAACCGAAACCCTTGACTGGGTAAATCCGAAAGACAAAAATCAAACTAGTAAGAATCTGCTTGGTTGCTGAGAAACAGACGTTTTTTAACATGGGATAAAACCCCTCATTGGGGTATAATTCAGAAAACGAAGAATAAGAATAAGAATCCCGCTTCTTTTTCACTTTTCCTCATTTTCTCGGCAACCAAACAATCTACTGCAAAGAGAAGAAAATCGAGAGTTACCGGAGTAGTGACAGCAGCTGAACAACAGTCTAGGGTTTCCCTCTCCCCCTATTTTCACTTTTTCATATTTATATATATATTTTCAGCCACAGTAAAAATAATCCTTATTCCTTACTCTAAAAATCATTTTATGATAATTATTTCTAAATAATTGACTAAAAAGCATTTTTGAAAAATTACAATAATTAAAATAAAATTAGTAAAATTTTTAAATTTGAATCATCTTGATACATAGAGCATAAGAAAGAGCTCTATTCGAGTGGGCCTTGGCATATATTTTTATTTAAACTTAAAACTTAAATATATTTAATTATAATTTAATATCAATTCATTTTTATATAAATTTTATTTTGGAATAAAACTTCTACTACTTTCAAATTTTACCATGTTGATGGTATGGATTTTTTATAAGAGTACAATAATTTTAAAAAATAATTTTTAAATTATCGCAATAAGAAAAATAATTTCAAATATATTTTAGTTTTATCCATATAAAAAAGAGAAAAGAAATTGTAAATGAAAAAACATATCTTTAAAAAACGATTTATGAACTTTTGAAAAAATTATAAAAAATCATATTTTCAAGACACGATTTCTAAAATTTCATTTTTCTTATATGAGAAATCGTTCTTAAAAGGATTATTTCAAAAATTAAAAAATGAGAAATCATCTCTTGAAGAAACGATTTTCACAAAAAAAAAAAATCAAGTTCAAGAAACGATTTCCACACTACAAAAGTGAGAAATTCTCACTTAAAATAAAATAAAAATAAAAATAAATAAATAAATAAAACCCAAGTGAGGAATTATTTTTCACTTATAATTTGATGATTTCCCACTTGGATTTTTTTCTTTTTTTTTATTATTATTTTATTTTAAGTAAGAATTTCTCACTTTTGTGATGTAGAAAATTGTCTCTTTTGAAATACGATTTCCTTCTTGGTTTTTTTGTTTAAAGTAAGAATTTTATATATATATATATATATATATTTGTGAAAATCATCTCTTTAAAAGACGATTTTTCACTCAACTTTTTTTTTTTTGAAATCGTCTCTTCAAGAGATGATTTCTCACTTCTTAATTTATTTTATTTTTTATGAAAATTGTCTTTTAAAAAGACGATTTCTCATATAAAAAATGAAATTTTAAAAATCGTGTCTTCAAAAAACAATTTTTTTATAATTTTTTTAAAAGTTCATAAATCGTCGATTTTTCACTTCTAAATTATTCTCTCTTCCCTATCTCGACAAAATTATAATTATTTTTCCTACTACGATAATTTATGAATTATTTTTTAAAATTGTCGTACTCTTGTAAAAAAAAAAAATCCTTGACATGACACGTCATGCAAAGGTGACAAAAAATTATAGAGAAAAGTATGCTTTTATATACACGATATCATAAGGGTAACAAACGAAAAATTGTACCGGATCAACCATCGACTGCGATAAAACAGAGGTGATGAGGCATCGAACACTTTCTCATCGATAACAATCACAAAAGCAAACAAGAAAATTGGCAAATTTTATTGCAAGGATGAGCCCGGGGAGATCCAGGAGTGACAAGAAAGCATGCAAAAGCAGCAAAACTAGTCTACATTGCAGAGGAGAGGAGAGCTTGGATGGCCCTTTTACATAAGATACAGAAAAGAACCAATTTAAACCAATGGGTTGAGACTAAATGTAAGGATAAACTCAGCATTTGATCATATTGATCTATTCAGCTCCCGTCACCTTCTTCTTCAGTGCTTCAATGTCCGTGGCCAGCTCTTTTCTGTTTGACTGAAAAGTGACAACAAAAACCCCACCAAGTGTGAACATGTTAGCCAACAAAGTATAATTTGCAAGTAGAAGTATACTTTGGAGAAGACTCAAAAAGGTTTTTTAGTTCAACCAAAATCAAGATTGATATCATGATAATCTCAGGTTCAGATATATTTTAATCGGCTCTTATGATCTCTAATCAGTGTTAGTTCAAACTCCTTTGATTACAGTCTTCATTAGGCCATTACATCTCTCCTATTATCAGATCACCTGGAAAATATTTGGTAGAGAAAGTAAATTCGATCTGAAGCATGCCAATGTTTTAGTTTTTACCTTGAAGAGAATGTATCGGTACACGAACCATGCTGTATATCCAAGTCCTACCAACTCCATGATCTTCGGAAGCTGGTAATATTCAGGAAAAGGATAAAGGGAGAGGAATACTTCAGATTGGTTCAGGGGAATATCAAAAGAAAACAATATCATATGTTGCCAAAGAAAACCTATCCTGCTAGGTTAATCAAGGAGTCAACATTCATCGTTTTTTATTTAGTCAAATTGAAGAAAGGGAAGCTTGGATTTTTTCCTTAATCAAACCACCCACCAATGGAACGGAGTTGACGGCACCAACAACAACTGAGGACAGCCAAACTGCAACTATTGCACCGCCTCCATAGAGAAATACAGTGGATTTGTTCTCAAGCGCATCCCACTGTTGATAACAGAAGGAAATTCTTTGAGCTAAATGACGATTTTACTTGATGGAAAGAAGCTCTATTAGTAACAAAAGGCTTAATCTAGAACTAGTCGCTTAGAAATTGAGAGGCCAAAAAAAAGGCGATTTGCCTCACAACAGTGCCAGGTTTGATGCTCTCACCTTCGCCTTCAAGTCAGTGAATAGCTCTTCAGTATTTAAAGATGTTTCTTCTGAAGAAGAGGCTCTAACCTGGAGCGAAGAGAACCTGCGAGACCCTATTCCAAACAAAAACAAAAAGATAGATGTATAGTTATCAAATAGATCATGAAAGAAGGTTGATTATAACATTCATGTGAAAGGACAAGGTTACTCGCTTAGAGAAACTTGCTGGTTCATTGCAAACTACAGGGCAATGTTTTATGGACAAGTGCAACTCTTACCCTAATTTCTTTTTCCAAAGGGCCTTTTAGACTAAACAATTTGGTTTTTTCATGAAATGACGGGCAAAGGGAAAATATAACTTCTGGGATTGTGCCCAAATTTTCCTTTTCTGTATAATTCTCAAAGTTTGCTTGTTTGCTGCTCCAGAAAGGGATATATGCTCAATAAGCAACATGGGACCTTTGTGCTCATATAGATTTTCTCTTTTATTTCATCAGGGGAGATGATGACTATCATATACTGTTCTCATCTCCAGTTTACAAGCCAATTCTAGTTCCAGCTACACATTGAATGTTGCATTTTATCATCCTTCATCATCATTACTCAGCGCCACACAGTGCACAGCAGCCTGTACCAGTGAGCCTAATTCTCATCAAAGGCATATTTACATTTTGCACATAGACACCATCACTCCCATTACCATCCACTTCAACCCACCGAGTTTCATTACACAAGTCCACATGACCAAGCCGGTCCAAGGCCCAAATCTATGCAAAGAACCTGAAAAAGGAGCACAAGAGATGGGAGGGGATATACTGCTTTTCAGATGATTGCCATTTGCCGCTCATCCAATTTCTGGATATCCCATCAGTGGCACAAAAGGAGTGTAGAGTTGATCTTTAAGAATATATGGAAAGGTGAATTCAACATAAAAACATGTTGGGGCTGGACTCCTTTGATGGTTTTTAGTAATGACCACATGAACCCCACTGAAAAAATGCTATGAGAGTTCTAAAGTTTCAAATATAAGGCATTTAGAAATGAATACTTCCTCAGCAACACCCCTTGCAGTGAAGGATCTAAATTCCATTATTGCTATAATTTTTTTCTCAATTTCCTGTACCTTTTTTCATGCATTCCATCATATTCATTCTAAATTATCTTTTCCCAATTAACAATTCTTCCATCAGGATACATATAAAGAAATATACCTCATAGTTATTTTCCCTGTTTGGTTCCCGAGAAAATGCAGGACCCAGAAAGATCAAATTATCACCCCTCAAATGGAATCCACCCAACTCAAAAATCAAACTAAATTTCTTTAAAAACAAAGAAAAAAGGAAAGAAAAAAACTCTGCCCCTTTAGAAAACACTTAGCAAGGATATTTCCACCACTTGCTCGACAAAATCCCCCAATCAGGGGAAAAAAAAATGCATACAGAGAATAAAACGACACACCCTGATAAAAACGCAGCATTTTGTACACCACCCACACTGTATATGGAGCTGAGTAACGCATCCCATATAATTAAGATTAGCGCCTGATTGAGTTGAAACAGTGTACCTGAAAAGTGGTTGGAAGAGGATGACAAACGAGGTGGGAGATAAGGCAAGGCGGAACAGCGGGTGGCGGCGTTGGCGGCGGCAGTGGCCGGGAGGCGAGGCATTAGGACCGGCGTGGCCGCCATGGAAGAGGAAGCTACAGCAACGTAAGGCATTGCCATGGATTAGGAATCAATCAACTCTTGGCAGCGTAGTGTTGTTTGCTTTGCTATATCTTCTTCGAGTCCATTCGTTTGGTCTTCAGTCCTTTCATACCTAGATTTTTCCTTTTGAGCCTGTAGAGTGACACGTGGAGAAATGGAGTATTTTCATTGGTTGATTGGCCTATCTCCAAATCCTCCTCCCTTGGTCACACTCCATACACAACACCATGTTATGTTTTCCAAACCCAATCTGAATTCAAATATCTAAACCCAACCTATAAAAATATAGGCTCAAACAAGCTAATTTTGGTAGGCTACAACAATGCTACTTTTAAGTTTAGTGAACAAGTTACCTAAATGATAGTAATCAAATGATCTATCACTAATAAACATCAATTGATTTTCAGATAAAATAGTCTATCGAAGATAAGGTCTTAGATTTGAACCACGAGAGTGTCATATTGGAGAGATTATTCGAGTACAACCATACTACTCTTAAACCAGATGAACGTCAATGTTTTTGACCTATGGTCGGGGAAAAGTAAAATAATTATTATCTTTTATAATTATTTTATTATTTTTAAATTCATAAAATAATTATGATTCTACTATAATTTTGAAACATGTCTTTAATAATTTTTTTTTTTTAATAAATTTCTCAAGCTTTATAACTTTAATTTAATGGCTTTGTAAACAAGAATGAATAAGGACCGCAAGTGGGATTGTTTTGGGTTATGGACTTCTTAACAAGAATGGGCTCACATCTGAAATTTTCAGCCCATGTGGCAAAGTTTGGGTTCCCAACTGGACCCACCCCTTCCTTCTCACCAAGTCACCATCGGGCCGAAATGAGCTACATTACAGCCCATATGATTCCTTCTATATTGACCCAGCACCATAAGATCGATCCTCCACGTGTCATCCAGAGATTGGTGCCGGCCAGACAATCACCTACTTCCTATCTGCTAAACTCGCAATTAATACACTCATTAAAGAAAATTAATTGAATTATTAATTTCATAATTAGTAGGTCTAGGTCATAAAACAAAAATTTATTTTGACGAACACATTTTAGTAAAAAGACAATAATACCCCTCTCACAATTCCTACGAAAATTAGGTATTTGAAACCGCTTTTTAGAATTACGGTGAATTGCACTCTAACTTTATTTAAAGAATACATAACTTAAAAAAGAGGAAAAAATTATTTCACATAAAAAATTTATTTTAATTTATATATAAGGTAATTAATAAAAAATTTATAATACCAATATTATCCTTTAAAAATAATTCTAACTTATTGCCTTTGAGAAATATCGGTATGAATAAGTTAAGGAAGGGGAGTGGCCAAGCATAACCATAGAATAATGATATTATTCTTGGAAGGGCACAACCTTGTCCTCTCTTGTGGGCTTATTCCACCCAATGACATAGTTGGCAGCACCGTCTTGTATCATAAGATTTCAACTAACCCAACAAATATCAAAAGAAAAAAGAATGAAGAAACAAACCCGTCCAGCAAGTTGGAAAAGGGGCCCCGAAACTGAGTTAGGAGAATAAAGGAAAATGAAGAAACTACTCCAAGAGAAAGGACTTGAAGAATGAGTTGTCACGAAAGAAAATCAGAGACCAAACCCCAAAAAACAACTCAAAAAGGAACCAATCTTTTCTGGGTGCCGGTCTAAATGGCCTTCTCCCCCCATACAATCCAACAACAACAAAGACAACCATTTCACCACCCAATTTCTAATCCCCATCATCACCCACCAATTCCCTCAGGTTCCCTAGAAAATTCCCAGATAATTTTGGGGGATTTCACTTCAAGTCCTCGTGTTGTTTCATGGGGGTCTTGAGTATGGATGTGGGGTTGAGGGGTTGCAGGGTTTTTGATGATTATAGGCCAGTTCAGTTCAAGGAATTGGCATGAAACTGTGAAGAATTTTCTGGCTAATTATGGTGATGGGGTCTAGAAGGAGATGGGGTTGCAGCATCTGGGTGATGTTTTGTTTATCAGCATTGTCGTTTGTGGAAGGTCTGAATGGCTATGACCCTGAGTCCTTAGATGTTTTTGTTCATCATCAAGCTTGGAAGGCTCTGGTAAGGCCTTATACAGGCAGACTGTACAGAGTTCACCTCCCTGCAAATTTTTCCACCATGGAAGTCTCTGTTGTTCGTCTTAGAAGTGGGAGTTTATGGCAAAGAGGAGTGAATTTCAGCTCCTTTCATATCCCTCGAAGGACTCTGCCAATGCCTTATGTGAAAAGGCTGGCCATAGTCTATGAAAACTTGGGGAACTGGTCTTCTGATTACTACAAAGTACCCGGTTTTTCGCTTGTTTCCCCTGTTGTTGGCTTCATGGCCTATGATGCCACAAATCTGAGCGCCTTAGGCAATCTCAAGATCAATTTCAGCATCTCGGGGGACCCCATTTCAATTCATTTTCCCAGCATTTTAGTACCAAAAGATGAAAATAAGACCAAATGTGTCACATTTGGAGATGATGGATCGGTTCAATTCAGTAACATGACTACCCCAAATGTGTGTTTTGCACAAGGCCAAGGCCATTTTTCTGTTGTTGTTCCAGCTTCACCAGTGAAGAAACAGAGGTGGTGGAAGTGGTGGGCAGTTGGATTCGGAGGCGGTTTTGCAGGACTGATTATAGCGGCTGTGGCTGTGCTGGCTGTTGTTAAGGTAGTGAAGAAGAAGAAACTGGAAGAAATGGAGAG
Organism: Vitis vinifera; assembly: GCF_030704535.1. NCBI lineage: Eukaryota > Viridiplantae > Streptophyta > Magnoliopsida > Vitales > Vitaceae > Vitis > Vitis vinifera. The sequence goes on along the minus strand of NC_081819.1, from coordinate 21,683,370 downwards.
AAAATCAGAAAACAGCGAAGCTCTCAACACAATCTGGATAGGGAGAAGCAAAATCCCTTCTGCAACAATGATCAGAACACCGCCTGTTCTTGAGAATGCATATGTTCCTTGAATTCTCCTTCAGTTTTCTTTTCACCATCTTTACACAAAAATGCAGATACTTTTGTATTCCAACACATTAGATTAATCAAAGAAAAATTTGTTCTAGATTCATGACAAGAAGGTCTAATTTATTACCTCTGATGAGAGTCTCCCTTATAGTTATTGGAATTCTAGTTATCTGAATAATGTATCTAAGAGTAATAATCCCCACCATAATGAGTCTCCATTAAGAAATCAACCTATAGGTTGAAGGTCACAGAGCTTACTGATTGGGAAAGGAGGATCAAAATAATTGCCCTTGAGAATGGCCTCTGTCACAATCTTATTTGCAGCTTCTGTTGAATGCACCCCATCCCAGCTCACATAGCTCTGAGGATCACTACAAGCTTCTGCTGTGACATTCCTACCATTCACCACCTGTTTCCTTCCACAGAAAATTTTCGGGTCAAAGTTGTAGGCACCACCCCCATGTCCACAGCATGCTTTGGTGCTATACTTGAGACCTGTCCCAAATCAAGCCAGAAAAAAATCAACAATGGCAAAGATCCAAAAACCTGACAAAGTAACAGTTTTTCATGCTACATGCAATACCATGAAGTGTGGGGTGTTGGAAGAGCTTTAGCAGCACATCATGAGTGTTCACATATATGACAGAGGCATCTGGGAGAAGCTTTCTGGTTTGGCTCAGTGCCTCCTTCAGCATATTGTTATAGTCCACCACTGCCCTGTTGTAAGAGACTAGACACCCGAATTCATCGATGTCTGAACTGTTGTGTTTCAGCTGCGCCAGAAGTGCTGGATAACAACCTACCGGTGCAAGATTAAGAACCAGAAACGTGTGGCCGCCTAGCTCGTATAGCTCCTTCAAGTTCAAGCTCATTCAGCTAAGTAGGCTAGTTCAAGGCTGCAAATGGATCAAAGACTAGACTTGAAAGACTCACCTTGATGGTGCCTGCAATTTGGGAGATGACTTGAGGAAGATACTGCTTGACTCCATCTATGCCAATGGCAGCCAAGTTGGAAGTGAAATCATTCTGACCAATATAGAACGTGTAGAGGGATTTCGCGAAAATGTCAGGTTGAGGAAGATAACTTGATCCTAGAAACAATAGCTAAACTTCAGAAACATCAAGGCAAAGTTTATCATCCTGAACTAAGAGTACTAAACATTTAGGGACATGTTTAAGTCCATTAAAAGGATCAAATTCTGAAGAAAAAGATCGAATCGAGACGTGGGAATTATGCAATGATGTAAAGATGGTACCTGAGAAGTGATGTTCATCAACTAGAACCTTGAATTGCTTCATTTGGTTGAGCTGAATGGCCAGGGAAAATGGGCTGATGCCAGTGACAAATAAGGAAGTGTTTGGCAGGAGCACAGTGGATGCCAATGTTGCATAGTTGGCTCCATGTCTATAATCAGACCCAATTGACTGCAGATATGGGCTTATAAATGGCAGCCCTAGAGCTTGAGCTGCCAGAGAAAAAAATAAAAAGGAGGGATTATTTCAATTAACTTGGCTCTGCAGTTTTGGCTTTTTGAAGGCTACCAATATTCCCAAGATCGGAAGCATGCGATTATGAAATCCGAATGAATCATGATTTCATTCAAATTACCCAATTCCCTAATCGAATTTTCCTAAACCTTAACACATTTAGACTCCGTTTTACAATATTTTTAGCCTAAAAAACGTTTTTAAACAAAATTAAACCTTTAGCAAAATTTAGAAAGTAATTTTGAAAAATTGAAAAGCACTTGATAGGTGATTTCCCAAAAAAATATCTTAAAAAATAAAAATCAACTAAAAGCACTTTGAAATCCACTCTTATTTTGAAAATCCATGTATAAATTTGTCTTACTTCATTCAAAAGATTTGAAGGAATATATTAGAACAAGTTGTTCATAAGTATGGAAATGATTTTGAATGGGGTTAAAAAGTGCTTCCCTTAAAAACTTAGGTATTTGCTAAAATTTTTAAAATATTTAAAATGATTGTTAAGTAATTAATTGATCGTAATTTTTCCAAAAATCATTTTATATATATATTACTAAAAACACAATCAAAATACTTTTTTATAGTTTATATCTAATTATTTAATATTTTTTATTAAAGCATTTTTAATGATAATGTTTTTAACAAAAATATTACAAATAAAAATATTTTAATCAAAATCATTTTCAAATGAACTCTACTATTGTTAACATTTTTCTTCAAAATATCTTTTGTCTTGAGTGCTAGTAGAAAAATGAGTGAAAAAAAAATGATAAATCAAGTCCAAGTTTTTTCAAACAATGTAAAAGGGCTTTTTTTAATGGTCGAATATATTCTTAAACATTAGGAAAATAATATGATATTATGGTAGCACTTAGTCACTTATAAAATAAGAAATCTAAATTGGTGGACGTGTGATAAGATTCAAGTCATTTAATGATAGTACCAACGAGTGGAACATAAGTATAATAATACAAGTAAATAAGATTGGTACAAATAACGATATTAAAAAAAATATACATATGATATCAGATTAATGATGACTTTTTGATAACTTAAACATGAAAGTCAAGTTTTTCCAAACATTTAAATATCTTAAAAAATTGTTTCTAAGCGTGAGAAAATGTCATTAAACATTATAAAATGCAAGTCCAACTTTTCTGAAATTTCTAAGCGTCCCAAAGCATTTTTAAACACGATAAAGCGTTTCTAGCCCTTAATAAATCATTCCCAAACGCAACCTTAATTCTCCTTCCCTGAGAATCTATTTTTCTCTCAGTGAACTAAAAAGCTAGAAGACAGTGAAGCCGAACTGTGGGGTTGAAGGAGCCAATAATTCAAAATCATATCAAGCGTACCTCATGAACTTCAGACAAAAATCTACAAATAATTGATGTATCCTCCTCATTGAGAATAATTGACAGCCTCGCTTTTTCCAGCTAGGCCTTGTGTCTTTTTGTTGGGATTGGGAAGTATAACAGGCTGAAACCGCCCATCTCCCCGTTGAAGTGGGCCAGAACTTTCCTAAACAGAGGTGAAAAAGTCAAGGAAAACAGAGTCATTGGATCTGCATTCATTCCCACCTACCAAACACCCCCTAATCCCAGTTCTAGTTTACAGAACCATGCAATGTGTGTCAAATTACATTACACGTTCTTCAGGACAAAAAACAGAGACACCCACGTTCTTCTCCTCTGACAAACCCATTATCCTCCGTTTGGTTAGCAAGAAAAATGCAGGAAAAAGAAGCAGAAACGGATTCTGGGTCATATGACTAAAAGAGTTCAAATTGTCCAACTACTTTGGACTTGGTGTCTTGAAAATTACCTAAGAAATCAAGAATGAGCCTCCCATCACAAGCCCGTCCAGAGGGCTTCTTGAAGAAGGTCATGCCATTGGGTGGAGACGGTGCCGGAAAAGCTGCCCAGAAGCCGCCGGTGTCGGAGTTTGAGTCGCCGAAGTTAAAGATAGCCTTGAATTCACACTTGGGTTCAGTTGAAAGTGCTGAGACTGCCATAAACACTACGAAAATCACTGTGAATGTGGAAATTTCTGGTGCTGACAGCTTCATCTTTCAGCTTGGAGAAGCAGACTGGGAAGAGAAAACAGAGCAAAAGTGCTTTTAGCCTTATTTACTTGATTTACGCATGGCTTTTGAATTTTTTATTTTTATTTTTCTATATTCTTATCCGAAATTTGATTATTCTATATAGACGTATAGACGCTATCCACTTTCACCTTATTGGATTTAACTTGGAGGGCCTGGGCCCAAGTCATGCATTCTTTTTATTCCTGATAAACAGTGGCTGGGCCCAAAATAAATCCAGACAGCTTGCTTGGGCTTGAGCTGAATGACGTCAGTCAAATTTTTAGGCCCAATATGAGTTTTAGGCCCAAGTCAATACTCTTTATTCTTGTAAACACGATAACTAATTGCTTCCAAAGCCCAATATTAAGCCATCAATGGAGAGCTAAAAACATAAAAGTGTTTTTGGTAATGATTTTACTCAAAGTGTTTTTAGTGAAAGTGTTTTCTCTTAACAGTTTTTAGGAAAATCACCTATCAAATATTTCTCCATAAAACACTAGGAATGATTTTTGAAAATTTTAAAAGCATTTCTTAAATTATGTTAAATACCTCATTTTCCTTCAAAAATATTTTTTAGAATAAAAATGTTTTTCAAAAACACTGCAAAACAAAAGTCTAAGAATAACTTCATTTTTATTAACCTTGAAATGATATTAGAAAATTATTATATAATATAATATTCATTATAATAATAAAAAAGCAAAAAAAAAAAAATTATTGATTGGAGATTTCGGGTAGTGGATGCCAAAAATTTGGGAGGAGTATTGAACAACTTAAAAAAGAAAAAAGAAAAATTTGTGTGTGGTTTAAAAAAAAAGAAAAAAAAGAAAATGATAGTAATTTTTATATGAAACTAAAGAATTTTTTGAAACTTAGCTTAAAAAATAATGATTTAAAAAATTTATTTAAAAATTCAAGGTATTTAAAAAAAAAATCTACCCTAGTTTACCAACATAAGACAAATTCATCTTTTTTTATATATAAAAATAATAATAAATAAAATTATTATTATTTTCCATATTTAAAAACAAAAAACAGAAAGGGCAACCAAATAAGCACTTTTTTTTTAATAAAAGTACACGAATTAATCCTTTTTATTCAGTCAAAAATTATTTTAATAGAGTAATAAATTAAAAGTTGATTTTAAACTTAAATGAAAAACAAAGAAGACTCCAAGGCTAAAATATATTATTTCTCCTAAATACTAAAAAATTATCTTTAAATTTTTTTAAAAATATATATATTAATAACATTAAATTGAACTCCTACTACTTTTTTTTTTCTTCAATGAAAAAGAAAGCAATTTTGAATTTAGGTCAAAATTATCTTATTTTAAATATAAAAAAAATACATTTTCAAGTACAAAATTAGCTTAAAAGATGACACCTATTCACAATCCTACATAAGGGAAATATTTATATAAGAAGGTGACAAAATGATAAACATTCCCAAAGGAGAGAAATAGTGTGACAAGGAATAAGTAAAAGAATGGAAGATTTGCTTTGGGGTCAATGTTCATGATATGAGCCACACAAATGGATGAACCCCTATGGTTCAAGTACATGTGGTGGACAACCACATTTCATTTTGTCTCCATTTGAATTTGTGGGTCACACTCACTATCTCTTAAATTCTTAATTACTTGCAAAATATCCATAACCAAAAATAAATTATAAAAAGTAAGATAAAATAAAACCCTTTAAAGGCCACCATTTGGGAATCGTGGGACAAATCCAAATGCATGCAAACAAAACCACAACCATATTCAATTACTAGCTTATCCTATACCATATGTTTAGGTTTGGATTTGATTTTACAAAGATAAAGTGTTTTTTTTTTTTTTCAATATTCTAAATAGATTAACTCGGTTTTGTAGAAATAATTTGTAACTCATAAAAAATTTAAAGTCTGTTTGATAATTATACTTCTTTTAAGAAAAAAAAATCATAAAAGAAATAATTTAAATAAGAGGTCTTTTGTTGGCATGTCTTTCTTTTTCTTGGTGATGACCCTTCAAATGGGATTAAACATTGTTGCCCTCTATTCAACAAGGAGTAACATAGAGTATAATATTTTAATTGAGTTTCTCTAAATATTTGAAATTTTAGAGGGGTTATTTTTCAAAATTTCTATATTTTATGAAATTTTATCAAAAATATATATTTCTATGTCACTAAGAAATTAATTTTTTAATATCAGAAAGTCGGAAATTCCAATCCAAAGGGTCGCTCGCTAATTTTTTTATTCAACTTTATTTTTTTTAATCTTATTTATTTGTTTTTGTATTTCTTTTTTTTCATGCTTCCATTGAATGGTCCAAATTTGATCATTCCCTTTGGGAAGTAGATTTTATGTTGGTCTTGTACCTAACATAACATTTAAAGGGGGAAAAAAAGGACAAAATCCCACAAATGGGGTATTTTTCAAAGTAAATATGAGTGGGTGTTGAATGAATAGGCCCCTAAGGATACTTAGGATGGGAGAGGAGGTAATAATGAAATGAAGGAAAGATTTAAGAAAAGAGGGTTACCTCACATTTATGTATGGAGTATGGAGGTTTGAGTCACTTCACCTCTAGGCATTTGGGGTCTAGAGTCAGAGCACCAACCAACACCTCACCCTCCACCCCATTACCCCTAAACTTCCATTTCCCCAACATTTGTGATCCAATCTCTAAAGTGAAGCTTTCCTCTCTCCTCCCCATTTTTTGACTCATCACCCACCATCCAACATTTCATATCTTTCATTCAACATTTCCCATTCCATAAAAAATATTTATTTTTCAAAAATAAATAAATAAATAGTAAGTCAAGTCTTCTAAAATATTGTGATGTAAACAAAAACAAATATAATGTTATTAAAAATCTATGACATTTAACGATTTTCGTTTCAGTTGAATTCGATTTTGATTATTTTATTTAAAATTTAATAAATTTAATAATAATAAATCAAACATTTTATTACATTCAATATAACAATATCACATATGTGACTATATTCTAAGTGTCTCAATTCAATAATTTATTTTAAAGTTTAAGAGCTGCATTATTGTACTTTAACTTATTCTTTACATAAAAAATAACTTTTTTATCCGTCTTTCTTTATTTTAGTTTTCTAATCTATTTTTCCCAACTTTTGTAATACACAAATGTTTTTAAAAATTTAAGGATGGGGTTGAGATAATTTTTATTTTTAGGTTTATTATGTAATTAATTTCATGTTTAAAATAATTTTTTATTAAAAATAAAAAATTTACTAATTTAAAATTTATATATATATAAATCAACACTTTAATGAAATATAGCTACCATTATTTTTCAAATCATAAATGAATCAAAATTTTATCTTGTTTTAGTGTTTAAAAAACTATTTTAATAAATATAATATTTATAATTAATTTATAAAAAAATAATTCTAAAAAATATTCTTATGGGTAATTTGACTAAAAGTATCTTCCATCAAAGGAACTTTCAAAGTTTTAAAACCATAAATGTGCTTTGTAGGATGATAAGAAAAGGATTTTTAGGAAATCAAAAGGCTGATTCCAAATGTCAGACCCACTTTTGACTAAGGAGAATTGGGCCCTGCCCATTCCACTCAACAACAGGCCCGTTGGGCCCACTCACACTCGTATTTCTTCCTTCACATTTTCATGTCGTATGGTGTTCACGCACCAAATCCACAAATTGCCTCAATTTTGATTCAATGGGGCCCTTAATTTCTCTTAAAGTCACCAAATTGGTGTTTAAGAGCTTGTATCCAATAGACCAGAAGATAAAGTTTCCAACATTATATATATAATATAATTTTTCTATCTACGTAATTGACTTTTACACGTTGTATCATGATATATATGGAAAGAAGAATGTTTCGTTATCTTTGTTGTTAAAAATTTATAAAAAATTAAAATAATGTTTTTCCTTTAAATACCTTTTAAGGAAAATGTTTTATCAATCATTTGTCAAAAAAACAATAAAAGTGGTTTTTGCAACTTTTCAAATTTTGCTAAACCTCTTAAATTTTCTAAAAAAAAATACCTTATAAAATATAAGCACTTTTTAAAAATGCCATAAAACCAACTCCTGAGGGAAGGATCAGTAAAAATAAAAAATTTATTATTATTAGTCACTACAAACTAATTTAACTATAAAATAATTTAAAATATTTAAAATTTCAACTAATTTTAATTATATTTAATTATATTTCGTATTTTTTTTATTATAAAATCAAATAAAATTTTTTTCTTTCTTCAATATTTTATGAAATCAAACATAAACTTTTTTTTTTTTTTTTTACTTTTTGGAAACCAACTATAGTTATAAAACATTTTTTTAATATTCAAAAACCTAATCGTTTCTTCATAAAAACATTTCTTAATGTTATTGACAAACTCGTTATCAAAATGAGTCTCAAATGAGCCCTTAACTTCTATTACTGCTATTTAAGGCCCTGTTTGGTATGACATTTAACTGTTTTATGAACTATATTTAAGAATGCTTTTATTTTTAAAATTTTAATTAAAGAAAATAACAGATAAATTATTTTAGAAAGGGCGAGACTCATAGATGAGAGTTTATAATTGATTTTTATTTCTCGTATTTTGTTTTTGATTTTTCATCAAACTTGCATTTTAATTTTTCTATTTTTCTCTCTGTCCATATTTTCAAAATTCAAAATGAAAATTTAAACGTTACCACTCTGGTTTGCCGCAGTCCGAGTCCCTTGCCTGGGCCCATATTGTTGGGCCCCAAGGATGAAGCCCAATACTTACGTCACCAATGTGAACGCGCTTCTGACAAGGCGGCAGGAGGGCGTTGTCGTCCATATGAAAGAAAAGCAGGGGCATTAAAGTAACACCGGTAAAAAATTAAATATTGACTATAAAAGGTAAACAGAAAAATCAGGGATATTCAGATCGGATCTCAACCTTTGCTTATAGTCCACGTCAACTGGGCCCCACACCATACGTTGCGTAGTAAACCATGTGCCTGCCAGACACGTCACCCTGTCGGGAGAGATTTCATAAAAAGAGGCCGCCACGTCAGACACCTTCAGTCACATCTCACTTTCTTACTCTAACCGCAAAACACGCATCTCCGTCCGTTTTCAGCCACATCCGACGGGTCACGTTTTTCTCTGACGTGGACCTTCTGACGCTGACGTCATTCCCCACGATTGTGCCCACCTGTCACATGCTCGCTCTCTTCAATATCGGCCCTGGATCTACTTAATTATCTCTATCGGAAAAATTATGTAAAAGATTTACGCTTCGTATTAGGATATGAATATTTTTCTATTTTAATAATTTTTTATTTTAATTTTTTTATTAAAAGGTGAATTAGAATTAAAAATAACAACGTGCCATCCAATAATGGAGCAGCACGTGGAGATCTCCCACGTGGAGCAAAGAGGTGACACGTGGGCCATTTAAGATCTCTAGAAAGTCCCAAGAGTCGTGAAGCGTGAGCTGGCTACGCAACCTTCCGATGCCCGTGGGCCCCACGCTCTATCGTGTCTAGACGGCACACGTAGGTGAGTGGGACCAGCATCACCGACATCAACGAAAAGCCCCGTGGGCCCCACTCATCCCTTGCGTACGAGATGCCTTCTTTTAGGGCCTCGTTGGCAGTGAATAAATAAAAAAATCTCTTATTTCTGAATGTCGTGGAACGATTCCATCCGTCAGATCAAAGAGACCGCAGCCGTCAGATGCGGTGGCGTCAGATGTGGGGGCCATAGGAGTGAAATAGATAATTATTAATTTATTATTGTGTTTTTAGGTGTGGCGAGCCCTGCGCTTACACGTGGGCAATAGATGAGGTGACTGGGGAAAAAGTAGAGGAGATGGGAGAATCTGGCAATGGACGGCCAGGATTTAATGATTGCGTGCTGCTGCGAGTCAAAGGATCAGGCGTCAGAGATGGAGTGCTCTCCGCGTCGGAAAGTGAGGTGTCCCTCCTATGAACTTATCCTAATGCCCCTAGCCTTTTCCTGATATGGCTGTAGTGCCCTTTCTTTATTATTATTATTATTATTTTTGGGAATTAATGGGGTTGGTAAGAAAATGCGGGCCTTAGGTCCTGTTCCGCCACTGTACCAATCATGGAAAATGGTTGAACTCTAATTTCCCTATAAATAATATAAAATATACTTCAGAAAAGATTTATACTGATTTTTTTTTTAAACGTGGGGTAACTCAGGAGAAACATTGTGGGGCTTTTCATAGTATAAAGGTTGTACTATATATACATATATATATATATATATATATATATATATATATATATATTAATATATATAAGAAAAAGGTATAAAGCAAATGTGACTTGGGAAAATTTTTGCCCATTTCTCACTTTTTTCCTCTTTCCCGTAGGTTCAACCCATGGGGTGATATAATCGATATATCTCAATAAAAATAAAATATGATGTTATGATATCTATAACAAGTATATCTTATCTTATCATTTAATATAAAATCAATTAAAAAATTATAATAATGATAATAATAATAACAAAAAAAATTTGTACTTAATTTTTTTTTAAATTTTGAGTCTTACCAAACGGGCTCCAAAAATAGCAATTATTTTAGCCTAACTTGGAATTTAACTCACATTCTAACATGAAAATTTAACATATTGACCATAAGATATATATATATATATATATAAATAAATTTAATTAAAAATTTATATATTTTTAAATTATTTAATATTTACATTAGAAAGTAAAAATAAATCAGATGAATTTGAAATAATATATAAAAATAATTTATTAATTTAAAATTTTTTTTTTAAATTTTTTAAATTTTTTTTCCCAATTTTCTTGGAACATAGGTATGGGCGGGCTACATTAAAATTTGATTTTTATAATAATAATTTTTAAAAATTTTAAATTTAATCTTATTATATATATATTTGAAAAGGACCACACCAACTGGCGAAACCCGGATTCGAAACGGCCTATCAAATAGAGTTAAATCTGGGATTTAATATTTTAAAATTTTTTTTATTAAAGAAGAAGGCAAAAACCAACCACGTAAGCCACATGACGGGTGGAATTAGTTGGCCCTCTCAGAAGCCTAGCCGGGGGGACGCGTAGATCGACTCATTGGGCAACACGTGTACGGTAGAGGTGACGCGGAATAAACAAAATGGTCTGGGAGCGAATATCGATGAGCCAGCTCAACAACCACCACGGCCACCGTATGTACATCGTATGTTTGTACACTCATCAGATATACGACACGTGTATGATGACGTGGATGGTGCCTCGTCACCGCACCACCTCCTCCCCTCTCTCCATCTCTTCTCCTCATTCCCCCCTTTCTCTCTCTGCAAAAACAAAAAAAAACGGGAAAAAAGGAAAAAAAACTCTTTCCCTCCGTTTCTAGAGAGAGAAAGTGGAAGCATAGAGAGAGAAAATGCTGAGGCTGAGAAGCTAGGGCTAGATTTAGGGGTTGTGGTGTGTTGTGTGTGGCGTGCCGTGTGCGATCTTTTTTTCGCCATTGAAGAGAGTGGAAGCTTGTTGGAATTTCCGGAACGGTTTTGCCCTTTTTTGTTTTCTTTTTTTCTTGGGTGTTTTGGTTTGGGAAGCGGAGAGGAGGAGATTTGAAGGTACGTGGAATTCGGAGTCTGATTTGTCTGAATTTTTGGATTCGGATTGGAGGATTTGATGGTGGAGTTCCGACATTTGGCTCTGTTTGGTTGCTGAGAAAACGGGGAAAGGGAAAGGGAGAGAAAACGAAGTTATAATTTTATTTTTCTTTTTCTATGCGAGTGTTTTTGGTTTCTGTAAAAGGAAAAAAAGTCAATTAAGTCAAGGGGTTGCTGAGAAATGTAGGAAAATAAGGGAAATCAAAATTTTGACTAAGGAAACACTTAACTAAGCGGAACTTGCTGTCGTTGAGTTCGATTATTTGCGTTTCTTTTCTATTTTTGTTTTTTGTTTGTCAAACAAAATTTAAATGCTGTAGAGGACTCGGAATTTTGTTTTTCTTTTGTTTTCCTTCGTTTTCTCGGGAGCCAAACAGAAGAGGAGAGTTGGAACTCATCTGGATCTCTCTAATCGGTCTTTGTTCCTGCTATGAACTTTTGCGCACTTATTTTGAGTGCCGGTTTACTTATGTTGATTTTAGATGTGTTCTTGCGCTCTTCCATGGGAAATTTTCTTATAATTTGCAGTTTTATTAGGTTTCTATAATTTCTAAGAGTCCATTTGGATGATGAGCAGTGAAACTGTACTCACTGGAAGCATTGTTTTCAGAAAATAGAAATTTCTGTAGATTATTTCCAAAAAATAAAAAAAAAAAGAGAGTAAATTGAGTTCTTTATTTCATGAACACATACTAGGATATTTTTGTCATTTAGTTTCCATACTATCTCGGTGATATCGATTTGCTGCTACTCTATCATTTCTACCCTTCGCTTTCTTGGTATCGGTGGGGATGGTGGAAAGACATTGATGACCCTTTCTTTTTTGTTTTGTTTTGTTTTGTTTTTTTGTTTTTTTTTTTTTCTTTTTCCATTTTTGTCCGTTAAATTTTTTCTTATTTATTTATTTGTTTTATCGTGTGGATCAATAACCTTTTCTGCTGTAGTTGTGGGTTAAATAACTTGTGTGAATATATAGATCTAATAAATTTTGGTTGTATTCTTGGAGGATCTTATAGATTATATAATGAATCGTTGGACCTTTAATCATATTGAGTGATTTAGTTGAGTGATAACAGTCTAAATTCTTCCTTTAGAGATGGTTTTTGGCTTGATGGAATGTTGTTTATGCAGCTACTTACTATTCTTTTTTGGTAATACTTCCAAAATATTGAGTTGTTTTCTCTTATGTTTATGAAGCAACCGAAGCTATATGTAGTTTCTAACTCATACACGCTATACCTAATATCTTAGGGTCATCTTCTGGTGAAGATATGTTGACTAATCTCAATTATGTGAGGTTCAACACTCAAAATACAAAGCAGCCTCTCACTTGGTTAGAGTTAACATGGACAGTTACCCAAGGGCTCCTGAATTGTGAAAGTAAACCTTCCCCATCTGTTATCCGATTTTTGCAGAAATTGGTCTTTGTAGGTTATCCGAAATATTTCAGGGTAATGCTTTGTTGGGTCTGATTGTGCTACTCTTGTTAGAAGGTTCTGATTGAACCTTTTTATATGTGGAGTTCCCAGTATAAAGGCTGCTAGAACTTTGGTGAATGGAGAGTTTGGGTCTAGTGTATTCCTCTGGTATTCATGTTGGGTCAAGACGTTCATTAGTGGCACTGTTTCTTAAAGGAAAGTTAAGGAGGGGAAGTTCATCTTTGGAGATTTATATATCCTTCTCATTTTGTGAAGCAGAATCTAGTTGTTGAATTAGCCTTGTGGATTCATGTTGGGGGGAGAAATATGTAGAGATTCCATTGAATCTGAAAGTATTTATTCTCTAATTGTATGGTGTTATGAGCATCATGTTGTGTTTCTGTTGTTACCCTGTTCCAAACAAGCTGAGCAACCCTAATTTCCAAATTGACTTTGAACTTCAGTGTTTCAAAAAACAATACAGAACCCATGCACGTCAAACAAGTTTGTGGTTGCACAAGTGATGTTGTGACCCTGGGTTAGCAAGTTTAATTGGAAAAGTGATGTAGAGATATGGTCCAGTTGTAGTAGTAATTAGGGGAACTTTGTGGTTACAATCATCTGCTTGATTTGTGGGCTAAGTGGAATCTAATGGTAGGTCTCCATCTACTAATGTGGGCCCATTTCTTTTATGTTATGTGATGATTTTTTTGGTGGATGAATTGGACCAATATCTGGGTTAACTATAAAGTCATAAATTCTGATTTCCTTTAGACTGTTCTCATTCACCTTGCATTTTTTTTTTTCCTAACAATCACATCTTGACACGGTAACCCTAAATGCAGCTGACAAGATTTTAACCAGAGAAACAGAATAGGCTAAGCATTTTCTTTATCATCCTCAATCAATTGAGAGTTCCTGCATTGGTGCTTGTCCATGGGGAATGAAGAAGAGGGGAAGTCCCCTAAGCCTGAAAAACCAACTTCACCTCCACCACCGGTAAGCTGAGAAATTATACATGTTACTTTTGTTGGAACCATCTAATCTGAGTTATTGTCTTGATTTTTTAATTCAAGGAGAAGAATTTGCTATTTGTATATGTGGATAAGCATACAATATTATCATTATTTGGTGATTGAGGTCTGGAGTCTGAGTCTGAACACTCGTCAAACCATTTTTGTTGACAGGATCAAGCCAATATTCATGTGTATCCTGATTGGGCAGCCATGCAGGTTATCTACATTTTACATACATGCATTTCCCAGTTTCGATGAAATAATTAATGAAATATTTTTCTTAAGAATTGATTATATTATTTGTTTTGTCTTCAGGCATATTATGGCCCCAGGGTCACTCTACCTCCATATTACAATTCAGCTATGGCATCTGGTCATGCTCCTCATCCTTACATTTGGGGCCCTCCACAGGTATTATTCATAGCAGGAAATAAGTTGAAAATTTCTATTTTTTCTGATTTTTCCCTTCAATCATATATATCATAGCCATCTTACATGGTACTCTATGCGGATAATTTGAAACTTTTCTTTTTTTCTCAGCCAATGATGCCGCCTTATGGGCCACCATATGCGGCAATCTACTCGCCTGGAGGTGTTTATCCACATCCTGCAGTTCCTCTTGTAAGTCCAACATTTTTATTAACTATAGGGCATTTACTTTGCTTTTCTACTTAGAGGGAATTGGTCTCTATGTGTTCAAAGTTTAAGTTTGATGGTTGTTTAAGCCTCCTTTAGTGCCTTGGTATAAGTGATTGGCTTTGTGAACTTATGTGCAGTTTTGATGGGAAGGATACATGACATCCACTTGCCTGAAATTCTAATTGTGTAATGATAGCAGTTTTTTGTTCTTGGTGCACATCTTCCTTGGCTTGGATTCCCCCATTTTCGGGTGACTTGAATCAAACAGAAGAATGCATTTTTATTTTAATTTTTAATTTTTAAATTTGTTTATGGTAGATATAGCTTTCATTTACCATCTAGGCAAAGTAGTTTCTGAATGAAACTCAGTGTGCAATCTAACAGGAATAGGTCTAATATATCTATATTGATTGCTTTCCATGCATCCAGGGGTCACATTCACATGGGCATGGGGTTCAATCATCACCTGTTGTAAGCGAAGCATTGGTACTTAAATTTTCCCTTAACTAAATATTCTCTTGCCCTGTACTGCAAATATGGACAGAATAATGTGACTAAGAATGCATCAGTGATGGACAAAGCAAAGTTGTGTCTTTTAGCTGTGCAGGTAGTCACAGATACATCTAATTAGGTGCTATGATGCAGGCTGCACCTCCTTTGAGCATAGAAACACCTGCAAAGTCATCAGGAAATACAGACCGTGGTTTAATGAAGAAGTTGAAAGGGTTTGATGGGCTTGCAATGTCCATAGGGAATGGCAATGGTGAGAGCACCGAGGGTGGGTCTGATCATGGATTATCTCAGAGGTTGGTTGAACTAACAACCCTGCCCCCCAACCCTTTCCTTCTCTATGTGCATTTATCTTATTTTGGGATTTAGATGGTCTATTTTTGGGAGGTTGGAACTTTTCCTTCTCCATCTTGTATATAGGAAATGTTCCCAGCCAATGTGTTCTTCATAGTAGATTTCTTGTGACTAGACTAACATCCAAATTTTGACACATGAACAGTGGAGAAACTGAAGGTTCCAGTGATGGAAGTGATGGGAATACAGCAGGGGTAAAGATTAATATTTCTGCTACTAGTAGCTTTTCATAAAAGCTCAAATGTCATTGTTTTATAAAATATTGAAGCACAGAGTTTATCTGTTTATTTATGATCTCCCATCTTATGCCAGGCAGATCAAACTAGAAGGAAAAGAAGCCGGGAGGGAACACCACCTATAGGTATGGTTGCTTTCTTCACCTAATACCATATATCAATGAACAGTAGATTTGGCCTAGGATTTCTATTTCTCACTATCAGAGCTTCCCTCCTATTGTAAACTTGGCATGAGCCATGGGTACCAGTGAGAGCAACAATAAGACTGGCCTTTTATATTGCAGAAGAGTGGCTCTTATTGGTTGTCAAAGCTTATGATGTCCACTGCTCTGCATCTCTCAATGTGGTGATTAAATGAATTGCTGTTTGATTTTATCTTAAATTTTGGTTGCAACAAATTATATTGAAAATAATATTTGTTTCTGAAAAGTGGGGTTGGGAGCAAAAGCAGTCCTGCCTCATAAATTTGGGTGTGTACCAAAACCTCTTTTCCTCTGATAATAACTAGCGTCAAGAGTTGCCATGTTGCTACTCCAATTTGGGTCCTCCTTTAATCCGGAGCTTGTGTGCAATATTGTGGTCTTTGCACCTGATTAATTCTGAATGCCAGTGGTCTATTTGAGCAAAAGCACTCTTGTGTGCAATATTCCATCTCAGAGTTTATCGCTTGTCCTCTTATGCAGGATTGTTTTTTGGAATGATTTAATAACTGATAGGTTCGGAAATAGCATTGCTTGAGCTCTACATGGTGGAACTATTTTATCATCTCATGAATCTCATCATGCAAAGATTGAAGAAACTGCTTCCTCTCAAATATTTTAGAAAAGATTACCTCTGAATTGGTGGAATAAATGACAAAAAAAAATAGTGGAATAGATGATGCACCTTGTACAAGATTCTCTGCTGAATTTGATCCATTTTTAGACATTTATTATTCATGTTTTCTCAATCACTGTATCAACAGGTGGAGATGGGAAAACTGAGACACAGGCCACTTCAGCTCCTTCTGCAGAGGTAAATGCAGGTTCTGATAAGGTGTTGGGTGTTGCTGTCCCTCCCACTAGTGTCACAGGAAAATTGGCAGGAGCTGTACTTTCTCCTAGAATGAGCACAGCATTGGAGCTCAGAAATCCTCCTAGTGTGAATGCAAAAACTAGTCCGAGTAGCATCCCTCAACCTGGTGCTATGGTGCCTTCTGACACATGGATACTGGTATGATCTCCTGCTTGTCCATGTTTTTAACCTGCTTAGGTTAGTGTTTAGACGCCACTCCCACTGATAAAAAATGCATCTTCTATGTGCTAAGGTTTTGGATTGATGCTCTTCTAAGGCTCAATGCCTCAAATAAGGATATGGATCTAGTGTGCTGTCTACTTGTTTATTGTCCTGAAATTAACGTCTGATGATTTGTTTTACTTGAGTCAGAATGAAAGGGAGATAAAACGTGAGAGGAGAAAACAGTCTAATCGAGAATCTGCAAGAAGGTCAAGGTTGAGGAAGCAGGTACAGCACAGATATGCCATCCTTTAATGTTGAATTATCTACTCTCAGTTTGAAGATCTGTGTGGTCCATGTACCTTAAGAGTTTAATGCTTTTAATTTTCTTGTCATCCAGGCTGAGACCGAAGAACTTGCACTGAAAGTTGAAAGCTTGAATACTGAGAATTCGGTACTTAAATCTGAAATTAATCGCTTAAGAGAGAATTCAGAGAAACTGAAGCTTGAAAATGCCACATTAATGGTATAACCTTGCTTCCTTCTCGCTTCGCTTCTCCTTTCATTGCTCATAGATTCTTTATATTATCGTACGCCAATGTGTTGCTCACTGTGGACTTTCGATTTCAATTTCAATTCCAATTTACAGGAGAAACTAAAAAGCGCACAGTTAGAACAAGCAGAAGATACACATTTGAATAAGGTCGACGACAAGAGAGTCCTGCCTGTCAGCACAGAGAACCTACTTTCCAGAGTCAATAATTCAGGTTCTGTCGACAGGAGCACTGAGGAAGAAGGCGACATGTACGAGAAAAACACAAACACTGGCGCAAAGCTGCACCAACTTCTGGATACGAGTCCCAGGGCAGATGCAGTGGCTGCTGGATGATCAAGTCACCTGTAAAAATCTGCTGCCACTTTTATCATTCATCAACTTTTTTAAAAGTGAATCCTGTGGTTTTGGTCATAATTACAAACCCAAAATTACTGCTAACAAAATAGGTGAATAGAACGAGTATCTGAAGAAAAACTGGATTCTAATTTTTACCTGTAACTTAGTTTCTCTGATGATAAAACCAATATGTATTATATTTTAGATTTCAGAGTGGTGGGATTGACGCCCTGAAAGGTAGTGTACATTGAAGAGAATGAGAGATTTTGTTTGGGGGAGAATCTTCGAACCTTTAATATACCATATAATATAATATCTGGTGGTTGTGCAATTTGTACTCACTGCTTTTGATTTCGCCCCTCACTTTTTTCACTGTATGAGACCCCTTTTATATACCATTGTCTGGGCTTGTGTTTCCATTAATGCCATCTACTCATGATTCCCACACTTGATGATACCAATAAGGTGCCCCCAAGTGTCTCACCTCTATAATCACTAAATCATTTGCAAAAAGAAAGGCAAAATTTTGCTGGAGATTTTGTTTCTTCACACTAATATTAGCGCTAGGATGGGCAGCAGGCTTCCTCACTGTTGGGTGAGACTTCAAAAAGATTTATTAGAGGAGGTAGAAGAAGGTTTAGGGTTTGGTTTGATACCTGTGAGAACAGGTGGGCTAAGAAGAGTGAAGATGGATCGAAGAAGTTTTTGGCATTATATTATTAACATCTTCATTTGTGCTTACACCCAAACCTCTACAAAAAAAGAACATGCATCATGGCAGAAACATAGATTATAGAGTAGACAACCAGACAGTGGGGAGCAACATGATCTTTAAGGTTGTAGGGGCTTGTCCATTGAGAATGGTTTCTTCCGACAAATTGTGAGGGCAGCCCATGGGGAGGAGTGTGGGGAAGGTGGAGGAGGGTATGTCATTTGTGGGGTGGGGTCTTTTACACTTTTGCTTTGCTCTTGCATTTTCAAATGAAAGCAAAAAATTATATTTTAAAGAAATTATTTTAGTATTAAAAAAAGCTTCATCCAATATTAAATAAGGTAATTTTATATTAATATTTTGTTTTAATAATTAGAAACTCTTCTCCAATTTTTTTAAAATATATATATATATTAAACTAAAAATACTTCGAAAAAGCTTGATCAAATAAAGTCGTATATCTCTTAAAACAAATATTTTTATAACTAAAAGAGAAAAACACTTCTTATTAAAAAGCTCTTAGCCTTGTGGCATTCTAAGCAGATATGGATGAGAAGTACCCTCTAAGATTAGGGGTTGGACCAGTTTTCGCATGGTCCAAACAGCGGGAGCCAGTCTTTGTTGAAGTCAAAAACAAAGAAAGTGGGAGAGAAAAGAAGAGAAAGTTTGAAAGGCATGCGGATTAGACCATGTCATTGCCACGCAAAAGACTACAAATTTAGTTGAAGACTTGAAGTCCACTTTCTAAATTTTTTTTGTGAGCTTGACCGTTGGAACAATTCTAAAAGCAGCTGCTTTTACCTTCTTTTTTTTTTTTTTTGTTATTCTATTTTCTAAAAAGAAAAAATTTATTTGATATATTTATATAATTATAATAAAAAAATTCTATTAAATATGATTAAGATTAAAAAAAAGGAACAAATAATTAGAAAAATAAGATATTTATTTTCTTTTTTCTTTTTCTTTTTTCCTTTTTTTTTTTATGAATTTTGATGATATTGGATATTTAAGGAAATGACAAATTCTTTGATTTGATTATTCCAAATGGCTTTTCAGAGGTGGTAGAGGTTGTAGCTCCCCCTTTTTTTTTTTTTTTGTAACTTATCCAAAGAAGATGAGGCTAGGTTGATCTATATTATTAATTAAATAGGGAAATTATCTTAATTTATTTTACTAATTATAGAAAGTAATTTTAAGACAAGTCTTTACAAATAAAAATAAGGTTTTCAAGTGAATTTCTTTCATAGTGTGACATAATTTGGTTATCATAGTTTATGATTTAAAAAATGAATTTAATATAAAATATTAAAACATGCTTTTTTAAAAGACAAATTATTTTAACTTGTACAAAAATTTATTTTATAGGTTTTAGGGGATTACTCGATCTTATATACAATTTAATCATCATAAGCATGATAAAAAATGATTTGGTTTAGATAAGAGTTATTGAAAGATCTATGAACTCATTTTGAAAGCATTAAGGGTTTATGTAATTTGTATTTTATAGTGTATTAGGTTATGTAGTTTAAGATTAACAATTTTATTTTATTCATTTGAGTTTAAGATATTTCTAGATTTTGTAAGACTTGATATTGCAATACGATCAAAATCTCCATGAATGGTCAAGTGTTCGTGAAGTAATCCAACGTCTAGAATTCTCTAAAATCTCGGAGATTCATTTTTTAAATTTTTTAAAACTTTATTGTGGGAAAATTCAAGATTTCACCAAATTCTTCAACTTATAAAAAAAGTTTTTGATTTGATGCTACCAAGAATAAAACTTAAAAATAATTTTCCCCATGTAAAACCATATATCTTGGACTATTAGATTGGTAATTAGAAGTTTTACATCTGTTTTTTTTTCAAATCCTTACGTGTATAAATGGTTTTTCATATATAAAATTATGTCTTTGCTTGTGTGTTACTTTATTGAAAATAGATAATTAAATAATTGAAGATATTATTTTTCTTTTGACTAAAAAGGTTCATTTATTCACTCCTAAACTAAATAAATCAATTTTCTATCATCATAGTTAATTTTTTAATAAATAAATTATTTTAACGTGTAGAAAAAGTTATATCATATTTAATAAAAAAAATTATAATATTAATTATAATTTTTTCTTTTAAATTTATGATTTTGATATTGACTTTAGTTGTGAGCTAACGCCAAAATAAATATATATATATATATTCCTAATTAGATAAAATGTATTTCTACAAATGATTTTGGCATGGACTTCTAACCAAGCCCAAATCAAACATTAACATGTGATTTAAATTTTGGCTAAAATCAATATTAAAAAATTATTCCAAATTTTGAAAAAATAAAAAATAAAAACACATCTATCCCATGAGGGCCCACAGAGTCAAAGGCTGGCAGCCACATGATTCAGAAGGAGAGGACAACCAAACAGTGGAAAGATTGCCTCCCATGTGTCTCCTCTCCAATTTCAATGCATTTTCCTTGAACCCCCCATTTCCCATTCCTTGATGTTCATCACTTTATTCCCCCCTTCACTTCTTGCCTCCTCACATGTCTCATTTTCAACCACCATGGCTAGCTACAATGTCTTGTATTTTAATTATTGTTAGAAGTGGGTTTCATACTTCTTTCTCATAATTTCTATTTTTGATTAATGGGTTCATAAAATAGTTTTATTAAATAAATATTGATTATACAATTTTAATTCTGTATAAAATTATATTTCCAACTCAAAAGTTTAAACTTTTAACTAATTTTAGTATATCTCGAAAAAGATTTTCACAAACCCGATTGATCAATGAATCATTCTTTTGAATGAAAAATAAAACAAATCATTCCCATTTACATGGATATTATCCATTCTGAATTTTCAAGACTTTAAAACATATTAATATGATTATGATATCTTTTTATTTAATGCATTGATGTAAGATTCAAACTTATGACTTAATCGTCGAGTTATTATGTTATTATACTTATTATTCAAGATTATGTGAATACATCATCAACTATTTTTTAATGGTGTGGAATATGAACATGTGGAAAAATTGCCAATGCTTGGGACTCCACCAAAACAACTTTTTTTTCTCAAATGAAGAAAAAGAAAACTGTACTTTTTCAAAGCCAAATTCCTCTCTTTCTAATTGGGTTGGCTTGTCATGACTCTATGTCACATTTTCAATTGAGGAAAAGTGTCTTCCCATTCACCCAAAATGGACCCTTCCACAAATTTGGTCTAGGGTTTTGTTCAAACTTGATAAAATTTAAACTCATATTAATGAATTATGATAGGCAATTGTTTAAGGAAAGGTATTAGTTATCTATCCATAAAATTTATGTCAAAATTTGTGATTTATTTCCATCTTTAGTGATATAAGTAGTACTATATTTTTTTAATAAATTTATCTAAATATCTAAAATTTTAAGCAAAAAAAATATATATTAGGCGAGTTTTAGAATATGTTTGATAATATTTTTAATATTTTTAATACTTGAAAAATATAAATTTTTAAATATTAAAAATATTTTCTAAAATTATTTATAATTAAACAGACTCTTATAATATTTTAACAATTTGCTATACCTTTTAGATATTAAAAATTAAAATAAAACTAAATGGTTTCTATAATAATCTATTAAAATCAATAATATTTTAACATAAATATTATTTTATTTTTAATAATAACCCAAATTTATATATATATATATATATCAATGGTTGAGTATAAAAGTTGAATTCCATGGCCATATAATTTTGACTAAATGGATCTCGATAGTGAACGGATTCATTATAATGAAAAGTTACGAACCTTATCCAATATTTCTCAACTTGTTTGGACCCCAAGAAAATAATGGGTGTGGGAGATAGATTTTGGCAAAAAGAAACGGTATCCATATGGCAGACAAGATCCTAGACAACTTCATTTAATTAAATTTATTTATTTATTTCTGTTAGTTGTAATCTTAAAATTCATTTTTTTTTCTTTTGAAATTTTGACCGTTTGTACAGCACGTACATATACTTCACGTATCTCAACGTCCTCGCCTCGTCTAGCAGAGGAAAAAGAAAACCGGTTTTTTGTCCGCACATTTTCCCTTATTTTCTCAGTGTTTCTCAGCTTCGACAATCTTTTCTAAGAATCATTTTCCTTCAAATCTTTCATTATTTACACAAAGTTTTATATATATGAACCCTTCTGGAAGAGGGGTTGATTGAAAGATCATCTCTTCCCTTGTTTTCACGTGTTGAGTTTTGAATTTTTCTCATTTTTCTCATTTTTCTCTCAAATGGGCATTGTTTTAATGGGTCTACTTACTCTTGCTTTTGGCGTTCCCAAGAGGATTTTGTTGGAATTTAGTTATTAGGGGAATTTGGATTGATTTCACAGACACTCAGTTTTCTGAAAAATCCAATTTCTTTGTTGGATTTTTTGAGATTTGGAGGCTGTATTTGGGATTTGGGATTAGTGTTTAATTCTTTAAGTAGAAAGAGTGAGAGGTTTGGTGAAATTTCTTCGTTGAAGTTAGAACTTGGGATTACATTTAGGGGTTCTTTGTTTCCTTTTGGATTACATTTGATTGATTGTCTTATTTTATTTTTATGTAAATAGGACAATCTCTGTGGATTTGTTAGTGTATTAAAGGTTGGATTTTTGAGGATTTGTCATTTATTTCAAGTGCCAGATGTTCCTATATTTAGGCTTTGGGTTTCTCCGATAGTTCTCTCACAAATTAGCATTCTAGGGGTTTCTCTAGCAAGAGGGTTTTCTGGATCTGAGAAAACCGCTGCATAAAAAGCTTAGGAAAGTTAAATTGGTAGCTGGTTTTTCGCTTTTGGTTCACGGGATCGCAAGGTTGTCACAGGATAGGTGTTGGGTTGTGTTCTGATTTTCAGCTAACCCAGTGGCTTTATTGCTCCTTTTTTCTATATCACCGTCAGTTTTTCATGCTCAAGAAGTGGGATAAGAGCCTAGAATCCATAGGAGTCTGAGTCAGTTTCTAGATTGTAGAGACACCAAGGAGGGGAGAGAGTAGAATGGGGCATTCTGCAGCAGTTTGGGATCATAGAACAGCAATTGAGGTTACAAAGGACTGGAATGGGATCGATCAGGTTGTGCTCCGGAACCCGCAAGGAGCTTCAGCACGGGTTACACTCTTCATCCTCTTTATTGCTACTTGATCAATTACAGTGATTAATTTGATGAATTTGAAGAATTTTAGCTTAATTGTTTTATCTGTAATAGAAAATTTTGTGTTGGGTCTGATGATAATTTATGTTGAAATGGTTTTGGTTTGATGGTGTGATGTTTTTCTTTTGATGAATTTAGGTTAGCTTGCATGGAGGCCAGGTTACTTCTTGGAGAAATGAACAAGGGGAAGAACTTCTATTTACTAGCAGTAAGGTTTGGTTTTCCAATCCCACCTGTCCTTTAGGTACTCCAGTTATTGTTCTGTTCGGGTTAATTTCTTAATTGGGCTGTCCGGCCGCTACTGATCCAAACAAGTTCTATTGAGTTTTCATCATTACATGGCTCGATATCCTGCATTCTATAGTTGTGCTAACTTTGATTTTTGATAGAAATTTGCATTTTGACTGTTACATACCGGTGCTTATGACATTTACTGCACTGTTTGTTGGACCAAGCCAATAAAATCATACCCAGCAGCGTGTTGTAACATTGTTTGATAAAAAACTAGGACATGGCTAAATGAAGGATTCTTTTTGGACTTATCCAATTGAAATGATCTTCTTGATTGTGTTGGCTCCGACTAATATTGATGATCTATGTTAATAGACAAAAGATATTTTGGGTTACTGAAACTACAAGTTGATCACTATTAGATGATCACCACAGACCTACCAGAAACAGGTAGCCATCAGTTGAAAATTTGCACATGCTGACTACATTCATGAGATAATTTGTATATCAGCAAGCAGAAAAAACCAAGAAATGGATATGCAACTGATTTATTATCTGTTCTTGTGTCAATTGTAGGCGATCTTTAAGCCCCCGAAAGCAATGAGGGGAGGAATCCCTATTTGTTTTCCCCAGGTATTTTCAATCCCGTTTTTCATGGCAAAGCAAATAATGGTCTTTGGACATCTCTAACTGATGGTAGGTTTTATGCCAATGCTTGTGAAGTTTGGAAACTGTGGATCACTGGAACAACATGGGTTTGCAAGGAACAAGCTTTGGACAATTGATGAAAATTCTCCACCTCTGCCCCCAAATGATTCCCATGGCAAATCCTTCGTTGACTTACTACTCAAGCCAACTGAAGAAGATCTGAAGGGCTGGCCACATAGGTACGAACTTAGACAAGGTGGAATCTCTAAATGTTTCACCATATAAAGCCATTAGCGTCAAATCTTGTGATACATGAAGATTCAAATAGCCTCTCAGAACTTCATCTCATTATGTTTAAGTAGCTTTTATGTATAAAGCTCTTGCATGTTTAATGGAGTTCGTCTTTTTTAAGTGTGTGGTTGTTAACATGACTGCATGTTGCTCACATACCTCTTTCTTCGCCTCAGTTATGAGTTTCGTCTGAGGATATCTCTTGCAGCAGATGGAGTTTTGACCTTGATATCGCGAATCAGGAACATCAATGGCAGGCCATTTAGTTTCTCTTTTGCTTATCACACATATCTGTCAGTTTCCGACATAAGGTATGGAGGATATTGTTGAATTAAAAAGTAGTTTGTACGCATCTATACAGTTACTTTTCTTTCTCTCCTCTTTTACATCCAACAATCATAAATGAGGCAAAGTATGGGATACCTGTGTTGTCAAGGAGGACTAACATCAACTTTTTGTTCAATCTCATGCAAGATATATGGTATTGGGACTTACATAACGTGATTTATATCCACAGTGAAGTGAGGATAGAAGGCTTGGAAACCCTTGACTACCTAGACAACCTTTGCCAAAGGGAGCGGTTCACAGAACAAGGAGATGCCATTACTTTTGAATCTGAGGTCAGCATCCTCTTGATTACTACAGTATGACATGTTAAGGAGTTATATTAGTGACTATATCAGGAATGGAGCTAAGGCACAAAATTTCCTTAGGGTGGGGACTCTAGAGGATTGGGAAAATGTCGGTCATGGCAAAATACCAAATTTTGTTTCATTTAAAGTTGCATGAATTAACGTCGGTTTCCATTTTCTATGCACTTTTGGGTAAAAGAGGGAGTGAAGCTTGGATGAGCATATTTTCTGTCCCTTGCAGGTGGATCGGGTGTATCTTAGCTCATCACATTTGATTGCCGTCCTTGATCATGAAAAGAAGCGGACATTTGTAATAAGAAAGGAGGGCCTACCAGACATCGGTGAGATGCCTTTGATATGTTATAAAAGTTAAATTTATGAGTTTTGACTTGTTGATGGTACATGGGGCTCAACTCAGATCTATGACAAATTTATTTCCATATTTACACAGTGGTTTGGAATCCATGGGACAAGAAATCAAAGGCAATGGCAGATTTTGGCGACGAGGAGTACAAACAGATGCTTTGTGTTGATGGGGCAGCGATTGAGAAACCCATCACCTTGAAGCCTGGTGAAGAATGGACCGGGCGTTTGGAGCTATCAGTTGTGCCTTCAAGTTTCTGCAGTGAGTATCTAGATCATTAGAGGGAGATGTCACTGAGAAAACTGTACAAGTTGTGGCCCCCAGTTGTTAGTTGTAATTGTCCAAATCTACTTTTAGACGTGTTTGTAGTGTTAAAACAAAGAATGAAAATGTAATCAAGTTGCAGTTTTCTGAGACCAGGGTCATGAGAAATTACCCCCCTGTAATTGACTAGAAAATTCCTTGGTTCTTTTTCAAGAACGGCAGCTGAGCTTCTTCCTTTTTTTGTTTTTTTCTAATTGTTTTTGTTGAGATATGGAAGATTCCCATCGACCCAAGAAAAATTAGAGATGAATTGAAATGTGAAAAGAGATCTGGTTCCATGAATTTGGATAACTTTGAAAAAGGTGGTCAAACTTGTTTGGGGGAAAGGAAAACATTTTCTTTGGAAATGTCTCACAAAGTTGCATTAGGTCTAGCCTCTTACGGTCTTACCCACCTACGATATTGACTTGGGTGTTGTGTTTGGGAAAAGGCAGAGTTTATTTGGAGATTACGTCTCCAATTGCTTCTACATTTTCACCATCAGCTTTCGTCTCTTGTGGAAATCAAGAGTTCTTCCCACTTTTGCTTTCCATAGAAACAGGTGGAGCCATCAGAAGGAGCTTGTTTCTGTGGATTCCTGTTGATCTGCATATGTTAATACTGAGCAAAACATTAACCAACTCATCTCAGAATACGATAATTTTCGGGTATCAAAACCCTGTTAATGCAGTAGGATGTGATGCAGAACCCAGAAGTATCAGATGTCAACAATTTTCTTTTAACACAACTACCTTTTTTCACAAAGATATTGCATAATACAAAACTGCAGTTGTCTGAGTGTTAAAGTACCAGAAAAGTATCCCAAAATGAAAACAAGAGGACTAGTACAAGTTTTGAGACATTGTACAAGCTGATTTTAGCAAACAATGCCCGCCAATTCCAGAATCCAAGAAAATTCCCATGTAAAGATCAGACGTGCTGAATATCAACACCAAGCAGATGACCATGGAGGCAACACAGGCTTTTACATCAAATACCTGAAATAGAAATTTTGAGCAAACTGTAAGCTATACGATGGTATGGTAAATTGTTATTTTCGTGCTGTATTACTTCACGGCTCAATTTTGGAATGATTTTTCTGATTTAACATAGAAAAGCAGTTTCTGGGTCAAATAATTGTGTTGAAAAGCAGAAACCAGTCAGTCACTATCCTTCTAAAATACAAAATTGAGGCTTCAAATTGGGGGGCCTTTAGCTTCTTACATTGATTTTTAAGCTATGGACCCCGACGATACTCCAGTTGCTTGGTATTCTCTAATAATACCTGCCAACCACACCAACAAAAGAGATACCAACTTTTTCAAAGAAAGAAAACCAAGCAATGATATTGATGTGAATGAGCATGCTTGAATGCAGAGTCGCTAGATTAAATTTTAAAATGGAAGCAAGACCAATATTGTGTGTGACTACGAGCAAATCAAGTTGAGATTTTCTTACTTCGCGAATGTAATTTGCTATTGCCTTGCAGCCTTCTATTGCAAGTTGCATGACATTTTCAAAAATATCCATTGGTAACTTAGCATCCATCTGCAGAGAAACATCACCAATGAAAACCTAAGAGGAAATCTTAATGTCTCCTTACTTGAGCAAAGTGCCTCACCCAAATAATGAAAAACATCAATACCAAACTACTTTGAGTAATGCAAAAAAGGCAAAACGGGTGAAAGAAGTTGAATGTTAAGGAAAAATTCTAGCTTCAAACACATGATAAAAGTTACATCTGATCCTAGAACCATAAGATTAAAAGGTGGTAAAAGGAATCCATAATTCATATGTTTTTCCAGAATATTTGTTTGTAACATGGGAAAAGGTTTCAAAAGAATAAAAGTTAGGAAAGAGCTGTTTTGCAAATCCTGAAACTTTGTCAATGTTCAAGTACAGCAGGAATAACCTGAGATGTTGATTAACAAAAGGAAATAGTGAAGATCGGGAAAGAAAATGAAACTATGAGATATGAACCTGAAGAAGAGTCACTTTGTCTAACTTAGGTAGAATTCCTACAGTAACATCAGGACCTCCAGCACTATCTTCAACATAGTTCAGATCTGCCGAAATAAAAGGTTTCAATTATAATAAAACCTGCTATAGAATCAGATGAGAACCTCATTTGGAAATGAGATTTAGTTGTGTAAAGGTGAGGGGGGAAGGATGCACTGGTTTACCAAGTAGTGGAGTGCTGTTAAGGTATCCAGCACTACATGAAGTCACAAGATCACGCATCGGAATCCCAGCATCAGCAAGGGCCAAAGTTGCAGCATTGATGCATGCAGATCTTGTTCCTGTAGGCAACTGACACCTCAATTAGGGAACCTTTCTCCCATTCCAGAAGATGGACTCATCACATCAAAATATTCACTCAGCATATTTACATATGATAACAGAACAAATTGAAGTAACAGGCCTCCCAATTAGTGTTCCAGGATATTAGCTCCTTTGTCACACTCAACACAGCAATCAATCAAATGAGAGATCTCCAAAACATCATGTTTATTTAGCCTTTTAAACAGATTAAACTTTAAATAGCTTCCCTCATTGTAGGCTGGCCAAAAAGATTCCCCAGCAATAAAATGATCTGATGTTGCTAAATTTGCTAAGTTATCACTCATCTCACACATTCCACGATGTAAGTGTGTCTGTACGCAACACACATGCCATGTTATCACTCATCTTATGCATGCCATGAGGTAAGCACGTGTATAAGCATGCCATGACATACAGAAAGATGGCGATAAATACCCAAGCAAGCACATATACAAGCCATGTTATCACTCATCTCACAAATGCCATGAGGTAAGTGCATTCACACATGCTCACACATACACACACACACAGGATGAAAATAAATACACACACAGACACATGCTAAGTTATTTATCATTCCACATCATGCTATGAGCTAGGGTAAACACACACAAACAAAGGGTGATAACTACACACATATGTACACATGCCATGAGGTATGTTGTTCACATGCACACACAGAGACATATTCTCACTCATCCCACAAATTTCATGAGGTAAGCGCATGCACACACACAAACAGAGGGTGATAAATATAAAAGCTAAGTGAAAACAAAAGCTAAATAAAAAGGAACTCTGCAGTCATCAAGAAGTTCACACTGTATAGGCACTCCTAATTTGAGTTTTGAGTTACCTCCATCTGCTTGGAGAACTTGAACAAAAATGTCTATCTGCAAATTAAACAAGCAAGGCTTCAGTGAAAGATATTGTACCAACTCATGGAGAAAAATTCCCATAAAATAATGTGGTTGCACCTGAGAACGAGGCATTAGGTGTGTTAATATGCATGCTTCCATAGTTTGGCGAATAACTAGAGATATCTCTGTGGATCGCCTGCAGGTAACAAGAAAACATATATACAATATTAAAAGAAGTCCCCCCTTATATATAAATATATAATATATTTTAATTTGCTCATGCAGCAGATGCATTCATGTTCAAAACCAATCAAAATCTTTACCATGACAAATATATCAGAAACAAGTGACAGGAAAGTAAAATGATAAATAACAGAGAATAACCTGTCACCCTTTGGTTTCCTCATACGATCTCCAGTGCTAAAATTAGCCATTGTATACTCACAACGAACCTGGAAAGAAGTATTAATACTGACATAATATAAAAACCATAGATGAATGGACCAAAAAACAAAAGAAACAACATTATAACCAAAAACATATTACCAGTGCCTGGTCACTAATTTGCTGGCTCCTATTTTCAACCTGGAAAACAGAACAGATCAGTCAAAACATATAGAAGTAGCCCATTCTATAAAAGTGAATATAAAAACCATTGAACAGTTTTACAGTGATAGGTTATAGATAAAATGAGAGACAGAAAATTGAATAGACACACCTGCAGTATAGCAAGCCTATTTTAAATATCTGGAGTGTATTAATATCGAATTCTTCAATTTTTCCCAACCCCAAAGAGATTGGATCATGGTTATTTGTTTCCCAAATACATACCCGAATATCACTCAGAAATCTTTTACAAAACAAGGTCTAAGGACATATGCTTAAACCTCAACAAAGAAATTAAGTTGCAGTCATTGAACCACAAATATTCATCTTGTTATATCTTAATTTACTCATAATGTTGTCCATTCAGGAACCTTCATAATTTCCTTTCTTTTCAGTATACTTTGTAGTTCACTCTTGAATTTTCAGACCAGTAGCTGTGGGTCTCCCCATCTTTCCCAAACCCCTGTATGAGGTAGAAACTCATCTTGGGTGATGCACACCCAAACATATGCAGTGGTATGGTGGGAATTTTGCTTTAAGTATTAAGTCCTTGATTGAAAGAAGATAGATCTTCTCCCATTTTTATGAAACTAATGCTAAAAAACAGTTGATGATAGGAAGATTGGGTTAGAAGGCATTAATCTAAGGGTACCTCTCTAGGGCCATACACTGCAGCAATTACTTTGGTGTTGCCCATCTCAAAAAATGCAGAACTGCAATTATGTAACAGTTGAAATTAAAAAGAAAAAAGAAAAGAAAAGAAAAATAAAAATAAAAATAAAAGAAACGCCAGAAGCTATATTAGCAGAACAAAATCTTAGTACCCATCTGCCTTGGCCACAGCACCGATCTCTCCTCGTATCTGCCTCATCTGAGATTCCCAGAAGGAAAAAAAAAAAAAAAGAAGTTAATGGGTCATTAGGCGCCTGAGAAAATGGAATTTAATTACATTATCCATCTGTTTGGTTGCCAAGAAAACTGACAAAGATAAAAAGAAACACAATGTGAAATTCAATATTTTCCACCGTCTAGAAAATGAAGAAGACTTCTAATTAACTCGGCCAAATATCTGACAACATAACAAAACTCATTAACAATGCTTTTTGGAGCCAGGGTTTCAATTTTCTTTTCTTTCCCTCACTATTTCTCAGCAATCAAGCAGGCCATAGTATGTAGTATACACATGTTACATATGGTCATAAACACACTATCAGTGTATTTTTTTCAGGAAAAACATCAACACAAATACACGTAGAAAGAGGGAGAGAAGAATACCTCCATGGGACGGCGGCCATCCAAGCGAAGTCCTTCAGGGCTCACAAACTCCATAATTACTACAAATCCTGAACTAAAGAAAAGTTCAAGTTGTAAATAGTAGGAAAATTTAGAGGACCGTTAGTTTACAAAATAACAAAACGCAAGGAAACCCTAATTCAAATAAAAGAATGGCATTTAGCATCACTGGATAAAGCTAAAAAAATACAGTAAAAAAAAAAAAAGGAAACATGCAAGAAGGGATTTAAACCCCAAACTGAACTTCTAATTATGTGTCATGAGATATCATCAAAAAATGAAAATTAAGGAGAGAAAACCCAAGACCTCCCAGAGAAAACCTCCTCCCTTGATCACATACTTCCCAATCATGGTTTCAACTTCGGAAATTGAAAACACACAGATTACACATTTACTCACGAAATTTCAAATACAGAAGTACACTTTCCCAAGGAGAGATGACTCCTGATGCTGAGAGTATCATCTCAATGGAGTGATATAAAATTCATAATCTTTAAAAACAGCTAAAAATTGCTTTTTCAAACAAATGTTTCAGAACTATTAGCTTGATAATGCAATTTTCAAATTTGGGTGTGGCGCTTGTATGAGTAAATACATGTTTACACCTTACAATCAACATCGAGATTCAAGAATAAATTGAAATTTTCCTCGAAAACAATCACTTGCCCAGAAACCCTTTAACCAAAAGCAAGAAACCCAGCTAACCCAAATCAATCCTCACCAACAATTATCAGAAATGCACAACAGAGAATGAAACTCAATTAAGGTACGATGATAAAGAAATTCCAAAAGATCAAAAAAAAAAAAATAGGGAGAGCAAAAAAGAGAAAAACGAACCCGTTTAGGCCTAGAAGTGGTGCCCGGTGGAGGCGTATCGATGGCGAGGGCGACCAGTGCTCTCTCTCCTTCCGGCAAGGTGTAGGGTGAACAGCACGTTCGGGGGTTTTGCAAGGGTTTTAAATTAAATTTTCATTTTTTTTCTATTTATTTTATTTAGGCTAAATTATGTTAGTTTTTAGAAAATAAAATTTTCATCTGTAATTTTAAATTTGTGAACTTAGCAATATTTCAACCCTTAACAAAATACAAAGATCAGTAAAACCCGTAAAAACCGTTTGAAAAAACATTTTAAAAAAAAAAATAGTTTATAAAAACTAATTTTAATTTTTATAAAAAAAAATATTTAACAACATAAAATATTTTTAATCTATTTTTAATATTTTAAAATAATTTTTATGTATAATATTTTATTTTAATCGTCCTATATATTAATATAATTATTTTTTAAAACAACCTTCAATATTTTATAGAAACACAAATCTTTTATTCTTAAAAATATAAAATATAAAATAATTTTTTTAACGCGTTTTCCTAATTTTATTTAAAATAGTTCCCAACCCGTAATTTAAAAACAAGGAAAAAAAATGGAAAGTTTTCCTAAATTTTTTATTTTATTCTTAAAATTAGTAAACTTGTAATTATTTTATATGTGGAAAAAAAGATGGAGAAAATGAGTGTATTGGCCCAGCCCAATCCAACTCACTTTTTGGTTTACCCTAACTGTGTGTCTGACGTGACTGCCACCCCGGCCCAACTACCGTATTGGGCCAAAGCTGGGCCCAACTACCTTATTGGGCCGAAGCTGGGCCCAACTCTTATATATAAAGTTATATTAATATTGGAATAAAAATTTATAGATCAATACTAAATTTAATAATAATTAAAATATTTTGCCGACAAAAATTTTAATTAAAGTAAGAAAAATGGACTGAGCAACCATCATGACAATGAAGACCCAACTCAAATAGCGGCCTCCCATTTCCCCAACTTAAATAAATTTTCTAATTCAATTTCTATCCTCATTTGCAAAATGACTAAAAGGCCCTTGCATTGTTCAAGATATTAGTATATTACACTCGCCCCCATGTTAGAGCAGCAATGGGTGTGTTCCATTGACCGTTTGGAGTCTTCTGAATGGATTTGACTCATTTTATGCATATATTTATCCTTCAAAATAGTTTAATTTTTAATATTATAATTAACGGCTCTTTTGGGGGTGATTTTAAGAGGGATTAGACATGATTTCTAATCCTTATAAAAGTGTTTTTTTTAATAAAAATGAAGTGTTGGATAAAATTTTGAAAACCATCCTTTGATAATTTTTCAAATACTTCAAAAAAAAATTATTTATAATTTTTTTATATATACTTATTGTCAAAAATCATTATTATTATTATTATTATGTTTATATATTCAAACACCACTAATAGTTTTATTAAAAGATTCGTGAATCATCACTATTATTATTTTCAAAAATTTTATTGTTTATATAATTACTTTTATTTAAACAAATACAAAAAAATAATTTCTTATTCCTCAACCAAATTATATAAACTATCATTAATTTTTAATGATAGTTTGATAATTATGCTTTTAAACGGTTATTGTTATACAAAATAAAAATATTAGTGAAAATAAAAATATATATATATATTTTAAAATAAAAAATAATGTATTTTCATACTAAAAAACATTTCAAGTTCATATACGAGCTTTTGTTTATAAAATATTATATAACAGTTTTTAAAAATTATTTTCTTTTCAAAACTATTTTTTAAAAATACTTCAAAAATATAACTTAAGCTTTTAAAAAGTCAAATTAATAATCAATATTCACTTTCTCTTACATTTATATATATATATATATATATATATATATATATGATAGTTTTGAGGTCTACAATCTTTTTCCTTATCTACCATATTTTAATAATGTGAGGCCATGCTATGGTGGGCGGAAAAAAAAAATAAAAAGGTGGTCGGTGTTGTTGGGATGGGCTGTGGATTCTAATGTTGTCATTTTTTCCAGGCATTTTGTATTAATTTTGTGTGAACCGTTGGGTTGTCTGCCACTTTGGTGGGTCATGTATCGTTTCAATTTTAGTGCCAGGGGGGAACATACATACATGATTGCCTTCCGAGAAAATAAAATTCATAAACAATACTTTCTTTTCTAGGTCATAATCCATGACCTTTTATCATCATTATAAAATGCCTTTCTGCACAAAATCAATAAAATTTTCATTATATATTGTTGAAAGTTTATTCAAAAATAAAAAATATTTTAAAAACATAAGCATCCAATTCACTATATTTTCTAAATTTATTTTTTAAAAATATTTTTAAATTAAAAAACAAAAAATAACTTTTAAAAAATATGGTCAAAAAGTCCTTTTATTTTTAAAATTTGATAAAAATAACTTATACTTATTTTTAAATATTTTTAAAAATGATTTTATATACTAACAACCAATGTGAGAAATTTTTAAAAACGGTTTTCTAGTTTTAAAAATAGAAAATCGTATTTAAATCCTATGACTAAACAAACTTTTAAATTTTTTAAGTAGGGGAATGAAAAGTTTATAATTATAATTTAATGAATGAATTATAATAATTAATAAAAAATAGTTTTTTTCTTTTAATCCATGAATATAGTCCCGGACCACATCAAAAATGACCAAAAGCCCCAACTGTGTGATGTGATTGCTTCTGCGTTACATAAACTATATACTACAGTGACATCGATTGTAAATAAGGGCCGCGGTTAAGGGTATTGGCGTAATTAAAGAAAGGCTTTCAACGTATTCTTCTGGAAGTTGTCGTTAGCGAAAACGACACCGTACTGGATAACGGCTGCCCAGAGCCCGTCCACGTGGACGAACGAGTAGCATTCAACTCCGCTCCACCATCACACCTGTAATTAGATCGTTAAATAATAATTATATGAATTTACACTATTACTATACTGTCCTTGCACAAATATGAATTTCCAAAACTATCCTTTATATCATAATGTCAGCTGTCTGCTACTTTAAATTTTATTATGATTTTTCATATGAATTAATAATTGCATCTTAGTCGTTAGTGTTGGGTTACAACTGTAATCATATTTGGTCACTAAAATTTTATAGTATAAAAGAATATTATATCTAAGTTTTAGTATCAATAACAAATATTAATATACAATTTATAATGATATTTAATAAATTTATTTTTATTTTAGTTTGTAGGAATTAATTTTGGTTTGTTAGGAAGGGTATTTTTGTAATTTTGAAAATGAAAGAGGAAAGCTGGAGTAGAGAGCTGAGGAGAAGAGTGGCAGAAACTTTCCCGCCATGTCAGCATATGAGAGCCGCGCGTGAATCTCGCTGATTAAATTTCTGCCACCCCGAGTTTTCCATAACAAGACAATCTTTCTCTTCTCTCTCCTCTCTCTATCTCTGGACTGTTTGGCCATATTCTCCTTCTCGTCAGATCAGATCTCCCAATCTTTAATCTCCTTCAGTTTCTCCATCAATTTTGGGCCGCATCTTACTGGATTTCTTTCTCGAGATTTGCGCCAATGTGCTCCTGTTGAGGTTTGTATGTCTCTGCATGTTATTTTCTGCCGTTTTTTTTTTTCCTATAATTTCCCTTCGTTTTTTCAAGATTGTTTCGGATTTTATTGCGTGTAATTTGATTCAAATTTTGTTGTTCGTGATTGAGTAATCTGGATTTGCATCACAAGTTTGGGAGGATTAATGGCATTGAATTCTCAGATTTTGTTGGATTCCATTTCGGTCATCGCTTGTTATTTCTAACATCAGATGCAGCCTCGTTTAATGCATTCAAATCTACCGGAAACAATTATCAAATTTTCACGGCCGTAATGGGGAATTTTTTTAATGTGAACATCACATTTTTCCGTTCGATCGGCGAGAAGATTTAGAAACAAAAGAAGTTCAACTCAACTGAGCCTAATTCAAGTATCCGGCTCAGTCGAGGCGACTTCTCAATTTACAGAAACCAAAACAAGCGATATGAACAATTTTCGTTTTTCTGCAGGTTTGTCGGCAACCAAATAGAGCAAGATAAATTTTGTTTTTGCAGGATTCTCGAGAGCCATACAGAGCATAGTTAAAAAAGAAAAAGGAAAAATCGAATTGAGGAATGGCCGAACCGCCAAAACCAGTTCTCCAGAAACCACCGGGTTACAGAGACCCCAACGCGCCAGTGCGGCTCCCCCCGAAACC
Source organism: Vitis vinifera (assembly GCF_030704535.1). Lineage (NCBI taxonomy): Eukaryota > Viridiplantae > Streptophyta > Magnoliopsida > Vitales > Vitaceae > Vitis > Vitis vinifera. Next base: position 21,647,248 of record NC_081819.1, on the reverse strand, counting down.
GGGGCTCCGAAAGCCGATTCTTCCTTCAACGTTTCCAGTGAAGAGGAGGCGCAGGAGCTGCTGTCGTATCTTCTGCTGCTTCTTCTGCATTTTCTCTTTCATTCTCATAATTATCCTTTTCCTTGGTGGAGCATTTTTCTACCTCTGGTTCAATCCGAAAGTTCCGGTTTTTCATCTACAGTCTCTCAAGATCCAACGCTTCAACGTCACCGTCAAATCTGATGCCACATATATAGATTCGCAAACGGCCGTCAAGGTGGAAGTGAGGAACCCTAACGACAAGATAACGTTCAGATACGGCAAGACAAGTGTGACGCTGACCGCTGGGCTTGGGGAGGATGAGACCGAGTTGGGATCGGGGAGTTCGGGCGAGTTCACTCAAGGGAAGAAGAGTACAACGGTCGTGAAGTGGACTGTACATGAGAAGAATGTCTTGGTCGCTGATGAGGTTGGAGCGAAGCTGAAGGCTCGGTACCGAAGCAGAGCCATGGTGGTTTCTGTGGTGGTTCGGACTAGGGTCAGTTTAGGTGTGGGGGGTTGGAGGATAGGGACCGTGGGGATGCATATTTCATGCGGGGACGTCGCCTTGAAGAAGCTCGACGGTGGCGACATGCCCAAATGCACCGTTAATGTGCTCAAATGGTAAGAATGTTTATACTTCCTATAATCATATTCCCTTCTAAATCTTATTATAAAAATCTTTGAACTTTGGATTAAACCCCTGATTTTATTTTTCGGCACACATATAATTTCTGTAATTTTTTTTAAAAAAAACACATATTTAAACTTATTAGACTTTTCTCTTATATTTTCAAACTTTATGTCTCTTCTTTCCCTTTTTAATTATTATTATATTTGATTTTTTTTTTTTTCTTTTTCTTTCTGCATTTGTGATTCAAACATAAACCAAGAGTTCTGAAAAAAATATTAAGTGGGGTTTGGTACCATTAATTATAAATTAATGCGACTATTGCATGGGTGAAATGTCATGGTCTATACACTTGATTTGCTCGCCCTCTGATCGAGTGGGTTGCGTTGTTTGCAGGATCAACTTTCACTGAAATCGTTTTCACTTGAAGAAGCTGAGGTTGGGGTGGGGTTGTTTATATATATATATATATATTATATATGTGTATGTATAATCTAATATTTATATACACCTATATTCTTTCCTTATAGAGAAGAAAAGATGGACACATGGGTTTTTGGGTTTGATTGAATTTGTTGGGATTTATTCCTTTCTTTCTTATTTTGCTTCAAAAAGGCAAAAAGGAAAATAAAAATAAAATAATAATAATAACAATAAAATTCCTTTTGAATGGATTGATGGAGGATCATGACAGCTGTCCGTTTATCATTACTTCAGAGAACAGAGAAAGGGAAAAAAGGGAGATAAAGGTGTAACGTGTATTTGAGAAACGTATCACAAGATCCATAAAAGAGCAAAAAGAAAAAAGAAAGAAAAGGGCAATGGAAGATTGCCACTTTGCTTAGTGAGAGAAGATTCTTACATTCATTTAGGATTATTGAGTTGTGATTTTAATCATATTGTAATCGATCATTGTGGAAAGATAATCTTTATTTATCCCCTTTTGTCCTTTGCTTCGTGGGATTGAAATCAAACGAATCCAAATGATCATGTTCTTTTTTATAGTTTACCATTATTTATGATACTATTTTATAAGAAAAAAAAAATAATATTAATTCTCATTTCCACGTAATAATTTTAATATTTAGGTGGATTTGAGAAAATGATTTTTAAAAAATTTATAATTTCAGGCTAATTTTGTAATGATATAATATAAAGTGGGAGTTATGCCGACACTATAATGCCTTTTGTTTAGGGATAAGATTGGATTGGAATTGCAGTTGTCAAATCCAACTTTAAATTTCTTGTTCAGAAATCGTGCGTGAATGTTCTTTTAGGTTGGACCATAAAGATTGGTAGACTTCAAGGACCCTTTCGGATGGCCTGGCCCTTATTTGTACTTTGAATCATTATTGATGTCTTGGAAATACGGTGTCACACAGTCCAAAATAAAAACCGTGTACAGTACATTTTCCAAAGAAGAAAAACCAGGGTACTAATTTCGTATCATCCAACTCTCCATTTCTATGGTTATATATATATATTTGGAATAATTTTTGTGTCTTGTTAGGATAGCTTGTGAATTTTCATAAATCATCCGTCCAGATTTCTAGTAATAATATTCAAAGAGCTATGAAAAAAAAAAAAGGCTAGGGGAAGCTTTAAGCATTCCTGGTGACATTAGTAAATATCTTGATTGTCTAATAATTCAAGGTAAAATTAACATAAATAGTTTTTGTCAAGTAGTTCTTAAATCCCGAAAAAAAAACTTAGCATAATAGCCTTAATTAACTAAATTGACTAACCTCCCTCTTTGTTTTAAACTTGTAAAGAGGAATAACGAAGATTTAGATATAATTAATAAAAACTTCTTATGGTTACCAGATTGTAAGATCTCATAAGCCTAGGGGATTTCCTTTGATAGTTTGGGAAGAGGTTTGTAAACTTAAATTTAAGGAATTAAGAGGAATGAAGACATTAATAAAACTTTAATTACTAAACTAGGGTTGAGAAATTTATGGATAGTAATAGCATTTGGGTTAGGATTGTGAGAGAAAAGTATGTTAGAAACAACGATTTTTTTAATTTCTTCAAAAAAAAAAAAAAAAAAAAAGATTTCATTGTTTGGAAGAAAGTTAGTAAATATAGAAAATATATTTAAATTGGGCTAAAATAGTGCATAGGAGATGGGAGGAAACCCTATTTATAAATAGATTATTGGGTTTACATGTCACCTTTATTTCTTTTGTAGATGAAAATCATTTACATTGCATCAATTGTGATGTCAAAGTGTATGACTTTATAAATTATAATTCCAAATAGTGAAATCTACCGTTTATTTTTTGAATCCTTCATCCAAGTATTCTATCAAATATTAAAGCAATCCCTATTCCATCGTCTCCTTTTTGTAATAGGATTTTTCGGGGTTTCTCTTAAGGTTATAAGTTCATTCTTAAGTCAACTAATTGAACAATGAGAAAGCCTTTAATGCATTCTAAATTTAAAATTCTAGGGTGGATTTGGAAATTAAATCTTATATCAAAAATACAAAATTTCTTATGGCTAGTTAATAGAAATGTATTTCTTACTTAGGAGTACCTAATAGCTAGAAAAATAAAATTTTCAAACATGCGTCGTCTATACCATCAAGACATTGAAAGCATTGACCATGTTTTTAAAAATTGTACTTTTGTTAAAATAATTTGGGATCACATCAAATTTAATTGTCTTAGACATCTTTTTGTTTGAAGGTGGTTTTTTTTAATTATTACTATTATTATTTTAGACTGAAATGGTGTATAAAAACTATAAAATTAATTACAAAATTTTCAACCTTCCTATAAAAAAAAGTTGTCATCATCTCGTGGAATGTATGGATTCATATAAATAATATGATGTTTAAGAAGATCAAACGCAACGTCTTTCTTGTTATTGAGAAAACTACCTAAACTTTCAAAATTTACAAGAATATGTAATATATAACTAACTTTTATCTTTTAAAATGAAAGATGTGAGGTCCCTCAAAATGGTTGAAATTAAGATTCGTTGAATTCCTCCGAATAACAAAAATTTTAAATTAAATTTTGATGATCCAATAGTAGAGAATATAAGTACATTATGTTATGTTATTAGATATTTTAATAGTATGATAAAAATGGCTATAAGTAGACATATGAGGTAATGCATCAATAATTATTGTAAAATGTATGACTTTTAGAGATGACGTGTTAGTTACGAAGAACAATAAATTCTTAAATCTAAAAAATAAAGGTGACTAAAAAATAGTGATAAATAGTTATAATAAAAAAAGTAACATTTCTAATTCTATTATGTTATTAATGGAAGATAAATCAAGACTTTAATACTTATATTTTTCGTCAAATATATAAAGAACAGATAGAATAATAAATTATTTAGTTAAAAAAAATATTTATAATTTAGTTTTTCATTTAGAGGTCAATTTTTTTCTAAAAATGTTATATAGTTTGGATTTGAATATAATCTTGATTCATCTTTCAATCAAATATGTAAATACTCTAATTCCTAGTTTATTTCCATAAAAAAGAAAAAAGAAAAAAAAGATCAAATATGAAAAATACAATAAAGTATTAGAAAACGTTGTAAATTTCTTTTAAAATAATTGATAAATAACTTTTAATATAAAGTCTTGACTTGATTTGGGGTATTGTTTAGACTTAAAGCTTTTGCATAATTTGAATCTTATCATGACTTGGACCTCTACATGACTTAAGCTTGGCTTAATTTAGGCCTTAGTTGAACTTATCCAAACAACCTTAATTTTGGCCTTATTCAAACTTATTTAAACAATGTTGATCAAAGACTTGAAAAACTTGATCTCAAATGTTAAAAAATGTTTTTTTTTTGGTTTGAAGTGCGATATTAAATAAAAAAATTGATAAAATTAGTAAAAAAAAAAATGATTAAAATATGAAAAATATAAACCAATTATAAAATTAAGACTTGATGAGATGAATTAATAAAGAACCAAGATTATTCGACCAATTATTAAATTTTTTTTTAAAAAATTGCATTGATGTTAAGGGTCAACAACCTCAACCAGTAAAAACCCAGTTTCGGAAAAGTCAAGTGGGGCCCAAAAAAACAACCAATCACAGGAACTGTGGAGACTCCTTCAACCACAGCCGTCCGTTTAATATTAAAGAAATAGCCATCATTTCTGAACCAGAAACTCAGCAAAAGAAAGACTCTGAAATCGTCGGGTAGACGTACACCTCACTTTTATCTCTTCATCTCTCCGTCTCCCCACTTATTTTCATTTGCTCTGAACTTTCTCTCTCTAAAATTCTCTCTCTAGATTAGAGCCGTCCGTGGCGGTCGGAGTTAGGGTTTCGGCATGGCCTCGAAGCGGATCTTGAAGGAGCTCAAGGATCTCCAGAAAGATCCTCCGACATCTTGCAGTGCTGGTATACTTTTGTTTTATTTTATGTAAAAGACCTTTTTTTTTTTTTTTTTTGTAGCGGTTTGTTTGGTGGCTGAGAAATCGGAGGAAATGAACGGAAAAATCCTGATTTTAATTTTCCTTTTTTCTGGTTCCGCGTTTTCTGCGATAATTTCTCGGCATCTGAACGGTATTCGGTTTTCCGTTTCTGTTCTTTTGGTTAGAGTTGTTGCTTGTTTCCCTTGGTCCTAATGCTCATTTCGGGGTCGATCTACGAGTTTCGTGAATAGTACAAACTTATATAAACATATGTTTCAATATACATACAATTACATATTTATTGCTCGTGAATCCATGGATTTTTGTTTCTTTTTGGAATAATTTAAAATTTACACTAGTCCTGAAAATTACGTAGATAATATATCTTTTGATTTCGGACTAAATCGATCTTTTACAAGCTTTTGAAACATGAGTCGAATATATTATGTTACTTTAGGCATGGCAAACCGCAAACTCCTCCAAACGAAAAAATAAAAGGGGATAGAAAGGGGAAAAAAGTATTCGGGGTTTAGAAGAATGAGGGGTTTTAAAACAGGTGCGAGTTGATTAGGACACTATATAAACATAAATGTTGCAGGTTTTGGGAAACTGAGACTTCGCAAAAAGCTACACAAGGTGCAAGTTAATCCTGATCATGCGTTTGTTTATAGATACAGAATGAAGTCATAGTTTTTTTTGTTTTTTATTTATTTGATGGATGATTGTTCAAATTTATAATTAATTGTTTTCTGGGTATGTGTTTTTTTCTTAAATTATATATAGAAATGAAAGCCTTTGATGTAATTCTGTAGTCATGTAGGGTTGTGTTTTCATGAAAAAGCATCACAAGTCTGTATATTTGTGGAAGATTTATTTTGGTAATGGGTTGTATGGGATTTAGAAGGGACCCTGCATAAAAGCGAGATGCTTTTTTTTTGTAGGTCCAATTTATTTTTGGAGTCCATCAGAATGATCGATGGTTGATGTATAACACTATGGTTGCCATTGTGTTATTGTAATGTAATATGGTTTTCAAGGCTTGAGCTAAACCTTACCTCGTTGGAGCTGTAAGGTCTTTTCTAGTGTAGCTTTTCAAATGGCCTAAAGTTCCTTTTGAATCATTAAAGGAATTCTATAATGTATTAGTTACAACTAGTAGAGGTTTGAGATTTAAATTCACTTAGTAAAGCTGGAATTAGGATGCTTTTGCAAAAGAGCTTTGGGAAGGAAGTTTTAGGATTTAAATTTATTTTTACATATTCAATATAAGTCCCTTCTTTAGGTGAATCTTTAGGAGAATTGTTTCACTAAAATTTACAGTTTTGCTAGACATATCTCAAGGGATAAGCAAATGACAGCTTTTTCAAGAATTTCTAGTTCAGGTATTGGGCCAACAATCTAGGAGTGTATCAATATATCCAAGTGAAAGGGTAATCGAATTGTTATTTATTTGTGATATTGTACCCTGCATGAAAGGCTATTTTCATTGAAATTGTAAATCACATGAAGACTTAGTGGTTTACCATTTGGAGCCGGTAGTGATTGAAAGAAGGAAAAAATAAGACTGGGAAATTGAATCCTAGATTTCACTTGTCTCTTAAAATTGAATGTTGCATATCTAGATTTATGTATTGCCCATAAAAAAGGGTCTAGATTAATATATTAGTTTGTCTTGAAATTAGATAACAAGCTTTCATACTTAATGCCTGTTTGGATCTCAAAAAGTATTAGGAAAAATGAAAAAAATAAAGGATCTTGTATCCCTTATTCGGTTTGTCATGAAAAGATAAAGGAAAATATAACACGCTGAAAATTATTTAAAAACTTATACATTCATGGGAATAAAATTGGAGAAGGTTTTATTGAGTTCAAATTTGCTTTTTCATTCTCCTTCAACTTTTCTTTTCTTTTCTTTTCTTTCCTTAACATTTTTCATTATCCAAATAGAGCTTTCAAATGTTATTCATAGGATCTTAACAATTTGTGATGGTTTCATTGCCTTTCAAGTTTCAATAGAACATGCTACAAAGGTACTTTGAGCTTCCTTCAGCTTAAAGAACATTTTCATATGAAAATTCTTCATTCAGAAACATCATGATGGTGAGAAGCTAAACAAATTTCACTTGATGTTGTCAAAATAAACTCAAAAGTTGTTATCTGAATAGATATGACTTCCCTACTTTATATGGATCATGGAGTGTTTTTCTTTTTACCATTTTCTTTGGGGTTGTGTGAGTGGGGGTTGTTCCGTTTGGATGAATGTTGGTTTCGGTATTGGTTTGAGTTTCTTTTTGCTTTATTCTGATTATTGTTTTTATTTGAACTTTTCATGAAATAAATATGTTCCATTTAATGCAGGCAAAAGTCATCTCTTGTATAACCAGATTTATTAAAAATTTGACTCCTAATCATTCCATCCGGTTTATTCATGCAAGCATTCTCAGTTATTTTGAACAAATTTTGACATATGTTCTTTTCATTTTCGTATATCCTATTCTAACAGGCCCTGTTGCTGAAGACATGTTTCATTGGCAAGCAACGATAATGGGTCCTCCTGATAGCCCTTATGCAGGGGGAGTCTTTCTAGTTACCATTCATTTCCCTCCAGATTATCCATTCAAACCACCTAAGGTATGGCTTCGGTTCTAATTGTTCTCTATAAAAGTTGACATTTCTTTTCAATTCTGTTCTTTGTTATTCTCTTGAAATTTTCTTGGATTTTTTTCGTAACTGTGGATTTTTTTGTTATCCCTAGATTCCCTACCCTTATCCATTAGTGATAGAAAAACATCCCACACCAAAGATGGTGTGTCAAATCCTTAGTTCCAACTGAAGAAACTTGGGTGGGTCAACTACTACAAAATTGAGAGGTAGAAGAAATATTTTTAAAGAATAAATAGGAAAACAGGATAAATTGTTAGTGTTTTTGATCCATAAAAGGGTTGTAATTATCTCTTTTGAGGGAGCGTATATTCAATTGGAGACTGCAGCATGAATCTTTGGTTTGACAATTTATATTCTACTTTCTTCTTGTTCTTCTTCTTTTGTGTTAAGTTTCTGTAACAAATACTGATTTACTGTCTGAACCTTATCTACATGTTATACCTTATTAAATAGAATGGGTCTGTGCATCCTACCATTCAGATCAGCTTGAGTTACACAGCTCTTAATAGGCTGGAATCAAATAGCAGGATTTGTGCTATGGGAGGCCTGTTATAATTGTACAATTTTCTATAGAAAGAAATGAATCTTCTTGAAATGTTGTTTGTGGAGATTCAACATTTTAAAAATGATGGTTTTGATGGACCTATGTTTTCCTTATTTGGCATTCGTGGGTTCACCTATATTCAGTGATGGAATTATTAACGGGTTGGAATGGAAGCTTCGTGGGCAAGAAGAGAAGTAAATTGGATGATAACTCATCTTTAGCTTTTTTGGACAATATGAAAGGAAGGCAACCAAAGAACCTTTAAAGGGGTGCAAAGCACTAACCATGCTCTTAAGGACTCTATCATTTCTAATTTGTACATCTAGGGCATTTCCTAGTTGATGGTCAAATTGGTTTGCTATCCTTGATAGATTTTTTTAGTGGTTGCATACTTAGTTCTGGTTGAGCTGTGGTTGTATGTTGCTTCTCATTGCTTTTGCACAACTATACCTCTAGTGTGTTGTATTCGCCGCTTTTTGATTGACACCTTTATCCTTATATATATATACCTATCAGGAAAAAAAAAAATCAAGGATTTAATGAAACATGTAGTTTTTCTCATTCATTCATTTGGTTTTGGATAATCCCGATGACTTGGTTCATGTTTGCCTATCTCTAGCATTGTGAACTTTACTTTTATGGCGTCACATTTTTTATTTTCTAATAGGCAAATGATAAAATTTTATAAATATGCGCAAAAAAAATCACCCTAAGGTACACATGATGTATACAATGGGCACTAAAAGACATGTTCTAAAATGGAGGATACAAAAAACAACTTCCCTCCCTTGTTGAGAGCCTAACCAATCAACAAAATCTACGAACAACTTCACCCACAAGAAAAGATTACTAGGAAAAGAAATTTTTAGAGGATGATCCAATTGCTCCTCATTATCAAAAGAATTTCGGTTTCTTTCTTTCCATATTGTCCAAAAAAATGCACAAGGAAGTTGCTTTTCATTCCTTCTTACATCCTTTTCCAACAAAGGATCCATGACACCCTAAAAGAGTCCCTTGGGCCGATGGGGATTGCACCTAATAAACATCATACAAAGCGGAAAGCAATTGCTTCACAACTCTTGTCTTGGTGCAATGACTGAGGACATGATCAATAGATTCGCCTTTGGCTTTTTAAAGATAATGTCTATCAACCAATGACTACCCTCTTTTTTAAAGTTGGTCTAGGGTCAACACCTTTCCCCAATTAGCTTCCCACGTGAAGAAATTGGTTTTAGAAGTTGCTTTAGAATTCCAAATTACACTCATCAGAAAAGGAATTGAAACCCTTGGTTCCAAAGTAGCATATAAAGACTTACAAAAAACAAATCTTTTATTGAATCCATCCACACCACCCTGTTCCCCCTCTCACCATTCAGCAACATTCCTTGCAACCTAGATACGAAAACCTCTTACATTGTCCAACTCCCAATCATTCAAAGGTTTAGAAAAACAAGGGTTCCAATGACCCCTCTCCCCTGGTTGGTCCCATAGACCATTGAAGCATCTTTTGATACGACTAAGACATAGAGAGAAGGGAAAGATACATATAAAGGCTCACCCCACCACCATTTATTCTTCCCAAACTTCACTCTCTTACTCTAATTTTTTATTTTTCTTTTTTTGAAGTAACCCTCTTATTGTGATTCTTTTCAATCTACCCCTCTAACTTTAAGAAATAGTAAATATCCTGCCTAGGAAGCTAATGGATATTTAAGTACAAAGAGGTTCACGAATTAGGAAGCTAGAAAATCCCTAAATATCCTGCCTAGGATTCGCAAATATAGCTAGAAAAGGGAAACTAAAATATCTTAAGTTGAATTCTGAAAATTGAATCCAATATTTCCTAAAATTATGCCTACGCCAAAATAAAAGGAAATAAGGGAATTTCAAATTCCTTCCTTCCCCATACATTTCGAAAATTAAAAGGCCATTATGGAAAGTATCTAAATTGGCATGCAAGCCATACAACTCAACAATAAAATATAATAATAAATAAAAAAGGTAATTTAGCTATCTTAAAATGATTGCTTTAAAATTGAGCCAACCATTCTCCTTGATGAATCAAAATTGGGTAATCACCAATTTAGAAAACTCAACTCAATCCACACAATTTGTGAGCTATTCTCTTTGAGGGATTCTTCTAGATTATTCAAAAGCTTGAATCATGGAAATCCAACTTTGTGGAACACGTGGAGCATCTTCCTTAGGCCTCCACTAATTCACCTCAGCTCAAATGTTTTGAATCAGTTCATTGAGAGTTTCCTTGAACATTTTAGCTTGAGCCCTTGTAACCAGACCAACTAGAACTTGAATAGGATTTGCATTCCATTTGTTAGCCGTGCCCTCATCAGCTGGTGTGCTAGGGGTGCTTATGACTGAAGCCTTGGAAAGCCACAAGAAAAGGCTAGGCTGGTTTTTTCCATAGAGCAAGATTTGCCATGGGGAATGGCTTGAGGGGGTCAAGTTTTGGCATGGTGCTTGGTACAGCAATGATCCCTTAAAGCACCATTTTTTGGAGTTTTTCAATATGCAGTCTAGAAGGATGATTGGGTGACTGGTTTTTGGCATGGGAATTTTTGGCATTATAGATTCAGAAGAAACTTTTCAGATAGGGAGATGCTAGTCGTGGAATCATTGTTGCAACTTTTACATCCTTTATCGATGTTAAGTGATGTGATTGAGGGGGAGAATGAAAAGTCACAAGTTAACTATCAAATCCTATGACACTTCCTTAGTATGGGGAAGAAGTTAGTCTTTTCTTTCAAGCATGGTTTGGACCCATGAGTGCTGAAGAAGGTTGGTTTCTTTGCTTGGAAAGCTGTCTAGGGGAGGGGGATGGATTTTAACGATAGATCAGCTCAGGAAAGAGGGGATGAAGTATATGGAATAGATGTTACATGTGTTAAGAGGGGAACACAAGTCTGCTGATCATATGCTTTCTCACCATTCCAAAGCAAGAATCCTGTAGTAGGTTTTTTTTTCTCTGTTTGAAGTGGCCTGAGTGATGTACTTATTTGTAAGAGGAACTCTCTAAAGTTGGCATGATTTTTTGTGGGCTAGAAGCAAAAGAAAACTTGAGGGTTGCTCCTTAGTTTCTGTTTTGGGCTTTATGGAAGGAAAAAAATAGAAGTGTTTTTGAAGATGCAGAATGGTTGGATCAAGCAATCAAATCCCTTTGTTTCTGTTTTATGACCATGATAGAGTTTGTAGATTGGTTGAGTTCCAAGTAAGGAGAGGGTGTTGTTTTTTGTTTTCCTTTTTTTTCACCTTATCACGTGTACTTTGGTGCACCCTTTTTCAAGTTCTTTTAATACATTATCTTATCTTATCTATCAAAAAAGTGATGTGGGGGACAAGTTGATGGAATTGGTTTACTTTTCTATACATACTGTGTGTACCTGGGTTGGTGCTTCCTCTTTTGTTTGGTGCTTTTTACGTATTTATTTCAATTTGCCTAAAAAAATATTTTGGTTTTATTGTCTTAAAAATTGGGCAAAAAGGCATTGATGTGGCCAGTTCTATAGTTCTACTTCTGAAAACAAGGTAGATCAATATTTCCAGAGGTGGATGCAGGTGAAGACGATTTTTAGAGAAGGATAAAATTTACAAGTGAATAAAAGGAAATATTAGGTCATTGATTATAGTGCTCCAACCACCTATTTATAGGTTGTAACTTTGCTTGTTGAAAGGAGTGCATCAAGTTTAAACTTCCATTGAGAACTTGTTATGTCCTTTCAATCAAGAAATGAACTTCTAATGCTCTGTATGCATTTGAATGTTGTTTTTGCAGGTTGCATTCAGAACAAAGGTTTTCCACCCAAATATCAACAGCAATGGCAGTATTTGCCTTGACATCTTAAAAGAGCAGTGGAGCCCGGCCCTAACTATATCTAAGGTTCTGGTTTTTTAAACTCTGCAATGTCTTCACCATCTACTTCTTTGTAGGTTTTGGATTCCTTGGAACTCAAAATGAACCATAGGCATGGAAAGTACCTTGAATGTTGAGGATAAAATCTGTTAATGATGATCAACTAATCATGTTGATTTTTGGTTTTGGAGGTCTTGATGCAGCCACTTTCATCGTGAGCTTGCATTATATAAAGTTCTGTGCCTTGCACATGCACCTCAGATCCCAAACATGGTTTCTAATCACTATTGTAGGCCAATTTGCACATGAGTGATGGTCTATGGCCCCGCATATGATGGGCCCTTACAATAGTTTCTATGTCAAAATCAAGATGATTATCTACTTTTGTCATTAATTGATTTTTTTCCTGAGGGAAATAACGCCTTAGGTCAACTCCCTACTGTTTCTTAGAAACTGTTTGAGAGTGAATTCTAGAATGCTGGTAGTATGTGAAATGTAAGCAATCACTTTTCAGCCTTGGCACTCCCTTTCATCATTGCTGTTTTTTAAGTGGGTGGGAAGGGTTTTTGTTTTCTTTTTCAGGTGCTGCTCTCCATCTGCTCCCTGTTGACGGACCCAAATCCTGATGACCCCTTGGTACCAGAGATTGCTCACATGTACAAGACAGACAGGGCCAAGTACGAGACAACCGCCAGGAGCTGGACCCAGAAGTATGCCATGGGCTAAGTCTGCTTTATGGTGAGGGCATCTAGGACTTGCTCCTTCCTTACTTTTTATGTGTAAATCAAGTGTGATTTGTGCTCTTTTTACTCTTGTAATCGACAAATGAAGAATAGATTTGAAATGTGGCCCTCCATAAACAAAGACAAATGCTTTAGTTTGTCTGTGTGGAAATCCAACTTTGAAACTATGGAAGATGTGTAGTTCCTGATGTTCACAAAAATAAGACTTGTTTTTCTCATTCACTGTCTCACATCTAAAAAATAGACCTCTTTATCTTTTTTAAGTCCATAGGCTCTTTGATTTCATACCAGTTCTAGCTGTACTGATTTCAGTCTATTCATCATCCTGTTCCTCATGCCAGGAAACCAATGGCATTTTCAATGTTTCAGTTTCCCATGACTGATTGGGCTGATTAAAACCTAGATTTCTGGAGTTAAGTTTAACTATTTCATGGAACACTGTGACTCAATGTCTCTCATGCATGTTTGTTTACTGTCATTGTATCCTTTTTTACATTACCATATTTGTTTATATTGTGTCATTGCTTTATTTTAAGTTCTATCTGTCTTGGTAGCTTACCAGCATCTTATTATCATAATGAAAGCATCACCTGGCATCTGTAAACATGTTTAATTTTTTTTATTAATATTAATCACAACTTTCGGTTTTTACTGTTATGATGAGTGCCCCAGTGGGATTAGGTGGAATCTCAGTTGGTTTTCTGTGGAAAATGCCTAAAATCATATTTCAGGTTTTTGGGTCCAAGCTTCACAAACTATTGTTTTTGCTATTTGCTAGTTGTTTTAGCAGAATGGTTTGGCTGCTGTTAACCTTTTGAGATAAAATTAAGAATCGTCTTTACTGGAGTGTTTGTAGGAATATACTTATTTTATGTTTTTTAAAAATTGCTTTAAAAAATCATTATCATTTTAAGGAATAATAAGGTAAGTTTTAAGCGCATCCAAATTACATCTTGATGTTTGAAAAGGAGATTCTTCAAAAGAGAAAAAGCAGAGAAATGGCACGAGAGAAGTGGGAAAATGGAAGTAGTGGTGGTGGGATTCCAAAAACCAAAACATATAATAGTGGGTATGAGCATATGACCCACACCCTAGTCATAACCATGTGCCACTTTGTACTGATTGCAGTTAAAACTTGTGTTTTCTAGGATCTTTCTCTCTACACGCACCTCTGCACCATTGGACGTGTCATGGCCCATGGTTCTCACCCCACAGTGGAACCACCCATTGGGAAAAACAAAAAAAATCAATGAAATTTTCTTACTGTAATTCTGTTTTATAGTTATTTTTACAAACTGGGAAGTATTTGTGGGTTAGAACTGATTCTTTCTAACTGTTATGACAAGATCAATGTCATTTTCAAAATCAATTCACCTTTATGGAATGAAATTATTTACACAACAACAATAAGAACCGAGCTGGAACCGAGCTGGACCCAACCATTCCCCTGTATTATTAACAATCATTTGCCATTTCTGAATTTTAATTCGAAAATATAAGAGGAAAAAGAAAAAACAAAAAAAGGAAAGTAGGGTCACGTGAAGAGATAAGGAAGGAAAAAACACTGACAGCAACAAGTGAAAGTCTTTCAGTTCCCTAACGTTGTTCAACGAATGTTTTTATGTATTTTATCAGAAAAAACAAAAAGGAAAGAAAGAACGAGAAAAAAAGTCTCCGCGGTCGCTTGTGACAGAAGCCACTCTCACTGAACTCTAAGGACTGTGGACCAGCCCACCCATTAATGCTCCTGTCTGATGTCTCGACCTTTTTATTTTCCTATTTTAAAATATTTATACTAATTAAAAATGAATATACGAAATTGGTAAATGTATTGATAAAAGCAAAGGCTCTAAAATGCTAGAAAAGTCAAACAAGGTGGGCGATTGGTTCATGATTAAGGCCACGTGGACGGCTACGATGGGTCGGGGTTCTAACTTCCCACAGAGGTGAAAATTCAAAAAGAATATATAATTTTTCAAAATTGTACTTGATTGGGAAGCAATTATAATTAGTACAAGCATGCATAACGGATTATCACTAATTAAGAATTAGTTAGATTTAACCAACGTCATCAGTCAAACGCCTTCACTGACTAGTCGGTTATGTAATCATGCCACTCACGTGAGGAACGCACTCTCTCCGATGCGTGACTGCACGCTCTGTGGTGTGGGGCGTGGGTGGAGTTGTGCATGGTGAGTGTTTCTTGCGCTCTTTTACCGGGCCAAAGTGCCACGCGCCAGAATGGAGATGCGGCGTGCCGTTTTGGAATCTCCGGCGAGAACCGGTCCTGTAGTAGGAATTTAGATATTGTTTAAAAAAAATACAAAAGAAGAAAATCTCCATTTTTTAAATTAAAAACGAAAAAAAAAAAAAAAAACCAAAAAAAGTAAAAGACTTACCGAAGATCCTCTTCGTTCCCCTCTATAAAACAGCGATTCTTCTCCTTTCCCTCTTCCCTGCCACTCGACTCAGCTCAGCTCAGCTCACCTTCTGCTTTCCCTCTTGTCTGCTTTTTGTCTAAATCTTGGGAAAATTTTCTGTTTTGTTCTTTTCCGTTCAGCTTTAGATTTGTTGTTAGTGGGAATGGACGGAAAATCAACGGCTTCGACGCCGGTGAAGTACACGGAGCACCGGAGCGTTACGAGTAAGGTGGTGAAGGTTCCGCTTGGGAAGGAGAAGAGGTGCAGCAATGGCGGAACTAGGAGAGTGATTAGGATTTCGGTTACGGATGCTGATGCGACGGACTCTGACGAAGAGGAGGAGGAGTATTGCCGAGTGAGAGTGAAAAAGCATGTAAACGAGATCAGAGTCGTGGAAGCGACGAGAGCGGAGCGGATGAAGTGTCGGGAGGCAGAGAAGGTTTCGAATCGGAGTCAGGTGAGTGGCGGCAAGAAGTTTCGTGGCGTCCGGCAGCGGCCGTGGGGGCGGTGGGCGGCGGAGATCAGAGATCCGTCGCGGCGAGGCAGGTTGTGGCTCGGAACCTACGATACTGCGGAGGAAGCGGCCATGGTTTACGATGATGCCGCGATTCGAATCAGAGGTCCCGATGCTCTCACCAACTTCGCGAAGCCGCCGCCGAAAACCATCCCCCCGGAGATCAACCCCTCAGTTTCCGGCTATGACTCCGGCAGAGACTCCCGGAGTGTTTGCTCTCCTACATCAGTTCTTCGCTTTCAGTCCAGCGAAGAACCTCAGTCGCAGTCGCAATCGCAACCAGAGAGCGACTGGAGACCGCTTTGGGAGGTTAAAGAAGAAGCAACTTTTGCACATGATTTTTGCCTGATAGATTCAAACTCTCACCTGGAGACCGAATGGAGGCCTGTTGAGCAGGTAATGGAAATGTTGAATGAGTGCTTCGTGAACGAGTTTCAAACTCCGGCACCGATATGCTTCGAAGAAATGAACATACCGGACATGATTTTGGCCGAAAGTATCGGCGGCGATATTTCGGTTCGGTTAGACGAGGATATCGGGTCTTGTACCTGGGACGTAGACGCTTACTATGAAGATTCTATTTTACTTCTGTGAGATTTTTTTTCTTTTTCTTTTTGTGATTTTTTCGTTTGAGGTATATATATTTATATATATATATATATACATATATTTATTTATTTTTTTAATGAGGCTGAAGTGAAAAAATCTTGTGGCTTGTGTTAAGATTTGAGTTTAATTTTGGATGGACATCTCTATTTTTGTTTTGGAGTGTGTTCAAGTAAAGAGACGACCAAAAAAAATGCAAAATATTTGAAAACTTGTGGGATTAAAGTTATTTTATATTCAATTTTTTTAATATCAATATCCTAAACACCAAATTATTGCTTATTAAATTGCAATTTTTCCAATTTTCATTGATTTGTAAAAATAATAATAATAATTAAAAAAATTAAAAATTAGTCAAAAATATTGGAAAAATGGATATAAGAAGTGAAGAAATATGAAATGTTTCAAAAATCTAATTATTATATCTGATCTCATTCATTGTAATGTTTTTTATTGTATAGTTGAAAAATCTTTTCTCATTCATGAATATAACTAGAAATTAATATTATTGACATGAATGCTTTTGCTAGTATAACAAAAATATGTTTTGTATAAATTTTAGACTTTGGGTACTCTTAAATGATTCACATGTAACATGTTGTAAAGTTAAGAAGGGCAAATAATATAGACTTATACGAAAAGATTATTAAATATAAAATATATTATAATATAAGTTAGAGCTTCTACAAAAATTAATATTATAAGGCCTATTAAATTGAAAAATGAAATAACTTCTCACATAATTCCTAAAAGCACTTATGTGGAAACCAATATTTTCGTGATAAAAACTATTATCGAGATTGTGTTAAACATTTTTTTTTTTTTACCATTTATAAAATAAGAAGATTCTAAGCACAACTTCATTTTTCACTTGAAGCAAAAGGCAAAAGAAAAATTATCATAACAAAACTTAATTAATTTACGTTACATCAATGACGGGTATCTAATTATAAATACTTTTAATTTTATAAGAATATTATTGGTTAATTAACCCATAGATAAATTAGAATTACATCATATTTTGATCAAAATTCTTTTTGGATAATTTTTTTCCTTAAATTACAAATTGTTGCATGCAACAAGTTATTTTGTTGGATTTCAATTTTAGCATATTTGTTTGATACGAAGCATATTGACCTAGAAGAAGTAAGAGATTAATGAATATAGGATCATTTTTCAAACAACCATAACACTATAAATTCAATACCAAACAAGGTCCTACCACATCACTATTTCCCTACATTTAATGTAAAATCTACATTTTTGGAGATAAATGACGTCTCAATTGTTGGAAATTTTTGGACCACATTCAAACAGTACTTCTCCACCACCTTATTTATATACTTTTACCATAATTCCCAAAATATCATATCAAGATTATTGTTTTTCTTTTTTCTTTTGATATGTTGCATTCATTTCCATCATTTAATTTTTTTTTTTTGATCTCTAATACTCAATCAATTAATATTATTTATGAGACAAATTTAATATAAATACAATATATGTAGTGTATTTTTTTTGAAGTGTTTTAAAATTATGAAAATTTATTAAATTCAGAACTGATAATATCTGTATAGAGAAAACGAGTTATTATACTAAATATAATATAATATAAATCGATGAACGACAAATGATATGAGATTGAAGTACAAATAAATACGATGAATTTAAATTTAATAGTACCGTAACAAGACATTATAGGATATAAGTTGATTTTTTTTTAGATAATTATATAAATTCAAGTAAAATTTTTATATAAAATATATCTAACTTTCATGACCTTAAATTTCAAATATGGCACAAATTTTTTTGATTTTATTAATATGAATATAGTACACAAATATTTCATGATATTGGTAAGTAAATTGGCTTTTGGTTGTACATAAAATCAAATATCATATCAATCATTTTCAAAATTAATGGAAGCAAATGGTGATAAATAATGTAAATATTTGAAACGACATTAGCCACGTTGTGATTAGTTGATGTGATTTTGAAGCACAGAGGATCTGTCCACGTGTCAGAAGCCCACTTCACGTTGATGAGTCCCCCACAAGCGTGAACCCCATGCCTCTCACAAGACGACACTCTCTCCATGTCCATGTCCATGTGTGTCTTTTGCATCTCTCTACAATAGTTTTTTTTTTTGGCATTATCTCCACTTTTTTGTTTTTTATATTCGAAAAAAATAATAAATAGAATAAAAGGACAAAAACAATGAAATTATACTAAAAATATACGTAACGCTTTTTAGTTGATGATATTTTTTGGTATGGTATTAGAAAATTACTATTTTAAAAACAAAGATGGAAGACTTATTTAATATTATTTCTCATCATTCGATAACATGTTAATTAACTTTGAAACACTTAACATCATTTTCATCAAATTATTATCAATATGATCGACAAAACATACTATCAACCAATAGAAAGTTATGGTTAAAAATTTGTTACTTTAAATTTAAGAGAAATTTAGAGAATTCTCAAATGGGTTTGTTTCGAGTCCAACATAATGGCACGATACAATATAATTATGGGTCATCAAACTTCTACGAAAACTTAAAATGATGTTTGTTTTTTTATTTAATCCTAAATAAAACTTCAATACTTAATACTTAATGGTGTTTAATATTAGGTTATTTGTTAATTTTTTTATACAATTTATTTATATTAAATATTAAAAAGTAAAGAAAAACTAATATATTATTTTTCTTATTTAGAAAAAGTAAAATATTGTAATTTTTTTTATTTAACAAAAAGTTTATAATAAATCATGAAAAAATAGAAAAACAAATAATTTAAAATTTGAAAACAAATTATTTTAAGCAAAAAACTAAAAAAATAAACACCTTCTAAATTGAGATGAGTCTTTATGAAACATATCATGGGTCTCGCTTATTACATGTCAATTAAATTTAGAGTAATGTTTTTGAATTAAATTCATGATGTGTTGCTACCACATACATGATTGGAATTTGGTCAAAGTTGGTGGCATCTCCCATCTGAGATTTGTAAAGTCATTTTGGCCACAATATTGGAAAGGTTTCTATGAAATTGATTCATCTTTGTCTCCTTGTCACCTCTACTATTACCATTAATATGAACATGAAAACAAATGTCTTGAAATGGCAAATTATTAGACCTACATTTAGTTTGTCTAGCTTCCAAAGGCAAATACTAAAGCCTAAGTGAAGCATTGATGGAAAGAAAAAGGAGTAGAGCCAAAAAAATTTGAAAATTTTAATGGGAGACGACAAAATATAATATCTTGTTTAGATCACGATCGCATTAGTTTGATTCAATGGGACAACCCTTGGTCGTCCTATGCAAGTTGGGATAGGCCCCTATACTAACCCTAGTCAGCATGGGATGTAATGTAAGGATGAAAGAAGAGAAATAGATTGAATTCAAAAGACATTTAGTAGATCAAAAGCATAATTAAATCTTAAATGAAAGAAAAAATAGAAACTCATCTTCTTTTACTTTGCTGATGACATGAAACATACGTGTCATCGGCCATTTTTGACTTGGATTGGCCCAATGATCGAGGCGGAGGGAGCTCGAGGAGTGGTCATCATTCGTTTGATCTTCAAAACTATTTTTGGCAGGGCAAACAGGTAGGACCGTGAGGCCCGGTGCAGCTATCAACAACATGGTGAATGAGAAGAGAAGCGATTAGACTAGAACTCTTGTGGGCTCTACATTCAAAGGGTTGGCAGTTGGCTCTGGTGGGCTCACAAATGCCTTTGATGACCATACAAAAATAGTGAAATGGATGAAAGAAAAGAAAAGGTTGCAGCGTTGGTACCTATTGGCAGAGAGGCTTCATTGTTATGGTTCACTTTTGTATGGGTTTTGCCTGGTCTATCGAAACTGAGGATTCTACAACATGGGCGCCCATAAGTGAAATAAAAGTTTATAAAAAAGAGCAAGGTTACCCTTTTTTGGGTAATATCCAATTTGTTGCTTAGTACACATAGAGAATATAATCTTTATTTTACAAAAGTTTGATTGATGTGTCATACATGATACATCTTTTATAACTAACTTGACGGAGTATCTCAAAAAGTAAAACATTTTTTTGACCGTTTTAACTATAACAATACTCTTTGACTCATTTCACGTGTAATATTTTTAAGAAACTTGTGTTTTGATGGGGTCATTTGGGAAATATATGATTTTCGGAACCCAACTTTATGAAATATGAAAACTAGATTTTAACATGGAAAGTAATATTGCTTTCATGCACTCTGAGCTAGCTCCATTTTTTTATGCCAAGATTACCCTTCTGGTCCCATTACCGATCTAAAAAAAAAGGGTAGAAATGCACTATAAGAAGTTGGGTTTAACTACAGTGGTGGAAGCGATGATGGACTGAGTTGCGGTGGCAATGACCTTGGCACTTCCAGATTTTTCTTTTCCTTCAGCTGCTACGGCTATTGTTAAGATGGAGGTGGATCAACGACGAATAGGTGTTGAAGGATTAGAATTTGGTGTGGTGAAGACATAGATGGTTTTAGAGTTGGAAGTTGCCAGAATTGGAGATGTGAAGAAGCTGCAACAGTGATGGTGGGTTTTGGCCACGATTGAGGGGAAGCTGGTGGTGATTATGGCAACAGTGGCCGACGCTCACCCTGTGCGACGATCGCATGGTGACTCTACTTCAGTTCTCTCTTTTTCAGTGGGAAAACCCAGAAAATGAAGAAGATGATGAAGGAAGAGAAGAAATAAAAAAGATGAGCCAGGAAACCTATTCAAATTTTGATCGGTGTTGACATGGAGGCTTGGATGTTGCTGTGGAAGAAAAATCCGAAGGTGCTAAGGCCGCCGTAGCTCCACATCAGTCCATCATCGCTGCCACCATTATAGTTAAACCCAACTTCTTACAATGCACTTCTATCTATTTTTTTTATCAGTAATGGTGACCCAGAAGGGCAATCTTGACACAAAAAATGGAGTCGACTATGATAGCAATATTACTTTCCATATTAAAATCTGGTTCTCATATTTTATAAAGTTGGGTTTGAAAATCATATATTTCCCCAAATGGCCCCGTCAAAACATAAGTTTTCAATCTTTTCTCATGTTTGATAAAGAGATTGAAGAAAATAAACAAATATTAAAAAATTTGATTGAAAAAATATGATGGGAGGCACATGGGTTCTAGGGTTTTCCGTAGTACATGATGAGGGATGATGGCGAAAGGGGGTTGGAACCATGTCATGATCAATGCATGCATGTGATCAGACTTCAGAGTGGGACAATGGGTGTGGGGGCATCAACAGCTAGGCCTCTCAGTTCCAAACAAAACTTCCCTTTAAAGCAAAACCCACAAAAAAGAAAAAGTGACCAAAATGATTTGGAGCGCATACACACCTGATGCAAAAAACCCAGAAAAGAGATGGGTTTGAGGCCCCAAATGGCCTCCGCTCTCGGGGCTCTTCCACCACAGCCAAGGAAAAAGAAAAGAGGAGAAAAGAAAAAGAAATCCAGGAAAATCTGAAAAAGGATGGGAAAACATGGGAAAAAGAAAAGCAACAAAATGAGAGGCTGTGAGGTATAATACAAGTGGGCTTTGATTGGCGGGTTGACACAGTTATTCTTTTTGATGGAAGTATGAAAAACTACTTGCAGGCTCTCATTGAGAGAGCAAGGGCTTTGAATGAAAAGGTCAGTGATGAAATCAACACCAGTTGCAGCAGCTTCTGCAGGTTTTGCTCAGAAAGTGGTTGCTATTGTGGAGATGCAGAGACCCCATTTGAGGAGAGGCAGAGATTGATTGCCATTGGAGACTCATTGAAGAATGTTGAGAAAATGCTTGTGTTTTTACAGGTTCATGAGTTTGTCTCCCTCCACAGTACTTTCTTTTTCCTTTTTTTTTTTTTTGAAAAAAATAAAATCTATTCTTTCCTGCCAATTCTAAAACCCATATCTGTGATTAGACAATGGAAATGAAAACCCAAATGGGCTTCCAAGAAAACAAAATCAAACAAAAATAGTTGCTCCCTGTAGTTGTCATAAAATTTTCCTTCCAACCAAACATGCCAGGCACTTTGTGATATGCAATTCATTGGTTTTGTTGGAAGTTTTTGGCATTTGAAATTCACAACATTGAAGGAAAAACCATTTCATAGCATACCTATCTCCCTTAACAAGATTCAAACCAATTACCAAAAAAATAAAATAAAAATTAAAAAGCATCAAACCACAATGTCCAAATACTCCAAAGGGTTTCAAAAACTTTGCAATTTGCAAAGTTTTTAGCACATTACCTTGCTTTTCTTTCAAGCAATGTGGAAAACTAAGGAAGTTATTCTATGCTCATTTCCTTTACCTTTACGAAAATCCTAAAAGAATATGAAAGAAAATGAATGGTACTACTGATTTGCGTCATCTTGATATAGGCTTGGTTCCTTGAGGTTCCGGGAAAATCCAAAAGCAGCAGAGATTTAGAATTCAATTATAAGTAAATTTTCCGTTGAATTTTCTATGCAGAAATTAGAATCATGGCAGCAGATGGATCAAAATTCAGCACTTGCCCAGTTGGAAGAAAGCAGGCTATTTCTCATCCAGAAGGTAACACAGCATCAAGGAAGATCACTTCAAGTGTTGGAAGAGTTGAATGCACTGTTTGGCAATGGAGAAAGTGGTTTCCGCTGGAATTTGAAAGAGAAAATGGAGGAAAAGGGCGATGCTGACAATGGGCAGAAGAGGAGTTCCAATTTTTTCATTTCTTGCTTTCAGATTTTGGCCTATCCATGGAAATGGCAGAAGGCAGCTGGAGTTGCAGTGAGATTGATTGCGGTTTCGGCCAGTATTTCATCTACAATCCATTTATACAGAACTAGGCAACAGTACAGGACCTCCCAAACAAAGTTTCTGGCATTGATGAATTCAAAAGAAGCTGGGAAAAATGAGTTTCTATTCACCACCCCAAACAGTCCTTTAGATGTGTTCGATGGCAGAGGATGATTTATTTTTTCTTATTCTTTTTTCTTCCTTTTTCCTTTTTAATGGCATGGAGTGGATTCAAAGGGCATTGTAGAAGTGGAATTTCATAGTTTAATTTGTTGGAAGGCTTTGAAATTTGTTCTCATTTTCAATATGTTATGTTTTAAATGCATAGAAATTGAAATATGATACGATACCAGGTAAATAATTAGTTTATAATCTCACGACTTTAAAAATATGTTTACATAGTTAAAGGGTGTTTCGAAAATTTCTTTCCCTGTCGGATATGAGATTACATAATATATGCGATCAAATCACATTAAATTTCGTATCTTTTTATTTTTTTATTTTCATGTTATTATATTAATAATCAATATTAAAACTCCAACAAAACAAATAAATTAAATTTTTACCAAAAATTAGTTGGGCCTTAAAATATTGCGCATCGTATGAAGTTGGGCCCTTCTTGGTTGGACATTCTCAATTGGGCCGGTGTTGGATCAGGAACGTGGCCCGATTCTCCGTTGCCATTTAGAAGTTAGAACACTACGCAAGCAATGACCCAAGAGACATTCGTTTCAGTGAATCGGAACCATCCACTCATCGGACTTTTCCTGCAACGAATCACAACCATCCATTAATCATATTTTCTCTCTCTTGTTTCTCTTTCCACTGCTGACCACCACCCCAATTGTTTGGCGCCCTCGGTTCCACGCCACGAATCACGCACTCCTCTTCCCCATGCAGAGTAAAGGTAGAACTCTCTAGAATCACCACCATCAAAGCGCAGCGTTTCGATCTCAAGTCTCCAACCGCTTTAATTCATATGTTCGAACAGCTCTGCAAATTCTCTGGAGAGTTTCAAGGAGAAAAGAGCTTGAAATTTAGAAGAGTTTGAAATTTAGCTTTTCAATTGAAGATTTCAGAAGGGTTTTTAGAGAAAAAGAGTTTTTGTCAATGGTGGGATCAAGGCCGAGCCTGCCTTCATGGATTGGTGCAGCGGCAACAAGGGTGGATATTGAAGGGAATGTGTCGTCGATGTCTGACACGATGTTTAGAGAGAATAGGGAAGAGTCTGCACCGCCCGAGCAATATTCCAAGGCTTTATCTGACGGGGATTTAGGCTTTGGGCAAAGGGCTTTCTCCGCGGCTGGTGCCGCCTTCATTTCCGCAATCATCGTTAACCCTCTCGATGTTGCGAAGGTGATAGTTTACCATTTGTTTTCTTGTTGCATGCGATTTGATTTGATTTTGGGAGATGCCGGTTTTTTAATTTGTTCATTTTCTGAAGATTCTTGGTGGATTTTTTTCTTTTTTCTTTTTTCTTTTCTTTTAATCGTTTTGATACCCATTTGTTCGTTTTCTGGAGATTTTTGGCGGTTTTTACCCAATTTTTTGAATCATTTTGAGAGGTTCCAGAGATTGTTACTGCCCTATGTGCAATTTGATTTAATTTTTGGTAGATAAGCATTTATTAATTTGTTCATCTTCTAGAGATAGTTGCTGATTGTTTCAATTCTGTTTCCCTTTGGAAGATACCCATTTGTTAAATTTATCGTCTGTTAGAGATTATTGGTGGTTATATTAAATTCCTTGCAATTGTAGAACGTGCCCAATTCCTATGCTTTCTTACTATTCTGATTTTGAATGCAATTTGTTTTAACTAAGGAAGATGCCATTCGGCAGTTCATTCATCTTTCAGAGAATGTTTTCGTCATGTACAGAGGGAAACTCTCTCCTTGTTGTTTTGTTATTGGATATGCATTCATTATGCTTGGTCTAATGGATATAGCTTGTTGATCTCTGTCAGAGCTCTGATTTGAAGTCAGGAATGTATGATGGATTTTAATGGATGTTATGCATTTCTACTTGACTGCTATACAGACAAGGTTGCAAGCACAGGCTGCTGGAGTATCTTATCATGGCCTATGTCGTATGGCCCCTTTTGAAACGGTAAGTGTACACAATCTTCATGGTTCTTTACTAGCTAATATTCTTTATTGGATGGGACAACTTGAAGTAGTACCTTTGCTTGATTCTTGTCTTGATTCCCTAAGATGTAAATAAAGGAAATGGAATACTAGGCCATGTAAATATGAGATTCTACATGTTACTTGGTTTTCACGTTTCTTTGAAATTGCTCCTTTACAGGCTTGACACTTGATGAATGCTTGTAAAGCATGAATTCTATTTTCCATTGTCCTGTACAGTTCCATAATTGATTTTTGTTTTTGAATTTTTTGATAGATGTTTTCAGATGTCAGATATTCTCCATCTTGCACTCGTGCCGCTCTAAGTGATGTACCTGTGTGCCCGCCAGATTGTTTTCAGTATAGAGGAACACTGGATGTCTTCTCCAAGATGATACGTCAGGTTAGTGAAAACATTCTTCATTTCTTCAAAGTTTTCAACCTACAAAATCTGTTCTTTAGATATTGCATAACACTATGTGTCCAATTATAATTAGGTTTTCTTATAGCATCATGTGGTAGGGATATCCTTTCAAGACCTTGTATATATGCCTGATTGTTTTATTAGATTACAGGGCATCTTGTTATTAAATTTACCACATTTGTATTATCAGGGCTTAACAAGAATGAATTTGTGCAGGAAGGGTTTATGAGATTGTGGAGAGGCACAAGCGCAAGCTTAGCATTGGCCATGCCAACTGTAAGTCTCTTTCTTGGCAGGGATCCATCTTTAATCTTTTACAGCTTCTTTCAAGGTTTGACCCCATGCATATAGGTGGCCTAAGATTTGTGTCTACATCTCTTGGAGAAGATCTTCTTGATGGTTATTAACTTCTATTGTCAAGCAGGTGGGCATCTATTTGCCTTGTTATGACATATTCCGCAACTTTATGGAAGAATTCACAACGCAGAATGCCCCAAGCCTGACACCATATGTACCCTTAGTTGCAGGCTCACTGGCACGCTCATTAGCTTGTATTACTTGTTATCCTGTTGAACTGGCAAGAACACGCATGCAGGTATATAGCATTCAAAATTATCTCATTTAATATGTACTTTTGCCATCGTTATCAAGTACTACACCATTCATTTCAAATTTTGATGAACTAGTTTTCAATGAGTGGCTACTTATGCTACTATCAATTTTCTATCTACTTCACTGCATTCCTGCAGAGAACTATTTAGTTGGAAAACGCTTTTTGGATTCTGCCTTTCATTCTGGTCATTCTCTTTCATTTTAATAGGCATTTAAAGAAACCCAGTCTGGCACAAAGCCTCCTGGAGTGTGGAAAACGCTGCATGGGGTCATTTCCCCAGTCAGGAGCACAAACAACATTCAAAACTGTAAGTTGACTCTTCAATTGATTTTTTTAGTTTCAGCTTAGTTCTTTATCTAAAGAAATTCCCTAGCTGATGGAGAACAAGGTGACGAACGATCAATTAACCTTTTGCAATACAAATCACAAAAAGAACAGTCTGTTGAGTCATTTCTAAATCTAATTTTTACGTATTATCGCATGAGATTCTTCCATTTGGATTGTTGCATGTGTTGCCTTGAACAGTGCGCTAATCCTTTAAATCCGGTACCAAATGGTTTTTATGCATGGATCAATCGAGTGTTGAAATAATAGATATGCTGAGCTTTGGTTGTTTGATCAATGGTTCCCTTTTGCTCTTTAATATTTTAGTTGGTATGATTCATCTTTTAAGCAACATTCAAAGTCATAAACTTCCTTTGGATCCTTAATCACTCAGAATAAATTTGCATGTGCCATGACTTTCTAATTTTTATTGTTATAGCTTGTAAGTGGCTTTTGTGCCAAAAATGTAACATTAGACACCATTTCTCTGAATACTTATTCAAAATTTTCTTAATTGTTTTTACTTGTATATCTTAGTAAAGTTTAATTGATTATGGATTATTCTCTTTTTCCTTTTTTTCTCTTTGTACTTGTCTTATCTTCATGAGTTTTTTTCAATGGGTATCAAGTTTTTACATGTTGAATTTAGAGGTATTTCAGGCTGCATTAGAATGTTGGACAGTCTTAGGTTTTATAATCATGTTTTGATGCTTTCTAGCATTTAATTAATACATTTGTAAATGGCATTCTTTGGCAGTTCAAAGTTACCGTGTCTTGTGGACTGGCCTTGGAGCGCAACTCGCTCGCGATGTTCCTTTCTCCGCAATCTGCTGGTCAACACTTGAGCCAGTGAGACCTCATTCTCTAAAGCAGTTTCATGGATAGTACATATCTAATTATATCTTTCCACACATCCAATCCTTTACTTGTTTCTTTTTTTCCCATGTATGCAGATAAGGAGAAGAATTATTGGTCTAATAGGCGATGAAGCCACTGCAGCCAGTGTCCTTGGGGCCAACTTCTCTGCTGGTTTTGTTGCAGGAAGCCTTGCAGCTGCTGCTACATGCCCACTAGATGTTGCAAAAACACGACGGCAAATAGAGGTCATTTCTCTAAATCAAGTTCTTTTAAATTCATATTCATTTTCCAGATTTGGACACTGTGCCCTTCTCAACCCCAGTATAAAACATAAGAGTTCCGTCATAAATAAACTAAGAGCTTTCGAAAAATATGAAAACTGGTAAAATGATGGAATCTTACCCAATGGGGGAGCCCAAAATTTAGTGAGCCAAATCTAAGATGCGCCTAATGCGGAGGAAAATATGCAGTTAGATGTCCTAACCCAAGAGTCAAAAGTCTTTTGGTGAGTTGGCAGAGTTATAATAGAATTTTGATGGGGAAGTTGCCATTGGCCAAATCAATTTCGTGTGCTCAAGTATGCAAATCAATTTCGCGTGCTCAAGTATGCAAATCAGCTCTTTCATTGTTCCTCAATGTGCAAAAGAACCCATATTCTTATTGGAGCCACGATAGAACTTGCTGATGGTGTAGAGAGTAGAAAATCGGTTATCTTTGTACCGAAAGCTAAATATGAACAGCACTGCAACATCCTTGATTGTCTTCACATACTAATTTCAAATATATGAAGATCACTTCTTTCATTTTTTTATTCCTCCATTTTATTTCTTCCTGTTACTGATTGGGTATGTTTTGTAATCTCAGAAGGATCCTACCCGGGCATGGAAGATGACGACCAGACAAACTTTGCTAGAAATCTGGAGGTCAGCTGCATTCTCTCTGTAATTCTGCAATTACTTTAAAACATGAATCCAGAGGTTCCTCCCTTGTAAAGGAATGAAGTCTGATCCCATCTTTGGTCTGGAACAGGGATGGAGGAATGAGAGGACTGTTTACAGGGATCGGCCCACGTGTTGGCCGAGCCGGCCCGTCCGTCGGGATTGTGGTGTCCTTCTATGAAGTCGTGAAGTATGGTTTACATCACAGACGGCAGCTCAACAATGGAACTGGATAGGACCACACCAAAGTTTTATTTTCTTTCTCGGATAAAGAGTCTCGCTTTAACATGGATGGCAGACGTGCCAACCGGCAATGATGGAGACCCCTGGGATGCCCATTCTTTCTTTCTTTCTCTCTTTCTCTCACTTTGTTTCTGTAGAAAGCTAATAACCCAATTTTGGTATTGGACCAGGAAAATTGTTTCCTTTAAGGCAACAAATAAATTGCTCCATAATGTATAGTTTTGCAGTCTGCTTAAAACCTCAAAACAGTTTTAAAGGCTGCTGATGATTATTGTCAAGAATAAAATCCTAGATTCAGGACTTAAATGTGAAAAATAACTTTTTGGGTTTATTCTTATTGAAAGTATTACATATGGGTTTATTTTCATTGAAAGAATTGTGCATTTATGAATTATTTAGAAAATTATACATCAAAGGAATTAAAAATATATAAAATTTACCCTTAAACACTTGTTTTGAGTATGAGTTTTGATAAAATTATTTAGAAAGTATTTTTTCTAGTTTTAAAAAAAAATAAAAATAAATATAATATAATAATGTATATTATGTGTATTATATAAAATTTTAGTTATATTTTTTTCTTATCCATTTTTTTAATAAAGAAAACTTAAGTGTGATTCTTTATTTGAAAAAGACTGAAAAATGAAAAATCAAATTAGGTTATGTAAAGACCACACCCTTCTAAATCCCTTAAAATGAGTCTCTACTAAATAAGGTGAAGTAAGTATCGATAACAATTAATTAGGAGATCATCAATGATCATGATTTCATTTTTCTGAAACCCTCTCAATATTTTTACTTTTCTGAAACCCTCTCAATATCTTGAGAAGTAAAAAATCTAATTTGAAAATGGGCATTCCAAAAGTCATGTTTAGAGTTGGTTACAGAGGAAGAATTTATGTTGATTTATTTTTTGGATGAAAATTTTGGGAAGTGGATTGAAGGGGGATTTTATAAATCAAAATAGAGTATAAAATTTGAATTTTTATTTTAAATGTGAAAGCAACACTTTCAAATTAAGGCGTTATGCAGAAATAAATAGCTTGAATTCAAAATTTAATTCGCTAAGAGAGGTGCAAGGATTCAATATCCAAAACTAAAAATTTTAACTTCCATGGCTGCATTCATGGCCATAGAATATTCCGAGAAAAAGAAAAGATATTCAAAGATATTGAGACGAGAGAGAGAAGAAACAGATGAAATAGGATCTGAAACTAATGGGGAAAGTACAACAAAAGAACTGCTAAATTTGGAATATGTCAAACTGCTACAAGAGGTGTAACAGCACCAGAAAAAATCGAGAAAAAGAAAATAAAGGGAGAGAAAAATAATAAATCCTCTAAGGCATTTACAAGCATTGCATTTTGCTCTCCGAATTGATGCACCAATTTTAGAAGAAGCTATAGGAAGATGCGTCCAACGGATGGATGAGGTATGTGAGCACCAAGGCCACTAGCATTAGCACGTATGCGATCCCCTGATCAATTGCAGTCCCTGCAATAATTAACTTACTGACATCAAAACTCCAATACAATTGGAACAAAACCGTTGAATTTTCTATGAATAAACACTAGAAAAAAAAAAACAGTAATCTAAGCGTTCTCTACTGTTTACATGTCAACTCTGTTCTATTTATTGAAAAAAGAATAAGATGGAGTTATTGGAAATTTTCCGGGAAACTGTTTTCCATCGAAACTAAAGGATCTGAAAAAGTGCGAGAAAAATATTAATGAAAGCATATAGAATGCATCCATATCCCGTATCAAGCTTCTTTCATCAGATAAAGATAAACTTTCAAACAATTTTCCATCAAAACAAACGAAGCGAAATAATCAATAAACACTAGAATCAAGTGTTCGGACAATGTATCCAAATCCTAAATCGAAATTTCTCTTGAAGAAGAAGAATAGAATCCCTCGAGAATAATTTCCTTAAAACAAACACGAGAAAAAAAAAGAAGAAAAAGGCTCCCAATGCATCCACATCCCGAATCGAAATTCACATTCGAAACTCTGTTTTCTTGGAGAGATATATACTGAAAGAACAAACAAATGGAGTCTGAAACGTCCAAAAAAAAAAAAATCCTGGAAACTAGTTTCCATCAAAACAAATAAGAACCATCAGATCCAAACAGAAGAGAAGTCATACCATCGCTGGTGGGAGCCGGAGCAGGAGCCGACGACTGAGCACGAGCAAAGGAGGCGGAAACAACGACGAAAAGGAAAGCGAAAAACCCAGGAGCACCAATGCCAACCCTAGAACACCCCGCCATTTTCTCCCTTTCTCTCTTGTACGGATCAAAAGCTATCTATATATATATATATATAGAGAAAGAGAGGAGAGAAAGGCCGGAAGCTAGAGAGAGAAAAGCAGGGATGGTTTTGGTTCTGCGAACCGGAAGAGTTTTTGGTTTATATAGGTAAAATAAAAATTATAAGAGGAAGAATTTGAGTTGGAATTTGACAGATTGGTGTGGACCCCACTGTTGGTATTCAAAATTTGAAGCTCATGTGGCCGCCCTAACAAGCTAACACTCCAACCCATCTGTGGCTTTTGTCAGCTCAGCTTTCCAACGTCGCCGTTTTGCTCTTCCAACTTTTAGTATTATTGGAGGCTTTTCATTTTAACAGATCATAACGGCTAGTTAGTGGGGTGGGGCCGGAGTTAGCTATGGACAGTTGTGCACCACTGGCGTTTTCCTTGGCCGTTGGGGACGCAGTAGGTTGGGAACATGGGAGAAATCGTTCAAGTGGGAAAGGATTTAAAATCAGGAGGTTATTTTGTAAAAACAAGAAATTACTAGTTTGATGGTAACAACTTCGAATATATTTTATGGTCTTAGCTTTATTTTTCATTTTTTTTATAGCAAAAGCCTGATGATATGTAAATGTATTTGATAATTTCGAAACTTTAAGTGCAATATATCTTTGTTTTTAAATTTAAAAACAATTAAAATTTATAATCTTGTTATAATTATTATTTAATTTATTTTTGCATTCTACGCACGTGGCAAGTAGAACTTCCATAGACAGCTTTAAAAGCCCATATATATATATATATAATTGAAATAAATTCATTTAGTTTGAAATTTAAGATTTAAAAATTGCGTCTTATCTTAGCGTTAGAACAAAAAAAAAAACAACCATTTTCGATTTTAAACTTTTTTAAAAAAATTCAATTTGGGGATAATCAATTAGCAAGAGAACTTATCAATAAAGACATAATCAAACCAAGCCCATCCACAAGTGAGCTGCAAAAAACCCACCTTCCCAATTGTAAAGTAATAATAATAACATAAGAGAAAATCATTACTAAAAATTTAAATTTAAGATGGTATTTATTTTTTTGACTTTTTGTTGAAAACAACTTATTTTCAAAATATAGGTTGTTTGTTTTTCTACTTTTTCATGATTTATTATAACCTTTTTACTAAATAAAAAAAGCCAAAATATATAGTTTTTTTTAAATAGAAAAAACAATATATTAGTTTTTCTTTAATTTTTAATACTTAATAAAAATAAAATACTACAAAAACAAATAACCTAATATTTAACACTATTAAGCATTAAAATTCTATTTAAAATTAAGTAAAAAAACAAACAACCTAAGTTTGTAGCTAAACCACCTCAGAATCGAATAACAAATATGAATCCACCCACTCAAATTATCCAAGATTGAAATGCTCAATTCTTTAATTTGGTGGTCGCATATTTTTCTCAATCTATTTCAGGCTGTCCCCTACAGCATTACCACCCATCTCCCCTATCTGTTTAATTGCTACTGGAAAGGACAAATTGAAATGAGTTTGAAGATATTGCACGTCAGCCACATGTGAGACGTTATCATCTAGACTTTTTGATCATTCAGGACCGCTTTTTCCGCGTCTCTAATTGAAGAGATTCATGCATGGACTCGGATGGAGGAACTCTTCCAAAAGGTATATATGCACCATATGTACAACTCTTCCAAAAGCATTTACTACATATGGTGTTAAAATGTAGACGAAACATCCCACATGGATGCCATGACTTCCCAAGCATCATGATGACTTATGAGGATCACACAGGCAACCACCCCACTCAGAGAGACATGCCACATGCTTATATCTTGATCCGTTATCATTTTTTGATTAGGAACAGAATAGAAAGATGTCCAAGTTGCACACCAAATAAAAGAAACCCGGAAGTGAAGCGGCAAAGGCTAAGATTTCTACAAAGAAATGAAGGATCTTCAACACTCATACATGCTAAGGGGCACATGATACTCTTATTATTCAAGCAGCACATTTAGGCTTTTTCCGGTACTGATTGAGCTATGTCCCTTCTTGTTCTTTTTACTCTTATCTGCTATACCATGCTAGACTAAGGCCGTCCTAATTATAGTGGGAGTCTCAGACAAGACCACACCAAGTATCTCATGCTATGTTGAAGAAATTAAGCCACATGTAGAGCAGATTTTTCTTTCTTTTTTCTTATACCAGGTTAGGAACCTTCTGCCTAACGAAAATCAGTTACCTAACACCTAGGAAATCCAGGGTCCAAGAGCGTTGACTGGATTCCCTGACTTCCAGGTGTACTATAATTAAACTTTAGTTACTGATGGAATCCGGAAGTAAAGCATATAAAAATAAAGCTGGGAAAGCTCATGTATAAAGTGAGACTCAGTATTCATTCTCTCTGGGATATGTGAATATATAAGGGATTAACAAAATGAAACACCCAAAGATAAATGTCATTACATACCATTCCATGTTCCACAAGGCACCAAGAAATCAAATATAAAGGTAAATCCGCTTTACAGTCCCACTTCAGCCCTTTTAGCAGCACTCTAAAACCTGCCACAGGAAAAATGTTAAGCAAGACACTTTCCTCCTGCAGACAGGAAGAATAAGTTTTCAAAAGCTAATAACATGACACTAGAGTACAGAGAGAGAGAGAGAGAGAGAGAGAATCATTGGGAAGTGAGAATATAAAGAACTAACATCCTGGAAACAAAAGTAATTGCTAATGAGAACAATGAGGAGGCATTTTTATCATTAAAGACCAAGACAGGTTGATGTGTGGCCCCACCTCAAGTTGGTGTTTGCTTGAACCATTATACACTTCACTTCTTGGGGGAAATAGAGGCTCCGAAAAGGGGTGTTTTTCCCACGGATTTAAACAGTTAGTCAGCTATGAAATGAAGAAACAGCCAGAACAGCGCTCCCACTTAATAATGATTCAAGAGACAACACCACCCACCACCCTAGCTCACAAGAAAGCACGAAAGAATAAAAAAAAAAAAAAAAAAAAAACCACACACAAGTAATTTCCTTGGAACAGGTCCCTGTAGCTTACTTGGTTCACACTGCTAACTTTGGATCCACTGCCCCTGAAGCATTGCCTTCTCCTGTTAGAATGTGGTCTGGATCCTGCACAAATTAAAATTTACCATTACAATCTAAATTATACAAAAGATGGGTGAGATCAGGGCCAGAAGTTCTTATACCTCCATCCCCCATTTAATATAGTCTGGGGACTCGCATGCCTTGTATTCATCAACCAAACTCTCAATAATGTCTCTTGATTCATCAAATTCTGAAAGATCATTGTCCTGCCCACATCACATTGAAATGAGACTCATGTAAAACAACCACTCTATAAACCAGCACAACCCAGAGGGAATCCATCTATCAAGGATTTTCACTTTTCACCTAATCAGAAAGGTATTCCACCAGGGATAATAACAAATGTAGTTAACAATAGAGTTAGTTTCAACTGAGCTTAAAAACAAATTACAGTGTTATATATGTGGTTAATGAGCTTCAAATGTGGATATCTTGGCATTATCCCGTGATATTTTCTGATATAACAGTTCCAGAACAACTCATTGTTTTCAGTTGCAATGAATGGAAACCAGAATCCTTCTACAACAAGCTCACTTGATTGTCATAGAGAAAGAAAAAGAAGAAATAAATGGGGTTTTAGTTGCTGCACAATCTTCAGCCAGAATCCATTATAGCAGTAAATCATGCTCCTGCAGGTCAATGGGTTTGGCCGAAAGTAACATTACTAAAGATCTTAGCTTCAAGAAAAATGAGACAAAAACAGTTGCTTAGCAATTCATCAATTCAAAACTTATTTCCTTCTCTTCCAGTTGGATATATTTCATTTGCAACTTTTGACAGGGATGTATGCATGCAGTTCATCTACATGGAGGTTCCTTTGAATCCTTCCTTAAGCTATTCTTCCCTCTAAAAGATAGGATACTTTACATTTCAGCAGATTCAGAATGTTAGTGAGAACTAATGCATGTTCCTACATGGCCCTACACTGAGCAACAATAGAAATAGAACTGCATGTTAATCTGAATTTGGTTATTATGAACATTGATCATGAGAAGAAAGCTAAAAAGAAATTGCAGGACTTTGAATCTCAGGACTACAAAACTTGAAGATCATATGAACTAGAAGGTCATCCTTAAATCTGATGATTTTAAAGATGGACAAAGGCAAAAAAGAAAAATGCACACAATTTATAAATCAATCCCATCACTGATAAAAGTATATGATTCATATAAAGTAACCGGTTCCTATATTAACAACTAATATAAATTATTTTTTACAACATAATAATTGAGCCTCCCAAAGCATCAGTAGTTGAGAAAATGAAAATTGGAAAAAGAAAATCAAAATTGAGTATTTGCCAAGAGGAAAATGAAATACAATAGTTTTGCTCAGCTCAACTCAACAAAGCCATTACTCCCAACTGTTTAGGGCTGGCTAACTGGAATAAATCCATTTTTCTATTTATGACAATTCATAACTTCAGATCAAGCATTGCATCTATGGATGTAGAAATAAATGGAATTAATGAATAACATAGGTGGATAGCAGAAATTTGGCAAAAGATAGTTGAAAAGCAACTATTATAGTAGTTAGGATGGAAACTTACAGCAAACATTGGGAACTTCCTATAGTTGTCAAGAAAGGCTTGCTTCTTTCTCAACTTCTCGTACTGGCTCAGGCATTTGCTGAATAGGTGTCGGATACTTGTATGGCTAGCGAGCATAAGACCACTGACCTAAAAAATGCAAGCACAAACATAATTTTCTTTTCATTCTTTTTTCCAACTAACCTTCCAATAATCATGGCATTACTCTAAAACAAATGCGCATTTTATATTTGGAAGAATGAAACTTACAAACTGAAGATAGAAATGCTTACATTCTCCAAAAATTTCTTAAGAACAAAAAGCAAATACAAGCATAGCAAACTAAGTAATCCTTACCCTATGGGCAGTTTGAACATAGGGAGACTTCCTAGATAGAGCAACCTGCAAAAGAACAGAAATCACAAAAGATAATGTTTACTCCACATAATAGTAGATAGAAGAATGGACTGAATGATATAAATAAATGCTTTTAGCATGGAGAAAAACCTGAATGCTTGCAGGTCCCCATTCAATAAAATTAACAAGCTTTCTTTCACGTATTCTCTGCAAACTTTCATGAACCTGATTTGAAGATCATAAAAAGTATCAAATGTGGCACCTCTAGTAGAATTCACAATTCTGAGCAAGAGAGAAACCTTCACTGAAATGAATGGCATCTCAATCAATAACAAGATTAATGTCCCAATGACAAAGAAAAAGGAAAAAGATACATGGACAGGGACACATCAAACCACGGATATGCTAAATTGCCAATATTGCAAATTGTAAAATGTGCATTATGATTTTATAGTCAATATTATTTATATTGCATATAGCAAATATATGAGTTTGGATCTAATATCTAGATATTGTTGCTAACAGTTGCAAACAATAAGGAAGCTCAACCATGAACACACTACAGTGTTTCTCCTCTCTTATTAAAACTGGTGTTAGAAGTATAATTTGTTGTTATAGCAACAGCTATATTCTGATATGTTCACATCTTTTTGCATTGTATTATGGAACAAAGGTCCCTTTCACTTTTCAGAAGGATCATTGTGACACATATTTTCAAAAGTTCTACTGAAGAACCTATCAGTATTACCTGAGTAGGGTCCACTTCTCCTTGAATTATATTTAGAATCGATATGTACTTTGCTTGACTAGCTTCTTTTGTACGAGCATATGAGGAAACCATAATATTCTTGGTCTGCAAAACAGATAAGTGTCAGAAGCAGACTGGATGTGCTTTGACAGAACAAGCAAAAAGAAAGTCTCTCTTGCCTGCAGAAGTCTTCTCATGACGTCTAGTACAGTAGTTTTACGAATCACATTAGCCTGCCAAAAAGAGATGTGCTTGCTTTAATCTGCTTCTACTAATTTTTGATAGGCTTTAATCTGCTTCTACTAATGGAAATCTAAAATGCCAAATTCAAATTTTACGAGAAAATGAACTACCAAAATCATCCGTATGGTAGAAATCAGACCAGTGGCTAAACTGAAAAGGTTTCTTTGTGGATTTTCTGATGATCCAACAGGTTGGATGGGAAACTTGAATTCCAAATAAAACTATGAAATACATAAGAGTTCCCTGTCCTCAGTCTTTATGGTCTGAAATGACAAGACTAATTGGACAAGAAAACTTCGAATTGGAATCTTACCTGGCGCTCCACTGTGAGTGGTGTATATCCTGTCATTAGAAAATGGCACCTAGGTGTCGGAATCAAAGAGGCAAGAAGGCCAACTAGGTCATTGTTCATGTATCCTGGATACCGCAGTGTGGTTGTGCTTGCAGACATTACAGTAGAAACCAAAGAATTTGTTTGAGCAAAGGTAGGATTTGATAGGTGAAGGCGCTCCACAGCAATTCTATTAAGTGCAGTATTATCAAGAACAACAACACAATCAGCATTTAGTGTTAGTCGCTTGAGTGTCAAAAGTGAGTTGTATGGCTGGACCACAACATCACTTGTCTCCATCTGGTTAGGAAATACACTGTATGTCTGAACAAGTTTTTTGCTGTAGCGATCATTCAGAGTCTCCAAGAGATATGAACCCATACCTGCAACAAAGCAGATGATTATTGGT
This sequence comes from Vitis vinifera, assembly GCF_030704535.1. Taxonomy (NCBI): domain Eukaryota; kingdom Viridiplantae; phylum Streptophyta; class Magnoliopsida; order Vitales; family Vitaceae; genus Vitis; species Vitis vinifera. Next base: position 21,609,519 of record NC_081819.1, on the reverse strand, counting down.
ACAGGAGGAAACCTGATATCAGTAACTCGATAGCTACTCTAGCAGGAAGGCATTTAAAACAGTCATGAACAAGCTATCAAATAACTACAAAGTGCAAATATACACTTTGATATAGGATCCATGGAAAAGATTAAAAATCAGGAGAGCATTCCCTCTTTTAGAAAATCTCCAGTCATTGAAGCAAACTTTTTTGACTGATGTACTATAAGGATCTTCAAGGTTGTAGATGTTCTTGTGTATAATTCATCAGTAAGACCAGCTTACAGAGACCACTTTAGCATTTAAATTTAGGTTGCTGAATCAATTGGATAACAAATCAAGCAAATATAAACAATGAAAATGAAATGCTGAAAGATATAAAGAAATATCACCAAATGAAAAAACACTTTCAACACCTCAACAGCCAAAGATGGTAATGAGAGTTAAGAAAACCTGAGCCTGTTCCTCCAGCTATTGAATGGCATAGAACAAAACCCTCAAGACTATCACTTCCATCAGCTTCTCTGTCAATCATATCCATTATATCCTCTTCAACACCCTTTCCCTGATCAGAAATTAGCAACCATGTCAAAACACAGATGAGACACATCCCAAACATGCAAGTGACAGAATAGAAAGATTATTAGGCCAATTTTTTCAACAAGCCTCAGAAAAGAATTGTGATAAAGTTCAAATGGATGTAGGGTGAGTCAATTGCTTGAAGTTGTTACTAGTTTACAAAGTAAGATCAAGAAGGCTTACTATGATACCATGGAATATGTTTAAGTATCATAATATTATTGTGTTCTTTTTTTTTTTTTTGGAGGACATTATTGATCTAATAGCCCCAAACACAACAAACACACACATATATGCATTCACACCCCTGCATTCATGTCTTGTATTGAGATTCAAAAATTAAAAAATTGTAAATTTGATCCTAAACTAGCCAACTTGTTGGACAATTTATGTTATTTCACTAACAGAAATTAAGATCACCACTAATATAACCAAGGGAGCACAAATATACTACAGAATGGAAATATTTCTCATTTATAGACATTAATAACAGAATCACATAAGTCAACAAATGGACTCACCGTTACGATATTTAGTCATGTTTTCTGACCTAATAATTAATTGCAAGTGATGCACTACTAAATGCTTGCATGACTGAGAATGAAGGCAAGATCAATCAAGTTGAACATGACCATGAGTTAGCTATTAGCAGTGTTATCAAAGGCGATCACCTGGGTCGCCTAGGCCATCAGGCCAAGCAGAGTAGATAAAAGTCGCCTTTTGAAGACCTAGGCAAGGCGACTTCAAAGAGGCAACGCCTAGGCAATCACCTTGGGATAAGGCACAAGGCATAGAGGCGGTCGCCTTTGACCATGAATTAAGATTAAACATACTTAGATTATAATTTCATTCAATCTAACATTGGATTAGACAAAGTATAAGATAAAATATTGTATTATCAATCATAGAGATAATAAGATGGAGGGTTATCAATCTAGTCTTGATGGAAGCAATGAGAATTTTAATTTCAATAATGACTATGATAATGATGCCTAAAGCTTCTCTAGAATGTTCAATATCTTATTTTGTTTTTTATTTTGCTTTTTAGATGTTTGAAAAATTAGAATATACATTTAGATAGGATGAATATCTTTAAACAATATGATGTTTTTTATAATATGGGGTATAATATTTAACACTTTCAATAAATTATTACTATTTTGTTAATTTTATAAGACATCGTGAGTAATGAAAAATTAATAGTGTTGATTGTTGAAGACAATACTTATATTGGTTGAATATCAAATAGGTAAATATATGTATATTTTTTATCGCCTTACTATAGTTAGGTTATCACCTTGTTTTTCGTCTTTCGCCTAAGGCTAAAAGGAGTCTTATCGCCTTGATATCGTCTTTTGCTTTTGACAACACTGGCTATTAGACCCTTGATGGGTTGTCGTTTATTGAGATAAAATAACAATTTTGATCAGCAAAAGGAATAAATACTTCTGCCATTAAACCAAATTTCATTCTCAGCAATTACACACTCATGTATGTTAAATTTTCCTAATAGTAAACAGGTAACTGTATAATAAAGTGGAACTGGTTAAAAATCAGATCGGGGGACAAATGCAAGGAACACAAAGGCCCATGCAGCCTAGAGAAATTAACAATAAATAAATAAATAAAATCATCTCAATGTTATTTAACTAAGTATTAGACAGGATCTTTCAACTGTGACAACCAGAAGTTTATGCCATTATCAATGGGATATTTTTAGTTTATTTTGAGATAAACTCAAACATTTTCTATGGATTGGAAAAAAAAGCCTTCAGTCTAGCAACATGCATCACATGTAACAGTCAATATTGCTTCGTTAATAGAGTAAGCCTCACATGGCCATTAATCACCAATCACCAAAGCTAACCCCAGGATAAAGCTATTACAAGAGAAACCTAACTATAAAACAACCGAGCAACCGACCTGATGATATCCACTGGCCCAATTATTTCCTGCACCCCCTCCGTGATCTGAAACAAATATGTTCTCATGGTTGTAGAGGTTTCGATATTCACTGTTTTGAATACCATTAATTACTCTCGGCTCCAAATCAATCAGTAGAGCTCGTGGTATGTAGTGCTGATCATCAGCTTGATAGAAGAACACATCCTTCCTGTCACCACCCTGCAGAATTTCAATTTCAACAAACATGAAGAATTCATTCATAAATAGTATTACAGGTAATGCTGACAAAATACTTCTAGATACCAAGCTCAATTAGGTTGTAAAAGTTCTTAGTGAACTTTATTTTTATGATTTGTAAGAGGAATGCTATACATCCCGAAGACTCGTCCTAATTGAAATGGCCTGCCAATTTTTCCTTTCATTGTAAAAACAATGATCACCACAATTCAATTAACTGCAACAGTGCCCCTGCCTCACAAATCGTGGTGGGGAATCTGGACAAAGAATAATAATATCATTCAATTTGTAATCTCTCCAGCATGATGCCTAATTTAAATCATCCTATGAGCCTCTTCTTGTTTTTTCTTTCTTGTGGAGATGCTTACTTCAAGTAGTAAAGCTCTCAGAAAAGCATTTTGTTTTGAATGTTCAGATTTCAAACAAAAAAAAAAAAATTATAGTAAAATAAATTCGAGAAAAGTACACAGAAATATATTTGAACTGCATCGACCAAAAATTATATATTAGAACCCAATGTAACATTGTAGCCTATATATTAGCATAACACAGTAAGTACTGTCAATCAAGCTAGCATCCCCTTTCCTATCAATATATATAATCAACAAGTCTAACCAAGCAATAGCACAATAACTAAGGGAAAAGTTGGCGTAGGCGTAGCAATAATACAAGTTCAGACTCATAATCGTCTCGAAATTGTAGCAGTTTAGGGAAGGAAATTCGTCAAAATGAAAAGATCTAAGCCAAAAAAAAAGGAGCTCTCTTCGGTTGCCGAGAAAATGAAGAACAGTGAGAGAAACCATATTTCAAAATTTAGATATCCAACGCCCATTTCCTCACCATACTGCAGACAAAAAGTACAATCCAAAAACACTATTCCATCTTCTTTCCTTCTCTTTTCTCAGCAACTAAACAGAGGCTAAAAGGTGAAATCAGAACCTGAGTAGCGAAATCCTCTAGAATGCCTTCTTTGCTGATGCCGTGCTCGAGACACAGCTGCTTCCAGAACTCCATTCCGATCTGGTTGCCGCATTGTCCCACTTGCAGAGTGATGATTTCTCGCGGCATGATTTGCTTGTTTTCTCGGGAAAGTTAGGGTTTCAGTCCAAGAAACTTCGAGATCTTTTTCTCTTCTCTCGCGCGGAGACCTTTTTGAAAATAGAGGGAAAATGAAAAAATTAGAATCCCGAGAAATTGAATTCTGGAAATTACAAGGTCTCCCCCTCGTGGACGCTTTTATACTGGAGACTGTGAAGTGAAGAAAGGTTTTATTTTATTTTATTTTTGGTGCCGGCAAATTGTGCCGGTGTTTGGGAGAGGGGTTACTGTGTCCCAATGAAGGTTTAAGGTTCCTCTGTCCACCGATTAGGGTAGTTCTAGACCCTGGATAATGGAGGGAGGTGGGTTTTTTCTTTTTCTTTTTCTCTTTTGGTTAAATGATTTTTATTTAACCATTGATTACGCAAATCTGAAATCAAAGTATAAATTTATTTATAAAAAAAATGTGATTCATAAGAAACAATGGAACTCAAAATATACCATCATATTAAAAATCTACCATTCTATTCCTGTGCTCAAAATTTTATCAAACATTAAATAAGTTTAGTTTAAAAAATAAATTTAAATTTAATAAATTATTTATTTCAATTTAATGAAAAAAGTAAGTTTTAACTCACTAATATGAAAATATATATAAAACAAACCTAAATTTTTTAAAATCAATATTATCTTCATTTATTTAAAAATAATTTGAAATATATATAATTTTTAATTAATCGTATAATTATTTCTTAAAAAATTAAGATTTTTATCCATATACTTTTATATTAACGAGTCAAAACTCATTTATCTTTTAATTTAATTTTGGTTTTTTACTTTTACACAAAGATTATGTAAATCCGTATTTTATGTTTTTCATCGATATTATTTATTTTGTCTGGTTCATATTTTTCATGATTTAAATAGAACCTTAATATATCATTTTTAAAGTAGTTGACGGATAGATCTAATCAATCCACTTAGTAATATTCTTCCCTTGCTCTCAAATTTTGTCTCGTTATCAAAAATTAAAAAAGAGAAAAAAAAAAATCTATGGATAGAAAATTTATACCCTTGATCCAAATATGTTTTTGAAGAAACAATTTGGCTTTAAAAAAATCACATTAGAAATATCATCTACATGCCCAAATTTACCATATTTTATAATTTTTTTTCTCAATTTTTTTATAAATTGTTTTTAATGTCATAAATTTGTCAAAAATTCCGCTTTGAAGAAAATCTAGAAGGAAGCCAAAAGAGAAATAGTTCAACATAGAACTTGGTACCATCGATCCATAGTTCATTACTTAAAATCAAAAGAGCTCAATACAGGGCAAAATCACAAAAATCACACACAAAAACTATGTATGGCCACCACCACTAGCACTAATCCAAAAGCCCTCATACTAAAAATTTGCTTCTTCCATGCCCACTTTAGCTACTTCCAAGCTCCCCATAACCAAAAACCAAGCCTGTGTCACTACACGCTCCATTGATTTTTCGGTTTAGCTGTTCCGCCCCCAAATTTTAAATAAAATTCTAACGGGGCCACAGGAAAGCTCCCATGGCAAACTTCCTCTTCTGCTCGACACCACCGGTGACCGGGAGGCCGTATTCCGCGAGCAAACAATCGATCTTCCACTCCGGCATGGTCTCGTAGTCGGCCTGCGTGTATCTCGGGTAGTGCAGCGGCATTTGGAATTGCCCGCACCGGTCACGGCCTTGAAGCCCATTTGCCCCGGCACTGCCCACGGTGGGTATGGAACGAGCTACTGACTCCATCGTCGTCACTGGGGTTGTCTTCTCCGGTGACCTCTTGAGGGGTTTTAGAGCTTAAGCCGGATGGTCGCCTTTTATAGAGGATGTTTTTCTTTTTTTCATGTACATTATCGAGGTCCGGAGTCATTTCTGAGAAAACAAAGTCCTAAATGAGATGATTTTTTATTTGGGAAATTGTGAAAAAGACCCCGTATTTTTCTACAATCACGAATGTGATCATAAAAATATTTATATATAACTAAATTCATATTATTTTTTTATAGGAAAAAATGAGATTTAATTCACTTATATGAAAATATATGAAAAAAAAACTCTAAAATTTTAAATTAATATTATCTTTATTTATTTAAATATAATTTAAAATATATGCATTTTTTTAATAAATTGTTAAATTATTTAAAAAAATGTCATTTTACTTTACATGTCATTCAAATCAATTGACAATTAGAATAGATATTTCCATTTCTTTAGATATTTTCATTTTAAATGTTTTATTATTATTATTTTATTATTTATTTATTTTTTCTCTGATTAATTATCAATTCAAAAAGTTTGAAGGTTGTTTATTAAATAACAAATAATAATATATAATTATTTTAATTATGATTAATTTATTTGATATAAAATATTTACTTATTTATTTATTTTTATACTATATATCATAGTATAATCATATGTAAAATATTTTATATCTGAAAAACTCTTACAATAAATTTTATTCTCTATTATATTAAACAATTATGAATATTATATAATAAATATAAATTTATTATTAATTTATTTATTATCAAAAATATGAATTTATTTTTAACTAATTAATACTAGAATAAACTTTTTTTTGTTTAAAATTTTAATTTATAATGTTTCTAGAGAAAAAAAAATCTCAAATAATAAAATAATAAAAAATAATAATAGTAATAATAAAACATGTAAAAATGAGGGAAATACCTACATAAAGAGTTTAGTTGTTAATTGATTTGGATGACATGTTAAATAAAATGAATTTTTTTATGGCATTAAATGTTATTTTATAAAGTCGAACAACTTCACCACCTAACGTAACCTTAAATTCAACTACAAAAAGTATATTCCATGATATGATGCTAGATTCCACCCTAGTCACGGCGTTATGTCCTTCTTCTTTGAGTTTTGGGTCAAAATGACCTATTTTTGAAACTTAATGTTCAAAATGGGCACATTTTGAAACTATTGTTCAAAATGGCCTCTTTGATGCCACGTAGGCACCACATCATTAAAAAAAATTTTTTTTTCGTCATTATAATGAAAGCCGCAGTTGGGAAACGCGGCTTCATTTTTGCACTAAAGCCGCATTTGCCAAACGCGGTTTCATTTTTGCACTAAAGCCGCATTTGGCAAATGCGGCTTTAGTTAATTTTTATTTAAATTTAAAATTTAATTAAAAAATTATTAAATTACTTAATATACTTAAAAATAATAAATTATTTATATTTAAAAATATACTTAAATAATAAATTATTTATATTTAAACTTAAAAATCTAGTATTATTTCAACAAACATAAATTGATAAATAGAAGATATTATAAATGAATATTTGATTTATTAATAAATTAATAATCTTAAAATAATAAACTTATATAACATATAAATAATATATAAAATTGTATAATTTATTAATTTAATATATTTAATTTGTTAAATTTTAAGATATTAATTTATTTATATTATGATAAATTTATCTTTATCGAAATAATAGTATAGTAGTTAATAACTGATATTTCAATTATAATATTTTTTTTTTACTTTCCAATTTAATTAAAAACTATTAATCACAATTTATGATTGAAATTTTAAAAATATACTTAAATAATAAATTATTTATATTTAAACTTAAAAATCTAGTATTATTTCAACAAACATAAATTGATAAATAGAAGATATTATAAATGAATATTTGATTTATTAATAAATTAATAATCTTAAAATAATAAACTTATATAACATATAAATAATATATAAAATTGTATAATTTATTAATTTAATATATTTAATTTGTTAAATTTTAAGATATTAATTTATTTATATTATGATAAATTTATCTTTATCGAAATAATAGTATAGTAGTTAATAACTGATATTTCAATTATAATATTTTTTTTTTACTTTTCAATTTAATTAAAAACTATTAATCACAATTTATGATTGAAATTTTAAAAATATACTTAAATAATAAATTATTTATATTTAAACTTAAAAATCTAGTATTATTTCAACAAACATAAATTGATAAATAGAAGATATTATAAATGAATATTTGATTTATTAATAAATTAATAATCTTAAAATAATAAACTTATATAACATATAAATAATATATAAAATTGTATAATTTATTAATTTAATATATTTAATTTGTTAAATTTTAAGATATTAATTTATTTATATTATGATAAATTTATCTTTATCGAAATAATAGTATAGTAGTTAATAACTGATATTTCAATTATAATATTTTTTTTTTACTTTTCAATTTAATTAAAAACTATTAATCACAATTTATGATTGAAATTTTAAAAATATACTTAAATAATAAATTATTTATATTTAAACTTAAAAATCTAGTATTATTTCAACAAACATAAATTGATAAATAGAAGATATTATAAATGAATATTTGATTTATTAATAAATTAATAATCTTAAAATAATAAACTTATATAACATATAAATAATATATAAAATTGTATAATTTATTAATTTTATTAATAAATCTTAAAATAATAAACTTATATAACATATAAATAATATATAAAATTGTATAATTTATTAATTTAAATTAATAAATTATACAATTTTATATATTATTTATATGTTATATAAGTTTATTATTTTAAGATTATTAATTTATTAATAAATCAAATATTCATTTATAATATCTTCTATTTATCAATTTATGTTTGTTGAAATAATACTAGATTTTTAAGTTTAAATATAAATAATTTATTATTTAAGTATATTTTTAAATATAAATAATTTATTATTTTTAAGTATATTAAGTAATTTAATAATTTTTTAATTAAATTTTAAATTTAAATAAAAATTAACTAAAGCCGCATTTGCCAAATGCGGCTTTAGTGCAAAAATGAAGCCGCGTTTGGCAAATGCGGCTTTAGTGCAAAAATGAAGCCGCGTTTGCCAAATGCAGCTTTAGTGCAAAAATGAAGCCGCATTTGCCAAATGCAGCTTTAGTGCAAAAATGAAGCCGCGTTTCCCAACTGCGGCTTTCACTATAATGATGAAAAAAAAATATTTTTTAATGATGTGGCGCCTACGTGGCATCAAAGAGGCCATTTTGAACAATAGTTTCAAAATGTGCCCATTTTGAACATTAAGTTTAAAAAATGGGCCATTTTGACCCAAAACTCTTCTTCTTTTGTGAAAATATATAAATTATGATAAAATAAAAATTTGCATTTGAACCCCATCATACTGAAAGTTTAGCGGACGTGTCGATGCCCTTTCAAAAGGTGTAAGAATTTATTTATTATTTAGAATAAATTTAAGGCATTTTTAGTTATTTTATACCTACATAAAATTATTTCATATTTAATAAAAAAAATTTTATTATTAATATTGACTTCAGGGACTAAAGTTAAAAATAAAAAGTTACGGTCCTAAAAAAATAAAGAAAAAGGATGCAGAGCACATGAGAAAAGAGGCAATAGTGGTAATTTGAGGGAGTAGAAGGGCTTTGTGAAGAAAAGCAGCCAGCTTGTAGTCAAAGTAGGGTCAGCCATTTCCATTGGTTTTAGCTTTAGAATACACACAGCTCATTTTGCATTTGTAAGTTTGTAGCCAGCCTTTTAATGGCTGGTTTCCAACCGTCTATCATTCATTATTCACGATGTGGGACACACTTGGAGTCCGCGAATGTATTAAATGATTCCATTAAAGCAATCAAATCATTCTATTTCTATCATTGCCCAGGGTCTCATTCATGATCATCTTGTTCATTTTCCACCTTCAAAATTGTCTTTAGTTTTGAAATTTTTTTTCCTTATGTTTGATTTTATTTTTTATTTAAAACTAGAAGATATTTATTAGTTTTACTAAATTTATGTTTGGCCCCAATAAAATTGAAGAAAAATGCAAGAAAATAAAAATAAAAATTAGATTTAAAAGCAATAAATTATGTTTATATATTATTTCAAATTCATTTCACAATTTTGAACCAATAAGATAAAAATTAAATAATTTTAAAACACATAAAATTCTAACTAAGTTTCAATCATATTTGATTTTATTTGATATATCATTAATGGTAAACATGAGAAAATTATATTCTTTAACATTTCGAGATCCAAACATAACCTAATGGGTCTCGAGATCTTGGCTTTATTGAAGTTTGTTTTAGGTAGGAGAACAAAGACCCTTTCTCGTTTAGTTTATGAGAAACAAATGATTAAAATATGTTTGAGAATGTTTTTCGAAAATAAATGAACTGAAAGTATCTAAATTTGTTTTTACAAAACAACCAATTTTGAAAACAAATTCTAAAAATTCTGTTTTTTTTTTTTGTCAAAAGTTTATCAAACATGTTTTTGAGTTCAAAAACTATTTTTAAGAGTAATTTTCAAACATGATGTAAAGTTTGTTGATGTGTTTTGAGTAACTTTGCTAAAAGTGCTTAATATGAGGTAAGAAGGTAAAAAAATAAGTCACATCCCAAACAAGGCCTAACGTGACATCCACACTAAATAGAGCCATAATAAGAGTTGGTGAGTGATAAGGATTGCTAACCTTCCCTCGAGAATGAACCCAAGTTTTCAAGGTTTTAATGGCAATAAAATTGGAGCCACAAGGCCATTTCGTACTCTCTATTCTCTAATCAATGGACTCATAAGTAGATTTTCTTCAAATGGCTCTCATCCACACAGTCACTTGAAGGAAAAGCAAATGTTGGGGAGGGAGCATTCAATATCGGGGGCGGTACCATACTCAATTCCATTATTGAACATAGCTTCCCCCTAAGAAATCTTGTGATGATGAGTAAGGAGAATGCAAAAGAACAAATGAGAGCCACATATGGTGAAGATGTCTTCATTCACTCCTCCTATCAGATTTGTCGGTGGGTGAGGTGGCGCCACCACCAGCATTGGATATGCCGGAGACCCACCAGAACCTGGCCAACTACTCTGTCGTGTTGTTTGTTTATTTGTTTTTGGGAATCTAGTTTGATGTATTTTCACGAAGCCCCTGCATTCTAATTTTGTGTTCAAAACCCTAAACACTAGTCACTACAAGCAGTAAAAAACCCTCTAAGAGATAAAAATGTATCTGTTCATCACAAATCACTATGAATTTCTCAAAAGCAAGATTAAATCAAAATCCTCATATAGAAGGCAAATGAGTTTTGAGCTGTTAAAACAGTGTTTTCTATGCTCATCCAAGTCACGAATCCTCATCCTCTTTGTGATATTCTATGCTACATATCTTGGTCGTATTGAATCTAAACAAATTTCATCTATACAAAGTAATAAACAACTTTTCATTAAGTTAATTTTTTCTTTTGAATTGGAAGCTTACCAAAGAATTACTTGATTCAATAAAGATGATAGATACATCAAGAATTTGTTCTTCGATCAATATGACTCTCTGGAGCTGATTTTACAGTCAGAGGCAAATCTACAAGCATGGTTGGAGGGGCAAAATACATGTGTAGAGACATCATGCAGATGACAATACCCAAGAAAAGCTGTATCACACAAATAAAGGGAGAGATAGAAGATCAATGATTAGAAATCACTAAACAAAAGGCGAGAAAACACAGCTCTAATAAGCATCAGACAAGACAAAGTTTGTGAAGTTCTTGCTATTAACATAGATTCATCGAGGACATCAACTGAAATGTTTTCACCCAATTAGCGGACATTTGGGTACCCACTTGAGAAGGATATTGTTTCATCTCCAATGCTACTTAAGGGCCCAAATTCACAGTGAAGAATGCAGCAACAGTATCAAGCCACCACAAAAAAAACTATAATAAATCATGTTTTGCTTTTCTGAGTACTAGTAGATGAATGAGATGAAGTTCTTTCACAAATCTCAAAAAATGATCCTACACATGCAACAAAATATACCCTATTTAACATTTCCATAAAGCTAAATAGAATGATTTCATCTCCATGCAGTCCTGAGGAATAAATTACTCAAGTGGTAGCTAAATCACAATGAAATAAAGGAGATGCAAAAGATGGCAGAACAATCAAACTTCATAGGCCTGGAAGCCTACCTGCAAAGTTGGCTTGAAATTGAAGAGGAACACAGATAAAACCATTGTCAGCAGCATAGCCATTGATGTAGAATACACCTTAAAATAAATAAAAAATAAAAAAATTGCAGTTAAGAGATCTGTGAGAAAAATAGGCAAATATATGATATCAGACTGTCATGATCTGTACCCACTCTCTGGTAAGATATAGATAAAGGAGATAGATACCTTTACAATATTGTCAGCATATTTCATTAACCATGAAACCAGAAGACCAGTAGACCCTAGATTCAAAACCACCATCCATGTTGTGACACTGTATCCATTAAAAAGGCGATGCCACCATGGCCCTTTCTCAAATCCGCTTCTGTAATCATCCAAGATAAGTCGTGCCATGTTGAAAATTGCACCAAACCTGCAAACGACCTTTTCTAAATTACAGATTTTGGAGGATGAATTTTAGTCATCTTAATCACTTTAATCACTTTCTCTAAGAGACTCTAAAACTTGAAACAAAAAATTATCTTAATTGAAAAAACCTCAATGCTCATACCTACTACACCTGTGAAGAGGAATAGACTGGCATTTCTATATGCTTACATGGTTACATGATTTGTGCACAAAAAGGTCAACTTACGTGTATAACTGTACATTCTGCCAGTATAAGCTGTCATCGTTCTTCTTCATCAAGAACTCCGTGTAAACACCAGCTAGTGCTGAAAGACAAGCAGACAGAATTCCCAACATGTATCCTTGAATAGGTGCTGAGAAAAGGGAGTCACATGAAGCCTCTCCACAGCCTCTAACCTATATCAAGGCATTCCAATTATGATGACAACACAGGTGTCTAGGGAATATTTTGCCTCAATTACCCATGAAAACAATCAGTCAAGTGACATATGTTCAAGAAATATGGCTTTGCTATAGATTTTTGCATATGAAATTGTAATATCTGGGTAGGGAGTTGGAAAGGCTCTAGTTTGACAGAGAAAATATACAAAAACTTTCAAAGGTTTTATTTTATTTATCTTATAAAAAATGCCTCCTTCTCACTGGATTTCATAATTACACATTTAGTTTTTTTTTTTATAAGTTTCATAATTACACATTTAGCAAGAACCTTGAAATCTTGGTTAAGCTATGGTAAACTTTTATTTATTAGCTAAAAGCAATCACGCACAAGCCTCTGATAGCAACTTGTTTGCGCAGTAGGGTTTGGCAAATTGGAAATATTGCATGATAACTGAACCTATCATTTACCCTATTCGTATAGGGGCAATGCCTTCACTTGGACACACTCTAACAAAATGAGCGAAAGTTCAGCATTTTTCTTTTTTTCCTTTATTGTGAGGTGGGATGGGGTTACCTTCTCTTTTTTATGAGCAAGCTACCATTTCCCCTACAATTTAGGACTAAAGTGTAGCTACGGAAACAACTTATTCTTAGCTGAAGATTTCTTCATGTCTCTTTGTTGTCATGCTTGAACCATGTTCAGTTGCATTGGCATCTTAATGATCATGAATCACATCATAGTAATGAATATATGGACTCAATTAGCCAAGTTGTCATTTGCCCTTTTAGCATTTGGATCATCCTCTAGTTACTACCACATGCTGTTTCTTTCACTTAAATTGAATAGTGGAAATCATTTTTTTGATGGGCAAATAACGGATATGTATTAATGGCACCTAAGCAAATAGGACAGCAAAACCAATCAAATCATAAGGCTTCAATCATTGCAATATCATGTTTCCTTTGCAAAGTCCATGATTATTTTAGCAACTTCTTTTTGTTAGATGAAATCGACTCAGAAATCTTCCCATCTCCACGGTAGATGTTAATATGGTGGCAAGTCCTCAGGTTTTTCTGAGCTATGTTTCTCTCATATTATTATGTATGATGTAACTCCTATTAAAAATACTTCAGTTGTGGACCACTCAAGCATCTAAATTTTAGCCTAGTAGCTTAAAGCCATCTAAATGCCAATTCTTTTTACATGACATTACTGTATAAACTAAATAACAAAGAAAGGAATAAACCTGGCTTGTTGTTGTTCCAATAGCCAATAGAACAATTGCCATCCATTGTAGATTAGAGAGCTTCCTCCTCAAGAACAGCCTGAAACATAAAGTAGAAATAATTGCTAATTATAAACATCACAACAACAACAGAAGCAGACCTTCCTTTATGAGCATTAATTTATATTAAAACAATGTATATATGAGAAGCACCTGAATAATATTCCGGTCGTAACAATCTTCAGATTTCCCATTATCTGATATGTGGATGTATCCACATAGGTCAAGGTGGCAAATTGAACATTATTATGAATAAGGTATATGATTGAAGGAATGGGAAATAAACGAATACTCTTCCATTCTGTAGTCATTCTGGGAGGAGGTGATCTCTTGCATTCTCTCCAAAGAAGAACACTAGATACCAGAAGCTGCAATTAAAATATTTTGTCAGCAAGGTAATGAAGGATTATCAATAATTAAAAAATGGACAACTCAGAATTTATTGTAATGAGAATCGAATTTAGGGACAAACATGTTTTCTGAATGAGAGCAGAGGTTGGATCTAATGGAATCAGAAGTACCTTAAACACTTCGGCAAGGAAAGGAACAGTGGCATAGTCATACTTATAACCTCCATTACTCTGTGAGAGTGTGGTCAAAATCCCCTGACATACAACAAGACTATGAATCTAAAGTCTACAAAAATAGCAGAATAATAAAATGTTACATCTATTCTGTCTTTCCTTTTTCCTTTTTTCAAACACCCCCTTGAACTCAGAAGACTAAAATGAAAATCACAAACTGTTCATTATCAAAATGATGAATGCAATCTAAATCAATACTCATTTCCATAATGATTTTTAATGGAATTTCCCATGCCCAATGCCAGCAACAGAGACCCAAATGATCCATAGACAGCAAAATGCAAATAGTTTTTTCAGAAACCCTTTCCCATTTCATTAAACAACAGACATGTTTGAAAACCCATTGTCTTCCATCTTCAGCTGTTAAAACACCTACCATCTTTAAAACGACCGACCAACAACTTCGATATTCCAAGAAAATATTGTAGTGAAACTTCTCAAAAAATGCCCTACCAAACTTTCTATACCATATTTGTTCTTTGCCTATCAAAAAATAACCCTATTCCACTCTACACACACCCACAATTCGCATTCATAATCCATTCAAAATCCCAAAACCCCACATTGATAACCCTTCCTTCTTGACTTTTCTGTGGGTATTTTATACCATATCAGCAGCCAATATTTCCACCTAAATCACACACTAATATTCACACTGCACAAATTTGGTTATACCAACCCATAATTTTCAAACAAAACAACCAAATCAGACGAATTTGGGTCAACATAAAACGAGAAACCCACTTAATCCAAACGATTTCTCCTCGAGCATTGAGTCAAAATTACACATCTTCATGTCATACAAAAACGAACCCAGTTAAACAGAATTGAAATTAGGGTTCGTGAGGGCAATGATTCGGTGGAGCAAGGCGTAAATAGGGAAAACGAGAACAAGTCTTAGGGTTTCCTTAGGGTTACCTGAGAACTGGTGAGAATGGTGAGAAGCGAAGCTACGAAGTACCACTGCATCTCCACCCACAGTTCCAGCAAAGTGTGAATCTGAAGTCTCCTTCTCCATGTGGCTAGCTGTTAATTACAAGAGAGGACTAAAGCCAAAACGGCGTCGTTTTCGATGCTGTAAAGCACTGAGGCTCTCTTGTGTGATAATTTTTTTTTCCTAAAATATTTAATTATAAGTTTTATCCAAATTTAAAATATCCTGATTCCACTTTTCAATTAAAAAAAAGGAAAAAAAAAAATTTGAAAACCCATTTTTGATATTTTATAAAAATAAAATTTCACGTGGAACCTGATTTGTTTTTAATAATTTTAAATATGTTTTAAAAATCTTTTTTAAATTTAGTATTTTTTTTTAATCATTTGATATATTTATATAATTAGTTTTTAAAATAAATAAATACAATTAAAAAATATTATTTGCTACCGTATTCTCTATTTTTAATAACAGTAAACAAAAAATAGTTTTTTAAAATGTGTTTTTCCATTAATTTATTATAAAGAATAGAAAATTATTATTAAAAAACAATTGCTAAATATATCCTTATTTTTCGTATAATTTTTGCTAATACAATTAAATTTTTGTGATTATTTTTCGGTTTTGATTAAAATTGGAGTTGAAAGTACAAATTAAATATCATATAATTTTTATTAAATATTACATTAAATTATATAACTCAAAATATGATTTATGAAAAACAAAAATTTCTAATGTTCATATTAGATTCGTTTTAAGTTTGAAAATCAATAATATAAATCCAACTAATTAAAAATTTATTTTTTAAGATTTTTTTTTTAAAGTTTATTTAAACTTTTGAGAACCCTTCCTCTATTTGAAATTGAGGATATTTTTTCAAAATCGATCTCAATTATAAATTTAATAAAGTCAATTATTATTTTTATTTTTTTCTTTTTAATTTATATTGTATTTTTGGTTGCAATTTTCTTATATGAAGAATTTAAAAACTATATTTGTTAACTCACTTTTTATTTTTTATTTTTAAATTACAACAAAAATTGAGAAAATAAACACATTTAAATTTTTGCAAGCGTCTTGTTTTCTTTTTTCTTTTTAAATAAAAAATAATAATAATTCCTATATAAAATACAAAAAATTGTTAAAATTTAAAAAGATAATAACTTTTAAAAACCACTAAGAGAAATTTTAGCTATTAAGAAATTTTTACTTTCTTAAAACTTTAAAATAATTATCAAGGAGATAATATAAATCCATATTCTTTTTTAATATAAGAGTTATCACATTTTATGTACAAGTTACTATTTTTTTTTATGTCTAAAAATAAAAATTAAAAAAATCTACCTAAATTAAGTAGGTGTTTGATAAATCAACTTAATAACTTAAAATGATTTAATAACTTAATTTAAGACATTAAGTATATTTAATAAATAATTTAATGATATGACTAAAAATAAATTTTTTTTTTAAGTAATAAGTAAAAATAATTAATTTATTTTTAAATTGATATTTTTTATTTTACTTTTTTACTCATATTTGTCCCAATTACCTTTATGATTTTTTTTTTATTTCACGATACTTTCATTATTACTTAACCTACTTTATCATAATTATAATATGTGAGAATAAATTTAAAATTAATTTTATTAGATAATCTTAATACTTAAAATAAAAATTAAATAATAAATTTTAAATTCATAATTTAAATATAATTTAATTTAAAATCTAACTTAGTTATTAAGTAACGAATATTAAGTTTTACCAAACACTTTCTAAGAATTTTTTCTTTTTTTAGCATTTAACTAGCCTGTGGTGGGTATAAAAAATTATAGAAAACCATAAAAAAAAAAATTGTCAAACAATCATAAAAGGGAGTTTTATAAATACCAAACGATTATTTATGAAATAAAATTTTATAAATTAAATCCAAGAAACATATTTAAATATTGATAAAAATTTTATAAATAGAATTAAATATTTATTTATAAAAATAACATATTTGTGTCCAAATCAATCTTTTATCGCCTAAAACCCCACTATGATTCCAAACTAATTTGAAAAAAAAAATAAAAAATCCAGGGTACTTTTTTATTAAAACAATTATGTAGTTATAATAAAGAAGGAAGGCGGGAATAATAACCGAAGTCAGTTAAAACGGTTAACATGCATGTCTGACTATGAATCACCAATCTCAGAACAACAACATCTAAACTCGCGGGAAATCTTATACATTGAAACTGCAAAGAAAGCGGATTATCAACGGCCATAGCCACCAATACGAACAAAGATAACAAATGTTTGGTTTGCATTTCCTTTTTCAAAAACTTCTCAACAATTCCCAAACAGTCTATGAAAAATTTCCTGGGAAAACTCTAGCTTCCATCGGTCTCCCGGTGATGCTAGAATTTCCCAGGAATCAGTTTCTTGTGATTTGCTTGCAGTTGTTTCCAAACTTTTGTTGGCAATCAACCTTTTTGAGTGATTCCTGGTTATCAAACTCCGGTCTCTTTCTGTTTGTTCGGGAATTTGGCTGAGGAAATAGAGGCGGGTAGCTTCGATTCTGCTGAATTCCTGCTGGGTTCGTGAGAATTTGATAGGAATTCACATTTTCTCGGGCACCCACTTGCTGATTTTTTATAATCCAAACTCTCATTAAAGCTCAGTTTCTCAGGCCTCCTTTTTTCGCCGGTTACCATTTTTCCCACCATTCCTCGGTTGGTAACTTTTTCATCTTCATCTTCATCCCCGCATCTATGTTTGTTTCTAATGTCTGCTAATCTTTCATGACATTTGGAGGTAAATTTTCAGGTTCAGCGATGGAGCAATTCAGGCAAATGGGAGAGGTTTTGGGGAGTTTGAAGGCATTTATGGTGTTCCGGGAAGATATTCAGATCAACCAGAGGCAATGCTGTTTGTTGCTGGATGTTCTCGACTTGGCTTATCACACAGTAGCAGAAGAGATGAAGCAGAATCTTCGATTAGACGAGAAGCATACAAAATGGAAAATTCTTGAACAGCCCCTGAGGGAGTTGCACGGGGTATTCAAAGAAGGAGAACACTACGTAAGACAGTGTTTGGACACGAAAGAATGGTGGGCTAAAGCCATTATATTCTATCAGAACACGGACAGCGTTGAGTTTCACATCCATAACTTGCTCTGCTGCTTTCCAGTGGTCATTGAAGCCATTGAAATTGCAGGAGAAAACTCGGGTTGGGACCAGGATGAGATACAGAAGAAGAGGGTATTGTTCTCCACGAAGTATCAGAAAGAATGGCAAGACCCGAAACTCTTTCAATGGAGATTCGGGAAGCAGTATTTGATCTCTAAGGACTTCTGCAGCCGGGTAGATGAAGTTTGGAGAGAAGATAGGTGGATTCTCCTCAACAAAATCCAAGGGAAGAGACCTTCAGGTTCAGTGAGCTTAACAAAGTATGAACAACGACTCAGGGATCTCCTTTTCAAGAACTTGGATGTGTCACAGCCTTTGAATGGGAAGCTCCTACCGAGTTCAATCCTACTGGGCTCTAAGGACTACCAGGTGAGGCGGCGGCTAGGGAGCGGGAGCCAGTACAAGGAGATCATGTGGTTGGGTGAAAGCTTTGCTTTAAGACACTTCTACGGGGAGATTGAGCCTCTTGTCCCTGAAATATCCCAACTCTTGTCCCTCTCCCACCCGAATATAATGCGCTTACTTTGTGGGTTCATTGATGAGGAAAAGAGAGAGTGTTTTTTGGTTATGGAACTAATGTATAAAGATCTCTGCAGCCATCTCAAGGAGATATGTGGACCAAGGAGGAGACTTCCATTTTCTCTTCCTGTTGCAGTTGATCTTATGCTTCAAGTTGCAAGAGGAATGGAGTATCTCCACTCAAAGAAAATCTACCATGGGGATCTAAATCCTTCTAACATTCTTGTTAAAGCAAGGAGCATCTCCACAGAAGGGTATTTGCATGCCAAAGTTTCAGGGTTCGGTTTATCTTCCACTAAAAACTTAAACCAGAAAACTTCTCCAAATCAAGCTGTGAATCTCCCGTTTATATGGCATGCTCCAGAAGTTCTAGCAGATCAAGAACAGCTGGGTAAAACTGGGAATTTCAAGTACACAGAGAAGGCAGATGTGTACAGTTTTGGAATGGTTTGTTTTGAACTCTTGACTGGGAAAGTCCCTTTTGAGGATAGCCATCTTCAAGGAGATAAGATGAGTCGAAATATTAGGGCAGGGGAGAGGCCCCTTTTCCCATCCAATTCACCAAAATACATAACAAACTTGACAAAGAAATGTTGGCATACTGACCCGAATCAGCGGCCAAGCTTCTCATCCATCTGTAGGATTCTTAGGTATACGAAATGGTTCCTAGCTATGAACCCTGATCACAGCCAGCCAGATGCCCCAGTGCCACTTGTTGATTTCTGTGACATTGAGGCAGGGCTTCTGAAGACGATACCCTCATGGAGAAGTTCTGATCCACTGCCAATATCAGACATCCCATTTCAGATTTTTGTCTATAGAGCTGTGGAGAAGGAGAAATTACATGCAATTCCTAAACAAAAGAGTTCAGAATCAGGAAGTGATGGATATTCAACCTGTGGAGATGAGCCTCTGACCATAATTGATGATCCACCCCCACCCATGACTGAAAAGAAGCCTTCAGTTTCTTCTGAAACTACGAGCAAAAAAATTTCAGTCTTGAAGAAATCTTCCAGTGTGAAAGTCATTAAGCAAACAGGTTATATCTTATCTCTAATTTTCCTTTCTCTAGTCATGCACCATCATTTTCCTGGAAAACAACTAGAGTTGGCTGTTAATTTTTGTCAAGGGTTAATGACAGAAACAGCAGGAACTATGAAGGATTTTGCAAGAAGCTAGGAGCAGTGCTCTCTTCATACATTAGACTAACATCATCTTGATGGCTTTTGTTTTACAGGAACACCTAAAGGACAATTGCTCAGACCTCCACTGATGAGCCCATGTGGGCGTACTATCAGACTGAGCTCCGAGGGGCATCTAGTGGCAATGATCCCAAAACCACGAAGAACACGTGGGCATGCCTCAGATTCTGAGCTCTCCTAGGCCTCGATGTACAAAATCATTATGCCAGCAGGAAATCATCAGTCCAACTTCCCAGACAATCTGTGGTTGCCAGACCAGAAACATTCCTTTCCTTCCCTTTGTCTTACAGTTTTGTTCCCACAATCTATGTATCTAGTATGTGATTTAGGGTAGGAACAGTTTAGTCAGCATAGACTATATCCCAAAATCTGTGATTCTGGAGAAGAGTTATCTGATCTGAACAACCACAGTTCTTAATCTATGAAAAAATTCAATTTCCTTTAGCCGGGATTTGCTTTGGATTATTTTGGGTTCTAGCATGTCTTTAAGTTAATACATCCTTATGCATCAAAAATTAAACCTATTAGGCCTGACTCACATTTTGGTATTGGTTAATTGAACACCTAATCTTACAAAAAATTCCAGAACAAACTCAGGCATAAAATCATGATCATTCCCTCCAACAAAAAGGTGAGGAATGGGGAGCTTAGTTCATTTCAGCAAGAGGCAAAGGAGATCCCATATGGGAGAACAGTGAATACATACAATGGCGGGCATGAATCAGAACCAAAGGATCCAATACGAGAAGACAAGATGACAAATATTATATACTAATTACTTTTTTTTTTTTAAGAAACAACAAGCATTTCATTCATGTCCTGCCAAAAGTCAGTAAAGTTACACCTGATGTACATTTGTGTAATTATTCAAGAATAATTGTATACATACAACTCAATGACGAGCTTAATTGAACTGATTGAAGATTTAACAAATTTTATCTGTAGCACAAAGAAGAAATACTCCAGAAGCTGTGAAGTATGCATACCTTGGACCCACTGATGTCCAGTTCTGAGGAGCACTCACAGAAGTAGCTGCACTCCTTAAAATGGATTGCAAAGTACTGTGATAGTTCTTCTTTTATCAATTTATTGATGTAATTTGTAGAGGATAGGCACTCCTTAAGAAGCTATCATTACTACCAGCTCATCCATCTTACATCTAGTATCAGCCTGGTTTGGTGGTGAACTTGTCGAGAAGGGCTGTGACCATGCCTCAGTGACAAACATGATTTTGGCAACCATGCTGCCTTGGTTATTCTCAGTCATGCACACATGTAGCCAAATTCTTGCCAGTTCCGATTTTTCTCAGTTGAACAAATGTAACATGGGGAACTGAAATGAATCAATCCATTTTTGCAGGATTAGCATCAGCCCAGAGATTCACAGGGTGCAACTGCTTGAGTCAGAAAATTCAATTGATTTTATTAGCTTTTTGAAAGCCATAAACCCCACACAAACTGACACAATATGCAACTGAGGGCTCCATGTGAACTCAGTTCCCCTTCTTTGTCTTCAATCTGTCAAATTCCTGTAGTCAGTCATTGTCCGCCCTAAGAAGACATAAAGGTAAATCTTTGTGACAGCCAATTGGTGAAGAAACTTGCAAGGAATAAAATCTGGTTCAGGATGAATAAAGACAGATTGAGCTTTATTTCACACCAGCTGCAATAATTTTATCCTTCCACTTGAGTTTGCAGCAACGACCATGTTCGAATTCTGTCTCCAACAGACACTTGAAACAAACTGTCCGTTATCATCAACAATCTCATGCTCAGTAATAGGATCAATGGATCCAAATTTGTGAGAAGTGACAGGCATTGGTAGAGATCTATGATAAGTATAGACCTGAGAAGAAATACAACAGCTCAATTAATGAGAAATTGAATACATGGTAATAATTCTAAAGTCACGAGGGCAAGGGGACGTAGGCATTTGATTGTGATCTGCATGCTATTTTATCTGTATTTGGAGTTTTGCATTCAGTCACTTTCCGTGAAAGACTACAGGGTGTAAACAGTATGCTTGACATCTTCCCATGTAAAGTACATGCACAACAGACTTATTTATGAACAACTAAATTCCAAGACTCGAACCAAAGAACAAAAGGATCATGATTAATCACAAAAATTCGAACTTATGTCAGGATTAAAACTAATATACCTCATTAGTTTCTGAACCGCATGCTATGTATCCGTCCAAAACAGATAAACCCACAAAATTCTGATCAAGCAAAAGAGAAAGCTTAGAAATTGTATTTACCGAATGCTCAAAAAGCTTATTTAGAATACAGGAACCAACCTTCTCATTAGTATGACCAGTAAAGGTTAAGGTGCAAGCATTGGAGGATAACCCATCTAAGTTGGTTTTGTTGAGATCCCAAAGCTTTAGAGTGTTGTCCGTGGATGCAGAAACAAGAGTTTCTGAATCTAAAAATTTCACATAGCTGACAGCTTTCTGGTGGCCAGCTAAAACGCACCAAGGGATTCTAGTGTGCCGAAGATCATAGCCATAGATCTTGTAATCGGCAGATCCAAAAACCAGCAGATGAGTAGAGTAAGCAGAGAACTGAACACAGCACACATTAGCAGGGTTCCAGATAGTGCTGGTAGAATTTCTCTGTAAAAACAGTCAAATTCAAAATTTATATTTTAAACTTTGTGTGATTAAAAATTTTAATGGAAAAACAAAGCAGATGAGCATCTCTATGTGTAAAATAGAAACAGTATTAACGAATAAATATATTATCTATCATTTCTATAGAATCCGGTTTTTTTTTTTTAAGGTTTCCTAATATAAAACCCTGACAAAGAGAAGGGGAATATGAAACTACCCTCATTCTAACTCATAATAGTGGACGTATCAAATGCATATCAAAGCTGTTTTTTAAATTATACAAGAGGGAACATGCCTCATTAATATGCCAAAGTTTCACAGAACAATCATCACTTCCACTGGCAAACTTTGTTGGGTCAACTGGAGAAAAGTCTACAGACCAAGCCCTTTTTTGGTGTTCTGTGTACTGGGAAAATCCTTCACCAGTGCTTGCATCCCACATCTGCATTTCATTCATGCAAACCATATAAGAAAAAAGAAGCAAGAACAATTAGAACAACAAGAAAAACGACAACAACTAAATTAATAGTTTGAAATGGCAAACAATTTAGGGTCAATGATATTGATAATTGATAAACAAAAAACCCTTGATGGCCTTGATAACAAAGACAGAAACTTCTATATCTTAAAAAATATATACCAAAAGAAAGCAGAAGGCTAACATGCTTATGGATCTGTGTTACTAATATAGAACCCCAACCAGAGAACTAATCAACTTAGCAGCACTTTCTCTGAGAATAAATATGAATAAATTTGATGCAATATCCAAACTCCAACTTGCCATTTAACTAGGGACCCTGCAGGAGGTGGTGCTTTGCCGTAGTTAGTATGGCAAGGTGGAGGAATTAGGCAGAAATGGCTTAGTGGTGGTGGCAGCAGCTAAGCATCTACCAAGAATAACATGAGATAAAGGCAGCCAGGACAAGACTGACCTGATGACCTGATCAATTATAGTTCTAAAACCTCTTGATATTTGTAAAGAATACACACCTGAACCACGCCATCATAATCAGTTGAAGCCAAATAGTTCTTGATGTAGTTGTTCCAGCAAACACAGCTAAGCTTAGATTTGTTTGACATCTCAACCACAGGATAATGAATATCAACAGAGTCATTCAATAGTGCATCAAACTCAAAAATCTTGATTTTCTTTGACACACCAGCTGCTGCAATGTAGTCCTGGTCACGGTCAAAACTCAAAGAACAAGTTACATTTGCGGAGTTGAGGAGATCTCCATTTCTCAATGTCCCACGCACTTCAAACTTACCATAGCGAGCAAACTTACATAAACCTTCAAAAAAAGCTCCAATCCGATCCTTAGGCTTCTGATTCATGCTCAACTCCTCATTCTCATTTTGCACTTGAGTCAACTTATCACGGTTCTTCAGCAAATCCTTATCTGGGCGTTCTGCCACATTAGTTTCCGAAAGCCCAATTTTGGATCTCAGTGAGAAATATGCACTCTCAAGCTGCCTGATATTTTTCATCAATATTGCCTCATTTACATTTGAGCCTGGGATGGATTTATAATGAACACTGGAATTCAGAGGATCTTCAGGACAAAGGCCCTGTTTTCCTCTTCCATGGGGAAAGTCAGTATGTGTACAAGAAACAGTGGAGGACGTCCTGAATAAATTCCTTGTCTCAACCTCCTTAAGATCTGCTTCTAGGCATGCTATATCTTGCACCAACTTGGAGGCATGCTTCTCCTTTTGTTCTTTCAATGAAGTAAGAAAGTAAAGTAATAACTCCGACTCAGTATCATCATCATCAGCAGATAATGGAAACTCATCTCTTGAATACAATTCTTGAGATCCTCCACAAATTAAGTCAGAATGCAGGATTTCCCTGTAGCACACAAAAAGGGCTTCTGAATGTATCAAATAAAAACATAATTGCCTATATTTCAAGGACAAAGGCTACAGGACCTGCCTACAAGTCATGATATGCCATAGTATCGAGTAATTATATGTATTTTGAGCTCATAATAGTCATCTATTTAGACATAACCAGGTTAAAAAAATAACATATCTAATCAAAATTAGAACAAACAAAGAAAGGCAGAGAACATGCAAATTCAAAGTGGTGGATGGGAGTGCTGGCCTGCGGATAAAAGTCAGAATAACAAGTGAAGTGATTTTCCACCTGGAAAATATTTTATGCCAAAGTTAAGCAATTCATATGGCTATAATAGCAACAATTTGCACTAAGTTTTTATTTCCCTCCTGGAACATTTCCCTGTTTCAGAGTCTTGAAGAATGGGATGATTAAATCATTTGCATTCATGCTATTCAGATAATCCTCACCTCCAAGGTTTTCCAGGTGGAACTTAGTGCCGATCTAGATGAATTCATTTGTTCTCTGTGGTATCCAATGAACTTCAAATTGAAGTATAGGTTTTATATGTAACATAAGGTATCCAATAAACTTCTGAAATTGAAGTATAGGTTCTATATGTTTATGAAACATGGGAACATTACAGATACATATCATACTTGTGAGCAAAGGTAGAAAGAAGCAATATCAGTTTCAAGGTGAGAGAACAAGCAATGGGGTTCACAAATTCAAATTGTTTGTTTGAATTGTACCATATCAAATGCCCATCGATGTTGGTAGGATGGATATAACTATGCATGGACCAAAAATGGTAATAGATGAATGGTATTTAATCTATAATCTAATTGGAAGGCTAAGGACTTGAGTGTTGGAATTTTTTTTTTGTTGTCTTTAATTGGTACCATTTACAGCATGTGGGTGGTTAAGTTACACATGAACAAGTAGTAGATGTGATGCCCCAAACCCAATTTAGGGGTAAAACCATAATTTAAAAATAAATAAGTTAAATAAATTTAATAAGGGTATAAAGGTCTTTTTACTTTTAAAAGCCCTATGTATAAATTAGATTTTTGTCGTCTTCTTTATTGAAAAAACCCTTTATACAGAGATTAGAGAGATTAGAGAATGTAGGGCAACTTAGGGCTGAAGAATTCGAGGTTTTGAATATCAGTTTTCCAAGTAAAATTTTAACTCTTAGATTATTATTTTAGATTCGTTAATTAGTTTTGAACTGTTTAAAAATTCTTTGGAAGATTTCAATCTAGGTTAGGGTTAGTTTATTTAATTTTTAGATCACAATATTGAAAATTTATGAATATAGGTTATCTTATTGATGAAAATAGAGGAATTTTTAATATTCAAATGAATAAAAAGAAAACATAAAATAAAAATAAAAATAAAATAAAAGTTGCGTGATTGTTGGAAGTGTGAAGAAAAAAATAAGTGTGAATGCGTGTATAATAGGTTGTGGGGTTAAGAAAAAAATAATAATAAATAAATAAATAACATGAGGGGTGTGGAGTGGCGGTGTAGTGTAGGGTTAAGAAAAAAGAAAGAAAAAGAGAAAGGGATGCGTGTGCACTACGAAGAAAGTTAGGTGTTGGGAAACCAAAAAAAGATATATATATTATTATTATAATAACAATAATGGTAGTGGGAAGAAACTTTATTTTTTTTTTACTTTTTTTTTATTTCTTTGGGTTTTGTGTGTGCTGAAGATAAAAGGGTAATGGGTTCGTTGAGTATTGGACTTGAAAATTAATAAAAATAATAATATTTAATTTTAAGTTAATAAATAAGATAATAGTAATAATAGTTTAATGCAATAAATAAAAAGAACATATTTTTGAGAGATTTAGTTAAAAATAATATAATTTATTATTTTAAATAAATAGTCACAACTTTTTGGAAAAGTAACAACTTTTTTGAAAATTTGGAAACTCGCTCATTAAATTGTTATTGATTAGGAAGTTAAAAATAATATAGGTGCTAAAAATATCAACATAGGGAATTTTTTTTTAGGATTGTCAAACCTATAATTTTAGATAAATAAGCAATAATAATAGTTATTTTTCTTATGTTATGTTAGGTGAAGAGTAGATTTTTCAAGATTATTTTTCTCCAAGGTTTTTTAATGTTTATTTGAGGTAAGGGAAATTAATGTAGATTTTGTAAAAGAAAATAGTTTTCTTTTTATATATTATTCTGAAATGTGCAAAATGTTATTTTTGTTTCTATGCATGAATCAAATATATTTTGTATGAAAAATATGTTCGAACTTTTCTTTTCTTTATAATAGAAAAATGTGGAGATATATGTTTTTGTAAGTTTGAATAAATAAAACAAAATGTTTGACTCTAGTTTGTTTGACCCTAGTCAATGGGTTATAATAGTTGACTTCATGACCCTAGTCAACGGGTTATAATTGTTGACCTTTGGTTTCATCCACCAAATTTGAGGTCAGTCACTCATTTGTAAAGTCCCATGTAACTAGGCATCATTTGTTATTCGATAATTAAAGTAAAAATATTTTGAATTTATTTGATTTGAATTTAATATGAAATTATTTTGAAATGGATATGAGAATGTTTAGTTGAAAAGTTTTGAATGTATTAGCATGTTTGAACTCAAAAGTTTTTATGAAAAAAATTATACATTGTATCTCTTATTTGCAATTATAATTGAAAATGTTTGATCCATGAAATTGTATTAATATTTTCCTTATTGGGCTTTGAGCTCATTCTCCTTCGTTGACAAATTTTCAAGTACTCTCAATTCGGGTGAGGAGTAATGGCCAGGTTGGGGAATTTTCTTTATTAGGATTTTGGTTCAAACTTTATTTTGGACATTGCTTAGATATTAAAATTCAATTCCCGTTTCAAATATTTGAGTTTGGAGTTATTTGGACAATAATACTTTGGTTGATGTGTTAGTTTTAAAGTTGAGAATTGATGATTATAGAATTTATTTATTTTATTACTCTAAACAAAAATTTGGTAATTGGAAACCATCTAGTTACAAGATGAATGTTTGTATTGTTTTCACTTTGAGTCTTTAAGCTTGAGGTGTGAAATGACTGTCACACCCTTAGAGCGGGTGTTGGGGGGTGATAGTAGATGCCTTTTTGAACAGGGTTATGGTTGGATTTTCCAATATATCGAAGAAATACAGAAAGGAAGATTGGCATCCACATTCTCACTTCCTTACACCTCATTTCTTAAGAGCATACTACCAATGTAATATGCAATAATGATGCCTCAGCAGTTCATGCTTTTAAAGTTGCTAGTTCTGAGATTCATACAATTTTATAAATTCAATACTTTTGTAGAAGGTGGTAGATAAGCGAAAATGCTGCATAAGCAGTACCTTGTGGTTGGACGCGATGAAGGCTCAGGGTGAAGTAACCAAAGACAAAAGCCAGCTTCCTTTGGATTTTCTGAAAGAAAATTTGGAGGAAGGATACGTTGGCGCAATTCCATCATTGCTGCGAAGAGCATCTCTGATGATTCAAAAGAGCATAGCAGCTGATAAAAAACAGCCATATCAGCACAGAAGTACAGATTTTCCACTTAATTCCTAGTATGACGATCTATCTAGAAAGTGAAATGAGGAAAAAAGAAGCAAAAACTACTTGCAATGAATAGAAACTAATCAACGAGGCTGAGAAGCAACTAAGCGAACTTATAATTGAGGTTTTTCAGTTATGGTTGCAAATCTCTTCAGATACATGTTGGATTGCTATACATTGAAGACAAAGTCAAGTTGGGACATAAGGATAGATGGAAGCTGGAAGAAATGTCTTCTCTCAATTGCAATATATAAGAAATCATGATTCGTATACCATTATTCTTGTTTAATGAGCTCAGGCAATTCATCAACAGAAAAAACAACACCACATTAAAATCAACTTTTTCTACCAATTAATAGTAGGTTGAAAACTCAAAGAACTAGCATTTTTAAACCACTTTCTAAAGCTAAAGGTTTTGTTAAAACAAAATATTGATTCTAGGGTTTAGTAGGAAGAGGATGGCACCTACTTACCCAGCTCCTAAAATGGGATGCTTTATAATCCATACATAGATAGACAGACTCACATCCTCTCAGCTTTTGCATACAATAAGCTCCATATACTTCTACTAATCAATCCCCATTCTCTATTTTGAAATACCCTTTTTTTTAATAGGCAAGCAAAAAATAATATTAAAAATGCCAAGCAAAAGGGCGCGCCAAAGTACACAAGGCATAGATAAAGGGCAACCCAAAAGGCAAAGATCAAGATGGGAGAAACAAAAACAACTCCCGCCCCTTACAAAGCACCCGACCAATCAACTCTATTCTGAAATACTTCACTTGCAATTTAACATACAACATGACATGGCTAAGGAATGTAGATATGTTTGATTGCGGAAAACAATTCATGTTTTTAACCTAAGTAGTTTTTACGAGGCTCCAATAACAATGAAAAGGATGTAGTAATATGAGCAGCACAATGTGTTCCTTAACTAATACTAATCCAAGGGCATGTAATATAATGCTAAACCAAGGTATATCTACACAAATATATCTCAATTTCTCAAGTTAGAGCATCCATTCATATAAGAATCAATAATGTACTCTCTGAAATCTCATAGTTAAATTTTGAGTTACATGACTTAATTTCAAAATCGATGACAATAAATTGCAAGAAATAAGATCACAAAGAAATTTCATTTTGCAAAAATAGTTAACAGAACAAATAGTTGGAAGGATAGTCATCTCACCTCAAATAAAAGAACCCCAAGACTGTAGATATTTGAGGAACATGTGCAAATCCCATCAATGAGCTCCTCTGGGCTAGCATACCACTTGTCTTGCAAATGGACATTTAAAGAAATTAACCGCTGCTGTGTTGCAATAGAAGTACTTTGGTAGCCGGAAACATTTCCAACCATGTGTTCAGCACAATCAGAATCTTGACCAGTAATATGAATATCAGTATGACTCACACTTCCACTTCTCAAACCATGATTAAGGGTTAACTGAGATTGGTTTTTTAATGAGTTCACATCGTCCCTCAGCTTTGGCTGCTTTGCACCCAAACTACTGGAAGGTACCATATCCTGTTGTAATGACCTCTTCTTATTCATATTCTGACATACAACAGTGTCTAATTCTCTCTGAGCTGATGATCCAGTGTATTTAATCCTATTTGATGGCAACAAAGTGAAACAGGCTGGGTGTAAATCACGTAAAGCAACTCCACGAGAATGGGCAAAATCCACTAACTCCACAATCTGCTTAAACAAATGCATGCTCTCAACTTTATTTAATGTACTACCTCCTGGTTTCAGCCTATCTCTCAAGCTGATTCCTTCATCAAAAGATTCATGATTGGCCTTATCAGCACTATGCGAAGAATGCTGGTCATGGTTTGTATTTGAATTCAACAATGCAACACAAGCTGGTTTTTCATTATTCTGGTTCATGGCTGAAACACCAGATTCACTGCAAGCTTCCATATTTCTACAAACAACCCCCATGCTAGCACTTGAGTTCAACAATGCAACAGGAGCCTGTTTTTCAGTATTCTGGCCCATGAATGAAATGTCAAATCCGGTATGAGCTTCTGCACCTTTACAAACAATCCCTTTGCTATTTAAGGTTTTTTTCACAAAAGCCTCATGAGAGCTAGATGCAGATAATATCTTTGATTGTGCATGCCCAAAAGGCAGTTTATTGCTTGACATGATCTTGTTGTCACTACCAGTAAACTGAGCAGAAATTTCTTTGGTTTGCTTACTCAACAAAGGTTTTAAATCCCAAATTTCAGAAGTCATTCCAGTCAAATCCTCCCTGACATTTGGTGTCATCTTATTTCTTGACCCACTTGCGAGCTGGTATAGATGATGCCACTGACTCTGCCTAGGACGCATTCCCTCTCTACTATTTGAACTACTAACTGAAGACAAATTTGTGGTCTTATAGTTTCTCACAGTAAGTTCTTCGACTGTAAGTCCAGGATCCTTCATAGAGGAAGGACTAGTACACACCGGTTCAGATCCATCAAAGGATGTTATACTTCTATTTAAACCACTACCCCCTAACATATTGGTGTAGACATGGGGTAAGGTTTTGGGCCAATCACCACCACTAGATACGTACTTCATTGGTGATCCTAACATATAGTGACCCTCTGATTTCATCAATGGAGCATCAAGACCTTTTCTCTTCAGTTCTGCAGCCCTTGCTACACTATTTGCATCCATTTCCTCCCTAGCTTGTTCCATACCAAAAGAACAGGCCTCATTCAATCATAATACATCATGCAATCTGCAAATACACAACCCAAACAAAAAAATTACAAGAATTACCGAAAATGATCTATACAGTGAGGTGAATATGAGAGACCAAAACCAAGGAATCTCACTAGATAACTTCAAAAACCAATTTTGAATCTCAACCCAAACCCCAGTTTCATAAATTCCTCATCCACACATAAATTCATTAGATATATACTCCACAAATAACCAACCCAAATAAAAGATTGCAAGAAAAAAAAAATCACTAATAATGAGGAGAATCACACAAAGGGAATGGGTGTAAGGATCAAAAGCCACGGGTACACAGAAATGAATTGATAATCAATAAATTAAAAATCCCAACTGTGAATCTCAAAAAGCAGAATCAAGATCAAATGATCAATTAGAAATCTCACATTTAAGAACACTTTTCTCACACAAAATCATAGAGAAAAAGGCAGAGAAGCACAATTCGCATTATCAATTAGAAAATCTCAGTGGGAAAAAAAAATCCCAACCTACAAAATTCCAATCCACACATATGCAACTGGATTCACTGCCCAACAGAGACCAGAACACACATTACATCATCACAAAAAAAAAAAAAAAAAAAAAAAAAAGACAAACTCTAACCATTACTTCAAAATCCCAAAAACCCCAAAGATAAAAAAGAAGCTACAAACAAAAATCAAAGAAATGCAACCGCACCCACTAGTCTCGGTCCAAGCTGAACCCAAACCGAAGCAAATTACCATTACATGAAGCACCAAACCTTTAAATCATTGAAGAACAAAAAAATGAAAAAAAACCAACAAAAACCCAAAACCACAGATAGAAAAATATGTGAAGGAGAGATGAAAACTTGCCTGAAAATTGGAAAATATCTTCGCAATCCAAAAAAACAAACATAAAAGAATAGAGAAAATAATTGAATCACTGTGCTCACAATGTGATAGCAATAACGGTGAAAAAGTCTTGTCAGGGAGGGAGTAAGATATTTATACGAGAGTTTACTGAAACTTTCTGGATTTGGTTTTTGAATTTTTTAATAATTTAATTTAAATGCGATTTTATTTTTATTTTTATTTATTCTTTTTTAGGGGTGGTGAGTTGGTCAGAGGCCCTGGTGGCTGGTAGGCGTCAGCTCGCCCACCACAACTGTGGAAAATACAGGAGCCACGATGATATTTTTATTTATTTTTGCAAAAATTTATGTATTTAACTATTTTATGGAATGGGGCTCATTTCCGATTTTATTTACGAAATGCCATCCTGTCTTTCCTGCAGCCTACTGAACGCGCCGAAATCTAATAAAAGGCTGCGGCAGTTCGCCTAGGAATGCATGTCTGTTTCCTTCTATCACGCGCCCCGAGGGCGAGCGCAACGCCCCATCCTCCCTGTTGTACATTTGTATCTGGTGCTTAGGCCGTGCCAATGCGGCGCCCGAGGTTTTGGCTCTGCGCGGCGCCCGTGGCATTCTGAACTCAGGACTAAGGTCTTGTTGTCTGCCCTCCTAACTCAGATGGTACCAGGAGGACAAACAACAAGGCCTTAGTCCTGAGTTCGAGGCCACTCTGGACGCCGCCTATGCACCAGAGCCAAAAAACTGGATCGAGATATTATTATTTAGTTATTTTAATTAATGATCATTAATCAAATTAAATTATTGAAAATGTTTAATAAAATATCATCAAATTTACTGGAAAAAAAAGGGTCTGAGAAAAATGACATGATGGCAATGAAATTATAAAAAAAAAACAGGAAAAAAAATAGCTGGCAAATTGTGAAGAACTCCGAGCTGCTGCATCTGACTGCCATTTACGAGTTATTTACTTATTTATTGCAGAAGGCTTGAATCTAGTCTTTGTTGTCGATTTGTCTACTTCTGGGGACTACTGGCCCAGGTTTTTAAGCCCACTGGACCTCATTCACTGATCACTGGGCCCACATGGGTGACTTTTGTGATGAGGGTCTTACTGTAATTTCTCCCGACTTCAGCGGCATTTGTCGAATAATTTTTTTTTTCTATTTATGTCGTTTTCTTTTTTCGGCTAGCAAGTTGGAGGAGGAGATGAGAACACGTCGCCGATCCAATTGTCGGCCTCCGGCAGCCACGTGGGAATCACGTGTGCCAGGGTGATCACACGACGTGGTGTTCACGCCGCCGCACGCTTTTGAGCACCGGAGATGACTTGTTTGGGGTATCGGCTTGTCGTGCACCAGCGGCGCCCGACTTGTAAGGCGCCAAACCTGGGTCGTTGGATGGGACACATGGCGTGATCTTCTGAAGCATGCGAGGGTTATGTCACGTGAAATAGCGATGGCACTCATATGAAGACCACGTGATTAGTACATGTGGGTAGTCTTGTCATTTCGAGGAGAGCAATTGCTCCGTGTTGATGATACCACGATAAGGGCCTAGACCTTCAAATGCTATTTTAACCACAATCGTTTATTACCAACAGCTTAACTAACATAACGACAAAAGATCCCAATGTGGGACCCTTAATTCTGAGCCGCCGATTTTCAAGGCTCTTGATTTTTCTATTTTGAATTTTCTAACCATGGATTCTTTTATTTTTGGGGCCACTACAACAAAAGTAAACTCTGTTTGATTTTCGGAGAATCGTAGCTTAGTTTTTTATTCTGTTTGTTTGCGGAGGAAACAGAGGACAAGATAGATTCTTCTGCGGACGATCATATTTTCTTTCTTCTTCCTCCGGTTTCTCAGCGAGGGAGAAAACTTCAGAAGATTAATCGATCCAGCCATAATCTTTGAGCTCAAACTAACGCTGATTTTGGTTAGGTGATAGAGGAGATGGTGAAACCTAGTAAAGAAACAAATCAGGAGTACGATGAGGAGGAAGAAGTAGAAGACGGCAGCTGTAATCGGACACCGAAGATGGCAGAACACCGTAAAGGAAGGATGGAGGAAAACGCAGAAGATGAGCACCTAGAGGGAGAGGATAGCGCGAAAATAGTGGAACCTTGTGTTGGAAGAAATCAAGAAGATGATGGGGTTGAGGAAGAGGAAGAAGACGAAGAGGAGGAGGACGACTTGAGTTATACAGTGCCGTCGAACACATCTTCTCTTGTTGAGCTAAACCTACTGATTGTGGTTCTTTCGTTGTTCTCTGCATCCACTGAAGAAAGCTTGAATGGTGAGGAGAGAACCAAGGTTAGAAGCCCCAAAAACCATGAAGAAAAGGTAGCCGCATCAAGATTACAACCTCGAAGAAGGGAAATGAACGAATTCAAAGTTGTGGGACGACAAACACCACGTATGCGGTTTCAGACAACGATCAAGGATTCCCGGTTAGTTGTTCTTAGGCTTCTCTTACACAAGTCATACACCCCGCCCCTCTTCAGACCAAAAAACAAAAAAGTAAGGCCATGTTTGAGAACAGTCCTTAATATAACCACCCTTTGCAGATAGAAAACCAATATCTAAAACACTTTTGACCAAATTTTGATATAAAACAATTTTGAAAGAAGTTGATTGCATTTTATGAACTTTTCTAATCAATAGTTGAAAAAAAATATAAAAAATACTTTCAAAACTTTTATATTAACTTTACAGAGAATGAACTAAAAAAACTGTTTTTCATATTTGAGATACAACAATATTTTCTGAAACTTGTTTTCAAAAGCATTTGCTACACGGAGCCCTAAACATCGCAATCACAATCTGATCAAGTTTGCTTCTTTCATCTCTGTTCAGGCATTGCAGAAGGATGTGAAGAATGTCGTAAAAACACGAATGGCCATGGAAAGAAGGCAGGCCAAGGGTGTTGCAAAAAATTCTAGGATGCCTAGTATGTATTCTTATACTATTTTCGGGAATTTTTGTTACTATTACCATATCACCTACAATCGAAAGAAAGAAAGAAAGAAAAGTACAGTGTTAATTTGTATCGCTTGATCTATAAACCTTACTCGGCTACAATTCTCTTGTAACACATCTGGAGATGAAAAGAATCACCAAAGAATTATTATGCTCAAGGGTTATCTTAAGGGCTTTACAAAGGGATCTCCGGTTGAAGAGCTGAAGTAGAAGGTTTAGTCTGTAATTCAGAGTCATCTTCAGAGCCTGAGTTTGGCTCGGCTCTGCGGGGTAAGGGGTTGCAGAATTCCAATAATTCTCAAGCAAATTATCGAATAGTCTATAAATAAAAGGAAATGGATAGAGATAAGGAAAGAGAGTGCTCAAACACATTCGAGAAGGTGCATAACTCAATGTAAGACCGGTTCGTTCACTACTTGTATGCTTTTAAAACCATAATCAAAATGACCATTCATAGTGAAGACATTTAACTTGTTAAATACAGAGATAAACTCTACTCCATAAACGGTCACTACAAATAGGATAGTAGAACCATTTCCTCGACTTTAATAGAAAGGCATGCAAATGCATTTCTTGAATTGTTCCTTGCAAATGCTTATTGATGCTGCATATGAATGAGAATCTAAGAGCTAAAAGCATGTTCATGGGGAAATACAGGAAAACAAGGGAAAGCGGTATATAAACATAGAGGCCCCGACAGGTTTCTAAATGTTCTCATCCTGTGACAAAAAGGAAGACATCACCCTAATTTACCTTCTCTCTTTCCCTTTGCCTACAAAAATAGCACACTGGTTCAATAAATACGGTGGAGTTCTCCACACTTCAGTCTGATATCCTGATCTCAACTCCTAGAATGTCTTTCACCATCTCGTACGTCACAAATGCAAGTGCTATGGATGGAACTACCTGAACAAGATAGCAACAGTGTTAGCAATTCTCCTTTAGTCAAATTTTTTATAACAGGAAAAAATATATACTGTCACAAATATAACAGGTTAAAAGAGCTATGTTGTAAAGAAGAAATTGGCTTTCTGAATGAATCATCCAAGAAGAAACTGTGACATCCCTCACATATTTTGGGGTAAATATACAATTTCTATTAGGCTGACATATTTCTCAGATATGTACAGTCTAAGGCATGAGCCAATGCATGACCAACTAATCATGTCCTATAACCTTCCTTTCACTTAAAACTCTGAGCACCATTAACATCTTTTAGACAACTTCTCTATGAATTCTTGGACCTAGAACCTGGTTTCTGAAGCAAAAAACAACACAACAAAGGCATGCAGAGTGGTTAAGAATCCACATTTAGAAGGATCCTATGTAACAGATGTATAGAGCAAATCAGCATGTAGATAGTTATGGGGACCACATGATTTGTGGAACTAATGTGCCACTAATTCTAAGTCCTTTCTTAGTACAAAGGATAAAAGTATAATCAAATTGTTCAAAAGCATCCAACCAAACCTAATTTTAGCCCTGTAATCTCTTGGGTAGGACCTATAAGATGACAGGCCTCGTGTAGTTTTAGCTGATGAATGCCCCAGTGGATGTTTAGGTAGCCAGAGTGAGACAATGAAGAAAGGAAAATCCCAATCCATTGTTTCCATTTAATCATCCTATTCCCACTGTGCATGGCAGATTGGCTATCATCATCCCAAGACTTTATTTTTATTTTATATTTTCTTTTCTACAGTGCAGAACACACAAAACAGAATGAGACTGACCTTCACTGAATTAGGGACCAAACCCTTGTACAATGCTCCAATGCCCTCGTGCCGAACAGTTTTCCTGAAGGCATCAACCATGCCAGTATATTCGATAGGGGCCTTGCTCCTTCCTTCACCAGTGACAATAGAAGCAGCATCTTTCCAACCTATCATCTGCATCCTTCGGCGAATGACATCAAGAGGGTAAGCAACAGTTTGGCCAATAGTTCCAGCAGCTGCCCCACAGGCAAGCCTTGTTGTCACACCCAACTCATTGTCATGAACTAGTCCAAATGCTTTACTTTTGATTAACCAATCCTTTAATGATTCATAAACAGCAAAGTTAAGGCCAACATATGGAACCTGCAGACGTCAAATGAGAGTATAAGGTCCAGCACAGGAATGAGCACAAAACAACTTGTTCTTAACCAGAGTCAAGTAAGCACAATTAATAGCACCAAGAAATATATAATCTTGATTAACCATCAGAGGGTTTGCAGCAAGTTCTGGTGTCTATAAATGCATCCCTTGTGCCCAACCCTCATATATGCATCCCTTGGGAGAAATAATGAATGAATGAATTTCCAGCAGCCACTATTTTCTTTGTGTGATACAAAGAGTACTTGGGTGGGAAGCCTAAAGGTATCTAGGAGTGATTCCTAAGGTACTTTCAATTATACACTACTCTCCTTGCATTTTACTTTCTGTATTGCATCAATTTTACTTTCATGTAAGCATATACATGATTTACATGACGATGTTCAAAGGAAGATTGCTCTCAGCAGTGAGAATTACAAGGCACATGCTGATTTGAAAAGAAAGTTTGCCGATTTTAGGGAAGGAGATATGGTTATGGTAAAGATAAGGCTTGAATAATATCCTAAAGGTATATACAAGAAACTTCACTCAAAGAATGTGTCCATACAAAGTGCTCAAGAAAATTAGCTCTAATGCTCATCTTCTTGATTTGCCAGAAAATATGGGCATTAGTAACATCATCAACATCAAGGACCTCACCCTATGTTTTAATCCTGAAGATGGTTTGTTTTTTTTTTTTTTTTTTGTTAGGTAAATTTAACAAAGAAGATGTTACAACTAATGGTGGCCCAAATGCTTGCTTACCACCAGCTCCTTGTTTAAAGGAGGAAATTGAAGATGTTATTAATCACCAAATTGTTTCAACTAGATGAGGGGGCTATCAAAAGTATCTTGCCAAATGGAGAGGGAAGCCACTTTCAAATTGCACCTGGATCACATATAGGGAATTCCAACACTTGAATCAAGACCTTTATGAAAGATTTCATGCCTTTTAACTTGTTAGGATCGAGTTTTCCTAAGCCGGGGGGAGTTGATGAAGACAAGTGGCAGCTACCTTTAAAAGTTAATCAAAAGCACAAAGGAGTGGGCTCCAAGGCCCAAACCTTAATTTGACACTCTCTAAATGATAATGGACTTGGTTGGAATCTTATATAATTCAATATGGATTCAACCTAGAAATCACTTTCCAGAAATCAAATTATGGGTTTAATCAATGGTTATAAGTTACAATTTTCAGTCATTATTATTGTCATTTTCCAATACTTTAATGTGGTCTAGTAGTCAGTCCATGTTTTGTTATTTTCAAGTTGCATTATTACTACGTGTCTAGTTCTAAGGAGTTATAAGTCCCTAGAAAAGTTTTATATAGTAGCTGATCAGTCTTTTGAGAAAAATCAATGAATGAATGAATTTTTAGCAGTCACTATTTTCTTTGTGTGATACAAAGAGTACTTGGGTGTGAAGCCTAAAGCTTTCTAGGAGTGATTCCTAGGGTACTTTCAATTATACACTGCTCTCCTTGCATTTTACTTTCTATACTGCATCAATCTTTTTCATGGTTTTAAAAACCAGACCGGTCTGATCCGGTCTGGTGACTTGGGCCGGAAAGTGGTCGAACCGGAATCAAACCAGTTGAATCAGCGGTCTGACCGGCGAACCGGCCGATTCCCTCCGAACCATCCAATTCAACTATTTTTTTTCCCCGGTATCAAAACTACGCCGTCCTTCCTGCAACCCCCCTGCACAGCTGCCCTACTGCCTTCCATAGTCATCAGCACCAAGCCACTATCGTTGGCCACTGGTCGGTCAGACGTCGCTCCCTCGCCAACAAAACCCCCCTCCCCCTCACTAGAAAGCTCCCCTCCACCCCAAATCATTGGTTCAAGCGGTTCGACCAGTGAACCATGAACTAGTAACTTTTCTGGTTCAATGACTGGTCTAATTTTGAAAACATTGCTCTTTTTCACCCAAATTGCAATAATTAGAGAAGATCCAGACTTAAATGTTGAGATTTGCCCATACAGAAGAAAAAAAAATGCAAGAGCACCATCTCTATTTTGTTTTTGTTCATAGTGAATAATGGAGCACACTGTTCATTCTTTCCCCCCTGTTGTGGTGATATGTAATGTCTCTCTTTCATGTCAACATTGTCAAGAGCCACAATTTCATTTAGTTCTCAGGCACCAAATAGTGTAATGATTTGGAAAGGAAAAAAAAGACACTATTGACTGTTGGCACTAGTTAGAGAAAAGAAAAGAAGAAAAAAAAAAAAAAATTCCCCTCAAAAACTCTGTTTATAAATTAGATCTTTATGGAGAGACAAGGGGAAGTGATGAAAATTATTCGTTAGCATAGTTAAAATAAAAATGAAAAGTTGTTTCCTTCATTTCTCCAACTAGAACCTATCATCAAGAGACATCATACAACTGAACCAGTTCACAAGGCTAATATTGAAATGAACTCCTTTTTTAACATATCTTTAAAAAACAAAAAAACAAAATTCACAAGAGATGTACTAATTTTACATGAAAATATGAATAACAACAGGTTTGGCCTCTTTGTTTTTTATCTTTCATGGCTTCTATAACATGTAATGATTCATTTATTGAGGTTCCTATCCTTCAGACCTTGACCTTGTGGATAATAAACCACCCATTCAGCCATATGTGACATGAAATAGGCAATGCATAATGCTTAGATGCAATTATCATGACAATAATCATCAGTCAAGGATAAATAAAACAAATGCAAAGAGTTGACTTACAACTCCAATGACAGAAGGAAGCCAGCCCTTGTACAAAGCTCGTGGTCCTTCTTGTCGGAGCACTGTTGATAGAGCATGAAACATTCCTCTGTACTGATAAGGTGAGTTTTCTGTCTGCAAGTACATGATATCAGATAAGGGGAAATCGCAGTAACGTTGAGATGCTAGTAACAGCTCCCAATATTCAAAAATAAATAAAATTCAGGACATCTTTGAAACTATAATTTCCTTTATAAGGAAACTTGATAGTACCTGTACAGTCAACCTGCCCCGTACCATGTCCATTGGGTAAGTTGCAGACATGGCAATAATTCCAGCACATGCTCCAGCTCCAAGGCGTAAAAGAGGAGTAAGCTGAGCATCTTCTGCAAGAAATAACAAAAAAAAGTGACTTGAATAACCCATAAGTTCCCTATCCAGTGCCATATAACATCTGATTTTCAAGACTCGCATAAGAGCAGAATCAAGCTATTTATAGATCCCAATCAGGAGTAGACATTGACACAATTTGAGCACCAGGGAAATTTTATAAAACCACATATTTTACTGCCTAAGCAAGATTTCAAATGAATTAGCATTAGGATTTCTTGATAAAACCCAATATAATACCAACAAAATAAGGTTGTGTTTCTCACTGGGCCCAACCAAGGTATCTTGACTAAAGGTCTTCTAAACCAGGTTTTTAATATTATTAGATAGACCTAGCCTCATCCAGAGCAGAACCAAACTGCTCTCCAATAGGGACCCATAAACAAATTTTCAACCTGGCCCAACACAAAATTGAGCAAAATGCTGAATAATATATAAAATGTGGAAAATCTTTTCTTTCTTCTGCAAACAATACGGAGCACTATGACAAAAGGATAATGAAGATAGGCATACCATTGCCAGTTTGCTGTTGATATAGATATAATATACCCCTGTAAAAAAAAATAACAAGGAACAATCAGCCAAAGAAAGAAAATAGTAAATGGGTGAATCCCGTCCTATGATGTATTAGAAAATGTAACATTTCACGATCAGTCATCTAGAGTGATTGAATACCAATCCCTTAAAGAGAGGTAAAAGAATAACTTTCAAAGACAGTTTTAGAACTATTAAAATTTCCTTGGATTCCTCCCTTAGGCTATATCGAAGGCTACATAATTTAAACAAGCATACAAGTTTACAAATGAATGCATTTTCTATCTTCAGCATGTATTGAATCAAAAGGTCCAAAACCCTCCAAGTTTTTCTTAAGACGACTAAATGAATGTATCCAAAAGACAATTAATTAAACAAGACTAGATCCACACATGCTAAGCTTGATTGCCAGAGCGACAATTGTCCAGTACTAAAGTCAAAAGATTCAAACCTAAGATCAATAGAAACAGTCATTGCAACAATAAATTTGCTAAGGAATCATACTTAGAAGCTTGCTCATAGCTGAAGAACTTGACTGCTGAGTTTGGGATAATACGAGCACAATTAGTTCCATTGCCTTTAAACAGTCCCCGAAAACCCTCAGTTTTCCATATGTACTTTAAACCTTGAATTGTTCCATTGTATTTTATGTTATGAGGATTTTGAACCTGCATGTCATAATAGCAAAAATAGAAACAAGATATTTGAAAAATAGGCATAAGAAATTGTGTTTGTGAGGTATGCGAAAAGGAAAAAAGAAACAAGAAAACAAGCATAAGCATAAGTGGAGTTTTTACAACCATAGTTGTATATAATAATAATAATGATACAGAGCATGTAATCCTTCATAAATGAAAGAAATGGACAAAATGAAATGTTGGATCTTCGGAAAAATTTCAAGTTGAATACTTGATTGAGAAAGACAATTAAAATAAATTAAATAAATAAGTCAACCTGTAGCAAAATCTTTAATCGTTCCAATGGAGCAACAGCAGTGCGTGACCTACAACAACACCAACAAATTCAGCTAAAAATCATCGTGGAAAAGCAATAAAGCTATAAGAAAAAGCTCATCTCACAGAAACCGCATGAATATAGTGGTCAAACTATTGAACTTTCCTCCTAGTAATACGTTTCTCAAATTGTACACCAAAAAATTCAATGATTTATGATCTAGATTGTGAGAAAATGAAGTTTCACTCCATAAAATAAAAGCATTTCATGTGTAAGTGAATTTTTAGCCAAACTATTCAGCGAAAAAAATCAGAAAAACTTTAATGTAACTGTTTTCGGGTCTAAGTTGTATTTGTTTGAAAAGAAAGTGTTTTCTTGGGAAAAGCCGAAAAGATGGATTTAGAGAGAATTTAAGAATCAGTATACCGAACTTTTGGGGGGGGAAGAAAAAGAAAATATTTCTACACTGCAAATTTAGGTTTCTCGCTGAAACTTTCTTCTGTAATAAATATTTGAAAAAATATATAATTAAAGAAAATCTGCAACTCTTGGGGAAAAAGAATGACACCAGCAGACAAAAAAAAATTGAGAAGAAAATGAAACTCACACTCCTCCCGCGACTCCACCGGCAGTCAGAGACTTTGCAACACTGAGAATCGCATAACTCGGAGCCTTGACTCCTTCTCTCGCGAGCTTCGCCTCTTCAGCAAGGTTCACGATCGTCGTCACCGCAGATTCACTAGGTTTAACATCCTCCGAAGCCATGAAACCCTAAGTAAGGGATCACTTGTCCGACGGAGGCCCTACGTCGACGATCGAGATCTCGGCTTTCCTGCTGTTTGCCCGGCGATCGATCAGCTCTCCGGTGATTTTCAAAGAAGAAGAGTCCACATTCCTCCGTGGTCGCTGCGCGTGGTGGCGACTGAGAGAGGCGGAGTCCAGAGATTAGAGCGATGTGACGGCGCCTGAACCAAACCTTTATATATAACCAAACTATCGCTCTAAAAAACACTCTCCAGAGTAGTTAAAAAAACAAGATACTCGCGCTACTTCAGGACCACGTGGTCACCAAGAAACTTGTCGTCCACAGAATCTCCCTGGTCTCAGCCAATAAAACATCAAAACACTTAAATTCTGAAACCCTGATTGGGTCCTTCACAGAGGGTGTTTTGAGTTTTGATGGTCTTGAATGCACTTGATGTAAGTGAATTTCCGTTAATGCCCTTAACTGGTGGTGTTAGTTGAAGGTGTCCACATTTTGGCCAGGAACACCTACAG
The DNA here is from genome assembly GCF_030704535.1 of Vitis vinifera. Taxonomy (NCBI): domain Eukaryota; kingdom Viridiplantae; phylum Streptophyta; class Magnoliopsida; order Vitales; family Vitaceae; genus Vitis; species Vitis vinifera. The sequence goes on along the minus strand of NC_081819.1, from coordinate 21,566,763 downwards.
TTCCACGTATTGGTACAATTTGTACGGTTGATTTCTGTAAACGGAAACCTAAGATCCCCTCTGACGCCGTTTCAAAGTGTGCAACGTGGCGTGATTTCATTGGTTGGCCCCACAGCCGTGAGTCACTTTAGAAATAGCTGGACCTCCCCTTTAGTTGAGTTATTAATACATTTTTGCTCCATATTTCCTTCTTTAATTTATTTATATTTATATTTATATAAAGTTCAAAAAAATAATAAATATGGTTTGTATTGTTCATAGAATATTTAATTTTTCTACACAAATCCATTAATGTGTCATAAAAATTCCCATAAATTAAAAATATTTCTTGAATACACAAAAAAAAAGGTCATTAAAATAATTAAAAAAACATTCTATTTCACGTATTGATGATATCATAGGTATAAATTTTAATGTTAAATGAGAATTATATTTTAGAAAATTCAATATAAGGAATATTAGTAGTAGATAAATTGTCTACCATGATCATCTTATCATATAAATATATATATATATATATATATATATATATATTTTGGAAAATCTTTCATCATTTTCCTAATTTCTAATTTTTGTTGGATATTTTTTATTCTATAAAATAAATGAATAGATGAATTATTTATTTTTATAACCGATAAACATTTCATGATCAATCCTTTATAATTCTCCATAGAGACCCAAATATCGAAGTGTTAATTACTCCGCAATAACTATGACTATGTGCCACTTATCGAGACGACGCTTTTCAATATTCATCTTGATCAACTAGGTTACTAGGCTATTGGGTACAAATAAATGGATAATATTAGGTGGGTGGTATCATGGGTTAAGCATATGATGTTGATTTTCCAAAAGATGAGACTGCACCTTCATAGCATCTATGGCATACATTATCCAGGCCCAATATGAAGCCCATGTGATATTGGTTTCTAGTTTCACGGTCCATGGACCCGGCCTATGATCTAAAAGCCCATAGGTCCTTTTGATAATAAACAAAGGAGGCCCAAAGTGATGACAATTGGGCGGGAATTTTATATGGCGACAAATTTGGGGTGGTATGGTCGGATATTGTACCAGCCAACTCCACATTGGGCCATTGGCCCATCTTTCTTTATAATGTAGAAAATGAAATTTAGAGGATGTCTTAATTAGGAATGGCAACGGGGCGGGTTCGGGACGGGTCGCCCCCATCCCAACCCCGCCCCGTTTATTAAAAATAATTCCCATCCCCGTCCCGTTTAAAAAATTAAACGGGGGCGGGCCGGGTATGGGGAATTCCCAAACCCGCCCCGCCCCGCCCCGCCCCGCCCCGCCCCGCCCCGCCCCGCCCCGCTTAGCCTCTTTTTTTAAAAAAAAAATTTACTTTTAAAATTTTTAATTACATTAAAATAAATATATTTATAAATAATAAAATTATTATATTTTTTATAACTTATTTTATTAATTTTTTTTATTATTATCTATATATTAAAAATAGTAAAATAAAATAAATTTTAAATTTTAAATTAAATTAAAATTTAAAATTGATTTTATATGTAAACGGGGCGGGATGGGGCAATACCGAACCCGTCTCGGGTTTAAAAAAAAAAATCTCATACCCGTTAAAAACCCGTTTATTAAATTTCAACCCCGTCCCATTAGGGGCGGGGCGGAGCGGGTACCCGAAAAAACCCGCCCCGTTGCCATCCCTAGTCTTAACAGTTGTTTAGTAAACCAATTTAAGAACTTAAAATGATTTAATAATTTAATAATTTAATTTAAATTATTAAATATATTTGATAAAATAATTTAATGGTATGATTTAAAATTAAAAATAACTTTAAGTAATAAGTAAAAATAATTAACTTATTTTTAAATCCACATATTTATTTTATCTTTTTACACTCATTTGTTTCGATTTATCTCCTTTGCTACTCCATCACCTCCATGGTTATTGAACCTTTTTTATCCTAATTATAATTTATAAAGATAAATATGTCAATTTGATAATTTAAAATATATTTTAAGTTAAATTTTTTAAACACCCTTTTATTAGTAATACTTATATTATAAATATTCCTAAAAATACGTACATAATGTTTGATATAAACTAAAAAAATTGTTTTGATAATTTTTTATTATATATAATATAATAATAATAATAAATAAATAAAAAAGTGGATTTCTTGAAGTAATTACTTCAAGTGATTTTTCATATTTTAAAATTTTTGTAAAATACCTAATTTTTGTATTAAAAAAAACACTTCTAAACATTTTCTAATACTTTTTAGCCTTTACAAAATTATGTGCAAATCAACTCTTAATTTAGTTTAATTTTCTTTTTGGACACATGAATTAGAAGGCCAGTTAATATCTCATAAGAAGAAAAATGTAAAATTTATGAAAATTTTAATTAGTTTATTTATAAATCATATTTATTCTAATTTTAAATGATGTTCTAACAACTTTTTTAAAAATAGATTTTGGAAATCTAAACACAACTTTTTTCAAAATAGTCGGAACAAAAAGTAGGCCATGAGGTATTCAAGTAGGACGTAGGGCTTAGGGGCGGCACATGGCCCCTATAAAACAAAAAAAAATATTGACGTTATGACCTTAATTTTGAAAGAGAAACAAACCAACCAGAAGCCAAATATTATTGAAACCAATTTTAATCATTTTGTCATTGATTCTATTTCTAACTCCACCCAGAAAGCGGGAAAACGCGTTTAACAACTAGAAAACAAAAAAATAAATTTAGATAATATATTTTAATTATTTTTATTTATTTTCTTAACATTGTTTTTAAAATATAATGGTATAGATATTAAGAATGATTAAAAATAAAATACGATAATAAAAATTATTTTTAAAACATACTTAAAAACATAAAGCATAGGTTAAAAACGTTTCAAATCCTTAAATAGGTTTTTGTTTTATAAAACATACAACGGTTTTTAAAAATTATTTTTTAAAACTGTTTGTAGAAATACTTTTCAAACAAAGCCCTAGTCTCCAACCCTACCTACAAGGCTTTGGGTTTGAAATGGGATAGGAATGGGACAACCCATCTTGAACCCACCTTATTCACATCCCTAGTCACACCTACAGTTTTTGGGCCAGGCCTAGAGTCCCAAGAGGGCTACAATTAGAAGTATCAGGCTAAGAAATGTTGCAATTTTGGGCTGGGGCTGTGGCTCTCATGACAATATAGGCCCAAACAAGGCCCAACACACTAGAGTAAAAATTGTGGTACATCAAACTCAAACATGTTTCCAATTGAACTCTTGGAACAAAACCTCATTCCTAGTCAATAACTAACAAAAATCATGAATTAGATGACCTTATAAAATCCATGGGCCATGACCAATTGAATTAGATAACGTAGAAAGCAAAGTTTAAGGGCCCATCAAACCAAGGACTTGAAGCAACAATGACATGAAATCTTTCCCAAAATGCAAAATCAAATCAAATAATTTATTCGAATTAATTAAGTTGGTTAAAAAGAACCCAATAGCATATCAGAGAATACAAGCAGGATTTGTCGACAACAAAATCTGCAGCAATTATTTTAATATTTTTAAGGTGTGATAGATAATGACATATAGTTATTGTCGACCTTTGTGTTTTAGTTTAGATTCAGATTCGAAGCTCAATAAATTGTACGGTTAGGGTTTGGCATGCAACAAATTTGGATAATATATATATTTTATTTTTTATTTTTCACAAAGTGAGAATCATTGAAGTTAGAAATTTAGCTAAAAACTTAAGATCTAGGGTTTGGGTTTTAATGTTAAAGTAAAGTGTTGTTTTGTGAGCACGCATGTCTTTGATTTCAAAATGGATAGATTTGTGATATTTAAAACTATAATATGGTCGAGTCTTGTCTTGATTGCATTATTACTAAGATTTCACATGTCTTATGTTGTAACGCTTTTGAAATATGTAAAGGGGGCTCAAACACGCAATCCAATATTGTCGTACAAGACAAAATTTTAAGAAGACATTACGGTGGGCAACTCTTTACAATTTTTTACCTTAAAGTTAAACAAACAAGTGAAAATGATATTTAAATGGTAATCATCTCATTACATATTCTATTACTCAAAAGGGTAAAAAGCAATCAAATTATTTTATGGTAACACAAAAGGACACATGCTTTGGATCCAGACATTATTCTCCATTATTTTCCCCAACTCGTGGGGGCGGCCGACGGCAGCCATATCCACCATGCCCATGTGTTTTTCGTGTTTATTTAGCGTAGGACAATGTTAGGGTCATTTCATTGGGTTCTTCTGATTTTAGAATCCATGACAAAAAAATAAAAAATAAAACAAAAAGAATCTTTAGTGGAAAATATCTCAAAAAGATTAAATCTGTTTATGTTTTAAAAAATAATTACTAAACCCAGGTTTTTATTTTTATTTCCTTAATCTAATCGAGAAATAGTACAGGTACATGTAGAACTACCCCGAAAGAGGGAGAGACAGGCCCAGTAAGAAGCCCAGCACAGCAATGGAGTTTTTTGGGTTTGACTTTAGAGGCCCAACAGTGGGCAACTAAGCTCCAAACTCCCTACCGCGATGAAAAAAGGAAGTTGATTTGTAATTTTTTATTATTATTTTTTTTTATCATTATAGTTTGGTGACATAAACCCAACTAGTATATTTTTATAATTAAAATTTAATACCAACAGAAAAGAAAAATAGAAAACAGATATATATATATATATATATATATATATATAATTTTTTTTAATAAATTTATAGGTTGAATTTTCTAGATTTCTACTTGAACATTATTGCGGATGCATTCAAAGGCATGTGCGAGTGTTTGGAATTTGGAAGTCTTTCAATAAAGGGGGGCTTGTCATAGTCAACTTTTTGTTGAATGTGGGCCCTTTGAAAGGTCTTAAAAAGGGCACATACCCTTTCCTCATAGGGGGAAATCTCTTGATGTCAATGTGTTGTTATTACTATTATTATTTTATTTTTATTTTTATTTTATTTTTTGGGGTAGATGGGTTTATCCGTAAGGGTATATTTTACAAATGGTCGGTTGAAGTTTTTGTTTTGTGTGTTTTTGGTTTTTGCTTTTGCTTTTGTTTTGTTTTGTTCCTTTATTTATTTTATTTTAATTTTTTTTTATTTACATATATTTTTATATTTGGAAAGATCAACACAAGGTTAGGCCTACCACCCCTCAATTAATTTTCTATTTTAAAATTTTAATAAAAAATGTCTTATTTATTTATTTTTTATGAATAAAAAGATGTGAAATTAGAAATAATTAGTTAAAGGGATGAAATATTTTTTATATTTGTGAATTTATAATTTCTTATGTTTTTTTGTTTTTTAAGTAACTCATTTTTTTTATATATAAATGTCCTTAATTATTTTAAATATTTACAATATGTTTAAAAAAAAAAGTTATTTTTACGAAAAAAAATAATAAATATGTTTTTACCTAAATAAGATTAAAAAAAGAAAAAAACTAGTTAGATTTTCAAAATTGGGTTTCAATGACATATTTTAATCAAATAACTCGTTTACCATGACATCCTCATCTTCGTCTTCATCCTTCCACCTAAGGCAAAGCCCTAATTTAGTCATTTTTTTCTTTTTATATGTTTTTTTTTCTAATTTTATGTCTTTTCCTGTTTTCTTTCTCTTTTCATCTCTTTTTTCATTTGAAACCAAAAAGAAAGAAAAAATAGGTGAAATTGCTCATTTTTAGTACTTTTTCTTTTGGGATTTAAAGTGGGAAAGAAGACAAAAGAGGATGAGAGAAGGAAAAGACATGGTGAAGAGGAAAGAGATAAGGATTATGGTTTTGGGTGGATAGTGAAAGTTGAAGACAAGGGTATAATAGTAATTTACAAATTTGTTTTTATATAAAAATAAAAGAATTAATTGATTGTAAATGGAAAAAATTATAGTTTAAATAGAATTTCCTTCTAATAAATTTTGAAGTTTTTTGATAATTTGTTTTGAAAACAAATCAATTTTTTTAAACAAATTTGTGGCGTCTTTAATTATTTTTTAATGTAATGTTTTAAGCCATGATTGAAAATATGAATAATTTTTTTTTATATAAAGTTTATATTATATATAAATATATAATACTTCCATGGAGAATAATTTTAGAAAACAGTTTTTTTATTTAGGTTCTCAAAAAATAGAATTTTGTTCTTGAAAACAAATGAAAATTATTTCCAAGAATTGTTTCTAAAAACTTTGTTATTAGAATTATTTTCGAGGATAACAAACTTTTAACATATAACCCTTTGTTTTTGTTTTTTTTTTTTTTTTTGAAAATTGTTTTGAAAGCAAGTTGTTTCTTGGAATAATTTTATTATTATTTTATATAATTTCCTAATTAACAATTGAAAATATGGTTAATACTTTAAAAATTTTGTAATACACATAAATGTATAACACCTTTATGAAAAATAAACGGTAAAAATTATTTTTCATATTTGAATTCTTAAAAAAGCTTTGTTTCAAAAAATAATTAAGAATAACAATTTCAAAAAATTGTTTAAAAAAACTTTGTCAAACAAGTTTTTTTTACTCTCGAAATACTTTAAAACCTTTTCTATTTATTTTTCATTTTCATAACCTTTATTAAAAAAAACCCGCTAGTGTTTTTCAAAAATTTTCTCTTGTTGTTAATGATACAATAGACTTTGTATCAAAAGACAAAAAAAATCACTAGGGCTCCACCATGTTTTTTGAAACTTAAAACCGGTTTTTAAAGCAAATTTTAAAAAAAAATATGATCAAACAAATCCACATTTTTATTTTATTTTTTAAAGTCTAGTGAAAACAAATCCTACTTGTTTTCTAAAAATTATTATCTATTTCACTTTATTTTTAAAAATTGTTTTAAGAGAATAATGACCAAACAATATTAAAAATTTTTAAAAGCAGATTTCTATTTTTAAAAATAAAGAACAATTTTTAAATCATACGACCAAATAGACTCTAGAATTTTTAAAAACAGTATTTTGTTTTTAACAACAAAATACTATTTTTTTTTAATTTTTAATCACACAATTAACAAACTTGATTTTTAAATCATTATTAGCAGAAGCCCTATGAATAATTGTAACTATATATAGAGCGATTCTTTTTCTAAACCCGATATTTTCTATTTTCTTTTTATTTTTATAACGAGATAGTGTAGAATCGGAAAAGTTGAACGAATTTTAATATTAGCCTAACCAAAGTTTTAGATATCAATTAAAAGGTGTTTGATTAGGAAGATATATAGTCAATGATATTTATAGTCTAATGTAGGTTCCATTATTTGAATATAAGTATGGTAGACCCCATTAGAAATTATTAGTCTAAACAAATATCTTATAAATTGCTTTGAATTATGTAAATATGTTTTACAATTGTGAAAGATTATTAGGAGTAAAGCAAATAATATTTACTTTAGAGGAAGGAGACAAGTATGAATGACATTAAAATCGATCTAATTGGGTCCTAACAATTAGTGGCTTCTCAATCTTATAAGACATGACATGATGAAGACTTTGATGGGAGGGAGGGGGCATTGTCCAACCATACTTTAAAATGAGTAATTACATTCAATTCTTTATAATGATAACCATCCAACTATAATACATTATTAAAACCCAGGCCCAAATTAGATTCATGTGACATCATTCCATAAATATATCTACAACCATCAATTATGAGAGGAGTTAACCTAAAATAAATAAAGGAAAAATCAAGATGTAGCTAGATTAGTTGACATATATTATCATATTAAAGTTACATATCGAAATATGATGATAAGACTCTTAAATATAAGAGGGCAATTATGTATATCTGTTTACGAAAGACTCTTAAATTGAGTAGTACAATCATATGAATAATAAATTATTTTAAATTTAATAAAAAAAAATGATAAAACATCTACCTTTCTCTCTTTCTAAAATAGTTTATTTTCTTTAATTTTTTTTTCAATGATATGGATGGAGGTAGAAGAAAAGTAGGTGTATTGAACAACACTTTAAAAGGAAAATTTTAAATATCAATTTATGGTGGACTTTTCAATAGAAGAGGACAATCATGTGCACAATTTTTTTAAAATACTAGCTTTGATATATTTATAATAAAAAATTTAAAATTTGTTGTCTTCAACTTAATCATATTCCTAATCTAATTAATTATTTTAGATCGAAGAGAGATTAATGATGATGACGTTAAATTGTATTTAAAAGAATTTTTAAAGCTCCTCGATTAGATAGATTTTAATAAGAGATTTAAAATTTTCCATATCATACACATGATATGTAGGTGTCAAATAATTCAATTTTGAATTCAACCCAATTATATTCCCAATCTAGTGAATATTTTATGTGCAAAACGTGTAGATCTTAGTAATTTTGAAAGTCTAATAGGTTGAAATTTGATAAAAAAATAAAATAAAAAAAAGCCTATGTAAAGAATTTTGACAAATAACAATCAATAATATTAAATGATGAAGATGACGAACGCGGGGAAGATCTTAGTAATTTCGAAAGTCTAATAGGTTGAAATTTGATAAAAATAAATAAAATAAAATAAAAACCTATGTAAAGAATTTTGACAAATAACAATCAATAATACTAAATGATGAAGATGACAAAAGCGGGGAGCCTATGTAAAGAATTTTGATAAATAACAATCAATAATACTAAATGATGAAGATGACGAACGCGGGGAAGATCTTAGTAATTTCGAAAGTCTAATAGGTTGAAATTTGATAAAAATAAATAAAATAAAATAAAAACCTATGTAAAGAATTTTGACAAATAACAATCAATAATACTAAATGATGAAGATGACAAAAGCGGGGAAAATCTTAGTAATTTCAAAAGTCTAATAGGTTGAAATTTGATATAAAAAAATAAAATAAAATAAAAACCTATGTAAAGAATTTTGACAAATAACAATCAATAATACTAAATGATGAACATGACGAACGCGAGGAAGAATGTCATTTGTAGGTAATATCTTTTCATTTCCTTTCTTATTTTCTTCCTTGATTATCATTAGAATTCAATTTTAATTTTTTAAATGTTTTAATATCTATTACAAAATGTAAAATTTAAATTTAATGAAATTTTTAACTAACAATGGTTAAATATATTTAATCCAAACTTTTGGAAGAATAAGTGAAATTAACTCTTTCATAATTCATATTAATTATTTTTTTATGGTATTCAGATCTTAATTAGTTTATCCTTTAGGCGGTGAAGGCTCCTTTTTTAAAACAATCTCAAATTTATTATTATTATTATTAGTAGTAATAATAATAATAATAATTTTATTTTAATCTAATAATTAGAAAAAATAAATTTATTCAAAAAATCATTAAATTATGATTAATTACAAATTTTCATTTTAACCTAATACTTAAAATAATGGTGTATAACATAAACCTTTGGCATAATTAAAGCTATGCAACCTGCCCAACTACACTTTAAAATAAGAGGCCATATTCAATACTTCCCAACAACCAAAATCCTCTAATACATTATCCATCCCCATATTAATGAGCCCCATATTTGATGCAGGTAGGATTCCATAAGTATATCTACAACCATCAATGAAAGGGCTTGGCCCCAAAACATTATGAGTTTGTCCAAAAAATATTGTTAAGAGTTGATAGAAATGGGGAAAATCAAGCTTTAGCAACCTCATTTATAAGTAGGTTTAGTTGACACGTATTGTCACATTAAAATTAGTAGGCTCATTGGTTCGACGTATTGTCAAATAATGGAGAATTATTTTATATTTAATGAAATTTTAAAAAATATCAAATTAAATAGATTTTTTCAGAAGAGATGAACAAATTCATCCTTGTCTATGCTTAATCTAGCATGGATTTTATAAGTCAAGATTAGGGTTGGGGTTATAACCTTTGAAAGTGTAGATTTTTCTTCGACATGCATTATTCAAATTTGATTTGAAAATCAACTAGGTAAAGAATTTAAAGACAGACAATCATCTATAAAATTGAAAAGATGAAGATGAAGATGAAGATGAAGACCAGGACGAAGACCAAGACTAAGACAATGCTAGTATCAAGTGGGAGGAGCACTCACACTGATGCCTTAATATGCATCCAATGGGCTCTCAAAAAGTGGGTATCTATGTTAACTCCATTTCCCAATGAATGGTATGATCCCAATGTCAAATTTTCCTTTTTTATTTTTTATTTTTTAAATTTTTTTGGGTGATTTGGACATTTAATTTACCAAATATCTACGCTTTTGGAAATCAAATTGAAGATTGTGGCTGTGGGTCCGTAACAAGTTGACCACCCTACATCTATATATGACAATATGGATAGGATTCAATAAGATTAGTGGGCCTATCCTCATTTATAAGCTAATTGGTGGGTAAGTCTTCTATGGAGGCATCCATCTCTATCAAGAAATTAGGCATTTATTCGTTCTCAATTAACACAAGAACACATTTTCATTTCACCAAAAAAGGAAAAAAAAAACCACAAAAAGTTTTGCAAATAAATCTTGATGGCCGGTTGTAGCAGCAAGTGGCAACTGTGACATAGAAGGGTTTGTCTCTTCAAAGGGTGGTGATGATTGGAAGAGAAATGCTAACGAGAAATGCTAGTCCATCCTGAAAAAGACATTGATTTTTATTCGTAGAAAGCATCATTAAAATAAAGTAAGATAAAAAAATATCCTAAAAAAGACACTGATTTTTATTCTAAGAAAGAATCATTAAAATAAAGTAAGATAAAAAAATATTTTTTAATCATGATATTTGACATAAGAAAAAAATCTTGACGTTATATATGAACGAATTTTTTTTAATAATATAAGTACGCTTTAAAGCCGTGATGACTTAAAAGTATGGAATCAAATAAGTCATTCAAATAGTATAACAATTAATTCTTGATTCTAATATGAATTTTTTTTTTTATTTGGTTCAAGAACATTGTGTTGCATGAAACTTTAATGTAATATAGGGTCCTTATACACTTGATTCAAAGGTGTGAGGTTAGAATAGACAATATCTGCATAGAGGAAAATAAATAATTGCATGATGAGTATAAATAAGGGACAATTATGATAAAATGATAGATAAACCTGATAATGATTTTAAAGACTACATATTTTGCATAATTAGTAATAAGATATGAAATGTGATGAATTAAAATGTCTTTACCAAATGTCATGTCATGTCATCTGTTATCTAATATATAATAAATATATGAAATATAATGGATTAAAATGTCATTATCAAGAGTCATGTCATCTCTTAGACAACTCATGTTTTCCTTTCTACATTCCTCTCTCTCATCTTTGTTAGTGGAGGAGTATCTCTTAATTCAATCATTTGAGAATCCAAGCATCTATAATCTACGACCTTTGTAAGTTTAGCATCTATAGTCTACTACCTTTGTAAGATTTATCGTTGTAGATCATTTCAACCCACCTAATAGCCTTCGATCTTCCATTTGGTCTTTAGATCCTTACTATATCATTGGTTGAGAACCGACACAGCTCCCATTTCTATCCACCGTTAATTCATTCAACAACTTTTCTTTCCAAAGAAACTAACATCTTTTAAAGATTATGAATTTTAAAATTATAATTATATTTGGATTTTTCTCTCATTAAATAATTATCACATCAATCAATCACTCCATGTTTATTTTTAAAAAATCCCATTAAGAGTATTCCATATATTTTTGGCTCATAAAATGTGCTTACATGGTTGAGGGCAATCTAGAAACTTGCTCTACCCTTCCATACAAAGACTCTAACTACCCCTTCATCACAATCGTCCTTATAAATAAAGCTAAAAAGTAGCGATATTCGATTGTTAAATCATAATATTTGTTTATAAAGAAAAATATGAAAAATAAATAAATTTTCCATATAAAGATAGTGAGCTGTCCAACAGGAGTAGAGAAAATGTGGAATGGTCGCTTTTATTGAGTCAAGTTCATGCACTTCTCATAAAGCTCATAAATTATGAAGAGTTTGATTGATTTTGATTGAAAACTGGTCGGAAAATACTCTCCACATTAAATATTGACTTAACTGTAAAACACCTTCACTAGAAACTAAACCATATTAATTAAGTGGGTCCACGACCTTTCTCCTTCAACAGCTACCATATTTCAATGTAACCAACCACCTCATCACCCCATGGACAACCCAACAAGCCCATGATCTCAATCTCTTTGATTGATGTATGGCATTTTTTTTAGACCAAATATTATTATTATTATTATTATTATTATTTCTTATCAATTGATAGCTTGATTAATTTGGGTCCATCAAGTACATAAATTTAGGCTTCTTATGATAAGTGTTTTTGAAAAGTATTTTTTGATGTTTTATAGAATTAAAATAAATGTTTTTAACATTTTTTTTAATATTTTTAAAAATAATTTTATGTGTAATTTATATTTTTAATCATTTTTTATATTTATATAATTATTTTTTAAAATAAGTTTTAGAGAAAAAATAAAAACAATTAAAAAATGTTATTTGAAAATGCTATATTATGTGTTTTTCTTTTTTCTTTTTTCATTATAAAAAATAAAAAATATTTTAAGAATAGTGATCAAACAACAAGGCTTAAATAACTTATTTTCTTGTTGTTCTTTTAAATTTAATTAAATATAATATTTTGAATTCAATTTTTTTTTCTTTTCCTTGAATTTGAGAAAAATTAAATACAAAGAAATTTTATTAACGATTAGCATAGCTTCTTTTAAGTACAAACCAAGGGAATAATTAAAAAAAATGTAAAAGAATTAGTAGCCAAGCCCTAATTTGAAATTAATGAAGTAAAACACCCTCTAAAGATCTAAAGATCATGGATGAAACTCCATTTTAGCTCCAAAAATAAATAATATTTTTCAAGTAAATTATATACACCCAAACACATTTTTTTAGGAAAAATGTACCCATCAAAATCACACACATTATTTTAAGGAAAATATACATACTAAATGATATCATTGTTACACTCAAGCCAAAGTAAAACCCAATAAAATTTATGTAAATTATTATCTTTTTGTCTAAAAATTCAAACTTTCGATCCAAATTCGGAGTCATATAAGCAATTAGTGAATAATTTAGTAATCGTTTATATACATTTTTTATTTTAGTTACGAAGCCAAATTAGAAATGATGAGTAAAAATAATAATTGAAAATAATAAAAATAGTATTTAATGAAGTTTTAAGCTATTGACGATAAAATGTATTTAACCTATAAACTTCAAAGGTAAGTGACTTCAAATGTGAAAAGATTGTACTGTATTCGTACTATTACTTGAAACATATTTAAATTTTACTTAATTAATATTAAGTTTGAAATTTCATCAAATACTTTTTTATTTTAAATAAAAAACTATAAATAAATATAACAATTGAAAATGGTAGAAAATGTATTTGATGAAATTTTTAAGTTAATATTGATTAAATGTATTTAGCTTAAATCTTGGAGGTAAGTGATTTTAAATTTTAAAAGACGGTTTATAATTATATCTTTTTATGGGTTAAGAAAAATATGAGTAAAAATAACAACCGAAAATGATAGATAATAATTTAATATGGAGTGAAATTAACTTTTTTTTTTAAAAAAAAAAATTTACAAAAGAATTTAGAAATCTTTTGTATTGCTTTGCGGCCGGTGAGTGTGTGGTCGGCAGTGAAGCAAGTGAGGGCAAAGGAAGACAACGTTTCTCACACGACAGTTGAAAAATGTTTGATCGGTCCCATTGTGGAGTGTGGACACTAACAGTAACGGCTAAAGGCCACACAAAGACCAAAGACCAAAGGGTTTGAAGCTACACATGCCTTTGATAATTTCAAGGCAGATACTTAGGGCCACTGTCCACATTTTGGGTCCCTTTTCTATCAAATTTTCCACTAGTTTTCAGGTGGGCTTTAAAGATTTTACATGGTGTCAGCACAAGATTGGTCCAATTAATTCAAAATAAATAAAGTGGGTTTATTTATTTATTTTTTTTTTTTGAGAAAAGAAATTTGTGAGTGCTTGTCATCATCTTCCATTAAAGAAATAGACAGGATGAGGCTGAAGTCACTATAATGGAAGACTTTTTTTTCTTTTTTTTTTTCTACCGAGAAGGATAATTCAGAAGGGCGGAGGAAGCAGAATATTCTATCATTTGGATTACGATCTTCTCTCGTCCCTGTCTAGAACAATCCATGGCCATGGGTGGTTGGCTGCCTTTTGATGGTGGGCAGTGCCCTAAAATGGCAAGTGTGATTATTAATAATTCTTTTTAAGCTAGTTTGATCATGGGGTTTTCAAAAGTATTTTAATTTTTAAAAAAAGTAGACATAATGATTGAATTTTTTTAAAAGAAATTATATAAAAGTAAGTGGTATTTTAAAAATTTTCTTGTTTTCAAAAACCCATTTTTATTTTTATTTTTTGCTATTTCAAAATGTTCCTGTTTCTAAATTTGAAAAAAAAAAAAAAAGACTAAAAAAAATGAGTATTTTAAACAATTTCCTTGTTCTAAAAAAGCAAGTGCTTGAAACCAATTTTTATTTTTAAAAATAAAAAATAAAATTTATTTATTTTGGCTATTAATAGACATTTTTAATGCTTCCATTTTTCAAAATGTTTTTATTTTAAAATTTGAAAACTTTTTGTTTTTTTAAAGAGTATTTTAATTAATTGCATAAAAAAATGTTCAATCAAACACTTTCAAATAATAACTTTTTATGGTTGAAATATCAAGCATGTTTTGTGTGTCATTTGTATTAGAAAGAAATAACAAAAAGGTAACCTAAAAGAGTTAGCCATAAAATCAGTTAGGCTTAATGCCAAGTTATTAGTACTTAGTTTGTTGGTTACCAACTAGGCAAAGCATTATGGAAAAGACATAACCATGAGTGAAAGTGAAGTGACAAGTGAGAAAGGAGAATGAAAGAGTGGGTCGTGTGGCACACATTCAATCCTTTGTATGCAACCCACTAATCATCAGAAGTCTCAGTGGACTTAGTGCTGGAATTTTATGTACCATTTATAATTCTATGTTCATAATCATTGGCGCATTGAAAATGCTTCCTAGATTTACCTATAAAATCTCTTCATGCCAAGTTATAATGTACTTTCTTCTTGCTTCATATCATATATATAATTGTTGGGTTAATGGAGTATACCCTTAAGCTTCTTAGGGACAAATCCTACTTCAATGTTTAACCTTTTTTTTAAAAGTTTTTCTAAAATTGTTAAAAAGAGTTTGATATCATATTTGATTATAATTAAACCATTATTTTAAAATAGTAATATTTTAAATTTAGTGTTTTTCTCATCGAAGTTGGAGGAATGGTGAGTTTCGGGATATACTATTTTTTTTTTTTTGCATGTTAATTTAGTAGAAATTAATTTTTTTTTATATGAAACTTTTTAGAAGTTGTATTTTTAGAAATTATGTATAAGTTATAATCCAAATGTATAAGAGAAATCTAATTTGATGTAGAAGAGATTAGATAAAGGGAAGAGAATTAACTTACTATTGAACTGAATTTTTTTATTATTTAATTTAATTTCCTTACTTTTTTCACACATATTGTTTAATTATTTGATATAATAGAGGTACAAATACTTATCGAAGATTTCTTACAACAAAAGCCAAATTTGTTAGAAAAACTTAATGGGGTACTTGAAAGAAGTCAATGAGTGTATCAAGCAACTTGAGAGACTTACGAGAAGTTTGAAGGATTGATTTTATTTTTATGTTCCTGGAAAGCTTCATTAGTACAAGAACACGTATCCTTCAAAAAAAAGTTCTCTTGGATAAAAAATATTCATAATTAACTAACGAATGCATAAGCTAATATTCTTTATTGTATAAGACAAGTATAAAAAGTTGAAAATGCAATTTGGACAAGAGAATTAACCTACTTGAACCACATTTCTTGATTATTTTATTTAATTTCTTTATTTTTCCGACAAGGATTATTTAATTATTCCAAAATATTAGAATTAGAAATACTTATTAAAGATTCCATACAATAAAAGCCGAATTTATAAGGAAAACAAATTATAATGGAGTATTTGAAAGAAGTCAATTAGCAAATCAAGTAACTTGAGAGACTTACCCGAAATGTGAAGGATTAGTTCCATTTATATGTTCATAGACAATATTATTAGTGGAAGAATACCTATCTTTAAAAACAATTTTTAGGATCAACATGTGATTTTTTTTCAATAAGAGGCATCTTGAATTAACTAATGGATATATGAACCAATATTCTTTGATGTATAGGTATTAAAAGATGAAGATGCAATTTGGACACACACTCCTCTAAGTTCCATGTTCTCCTTTTTGTAATTTAATGACTTAATTTATCTTCTTGAACATATCCCATTGATATCAAACATCCGTAACATTTAGCAAATGTTTGATAGTGATGTAGTTGTTTTTTCATCAATGTTAGTAGTAGTATGATATTATTATGTTGGTGAACAACATTACACACCAACGTTGTAATCATTCTTGATGGTGGATATAACAATCACGGTTAGTCCACAACGACATCATAAACTCCTCTATTTATTTTCAAAGGTCCAAAAATTCCTAAGTTTACCTAGTTGACTAAAATGAGAATAATGTATAAGTCGGGAATAATCGGAATAACATAGTTTAGTAAAGTAGAAGATTAAAAAAATTCTTATGTTACTAATTCAAATCCAATTTCCGACACATGATTAATTTGTATGATATTATTATAATAAATGCTATTTTAATAGTTTAGTATAAATGAAAATTTTCATAATAAAGAGTTGGAGAAGAACGAATTTTAGAGAAGCTTTTGAATATGATTCAAAGATTTATCTCGCTTTTTTGAACACTTTTTTTTTTCTTTCTCATAAAAGCACAATGGATTTAATATATCGGATCCTATGGAATAAGACACCATTGACATAAAAAGCTAGAAAATTATGATTGAGAAATTCTGATAAAAAGCTTTCAGGAAAAGGAAAGAAATGAGGAGATGTGTATTGCTTCCTTTAATAACAATTTTCTTTATTTTCTTGATCAATCATTAGATAATATGAGATACAGAAATACATATTATAGTTTTCATACTACAAAAGTGAAAATTACAGAAATAATAATAATAATAATAATAAAACAATAGAGTACTTAAAAAGAATCCAATGAATATTAAATATCACCTCAAGATATATTAACCAATTGAAGGAGAGTGAAGAACATGTATCCTTAGGTAACTTTAGAACCAACATGGTACCCTTTTGAATATTAAGGGTACTGTACTAATTAGCTTGAGGAATCTTGAAGTACATCCCTAGAAATTACACGATATGCATGCTAACCTAACTATGACAAAAAATCTACATTAAGTTTGAAGAGACAAAAAGACAAAAATAAAGGTATCCATGTTGATTTACATTTTTTAATTATTAGGTTTTTTTATTTTCTTGATCAATCATTACATAATACGAGAGATACAAAAAATATTTTTTTGTATTCATACGATAAAAGTGAAATGTACAAATAATAATAATAATAATAGAGTATTAAAAAAAGAAGATGTCTATTATTAAAAATTAAGTCAATATATATTAACCAAAAGAAAGAGGGCGAGTTCCTTTGGAATTTTTCTGAGTAACTTCATTGGTCAGAAGAAAATGCATTTTCACAAAAAGTTTTACAACCAAGATGGTGCAATTTTGAATATTAACGGTAGCGTACTAATTAGCTTAAAGATGATTTATGCTTTAGTAACACAAGTATAAAGAGATGAAGATGAATTTAGACTTATACTCTCTATCAAGTTTTGTGTGCTCTCTTGTGATAATTTAATACATTGACATAATATATATCTTTTTTAATCCAAACAACATTACATGATCTCCAAAACAGCCTTAAGCTTTTAGAAAATTATAATTTAGTAGTGATTTAGCTAGTTGTTGTATCATTGGTATTACTATTTAGCATAGGTGATACTATTTTTGTGGTAAAAGCCTCCAAACAACCAACTAGACAATCACTTTTAATGATGGATGTGACAATTGTGGACAATCTATGCCTTCATTATAACTATTTTGATTAACTAGGGTTTTGCATTTTATGTGTAAGACCATGTCCCATGTTCGATTTTCAATATAATAACTCAATAAAGTCAAACACTCTAGAAATCATAAGGCTTTATCTTTGAAGGTTCAACTCCTTCCAATATTTAATAGTATTTATTTTCTTCCTAATTAACATAAACTCGAATCATTCAATTAATCATGAAGAAAAGTCAAAATAGCTAGATTAATAAAATGGAGGATCAAAACCGCCGTATCAAGTCTAATTACTGACACATGACTTATTTGTAAATCATTCAATTAATCATGAAGAAAAGTCCAAATAGCTAAATTAATAAAATGGAGGATCAAAACCGTCATGTCAAATCTAATTACTGACACATGACTTATTTGTGTATATTTCTTGACAAAGCATACTTGTAGCTCTAACTATACAAACATGTCCCACAATACTACTACACATAAATTACTCATAAATCTTTTCAAAGCAACAAGCCTTCCTCCAAATCACTTCCAAGACAACTTATCCCACCTTAGTATGGTATAACCATAGCCATAGAATTTACTTTACAACCTCATTTCCACCATACACTAGCATACAATGCACAAATTGCAACATTGTAATGATATAATGTCTCCCACTACTCAGGACAGAAAAAAGAAAAAAGAAAAAAAAAACCAACTACTAACTCAATTTTGAGAAAGGGGACAATCATATATAGATTTCAATTGTGAAGAAAAAGATGGTAAAGGTGTTGTGATGATTATAGCATATGCCATCAAGCCACCCTTTTTCTTTGTAACCTTTCACCCCATTTCCATTTTGGGGCAAGGTTGAATAAAAATTGGTAATTTGTTTGATGATGAGATCAGGGAAATTAAAAAAAAAAAAATCTCTCATCATTCCAACTTTTCAATCACAATTAGAAATAATCACAAAGAAATAAAGATGCATTTCCTCTTCTCATCTCTTAATAAAAACAAAAGTACTCTTTAATACATAAAATTAAATTAAATTAAATTTTAAATCATTTCTGTAAAGGCTTTGAAACCTTAAAAAATAACCAAAGTTAAGGAATGATAAAAAATATTTTTTAAGAGGTCAAGTCAATTTTGAGATACTATGTACTAAAAAACCCAAAACTAAAATTTTAAGTTACCCTTACATTCCACATCTACTTTTCAAACTTTTTTTTGGGTATCTTTGAATGTATCATTTCACATTTGATGATAAATTCTTCCTTGAATGGGCTGAAATTCCACATCTTCTTAGATATTGTTTTCAATGAACCAGTTAATATTTGGTATCTTTTCAAATCTTGAAATAAATGCCATTCACTTCATCTTACCAATGCAGCGTCACTTTCTAGGGAAAATTAATTATGAATAGAGTGAGGTTTGAAGCATTGTAGGTTCTAGATGGTGTTTAAAAAAACAATGGTATATCTGGTGTGGGCCTAGTGGGTTGAAATGAGATAGATATTATTTGCTAGGTGAAGCCTATTTAATGTGGATGTGTTACACAGACATTGTATTCACACACACATTAATGTATTGAAGATATTGTATTCACACACATACATTCACACACATATTAATGTATTGAAGATATTGTATTCACACACATATATATATAAATTTCTAACCCCTTCAAAGTCAAATCTAAATAGGCTTTACTTCAAGTTATCTTCCTCTTTTTCTAGAAGTTTAATTTATATATGGATGATTAAATGATTAATTATATAAAAACTTTTACGAAACTTCAACGGCATCATAAATTGTTATTGAAATCAATTCCTAATAAAATGTGTATAGTTGGTCAATCGAATGTTTGTAAATAAGCATTTTCTACCATTAGAAAACATTTCTAACCCTTTCAAAATCATGCCTAAATTGACTTTACTAAGTTACCTCCCCATCTTCCTAAAAGTTTTAATTTGTATATAAATGGTCAAACCATTAATTATATAAAGACTTTTACAAAACTTCAAGGGTGTCATAAATTTTTGTTGAAGTCAATTCCCAAATAAAATGTGTATAAAGGTTGGCCATAGGTGATCAATTGATCATAACAAGTATATCATAGTAGAAAATGAATATGATATTTCACGTCCTTCAGATTGAAGTTCTTGATACTCGTGGTCCATTTAGAAGTGATTATTGTAAAAACTCCTTTACTGTGTAGCATTTTTAATCCCCATCACTTTAATTAAAGACATTTTTACGATGAATTTATCAGTATTAGATGCAAATCAAAAAGGATGTTTTGGTAATCAAATATATACAAAAGAAATTATTTTTGGAACAAATACGATCTTGTGTTAGTAAAAAAATCACATGATTTTTCTAAATTAAAAAAATAAATAAATTTGATCTAACATATAGTTTATATAATCAATGCTTTTAAACATTATTACATGGAAACTTTTTGGTTTAAATGTCATTAAAAAATTACTCCATATTACTTGAAAAGGAAATAAACAACATGTGAAAAGAAAAAAGGGACAACTTTATGATCTTTTCAGTCTTAGAATCTTAGAATCTTAGAATAGTGAGTGATATATAATATTTTTTACAGCATTGACAATATAACAAGAGATTTGATAAATGGACTTAATGAAGTGAACTCCAAGTTTGTGGACTCCGTGTCATATCACCCTAGAAAAATACATTGTAAGTAGGCAACTTTTTCTACTTTTATCATATGCTCTAAATTTAATTATTTACTTTATCTTTTGATGTGAGTCCATGGCAGCCCTAGTCCATGATCAATGAATTGATTATAGCAAACATTGAACATGGCTTTAGATGCACAATTATATTTTGAAATAGAGGTAAAGCATGGGTGAAAAGTTAAACAAACAAAAAAAAACATAGAAAGTGAATACTTTTGTTAGTCATTCATTCAACAATTGAGGTTTTAATCATGTCAGAATGCGTTTAGATGAAATTGTATAATTTATCGATCTATCACCTAGATTACAAGATGTGATATATTAGAATATATTTTTGTGAATCAGAAGATGTGATATCTCGAAGAAGAATTTTTTAATATTTATGAAAGATAATTTTTTTCAATGTAATGATTGAAATGTCAATTTGGTATGAGAAATTAACTGTCGATGATACACGTGGGAAAAAAAAATTATCCATGGAAAACTTGTTCGTTTGGTGATAATTAGAAAAAAATTATGGATGAAAATTAGACTGTTGATGTGAATGATTTATTATCAATTTTTCAAAAATAAAAAAATAAAATCACTCAACATTATTCTTTTGTTTTTTATTTTCTTCATATTTATTTAAAAATTGTCGAGCACTCTATTTTTTTAAAACTCAAATTTGCTACTTTTATTATTTTATTTCAAACAATTAAGAAAAAGAAAGTTATTGACAAACAACTGAAATATCAAAAGAATTAATAGAAATAATTTGTATTTTAAATTTTTTAATTATTTAATTAAAATATAATAATTCAATAAAACTAATAACTTTATTCACATATTTTAATTTCCTTTCAAATAAATGAATATAAATGTACTGAAAATAATTTAAGATAATTTAGTAGAAAATTAGGTAAATAAATAAGAATTTAAATAATTTTAATCAACTTAAAGGATTGATTAAATACTTTCAATTATTTAAATATTTCTTATCACAAATTTTAATATATATATATATAAAAGAATAACTTTGACACGAATTTTACTGCACAAACATTTTTTTTAGAAAAAGAAAAGCTTGTATATATGTGTTGTTTTTTGTTTAATCATTTCTTAGAATTTGATTCAACATTTCCATAATTTTTTTTACTAATTTTCGTTTTTTTTTTTTTTTTTTTTTTGAGAACTTTCAACCAATATTTTCATAAAATCTAGTAGTTGATATTTCAATGATTTTTTTTTCTTATATAAATTTCTGAAAATAAATAATAAAATTCATGTTTTTATTATCAAATTATCAAACTATTAATAGTATTAAAACTGGGGGTAGGAGGAGGCTTGAGCCTTTTTCAAAAGTGGTTGAATGTCATAAAAATGTTTGATTTACCCTTACAAATCATGTCTTCCTCTTTGAGGAAATAAAAAAACAATCTTAATATCTAGGCCCTCCATACCATCGATGTCTAGTTTGACTTCAATCAAATTAAACACCACAAATTCTACTATGGTAAAATTAAATTATTTCCTTAATTCATGATATTATTGTTCTCTGTCATTTCTTAAGTAAAAAAAAACATACCAAAGAAATTAAGGATGATAAGAGAAGTAAAAATTTTATCTTATAATATTACTTTTGGATTAACAATGATGGATTTGTCATTTTATGAATATATGGAACCATGACAGAAGACATTTTCAATATGACATTTGGTATTGACATGATATGTGAGGTATGAACTTCTTTTAAAAAGCATTTGCTTCCTTGTTATCATTGAAAAAAAATTTGAAAAATATTTAAGAGACTTTAAAAAATATATGTGACAATCTTGTCACAATCAAAAGTCAATTGATTAAGATAAAGTTTTTCAATTTGTTCATGACTTAAGATATAGAAATGAAAAAAAAAAAAAAAATTCTACTTATTGTACCTACTAAACCAATTCATCCTTTTTTAGTCAATTTATAGTAACTCTTTAAGGACATAAATGATCACTCATTATAAAAAAAAGGTTGAGAGAAACATTTTTAGAGTATGCATAAGTTTTTATTTGGACCACATAGTAAATGGTTGAAATGGTTGAAGATGTAGAAATTTCAATTTAACAAGAAGAGGTTTCACCCAATTCTCAAAAAAAATAATTATTTGATTATTTTATTAAGTTTTTGCCAAAGGGTGTCTTCATGAAAGCAAATTAACAGTCCATGTTCATTCTCACTCCTACTTGATAGAGCATATTGTGAGAAAGAATAAAAGACATCATAGAATGATAGGATACAAAGTGACAAGACACAAAATGAAAATCGTAAAGAAGATGCAAAGAATTAGGATAATAAGAGATGAAATGATAAGACATAAAATAGAAATAATAATAGAGATGCAGAGAATCATAAACGAAATGCACGATAATAAGAATCCATTCTAGCTAATATTTCCATAAATTAAGAGCAATCAAATATTAAAAATATTTTATTCTGTTGATTTAGAAAATAATATTTGTTCAAGATATTTATTATCTTTTTTATAATCCATAATACAGTAATAATAATACTCATAATTTACATTCTTAATTTAGAAAATAATATTTAATTTCCTTAATTTTAAGATATTTATTATCATTTTTTGCAATCCACAATTCCGTTGTTAGATTATTAAACTTTTCAAAAATAATATCTCTATTTCACTTGTGAAAGCGCTCTAATTTTCTTGCATTATCATGAAGAAAATTTTCTATATATATGTTGAAGCTACAATATATTTTTTCTATTCATTTGATGATTTCAAAACAAAATCCCATTAAGTAAACTTTAAATATAAACTAAATGAGATAAATTTAATCCTCTTAACCAAACATAAATTTGTACCCATGAATAAACATAGTATAATTATTGCCTCGTTTCTTGTTCAATCAATAAAAAAAAAAGAAAGTGATGCCATTCCACCACTTGTGAACACCACCAAAAATAAATTAAATGTCAACCTATTTTATTACATGAAACTCAAGCAATAAAAAAAACATAAATATGAATAAAATATATAGATTTTATGTGATTTGATGACATATTTACATCGACAGTTCTCATAATTAATTTAATAATTATAAAAATTCAATATTCTTAATTAATTTTTCACATCTCAGCTTTCATTTGAGCTTTTCAACTCTTGTCCCAAACTATTAAATATATAAAATTTACGTGATTTGATGATATGTTTACATCCACGATGCTCATAATCAATTTAATAATTATAAAGATTCATTAATCTTAATAAACTTTTGACAGTTGAGTCTAACAACTTTTGTACTAAATACAAAAAATTTATATGATTTGATGACATATTTACATCCACAAAAAGGAGAGAAGTTCAAATCTGCTCATTGTTAATTTAGTAGTTATAAAAAATTAATATTTTTAATTAACTTTCCACATCTCAACTTTTATTTAAGCGTATCAACTCTTGTCCTAAACTAGTGTGAAAAGTCTATGGTCTAGTCAATTTTAAAAAAAGACCATTCATTTAAGTCTATTGGTTCACCCATCTCGAGTCTATTTTCTTCAGAAAAAGATAAATCAAAATTCCAATCCATCCAAAGAAAAAAACACCCCACCAACATATTTAATACTTGTGATGGGTTAAGGTAATTGGACCCACAAAGGTTTAGAATATGGGTTGTCCAAATGAAGGGGCTGCAAGGAATAGTCACATGCCCACATGCCCTTGGGAAGCATAGGCATAGTATATTGCTCGTTGGTTTCCCATGTTTAGTAATCCACGTCCAAAACTTATCCACCTAATGCAATTAATTTAAAGGCATATCAATCAAGACAAGTTGCATTGGGAAAGTCATATAAAAGAGGGAAAGTTTCACGCACATTTGGATAAAGCACAGCCAAGAGGGTGAACCCATCACAAAAACCTTGTGAAGAGTGGAGACATCATTGTCAACAAAAGAAGTAAAATTAATTAATTTAATGTTTGGAAAAAAGAAAAAAAAATCCTAATACTTCCAAAACCCTAATAAGAGATGGTTGGTCTTGTGACCACCAACATGGGGGTGCACTACATTCCAATGGGTCCATTCCATTTAGATTGAAAAATGACAAAACAAGTGTTAAAAACATGTTGGTTAACATAATATTTAGATTGTTGTGATGATGAGGAGTCATGGATTTTTCTCTCTTTTTTTTTTTTTTCGATAAATATTTTAAATTTTCATATAGAATCCAACCTTGTTGGACCCCCCCTTACATTGTGCTAAGCAATTGTCTCATTTATTGGTTAAAATCATGTCATCATGAGAATTGAAATTTGTTTTCATCCTCTTTAGGATTCAAGGCAGCTAGTCACAAAAGTCTTTATTAATTATGTGTTGTGCTAATCATATGATTTTAATTTTAAAATGTTGTGATAGAGTTTGAATTCACTCAATTACTTAAAATTATTCAAAATCATTAATGGGTTGATGCTAAAGAAAGAAGAAAAGATTTGGGAATAAAAAGAAATGAAGTGTTGACCTTTATAATAAGGTAGGAAATTAAAAAGACCAAAAAATCAAATCAAATCAATAAAATAAAATATTCCTATTAATAGTATAGATTACATACCTTTAGTGTAAAATAAAATTGTTGCATCATAAAAATTAATTGATATAAAAAAATGGAAACTCTTATAAAAAAAATATAAAATTATAAATTTACACTTAATGTTTTTAAAAATTACTTAAACTGACTTTAAATTTTTAGGTGGTAAAAAATCTTTAATATCTCAAATTTTTTTAATGAGTTTTTAAAATTCATTTCATTTTCATTATAAGTCTTTAAAAGTTCTTCTTGTAATGATTCGTATCTAACCATGTAGATAGTCTATTATAGATTTAAATGGGTCATCACACGACTTCAAAATACATTATTTAATTAAAAAGAGTTTATGCTTATATAGTGTTAGAAACTTTCTCTCACATCTGATATATGATATCACAATCACTATCTCGTGCAAATATAACATTCTCATTTTGTCTTGTGAGATTACAAGATTAAATAGATAAACACATCTCATCAGCTAAATAAACCCCTACACTGGGTTCAAAGATTGGTTATGATATAATTTGTAACAATCTGCACCTAATTATGTAGATATTATCTATTTTAAAACTCAAATAAGCTCTTATGACTTTAAAATGCGTTTATATAATTAAAAAGATGTGTTTTCATGGTTAAGTAATTGAGATATCCCACATCGAATAAAAAAGTAAGTTCATAATGGCATATAAGTATAAACTCTTCTTTAACTTATAAATATATTTTAAAGTCGTAAGAGTCTCTTTATATCTCAAATACAAATACATATGAAAACATTTTAAAATAATATTATTAACCCTCATGAATATTATAATTTACCTCTTTAAATAAAATTATAATATAAAAAATCTCAACTTCAATCTCCTTACAAATCATTTTAAATCTAAAAAATGTTATATAATATTTGAAAAACACGATGTTTCCAAAATTTAAGAAAAGCCTTATAATAATTTTTAAAGATGTTTTTTTTAAAAATTATTTCTTTATGTATAACAAATTATTAAAAATATTTTTTATTTATATCAAAATGCTAACTCATTTTTCATAAAAATACGAATTTATCAGTCAACAATGATTTAATAATAAAAAAATAATAATAACCGTCCATGTTGAGTGGTGGTGGACACTTCATGGACACTTCAGAATACTCCAAATTAAAATAAGATTTAAATCCACATCAAAGATGCATCAGTTGGGACGTAATTCAGATTCCAAATCAGGGGTAAAAATGGAAATTCGGAAAACGTCACGTCATCATATTAACTTCGGTGTTTTCGAGAAAAGTGAGGGGCGGAAGTGGAATTAAAAAAATATGGACGGCAGATTGGTGGCGCCTATATAAATGTAACCGTAAGGAATCTTAGCCCTTCAAGCCAGCGAGCCAGACAAAGAAAATAAGGTAAAAAAAAAAATTAGAGAGAGAAAATGATTTTCTCTATGGAAACTCTCTCACTTTCTCTCTAGAAAAAGGCTCTGTGTTCTTGGGTTTCGGGTGTTTGGCAGGGAGACGGAGATGTTGGACTTTCTCTTTCTGGAGTTTTCTTAGGCTGGTCTTTTGGAAATTTGAGTTGAGTATAAAAAGGTAGGGGGTTGCACGAGCTTTGGTTTTGTGTAAATCTCTACCTCCTTTTTTACTCTCTTTTCTTTATAGAGAGTAGTCGTTGAAGGTATTGGCTTTGATTCTTCGTTCTTGCTGGTTTTCTCTCGCTTTGATTGAATTGGAGCTGGGTTTGTCTGCTTTTTTGCAGTTGGGTTTTGGGTCTGTCGGGTTTGTTGGACTTCTGTTTTTGAATTGGTGTGTGTTTTTTCTGCTTGTTTGTTTGTTTGTTGGGAAAACAATGGGAAAGAATAGGAGCATGTTGTTGGGGATGGGTGTTTTTGGTTTCGGAGGAACGGGAGGTCTCAGCTTAAGTGAGTCAAATGGGAGATTCAGACCTTTTTTTCTTTCCTGTGTGTTTTTTTTTTTGTTTTTTTTATTTTTTATTTACATTTTCTCAACTGTGACTTTCTTTTAAATTCGGCCATGAGCTTGAATTTGGGATTGCATTCAATGGATTAAATGATTTTTTTTCCTCCTTTTGGGCGAAGGTTCATCAACTGGAGTTTGAATTTCTTCAAAAAAATTTAACCTCTTTCTTCTGATAATCGTTTTCTGTGTAAAACTTTGATTGCTGAACAGGTTTACCACTGGTAAGGAAAGATAAAGCTTTCAAAAATACAACTCTCTTTCCTAAACTTGGTTCGGTTTCCGTGAAAACAGATAGAAAAAGGAGAGAAAATACTGAGAAAGTAAGTCTTTTTCAAAGCATTTTTTTATGGACCCATTCATTTTTTCCTTTTTAAAAGAGTTTTATTTCCATTTTTCCAATGTCCCAGTAGAAAACTAGAGTCTCCGAACACCCATATCCAAGAATTGACTCTACTATTCTACAGCTCTGCAAATTCAAACACCCATTTCTTGAATTAGAGGCTGTTTGATAGTTGCTGATAGTTTAATTTTCAATTCTAATTGTAGAAGCCTGTGAAGATGTTGGAGAAAATGGAGGAATTTAAAGCCGAGAAAGTGATCGAAGAATTCGAAGAGCTGACAAAGGATGCTGGAAGAGTCCAAAGAGAGACCCTGAAGAAGATTCTAGAGGATAATGCCAGTGCAGAGTACCTGCAAAAGCAAGGTCTGAATGGTCGAACCGACCCCGAAAGCTACCAGGCTTGTGTTCCACTGGTTACTCACGCGGATTTGGTACCGTACATTAAGAGAATTGCGGATGGTGATACTTCCCCCGTTCTCACCGGAAAACCCATAAAAACAATGTCATTGAGGTATGCATAATACATAATGTCTCCATTTTATGTTCTGAATTTCTTGTTCAATTGTGTGAAATGCATATTGAATTTAATCTTTGTGATTCTTGAGTTTTGAGGAATTGCTAGCTCATGTAGGTATGTGTATTCTTCTTGTCATTCTTTGTGCAGTTCCGGGACGACGCAGGGGAAGCAAAAGTATGTACCCTTCAATGATGAATTGCTGGAAACCACCCTGCAGATTTATCGAACCTCTTTCGCCTTTAGAAACAGGTAAAATGGATCGTTGAATTGGGAGATTGCTTCTGGTTATATTGTTTTTGTTTCAATGCCTTTTAGCCAGTTGCTGTCTATGGATACTTACCTTGTGTTTTATCTTTTTTTGTGAAGGAATTAACTGAATCATTTGTCATTTTAAGTAAATTATTCTGTAATCTGCTAAGATATGATGATTCTACTTTTCTTACTCCTAGATCTAGATGTTCCATTATGGACATTATGTGAACATACAAAGAGAGAGGAAGAGTTGTGCAGGTGGCTAAAACTTTCTCTTTGTTCATATGATAGTACATTTTCTTTAGGCATTGAACTTGAATGGAAAATGCACTACGCATTTTTCTGTGCTTCGGACAAGTCATGCACGAATATTCATGTTACATTTATTGAGCTTTTCAAAACTCTAATTTTAAGCTTTCTGTCTCTCTTTATTTTCTCGATTATGTTTTGATTAGTCTTCTGCTAATGTGAACAATGATTTTTGTTCTCCAGAGAATTCCCTGTTAGGAATGGAATGGCCTTACAATTTATCTATGGAAGCAAGCAGTTCAAAACAGAAGGGGGTTTGTTCGCCGGAACTGCAACTACAAATGTGTTTAGTAGCTCACAGTTCAAGACTACGATGAAGGCAATTGAGTCCCCATGTTGCAGTCCTGATGAAGTGATATTTGGTCCCGACTTCCGTCAGTCCTTGTACTGCCATCTCCTTTGTGGACTAATCCACCATAATGAAATCCAACTGGTGAGCTCGACATTCGCCCACAGCATTGTCTATGCATTCAGAACCTTTGAACAAGTCTGGGAACAGCTCTGTGCAGATATACAAGATGGGGTTCTCACCAAGGATGTCACCGTCCCCTCTATTCGTGCAGTTATGTCAAAACTGCTCAAGCCAAACCCTGAATTGGCTGAATGGATATATAAAAAATGCTCAGGGTTAAGTAACTGGTATGGAGTAATACCAGCCCTTTTTCCCAATGTTAAGTATGTATATGGGATCATGACTGGCTCAATGGAGCCTTATTTGAAAAAATTGAGGCACTATGCAGGGGACGTGCCCCTTCTGAGTGCTGATTATGGATCTTCAGAAGGATGGATCGGAGCAAATATCAATCCAAAACTGCCCCCCGAGTTGGCCACTTATGCTGTGCTTCCTAATATTGGGTATTTTGAGTTTATCCCTCTGAGGGGGAGTGCTGAGGAGGACAGGCAAGACAAGATCCAATCTTCTTTTGAGTCCAAGCCAGTGGGCTTAACTGAAGTCAAGATCGGCGAAGAGTATGAGATTATTGTCACAAATTTCGCAGGTACTAAATTATTTGGTTTGTTGAGAAAAAAGAAAAAGAATAAGCATCAATTCCTGCATCTGCATCATTTGAATAATTGGCCTATAATATTTGTGGCAATTTCCATGAAATTCTCCTGTTTGCTGTTAAAATCATCGATGAGTCAAGCCATTGGTTTATTTGACCCTTCATCCATCTAATGGGTATATGGGATCCTGAAGTTCCTTAAATGCTCACCATGTGGTTGTATGGTTCAGAGAGAACAGCTTCTATCCTGATGAATTATACATCCTCTCCATACTGTCTCGTTTCTTTCTATCATTAGACACTTTCTCTGTAGTTTCACGAATAGGATTCTTAATTCACTTGTTGACAGAACTAACCTAGCTGGCTAACACCAAGCATCTTTGAATATCTCGCTTATAGAATTACCATATGAACTATTAAAGACAGTTGATTGATTGACATTTTCGTATGAGATCCAGTAAGCATATAGTCTCGTGGAAAGGTAGTTGCTATTTCTAAATGTCCCATGTATATGCAACTTAGAAAACTTCCCTCCATTTCTTATGTTTACCTATGTGTAGCCTCTAATATTTACGGTAGGACACCTCCATGAAATCTATTTCTTTATAGATTCAGATAAAGCCTTCTTAAAGAAGAATTCTGTTTCCTTGTTCCATGTGCATGCCACTGTTCTTTGAGATAAGATTGTTTTTTCTCTCTATTTTCTTCTATTGTTTTTAATGTTTAACGTTTGCTTCTATAAACTGATATGACTATTGGTTTTCTTCACTCTATACTAGTTTATTTTGTCTTTCTTTTATGTGGAGGGAGGCTTTTTAGCCCAGTAACTGGGAAATGTTTTTACAATATCCTCCTTACAAGGTCTGTGTGCATTGGGGCAGGGGCTTGTGTTATAAGGTATTTTGTTTATGTAACTCAACAACTTTGGAATAGCGCATGCTGCAAAACACAAAACAAACTGCATATGGCTCTATGTTCACATTTACAATTCCATGTTCTTAAGCTTCAGAGCACTGAGGAAGTCCATATTTTGGTGTACCTATAAAGAATATTTTTCTTTTTTTGACAAGTCAATAGTTTTGACAATGCTGAAAAGTATTCTAAAAACAGAGTGCAAGGTTCAAGATGCTATTGTATTTCTAGAACATTTGAAAAGGGTATTTTGGTCATTTTATCATACTCGTGTCCGCATGTGCTTGCTTATATATTAATTTTGATTCGATCCATAGCATCGATATCATACATCCAGAAACATGGAACAAAGTCCAACTAAAATGTGTGCTCTAGTGGCATTGTACACTTAATCTATTGATGTGGTATGCCGCAGAAGTTTGAATTAGACCATATAAAACAAAACCATCTTTGGTTATGCCTCTAGTGACTATTTAAACTACAATTGTTTATTAAAAAGTTTGACTGATAGTTTTATATTTTTCAATATCGGTGACTGGATCCTGGATCTGCAAGTAACCATAGCTTTCAAAGCTAATCTTTGATGCTGTCTTCTCTCTTTCTGTATGTGTGTCTGTAGCATAACCTGCTTTCATGATATGCTTACATGCCTAATGCATATATAAAATATTTAAGGGAAACAGATGTTATGTATACATATTGCCCATGTCGGTATCGATTTCACTTGGTGTCTAAAATATGGTTCTGTTGTCTAGGGTTTGGTAGACCGATGGTTGCACCTAATCCTGAGTTAAAAAAATCCTTATTCATCATTTGACCGTTACACACAAATCAAAGAATCTTTTTGGGCCTGCATATACCATGTGCATGAAACCTACTTCCCATGTGTAAACCCAAAAAATCCATATCTGCTTATAATTTCTAATTGTTGGAATGATTCCAAAATGAAGATTTAGAACATGGTTTTACTCAAAACCTTCATTTTTTGCATCGACTTGCAGGGCTGTACCGGTATAGGTTAGGTGATGTGGTGAAGATCGCTGGCTTCCACAACATGACCCCAGAACTCCAATTCGTGTGCAGGCGGAATCTTCTGCTGACGATCAACATCGACAAGAACACAGAGAAGGATCTCCAGCTAGCTGTTGAAGCAGCAGCCGAAGTGCTGGCCCCAGAGAAGGTAGAAGTGATTGATTTCACCAGCCAAGTGGATAAATCGACTGATCCTGGGCACTATGTAATCTTCTGGGAAATCAGCGGCGAAGTGAGCGTTGAGGTCTCAAGCGAATGCTGCAACTGTCTGGACCGATCTTTTGTTGATGCAGGGTACATCAGTTCTCGCAAGGTCAATAGCATTGGGCCACTCGAGCTCAAGCTCGTTCGGAGAGGAACATTCCAGAAGATTCTAGATCATTATTTAGGAATAGGAGGAGTCTTGAGCCAGTACAAAACACCAAGATGTGTAAATCCTAATAACAACATGGTGTTGCAAATTCTGTACTCCAATGTTGTGAAGAGCCATTTCAGTACTGCCTTTGGGTGAATGAACTGCAAATTGTAAGTTAGTGACTCCCCATTAAATTATTAAATTATAGGTACATCTAGCTACATCTATTTCCTGTTTCTAGCTCTGATGGCTGTTTGGAAGTGATTCTCTTGAAAAAGTCTTCAGTCCATGGAACCTTTGTGATATCACTTCTATTAATAAATATATACTTTTATCAAATATTAGTTGGTGTTTGAATATTGATTATGTGTGTGTTCTTAACTTCTTATTCTTAAAGCATTTTTGAAGTATTTTTATTATGTGATTTTTTTAACACTAGAATGATAATTTTTTTTAAATATTAGAGTGATTAAAAATGCTTTTTAGAATCATTCATACACTAGAATCTTAAAGTAGAAAAGTGATTTTAAAGTAGTTGTGTTATTATACTAACAGTGAGAAAA
Organism: Vitis vinifera; assembly: GCF_030704535.1. Classification (NCBI taxonomy): domain Eukaryota; kingdom Viridiplantae; phylum Streptophyta; class Magnoliopsida; order Vitales; family Vitaceae; genus Vitis; species Vitis vinifera. The sequence goes on along the minus strand of NC_081819.1, from coordinate 21,534,206 downwards.
TTGATTCTTGAAACATTACAAAATTAGTTGTTTTTACTTTTTCTACTACTAAAAACAGAAATTGAAAGCTGTCTCTAGTATCTTAACCATGAAAATATCTTAATAGGGTTTGAATATAGGGGTGGGGTTGGGCTTTGTTATGTGTCATCTCACCAAAGAAAAGTAGAAGCATGCAACCAACAACCCACTAGCCCACAGCCAAAGTGCCCATTGTTTTCTTCCCCCTTTTTTTTTTCCTGTTGTAATGGACATGTTAGAGGGATAAAAGGAAGGCCAAAAAAAAAAAAAAAAAGGGTCCACTTCATGAAGGGGACAAGAAATAAGAGCCCAAGACAAATTGGATTGTGACTTTGATTCCACTCAACTTGTGTTGATATGCAATATCCCAATATGCAACAATTTGATTTGATCTTCTTTTCAAGTGGCCAATTAGTGGTTTGCTTCAACAAAGTACGGACTTTGTGCCCATTCATGGGGATGGAATTTTACCTTGGAAAATTATGTATGTTGCAAAATCTTCTTTTTCTTTTCTTTTTTTCCTTCTTTTCATACTTGTCTTTTTTTTTAATTTACCCCTAAAATATGGGGGAAAAGTGAGGTAATGAGTTATTTTAAAAAAAAATAAAATAAAATAAAATGGGTCTGTGGTTGGCCACAATGACAATATGAATGAACCAACATCTATCCTATGTATTCATTCAAAGTTGAGAGATGGTATTTGTCACAATCATGAAATTTATCTGAATTTTTTTATAAGGTGCCATCATCTATGTTAGCATATTCAACATTTTGACAAGTTGTCATCATCTATGTCAATATGGTCAAGGTGCTAACATGATTCCACTTGGATCCAATACTTTTCCTTTAACCTAGTTTTTTAAAAAATAATAATAATACTAAATTAGGTTCAATTTAAATCCTATATATATATATATTCTCTCTACACACTAATGTTTAATTTTATTTTATTTTATTTAAGTAAAGAGAGACATTAATTTTTTTTAAGCAAATCTAAAATAAGAAATTAATAATAATTGACTGATAAAAAAATTTAAAATAATAATAAGTTGAAAAAGTTGCATAATTAATAGGATAAGAGGTGGCACACCATTTTCAAGAGTAGATAGATGTTGTGTTAGGTCAAAGGTCAACCACTAACTAAAATTTCAATTTTATTTTAATTTATTTTAATGGGTTTCCAAAGAAATACATGGGTTTCATAAAAATTAGGCTACAACTTGGATGAATTGGTTGGGTTAATGGCTAACCCAACCTGAATTAAGAAATAATCAATCCAAGTTCAACCTGAATTAAGAAATAATTAATCCAAGTTCAACTTAACTCAACCTTTAACCCAATGTACTCAACCTTATTTTCTAAATTCGAGTTAATTAGGTTAAACCTGAATTGATTAGATTATACTCAAGTTGTTTGGGTTCATTGGATTACAAGATTCAAAATTCATCCATAATAGTTTTTAAAAACATTTTTTTTCTATATATTTTATACTAAAATTTAAATAATAAGTAATACAAAATTTCAATATAACAATAAAAAAGTAAAAATAAACTTATATATCTTTAAAAATAAAAAATAAAAAATTATATGATATAATTATAGTTTTTTTAATCTAAAAAGAAAATGAATATTATCAATATATAATAATAGACATTATAAATATTATAAAAATATTAAATCTGATTTGGATAAAACTCAAGTTGTACGGACCTCAGTCTCGAAGCCCAATCCAAATTGAAATTGGGTTGAGAAAACTTAACTCAAGCTCAACTAAAGTAATAAAAATGTTTATCCAAATCCGTCTAAATATCGGGTTGGATTCAGGTTAGATCTATCCAACCTATCCAAATTGCACCCAAATAAAAATGATTCAATATTGTTATTTAATTTTTTTTTATCTTCTTAAAAATAGAAATTTTTTCCCAAAAAAAAAATATCTAAAGTTTGTTTACTCCTATAGAAAAAAATAGAGAATTTAAAATAAAAATAGAAATTTTGAAAAAATATGTATTTATTTAAGATTTGTTTACATCTACACAGATTTTTAAATTATGTTTTTAACTTTTTATAGCAAAAATACAAAATGAAAATTTCAACTAATAGAAAATTCTTATTTATAAAAAATTAATAAACCCTTCTTAATAAAGTTAGGCTAGAAATTATTCAAGTATGACTGCATATTTCCTTATATTTAATTTTTCTATTATTGTAAGCCAATATTAAATTAGCCCATCTGTCATTTTCTTCACCAAACCTGAAGGACTGGTCTGGGGCAACATAGTATTGTCACATGGCGCACCCTCTGTTAAAAGACAATATTAGCCCTACCAATTAATTATTTGCCCAATAGTAAAAATAGCGACTATTATTTTGTAAAATAGAATTAGACACAATCCCTTAAGCTTTATTATTATTATTATTATTATTTTCAATCTAATGGTTCATTTTAAGATTTTTTTTTTAAACAAATCCTTTTGAGCAATGCAAGAAATTTAAATTTAAGTAATTGAATACAGTCTAATTTATTTGTATTAAAAAAGAATTTAATCTTATTTGGAAAAGGATTTGAGGTTGGACTATATTTTCTTATATTTTTATTTTTAAAATAAAGAAGAAATATTATTTTTATAATAGAATAACAAAAATTTAGTACCATTTGTAAAAAAACATTTTTTTTAAATTATGATTTTTTTATTGACACATGACTCAAGCTCAGACATTTTAAAACATTTTTTTTTTATTGTTAATTGTCTAAATGCTCGTATTTAAATTTAAGTAGTATATTTTTTAAAATTTTAAAAATTATAAAAATAAAATAAAATAAAATAACTAAAACTCACATATAAATAAAGATATAAACAACACCAAATAGGATAGATCAGGGAAGATTTTCTCATTCTATCTTACTTATAAATTTATTTTACATATCTTTTTTGTTTCCCATCTTAGATAGAATAGGAATAGAAAATCCTCATTAATTTTTAAAAAATTTTAATTCTTAAATATAAAATCATGTAATATATATATATATTAGGTTCTTTTAAAAAAAAAACCCTTGACATATATAATAAAGGGCATTTTAGGGATTTCAAAGTTGGATGGTGGGTGGCATAATTAATCAAAGAGCAAAAATGGCAGTGGCATATCGAATTCAGGGGGCAAGCCTCAATAGTAAAAGCCCAGAGAATCAATGTGGTTGGTCGCAGAAAATGTCCCTCTCTCACTCTCCGTTACAAACCACCCCAAACCCCATCTGAGAATTCACTCAGAAACACAAAGCAAAATTATGAAGAAAACTGCAAAAATTCATGAAGAAAAAGAAGAAGAAGAAAAAGGCAGAGGCGTATGGGACTGCGGCAGCCCTCTATATGATTCATATGAACTGGTTACTGTCAGCAGTATCATCGAAAGAAATCTCATGAAACTGCCTTCTTTCGGAAGATCAAAGAGGGTGGCCGCAGCCGCCGCCTACGCCACCACCCAGGCCTCTCAGCCCCTGCCGATTGTGATCTCTGCATCCAACCGATGCCGGTGGACCGGAAAATCAAACAAGCTTTCAATCTCTTCTTCCATGGCAGGGTTGGTGGGGAAGAAGAAAAAGAAGGAAACGACCAAGACGTGTGAGAATAAGTTCTATGGCTTTTGTAGCAAGATTGGTTTGTTGAAGAAATTAAGGAGCCAATCCCAATGAACAAATGATCTAATTCAGTGTTTTTGGATCTTCATCTTTTCTTTGTTTTTGTGGGTGTTTTATTTTTTTATTTTTTTTCCCTCAATTTGGTAATGCATCAACCTTATTTTTTCATAACGTAATGATGGATATTTAGCAGTTTTTGGATGATATTTGCACCCTATCACAACCATTTTTTATTATTTTTATGGAATTATTTTGGAGAATAATTTTTTGATCTCTAAAACAAAAAATCAAAATGACAATAGAAAGTTATTTTAAGAACAAAAAATAAGGTATTTTTAAATACACCTTTAGTTATTTTCTATTGTTTTTATTTGTTTTCTAATAATCGTTTTAAAAAATAATTATACAAATAAGTAAAATAATTAAAAACAAAACACTTTGACATAAAAATTATTTTTAAAACATATTTAAAAATACTAAGAATGTGTTTGACAATAACTCTAATAAATATTTTTAGTTGTTTAATATTTGAAAGATAAACAAATTATAGTGTTAGAAAAATTAAAAGTCCTTTCTATAATCACTATCAAAAGGGTTTTAAAAAAATTAAAAATATTTTAAGTTTTTAAACAAATTTCTATTTTACAAAATATCAAAGAATGATTTTTAAAAACTATTTTTCAAAAGTTTTTAAAAACTACTCTTAAAAATTATTTTTCAAAGCTATTTTTGAAAACAATTACTAAACAAGTCTTATTAGTCTTTTGGTCCCAAAAAGAATTAAGGAAAAGAAATTATAAGAAAAAGAAAAAGAAAAGAAAAAGAAATTAAACCATTAGAACATACATTTTCCTCGAACTTTTCTCACTCTTATTTTTAAAGATATTTCTTCCTCTTTTATTAATTTAGCATGTTTTTTCTCACCATTTTCCATAACATTTATGTATAAAAAAATTATTCTTCTTAATAAAATTTTTCCCTTCCTTATTACTTTTTAAGAATAAAAAAAAAAGCTTAAATAATTTGGGATATGAATGTAGTTTTAACTTTCAAGTTTATGTGAATTTCCATTGCCAAAAGTCTGTTTGTAAAATTATATTCATGAGTGATGAGTCCATAACCATCCAAAAAGAAAGCAATTATGTGTAGTTATGCTTAAGGAAAATTGAATGATTTAGTTGTACTAAGAATACATAGCAAGTTCAATTAATATAATTTTTGTTGCCTTCCCATAATTGTGAAGCCATCCATGAATTTCGGTTTATTAAATTATTAAAGTATTAAGATTATTTAATAAATTTAATTTATTTATTTTAATTATTATGATGTCTAGGATTTAGATAAAAACAATTATTTTGATTTATTATTTTTAAGTCATTTTAACTTAAAGTTGTAATATACTTAATAACAATCTTTATACACAATAATTTAAATAAATTTTTTTTTAAGGTGTTATTTGTTTTTCAAAACTTTTACGGAAAGTAATTTGTTTTTAAATTTCAAATTGTTAATTATTTCTTAAAATTTTAAAATTATTTAAAGACTGTTTCTTCTAGGTCCAAGAAGTTTTAAGAGTTGCCTACTTAGTTAAGAGAAACTCATACTTATATAGTATCAGAAACTTTTTCTCCTATTCGATGTGTGATATCACAAACACCCTAGAGTACGAGACTAAATAAATAAATCCCCTTCATAGGACTAAACAAATCCCCACACGGGTCAAACAAACCCCCACACCAGGGTCGGGGATAGAATTTGATATAATGAGTAACAATTCACATCCAATCATATAAATATTATCTACTTTTGACCCCAAAAGGGTTCTCACAACTTTAAAAGACATCTATAAAGTTAAAAGGATCATATACATATATAGCAGTAGAAAATTTCTTCTTGTTCAATGTAGGACATCAATGTTAAAATTAACTTGCTAGTTTTTCTTTACTTCTTAATATTTATTAGAAATATAAATAACTTAATATTTAATACTATTAAACATCATTTAGTTTTAATTTCTATTTATAATTGAGTTTAAAACAACCAAACACCACCTTATTATCTTTAATAATGTTGAATTGATATTTAAGTAGACATGGTGTAAAATGAATTTCCTGACCTTTTTGCTTCCAACATATGGTTTCCTTTTTTGTTTGTTTTCCTTTGTAGTTTGTGAAATGGGCCGTGGTTTTGGGCTGTGTGGAGTCCGCATAGATTGGGTCATGTATTGGGCTTGCATTAGGATTGGATAAAACCTAGTTGATCCATGTCTACACAAGTTCCTTCAAAGCAGAAGCAATGACCGCCACGCGCTGCTCCACTCACCAATCGCGAAGGAGCTTTGCTACTGGGACCCATATCTTCCGATCTGGGCTTGGGCTGGGCTTGTATAGGCCTTATGGAGCAGATCAGGCTCAGGCTAGTTTCCATGCCTTCGATATGGGCCTTGCCTTGGGAATGACCTTTTACAAGCCCGAATATGGTGAAGCCCAAAAAAGCATTGCGAGCCGCCATGTTATTGCAGACTTGCATCCATCTTCTTGTTTGCCTAAAATATCCAAAATACACCAATCATAAATGTATGTAAAATATTCAAATAATATAAAATAAAATTTTATCATATGAAATTTAATTCTCAACTCTTTTTGTACCAAACTTTAATTTCAAACATTAATCAAAGCCATTGAACAAGCGTTAAAATAAAAAAATAAAAAAAGAAGAAAACCCAAATAATAAAAATAAGTTCATTATTGAGATACAAATAAATATAACATATTTTGTCTATATATCTCATACTTTGAATTAGATATCATTTTTAGGATATGTTTGATAGTGGTATTAGAAAAATGTTTCCAATTTTTTTAATATTTGAAAAATAAGTGTCTATTTGACAGTATTTTTTAAAAATGTTTCTAGTATTAAAAATACTTAAAAGCGTTTTTAAGGTAAAAAAAAATGGACGTTTGATAATATTATAAAAAACACTTTTGAAAAACCCTTAAAAGTGTTTTTTAAAGAAGCACTTGAGAGGTGTTTCTTTAAAAAAAACACTTTAAATTTTTTTATATATTCCTAAAATACATTTTCCTACTATCTTTTCGTTTCTCTTTCATTTTCCACTTCCTTCTCACTCTCCTCTTCCTCTTCTACTTTCCTTTCATGAAAATATTTTTTGTAATAAATGTTCTTTTTATTAATTTATTATTATTAAAAGCGATTTTGTACTTATGCGTTGTGTTGTAAAAAACACAATTAAAATCACTTTTTCAACTTCTTATAAAAGCATTTTTCACAAAAAGTGCGGTAAAATAAAACATTTGTAGTAAAAACACTTCCATTAAAAACAATGTCAAACAAACTCTAAATATTAAAAAAAATTATAAATACTTTTTCAAATTACTATCAAATGAACTCTTATTATAATATCAAAATCCGTTTTTTTTTTCATTAGTTTTAATAATATATATAAATTGTTATCTAATGGTTTAACCCCTATACCTATAAGATACCCATTTGAAATTATTATTTGGTCACACCTACTTTCTCTAATATCAAGTTATTTGGGTGTAAGATATAGAGTTGGCTTTGATTTAAATGTCACTCTACAAATTGCAAGTAGAGTAGTTAGCCAAAAAAAATTTAATTAATTTCTCAATTTTTTATTTTATCTATATAATAAAAAAGAATAAGTTGTACAAGTCCAATATCAAACTTCAACTTTTATACTAAGTCAATTCTAATTATTTAATGGCTACCACACTAATTTTCAAAAGTATATATTATTATAATTTTTAATATCTTGTATTGCACTCATAGCTTATATGGAGACGCATGAATTGAAGTCAACGCACGTTTTTCCTTAGTGATGAAATAATTTGATGCTTTCATTTTAAGCATACATAAAATTAATTATCAAATGTTAGATTATAAATGAAATACTAATATTTGTATATATTAGTAGTCATTTTAGATGATTTTATTTGTAGAAATAAATTCTCATATTTTAAATTGTATTTAATTTATAGCCTAAACTTTTTTTAAAAATAATTTAAATTTAAAATTATGACTAAATGTGAAATATAAACATATTCAAATATATTATATAAAAGCTTATACCAATTGTTAAGGAACGTGATATGGATCTTGAACTCAAATCCTATAAACTCGATTTGGTGAGAGACCGTGAGTTCAAACCACTTTTTCTGTAATTTTATATGTCTTTACGGTAAAGAAGAGTTATAACTTAACACTAATAAAAGAAACCATTAAATATTTAGGCATAATTTAATAGTGATATTATTTAAATCAAAGTGAGGACATAAATTAAAAGATAAAAGTGAATTTTTGTAGTTCATCCAAATATTAAGTATTAAATAAACAAAAGAAAAATATTAATTTTTTGCTTTCAAAATTTTTCCTTAATCTTTCTCTTATGACTTTTAAGATTCAAAACCAAAACAACCACTATACAATGGTTTGCATTTGACCTATTAAATGTCCTAATTTGAAACTACTATTTGGTCACACCTAGAAAGTTGACTTTTATCTAATCGTCACCCTAATCTAGTCTTCCATTTGAAGGCACAAAATATTAAAATAAAAAAAATTGGCCTTCTTAATTTCTAATATTGCCCTTTAATTATAACAACCACCACAAATTATAAAAACACAATATTAAACTTTATTTTGTATATACCGAGTAAACACATTCAACAATCTAAACACATTGTACACTTTCTTTCCTTTTTCTCGAGTCAATTCAAGTAGCCACCTTACAATTTTTGAAAGTAATACAGGTCTTTGTAATGTTTTATATCACATCAATCCCATATCTATCGAAGTATTAATTAAAATTAACGCGTTATTTTAAGATGAATCACACGTTTTTCTTTTTAATTTATTTAGAATTTCCCATGACACTTGGAAAATTTTTTAGTAATGCTCAAGTAAGTCAAGGGTCCCATAAAATTAATGAATGAAAAATATGATTTTTTCAAACAAATTGTCATAATCTCTACCACAAAAAACTCTTTTGTGGAATTGGTCAAAAAATGAGTAAGACACAAGATGGTATTTATTTTTATTTTTTATTTTTTATTTATGTGAATCCTAATTTTGGTTTAAATGGATAGAAAATCATCATTAAGGTTTGATTTAATAACTTAAATAAATTCTAACTAACACTTTAATTTCTTGAAGAACCAACCAACTTGATTTAATACCAATTCCTAAGGTGGTTGAGAGCCAGCCTAGACTTATTGGAAAAAAAAAATCTTAAAAATGAAAAAGAAAAGGCTTGGTTTATCCTACTTTCAAGTTTCAACAGATCCTATGGCCTTAACCGAGCTGTCATGAAAAATCTGACCTCCTACCAGTGACTCTAGCACGTTTCAAGGAGTATATCGTGAATAGCGGCATATCATAGGGAATAATATGTCATTTCACCACTAGACGCACACAATGACCATGAATAGGGACCACGAGACCAACTTGTAGGTGTGGGGTAGAGAATCAAAGACCGATTCCGCGTCAGACTTTTCGTATTGACTTCGTGCAGGGTTCTCTTCTTTCCACCACCCCCAATCCCATGCTTCGGATCTCCCTCCACCAATGAAAGGCTCCAATTTTTACTGCTTCCACCACAATTGGTTCTGAAGTTAGCAAATTGGGAGCGCACGTAGCGTTTGCCCAAGAGAAAAGTCTGCCGACAACCGCCGAGAGCAAAAATTGATACTGCCAAGGCTACGATTCTTCCAAGCCGGCGGTGAACAAATTGTACCTAGTAAAAAAAATAGACTAATCGAAGGAACAGCTTCACTTACAAAATTAAATAATTTCAAACATCATATTTTAATCATTTTTTCCAAAATGCCCTAATTTAAAATGAGTTAAAATTTAATAAAATCTCACAATTGCAAAGCTAATACAGGAAAATAAAAATTAAATTTAGCACTAATAAATATCTTAATGTATAATCTTATTTTAAAATTTTTTAATTTGAAAATATTAAATTTTATTAAAAATAAACACAACTTATAACTAAATAAATATTATACATATTATAATTTATTTTTATGAAATATAATATTATATATATATATATAAAAGTAAAAAAAAAAATCAATTAAAATAAATTTTTATTTAATATTATACATAATCCGGACTGAGTAGGGTAGGACAAAGTCATACCCAAACCCACTTGGAGCCCATCCTGGATTTTAAATGAATTTTCAAACTTATCTAAAATATGTTTATTTATCTCAAACCTCGTTTTCATTTTGGTTTTCATATTATGTTATAGATTTTGGTTTGTGCCTTATGACTTTTTCTTTAATTGTTGGTTGAATGCTTTCGTTCTTGAGAAGTGTCATTTCTTTCACTTTTGAGTTGTTGACTCCTTTTATTAACTATGATATCTTTTTTCTTTCACTCCTTCATGTCTTGGGACAAAGTCAAAGGGATGTTTTATCCCTTAATCGGTGTTCTTCAATAACAAACGCGGTTTGATCCAGGACTTCCTTTTTATTATTTATTTCATGACGAAGGAACGATGTCCGCATCAATCAAAGTTAATGGTGGAACGCTCCCTAAGTAAAAAGGAGAGACTCAGTAAAATAAGATATTTAGCTTTCGTCGATGAGATATGAGTTTGAGGATTAGGTCTCCTAATTCATGAAATTCGTCTTCTCTTTATTAGTTTCTTTGCATCAGTGTCTTCATATGCCTAATAGAAGAGGTTACTCATAGAACAAGAAAATATCGAAAGTAACTTGGTGCACCAAACTAAAAAAGAAATGAAAGAAAAAGTTCAAAATCGAAGGGTTCAATCGTTATGGGCAAATACCCAAAAAAACCCATCTTATTGTCATTCGTGAAAATTATACATTAAATTAAAATACTAGTTAATATCAAAACTTAGGCTTAATTAATTAAAACTTTTGTGTAGTACACCTCTTTTAATCAACCCTAGAATTGAATTAATTAGATTAGTTTTAAATAAATTGAAACCTATTAAAATCCATATAATTATTGAATTAATCCCCCTTGAAATTTTTTTCTTTTTAGACGAAGTAATTTAGAAAAATGATAAATTTTTAAAAATTTTAGATTCAACTCAATTAGACATAAATATTTTTGTTTTTTAAAAGTACATTAATGTGAGAGCTTAAAAAAAATTAACAAAAAATATTTATGAGAAAAAGAAATTACATTCCATATTTTAAAATATGAGGGTTAGATTTGTAAAATAGGGATTATCATTAACCCTTCAATAAAATATTCCTTTCTTTCTTATCAATCAATTACTCCTAATTTTTCTGTCTCACAATGCTTTCAAATCCATTATTAAACATTTTTATGAAGCAAGCAACGATGTATCATTTTGAGTAATAATTAAATCTTTTTTCCCAAGCTTCCTCCAAACGACGTCGCTTCATTTGAGTGGTGTGCTTTATTGCCAACGTGGCAACATTAAAAAAAAGGATCCGGGTACTCGCGGCCTCCGCCACTACTCGTACACACCTCTCTCTTTCTCAATCCGAAAGAATTGAGGGAGAAAAGACAGAGGAGAAGCTCGGATTTGTCTGCCCTCTAGCTCTCGAGAATCTCAGTGATTCCCAAAATTCTATATTTTTTTTTTCATTTTCAGAAAGAGAAAAAAAAAAAAAAATCCCATTTTGCTTTTATTGGGAAGCGATTTTCGAAGCTTCAGAGCTCAAAAATTTATTTTTATTTTTATTTTTGTACGATTTTCTGCAATGATTGAATCGGCTAAAGTTCGTTTGGTTCGTTGCCCAAAGTGCAAGCATATTCTTCCAGAGCGTCCTGATGTGCCTGTTTATCTCTGTGGCAGTTGCGGTGCTGTTCTTCAAGGCACGATTTCTTCAATTTTCTTTTACGCTTTCTGTTTTTCTTTGGTTCTATGTTTAGTGGCTGAGAAAAAGTGATGGGAAATGAGAAGATATAGAAATTTCGGATTATTTGGGCGCTGTTGTGCTTCTGCAAGGATTTGAGTGGGTGGGGTTTTACAGCTTCTTATTATTTTATTATTGTTTTTTTTGTTCTTTTTCCTTCTGTTTGGTTTCTGAGACAAAGTAATGGGAAATGAAAAGAAATAGAGATCTCGGATTATTTGGGTGCTGTTTGCCCAAGCAGTTATTGGGGTGGGTCGAAATTTACAGCTTCTTCAATTCTATTGCTGATTTTTCTCTTTAACCTCTGTTTGGTTGCCGAGAAAATAATGGGAAAGAGCAATAGTCAAATTATTGGATCATTTACTTGCCATTTCCTGATGCAATTATTTTGCTCGGTTGAGACAAGAGGGTTCGATTTCTTTAATTTCATATGTTTTCTCTTCAAACAAACAGAGTTTTAGAGGTGTTTTGCGCAATTTCTGTTGCTCTCTGTTTTTCCTTTACCGTTATTTGGTTGCTGAGAGAATTTACTGGAGAAGAAAAGGAATGAAAAATCTCGAATTCTTTTTGTGCCATTTGCTAATTCAACTATGTGGTATTGTTTTTCATTCTTTTGAAATCAGAACAATGTAAACCGTGAGGTCCTAGATTCTAGTTTCTTTTGCTTTCGGCCATTTTATGGAGAAACAAACGGAGTGTTGAGAGGTTTTTTCAATAATTTGGGGGTTTGACTGTTTTTTCTTTTAATTTACAGGGAAAAAGAATAGAAAATCTGGCGTGGACACTTCATCAGAGACGTCCAATGAAGAAAGGGTTGAAAGAGTTTCCCTAAATTCTGGGAATTTATTGGAAAATGAAACAGAGAATTTCAATAACTTGAGTGACATTTCTGATGCAGATGTCAAGTCAAATGATAGTTCTTCAAATTTTGGTAAAAGGGGTTCAGATGCTGAGAAAAGTCCGGATCATTCTAAGGACAGAGCTGATAAATGGGTTGTCGAGACTGCTCTTGATACGAACACAAATAGAGATGAATTGGGTGGTATAAAAATGGAAAAGGAAACTGGGGAATTGAAGTCCCATGTCCAAAATGCAAGCACATCCTGGAGATCAGAGCGGAGTTCTAATTGGCGATTTGGGGAGAGAGGCGAGGTGGAGGGGTTTCGGAGAAACCCAAGAACAAATATTGGAGGAGGTATGAGATATTCGCAATCTACCTACTCAGACGAGGGACCATCAAATTATGGTTATGGAGAGCCATTGAGGGATGGTAGTAGTTCCGTAGATGGAGGTAATAGAGTTGAGTACTTTGGACATGATCCAGCCAGGCTTATAAGACAACTTGACGAGTTGAAGGATCGATTAAATCGTACTTGTGATGTGACCGACAAACCTAAAGAAAAGGTTCCTTTAGATAGGAGAATGTTTCATGAGGAGGCTTATGAGGATTCTGAGGCTTGGTTTCCAACTAGCTCTTCTGGACCAAGAAGGAGTTCAATGCCGTTTTTCATGCTAGACAAGCATGTTTCAGAACCTCCTTATTTCCAGCATTATACCAAGCCATTTCCTTATGATAATAGGCATGAGAAGGGTATGCATGGCTCCTATCCATCCATGCACGGTTCAAATCATATTCCAGGATATGAGGATGTTTTTGGACCCCAAATGCTTAGGCAAAGACGACCTCCAGATCAAGCACCAGGTCATTACAGACAACAGCCACCTTATGCATACTTTTCAGGAGGATACATGGAACCTAACTCCAATCCATATGAACCATACCCCCACGACCCCAACCTTCACCATCCTTCTTGCTCTTGTTTTCTTTGTTACACTAGACATCAACAAGTTCCGGGGTCAATCCCAACCAATGCCTTATTGAATAGAAGGTTTCCTGACATTCCAAATGATCCCATGTCATACCATCGAGAAAATCCTGTTGCATTTGGTCCACGGGTTTATAATCCTAGAACTGCCAATCCTCCTCCGATGCCTTCTCATGATTCACAGTCCCACACAAGATTGCCAAGTGACCTTAACACGCAAACAAGTGATTTTGTTCACCACCTTCCCCAGAGGGAGGTTCTCCTTAATGGCAGACACTATTGCCGTCCCTTAGCCGGAGGTGCCCCATTTATAACATGCTGTAATTGCTGTGAATTGCTACGACTGCCAAAGAAGATACTCCTTGTAAAGAAGAATCAACAGAAAATCCGGTGTGGGGCCTGCTCAGCAATAATCTTCCTTGCTGTCAACCGCCATAAAATTGTTGCTTCTATTCATGAAGAAACAGAGAAAACTTCTAAGGAGATTGATGATAGCACGAATCAGCTAGTGGATGAGCGCCCTTCAAATTCACATGGCCATGTGAACCAGTATAGCGAGAATTTCTCTTCTGATGATTATGATAATTCTGCATATGATTTTCAGTCGATGGATAGAGAAGCTGGTTCAGTTCCAACAGATCAAGGTTTGAACTCAAGGAAGCCTGAGAGGGTACAGAACCTCCATTCATCTCCCAGCACGCCTGAGAATGAGGGTAGTCAAGAAGGTTTGATTGCTCCAAGAGAGGTGGACAATCCCCTTGAGCAGCCTAAGAAAGCTGTCCTGTCTCCACCACCTCCGGGTTCATCTCTTCAAGAGCATTTTGATTATTCTTCTAATAATCTTGCATTGAACCGTTTTGGGAATGGAAACCAAAGTAGCCGCTCAGATCATGAGAAGGTGATACCATCAAAGGCCATCTCCCAACAAAGTTCAGTGAAAGATGTATCAGTGGCAACTGAGATGGAGGTTTCATTCAACGAGTTCTCGAATACTGGAGTGTCCCAAGATTCAGGGGATGCAAGCAGAGAACATGATCATCTGGGAATCAACAAAGGGGAGGAACCATTTTTAGCTGGCATTATTAAGAAGGACCTTAGGGACTCTTCTAGACCTAACCAGACAATTGAGCAAGGCAGAAATATTGTTATGGTTAATGGGCACCTTATACCAGATCGTCTAGTTAAGAAGGCTGAAAAGCTAGCTGGAACAATCCATCCGGGAGAATACTGGTAAGGATATTATATATAATGACTCTCATCAGTTGCATTAATTTTTTCCTCCCAAAAGTATTGTGTTTGCTTTATCTGGGAAAATTGGTATTATCTGACATTTAAAGCGAGTAACCTTTTATGTCCACCATCAGTATTGTAGTCTGCCAAGTATTCAGATATACCCTGGTCCCTTCTGAATTCTAGTTATGTATTCTTTTACATGGAAGCTCGGAGATTCTTCCTTAGCCGTGCTCCAGAATACTGTGCTTTGTTGCATTTTCAGTGTGCTTGTTAGCTAATTCTATAATCGGGTTCTCACACTTCAGGGGCATTAATAGTTTTCCCTCTCTGTTTGCCTTTATCAGGTATGATTTCTACGCTGGATTCTGGGGTATGATGGGTGGGCGCTGTCTTGGCATAATTCCTGTAAGATAAATTATTTCTGAAACCAACTTTAAGTTCATCTGGGTTTTACCCAAAATTATATTGATGAAAAATGTTGTCTTTCTTGTAGCCATTTATTGAAGAATTCAAATACCCCATGCCAGAGAATTGTGCTGCTGGAAATACTGGTGTTTATGTAAATGGGAGAGAACTGAACCAAAAGGATCTAGATTTGCTTGCCAGTAGAGGACTCCCAACTACCAGAGACAGGGATTACACCATTGATATTTCAGGAGGCGTTCAAGATAGAGACACTGGTGAAGTGCTAGAGAGCCTTGGCAAACTCGCTCCAACGTAAGCCCCAATTCTCTGACTGGTGTTTTCCTAAGTTTTAATTGCTTGAATTAGTAGAATGTTTCCATCAACCATCCACTGTGCTTAATGACCCACCCCTAGGAAAACTCCAGAATGCATGTAGACTCCTCTCTGTGCTAATTGCAGGTACAGTCAGAGGGGTTCTTAGTATGTAAATCGGACAAGGGTTACATGGGGATCTGAAAGAGAGTAAAATCTAAGTTCTGCTTTAGGACACATAGCAGGTGAGCTTAAATGAAATTAGAATTCGAGTGAAAATATATTGTTTCGGGTTTGAAATAATCACTAGTATCAAATAGAGACTCTCCTGAAAATGTCAAAACTCCATAAAAACAGTGTTTTCCACTGAAAATCCTTAGATATGGCTCCATTTTAGGTGATGAATTTCTTCATCTTGTTGCTGTGAAAATTGAAATAGAAATGGTTGCATCACCCCTAAACTAGTACTGAATCTTGACTCAACATTTTGAACAGGGTTGAGAAGGCAAAGCGAGGATTTGGCATGAAAATTCGAAGGTCTGCTGCATAAACAGAAAACTCATTGGAAGTACCACGCCTTTCCATTGCGCCTAACATCTGGAAGATCTTGAAGTTGTGCTATGAAGGAGACTAGTAAATACAATCTCCTTGAATTTTATTGAAAGAAAACATCTCTTTCAATAACACCTGTACAAACATTTCTTACCATACCAAAAATACAACCTATAGGAAATCACATTTAGCTTTTTTTTTTTTTTTTAGTAGTAGTTTGATTCGATTGAAGTAATCTGATTTGTGCTGTTTGGCATCTGTTTCTGTAAATTAGGAAAATTCTTCATTCCTCATATTGTCTCATTGTATACTGTGTGGGTGCTACTTTTCTTGAATATATAAAGATAGAAGGAATTTGATTAAGCGTGTGTTTGACAATGATTCTAAGAAACATTTCTGGCATTTTTAATACTTGAAAGATGAAATTTTTAAATGTTAAAAGTGCTTCCTAGAATCACTTCCAAATGAACCCTTAACTTTGTTTGCAGCTTAGAATATATCCTGAGTGCTGTGCTGTTTTGTTTTTTCATGGTTGGGGAAAATGAAGAAAAACAAAAAACAAGATTAAATTGTTTTACTTTGTTGTGTTCTTTCTGGACTTTGCTTCTCTATGTTTCCCTGCATCCACACGAGAAATTGATATTTCTTTTGACTGAGTTGGGTCGCTGAGTTGACTTGGCTGGATCAGAAGTGAAAGGCCCAAACTACTAAAGAGATTGGGATTGGGCAGTCCAATCATTGGCATATATGGTACAAAAGGACAAAGGATTTTTAATTTTTTATTATTATTGTGATATTTTTTTCTGTACTCTTTGGGAGGGTAGGCACCTATAATTTCAAGGTCCAAGAGCAAATGATTGTGGGACTCAGCGCCCCTCAGTGGTGGGCTCACTCTGTTTTGAGCCTTTTGGGCCCCTATGGGCTTGTGGGACACATATTTCCTACTGGGCCCTTTGTGGGTTTTAAGTTTTTAGCCCTCTAAGTGATTATGGTATGAAAAATATAATTAAAGATATAAAATACATTATTAAAAAAATACGAAAAATATGATTGATTAACAAATAAAATTAAATTATGAACCATGAAAAGGCTCAAATTATAATGCTAAAATTCAGTGGTTGGTATTAAAATTTAATAACTAATATTAAAATGCCATTGGTAAATATAATAGCCTCTGTTTTCTAGTGACATTTAATATAATTTTTTTAATATTAAGAAATAAAAATAGTAATGCTATATATTTGTTTTTAAAAAATACCATATAATAATACTTTTAACAACCATTTTTGTCTCAACAAGATCTCACTTCTTAAAAAATATATCTAGAAATGGAAAAAAAAAAAAAGAAAAAAAAAGACAAATGGCATACATAAAGTAAAAATAAGACTATAATTGGTTCCCGAGGGAAAATACAAAGAAAATCAAATAGAAAGGAAAAGTAGAAGAAAAATAAAAAATAGTTTAAATTTAATAAATGATTTTTATACGTTTCTCTAAACTCATTTTATTTATTTCCCTCCATTATAGTAAAATTACATAATTTAAAAATGTATAATTTTAATTATATTTTTTTATATTATCTATAGTAAAATCAACCATGAGAAAATAATTTTTTGTAATATTTTTTTTCTTTTTATAATATTTTTAGGAAGCAAACATAACATATTGAAACTACATATACTACACATGGATCAATTATGTTAATCTTTGAAATAATAATATCTTTGAAAAAAAAAAGGAAAATACACCAAAGAGTGATAATATCTTTGTGAAACCAAGGTTTGGTTAATCTCGGTTTTGATGATAACAAAGCAAAGTTTATAACTAATGATTATATTTCAAAGTGTGATTAGGCAAAACGATTTCCAAAGTGGCAATCACAAAGACAATTCAAGCCAAAGAGAAATCATGAAGAAGAAGACCACCTCAAAGAGAAGTGTTTTTCAAAGATCTAAGCTTCATAAGATCTCTTTGTAAGGTTGTTGGTGCACTAGAATTTCCATGTATTATTTTCCTTACTTATGCACCTAAATCATCAAAGAGTTATTTTGTTTTAAATATTTTTAAAATTGGATGATTTCATGTTTTCAACTAAAACTTTGTGTCAAATGTTATTTCAAACTTGTTTAAAAGGTCTTAAGTTGAAAAAGTTGGTTTTTGAGCCAAAAACGGCTCAATCGGCTAAATCGGGTGAACCGGATGAATAGTAACAGGTCGACTCCTAACTTAATCGGTTGAGGGTATGAATAGTATCGGTTGAGGTATGAACAGTACCGGTTGACCCATGAATAGTACCCGATCGACTGGTACAAAAATTTTCTCTCTCTTCCAGAATGCTTGTTCAACCGGTCAAGGTTGAACCTCAATCGGTTGAGGTCCGGTCGAGGTCCGGTCGATGCCCAACAGTCACCTGCCAACATTAAATGCTAATGACTAGTCAACCAGTCAACCCATAGCTCGACCGGACGAACCCCCAAACGGCTAGTTTGGATTTTCTCTTCTATAAAAGGGCTCCAATCTTCATTGTTTTAAAAACTTAACCTTCCCAAATCATTCTTGATTCTATTTGAGCATTAGAAGAGTGTTTTTTAGTGCACCATTGTTTCATAACTTGCATATCTTTAGTGCACTATTCAATCCTAGTTTTTCTTGTATCTTTGAGCCTAAAGTTCTATTACTAGGATTTTTGTGAGATCATTATTTGTATATCTTTGTGAGGAATTTTATCAAGTGAAGGGTATCACTTGAGAGGTTATTCAAGAGGAGGATATCTCTTGAAGAAGTGTAAAGGGTGCTTGGAGCCAAAAGTCCAAGAGGGTGAATTGGAACCATAATCCAATTGTAAAGAGATTGGAAACTTGGTTGAAGCTTCAAGATAGTGGAACCCTCACTCAGTTAGGAGGTTGAGGAGAGTGGACGTAGGCAAGGAAGTACCGAACCACTATAAACTCTCGTGTTTGCACTCTCTCTTCCCTAACTCTTTTAAATTATATGCAATTGTGTTTATTTTATTTATTATATATTTACATATAATTGTCTCTTATTTTTGCATAGTTTAAATTTGTGAAAAAGAGACCATCACCCTATTCACCCCCCTATAGGGTGATTACCATAGGTTGGATTAGCTTCAAATTCCTAACCATCTTTGATTGTAAAAATATGACTAAAATATTTAAAGAATAATTTAAACTTGGAGGGCAAATATTGATGTATGATTTATTAATAATGAGATCTAGGTGTTATAATTCTTTATTATATGTACTGAGACTAACCTAATATTTGGGGAGAGGGAGCATTGACATTGATAGTGACCTCATGCCTTAAAGTTAGATGAAGCTTTAAACAATAAACACACTGAAGTTGACATCATACCTGTTGTCGCCTCGCGTATCCGGCGCTCCACGTTGCTGCTAGATGGATGGACACGTGATTCTCAACACACAAGGGGTTCTTGATTCAGCGGTTGTACCTGCAAAAGGCATCCGGACAGGGTGTCCGGATGCACCCTCCGATGGTTTTGTTAGCCATGGTGAGAGAGAGATATATAAATCAGTTGGCCTTTTACTAGGTATCAAGAGGTTACCAGGGGATCCCCTCCTTCTTCGTGTGAAGACATATATATATATAGCTTCAGGGGTACTGCTCCTTTCATTAATGATGAGAAGATATTTTATGTTGTGATGATGATAATAGGTGTCAGTAGGAGCACTATCGTCCTACGAATGGTTGTCAGAGACCATGGTAGGTGATGCGGCTGTCAGAGATTGTGGGAAGTGATTATGTAGAATGATCGTGGGAAGTGACTTGCTGTCACTTCCTCTTGTCTTCTCATTCTGCAAGTGATGGGATGTGGGCCATGGCTGCTTGTTGTGATTGCGTGTAAGACTCGCTTTACTTTAATTGACCATCAGACGATTTATATCCGGATGGCTCATGCTGATTATCCGGATGTGTTGTAGAGGCTATCCGGATGTCTACGCTCTGCCAGCGTCGTTTGCTCTTCCTTGAGGCGGTCCGGTTAGGATAACTGCACCATGCATATCTTTAGGGGAATCCGGATGATGATGGTCCGGCTGATAACACATGCCACGCGTCACCATGAGCTGCTTGCCACGTGTTTCCCAAGGGGAGGGGTCCCTACATTGCCCCCCTTTTTAACTTGCCTATTTTGCCCGAAAAAATGGGCGGGTTAAAAATAACTGGCTTTTGAAAATTGAAGAGGTCCCTTCGTTTGACTGGGCCACGTGGCGAGTGGGGGGTGCGGAAGCTATAAAAGGCATTTATGACGAGCCGCCGACCCTGTGTATCCCCAAGCAATATGTCGTTTCAATGATAACATGGCTGTTGATTTGGTTTTCCGAGGGGCCGGCCTGCTATAAATAGGGCATTGTACCTCTTTTTGTATTTTTTCCTTACTGCATTCTCTTGAGAGCCTTTGTTCTTCTTTGCTTTTTCTGCGCCCTTTGCTTCTCTGAGAAAAATTTCGAAAGCTCTTTTGTACCGGTGTTTTTTGTATTGCGACTTCGTTTGTTTGCTGCTGGTGATTTTGTACCGAGACAGTAACCGTTCTTCTTCTTCAGAGCTTTATTTGGTACGTACCTCTTTGCTACTGTCATTCCTTTGCTTGCGTTTGCTGGTTCTTTAATCTTGATTTCTGGCTTGCTTGGGCATTGTTTTGGACAAGTCGCTTGCGATTGTTGTTGAATGTTGGTATTTTGTTGGTGCTTGGGGGGGGGGGGGTTTTGAGGGGTTTTTCTGACTGCTTTGGGTTAGGGTTTGTGTATTTTCTGACTGCTTGGTTTGAACCGTTGCATTGCTTTTGTATGTAGGTTGTGGTTTGGCTTTGTGGTACGAAATGGCTCCAAAAAAGACTGTTTCATCTGCCTGGGTTAGCGAGGCTGGTGAAAAGGCGATAGACAAATTAGATGTGAATGAATTCCGGGAGCGGTTCTTCATCCCAAATGGCGTATCTATAGACTTGGTGAACGAGGAGGCGGCTATGCCTACTGAGAAAGGTGAAGAAAACGTTATCCTCTTCACAAAGGAACAATTCAACACAGGGCTCCGGTTCCCTCTGCCGACGTTGTTCAAGGAATTCCTCCACTTCTCCCAGATTCCACCCATCTTTATTCATCCCAACCTTGTCCGGGTGCTGATGGGATGCAGCATCATCAATATGCTGTATAGCCTCGACCTTACGCTACTGGAAGTGTTCTTTGTCTATTCCCTGAAGAAAGCAAAGAATGATATCTTCAGTTTGTCCGCGCACCTGCCCTCCCTTCAAATGGTGACAGAGCTGCCAGATTCGACAAAGGGGGGGGGGGGGGGGGGGCGAAGGGGCTGGTGGCGGTCCGGGGTGTATGAGCGGGGTTATCGCAGCGTGCGTCGAGGCCTTTTTCTCCAAATTATACCTTAAAAATTCCGGGTAATCTTGTTTTGCGATTCTTTGTCCGGTTTTTACTTTGCTGATTTTTTCTGATTTTTCCGGACGGAATTCTCACCTTTTGTTGCTGTTAATGCAGGTCTGGAACTCAGGGGCCACCTTGTGGATTGGGTGGGAAAGGCGTCCTTCGCCTGTGTCTGCAAATTATTCGAGATAAACCCCAAGGAGAGGGCCTACAAGACATTGCTTTCCGCGCGGAATTTGATAGCGGTCGTCCGGGAGTCCCAGGAATATGTTATCAATATTCTTCCCAGGAAACTGTCAAAGGATGAGATAGTGCCTGGGGAGCATTATACTGTGAAGGAGCTGCCCCTCTATCAGGAAGCTAAAGAGGCTGATGCTGAAAGACGGCGAAAGCTCCTGGAGGATCGAGATCAGAAAAAAACTGAAGGCACTATCCGGAAGGCTCCTGGACAAAAGCGGGGTCCGGACTCTCCTCCAAAGAAAACTTCAGGAAAAAGGAGGAAGCTGGTGAAGAAGCATGGGAAGGATGTAAAGGAACCCACTCCTCCCAAGGAGTTCCCTCCTCCACAAACTACCTATGAGGGGGAAGTAATGATAGAGGAGCCAGTAAACGTTGCTCCGCACTCTATCTCAAGCGGCCCCGGACGCATGTCGGGGTTGAATCATTCGGGCCCTTCCTTAGCCGCGGTTGCGCGTCTGGCTAACGTGGCTGAGGAAACTGCATCTATCAACCGTCCGGGCAACCTTAATCCGGATGCTGATGCAGCTGAAACGGCCCCGTTGGAGGAAGCGGGGGCAGAAAGCCAAAGTCAGCCTTCCGACGACCCGGATCGCTTGGCCATAGTCCTGGTAAAAGGGCCTCCTCCAAAGAAGCCGCGTTCGACGCGCGATCTACGGTCCGGACTCCTTGGGCGGCTTCAGGAGCGGCAGCAAGAGATTGAAGTTAGCTGCGCTTCTGCCCATGACGCTCATCCGGATGGAGGCGAGGTGGAGATGGCAACTGAGACCTCAGCCGCCCCGGTAATAATTCCGGCTGAAGGTGCATCCGGACATCTTCGTCCGGACGAAGATTTGGGGGTCCCGAATCCGGGACAAGAGTCACCTTCTGTTTCCTCATCTGAGGAGGAACCTGCTGACGGCGCAGCTCCTGCTAGCCCTTTCAGCTACGCGGAGTTGGAGGCTAAGCTAAAGCAGATTACACCCGACTGGAAAGCCGTCAAGCCCTCTGCTAAGATGTTTGATATGATAGAAACGGTATACCGTTGTCTTGTGCTTTTGCTTTTTGATTCTTTGTTGGACTGATGTGTTTGTTGTAGTACGATTTAAGTCTTTGCTTTTCTTGTTTGCGTGTCAGCTGGTGAGGGGCCTCCGCGGCATGGCTCAACAACACGATCTTTTTACTTAGCTGCTGCAGACTGCAGACTATATGAGGACCTTCTCCTCTTGGCGCCAAGAGATTGAAAATCAGCTGCGTCTGAGAATGGAGGAGGCTGAGGCCAATTTATCCACCATGCGGGAGGAAAATGAAGCCCTCCGAGTGGAGTTGGCTGAGGCGAAGAGTCGAGAAGAATCAACTGCGGGTCGCCTACATGAGGCGGAGGGTGAGGCAGCCCGACTAAGGGATGAAGTGAGTCAACTCCGGACAGAAGTTTCGAATGAAAAGAAACAGAAGGAAGACTTGCAGCTGCGCCTGGATGCGCAAAAAGAAGAACTTGAACGGGAGTTTGCTGTGGAAAGGGAGGAGGTTGCAGCGGATTACCAGCAACAAGTTGATGATACGTTTATCTTTGGGTATCGCTGCTGCATGAAGAAGAATGGTATCAAGCGAGATACCCCTTCGATTCCTCCGGGTGAAGAAAAGAAGCTCCACGAGAAGCCCGCTTCCTGATAGTTTATCTCTTTTTGCAATTTTTCTGCTGTAATTTTTCCTTCTGTATTTTTGTGGTCCGGAGGTCTCTTTGTAATTACATTTATTCATATCAATAAAAACATACTTCTTTCTCATTTGTACTTGTGTCTACTTTTTATTGATAGTACTGCTTTAAATTGGACACATTCCATGGTCTGAGTAACGGAGTGCCATCTAGCTTTTGTAAATGATAGGCTCCATTTTCGTTTGCCTTAGACACTATGTAGGGTCCTTCCCAATTGGCTTGGAACTTTCCTGCGCCTACTTCAGCGGTATTTTCAAAAATTTTTCTAAGTACTAGCGTACCATTTTTGAAGTTTCTGGGCTTAACTTTTCGATTGTAATGCGCTGATGCCCTTTGTTGATAATCTGCCATCCGGATGGCCGCGCTTTCTCTGACTTCGTCTGCCCAGTCCAAATTTCTTCCTAGTTCCGTGTTGGCATCTTCTTGTTTTGCTGCAGTGGTCCGGATAGTAGGAAGGCCTATTTCAGTGGGAATGACTGCGTCCATTCCATATGCGAGGGCGAAAGGAGTGTTTCCTGTTGGTCATCCGGGTGTGATTCGATAGGCCCACAGGACGCCGGGTAGCTCCTCCACCCACTTCCCTTTGGCTTGCTCAAGCCTTTTCTTTAAGGCATTGATTAGAGTTTTGTTTGTGGCTTCCGCCTGCCCATTGCTTTGAGGATAACGCGGCGTGGAGTATGAATTCCGGATGTTCAGTTCCGAACAGAAATTCCTGAATGCAATGCTGTCAAATTGTGGACCATTGTCAGCTATGATGATTTGGGGAATTCCAAAGCGGCAAACAATGTTATTCCATACGAATTTGGTGACATCTTTATCTTTGATGCTTGCATATGCTTCGGCTTCTACCCATTTATTGAAGTAATCAGTGGCGACAAGGAGGAATTTCTTCTGGGCAGGTGCTGCTGGGAGGGGTCCCACTATGTCCATGCCCCACTGCGCGAAAGGCCATGGGCTTGAGACCGATTTCAATGCTGCCGATGGAATATGTGGAATGGGAGCGTATCTTTGACATTTATCACATTTTTGGACATATGCCGCCGCGTCTTTCTTCATTGTTGGCCAATAGTATCCTTGTGAATGAGCTCTATGTGCCAGGGATCGTCCTCCCGTATGATTTCCGCATATTCCTTCATGTAATTCAGCTAGCACATACTGGGCCTCTGAATGCCCAAGACAGCGAAGATAAGGCCCTGTGAAGGATCGCTTGTACAGGTGCCCCCCAATCAGGGTGAAACGGGCAGCTTGCACCCGGATTTTGTGTTCTTGTTTAGGATCTTCGGGTAAAGTGCCTGTCCGGAGATATTCTGCAATACCATGCGTCCATTCTTGATCATCCGCTTGGTCTGCCTCAATGGTGTTGCAAGTGGAATTTTCTGCGACAGAGGGATTGACTTGTACATGGATAGGCAATAGAATGGCTTCTCTGATGGGGAGGGAAGCAGCTATACCGGCCAAGGCGTCAGCGCGCCCGTTGTCAGCTCGCTTAATTTTTTCGATTGTCCACTCGGTGAATTGTTGTAAGGTGCGTCTTACTTTGGCCAAGTATCGCGCCATGCGTGCGTCCTTAGCCTCATATTCTTTCTGGACATGCCTTACCACTAGTTGCGAGTCGCTGTAGATCTGGAGTTTGGAGACGGATAGAGCAAGGGCGAGGTCCAATCCGGACAGGATGGCCTCGTATTCTGCTTCATTGTTAGACGCGGAGAATCCCAGCCGGATGGCTTGCTCCAGATGTTCCCCAGTTGGGGACTGCAATAAGAGCCCGACTCCGGAACCTGATGAACGTGAGGCTCCATCAACTCGCAGAGTCCACCATTCTTTTTTACCTGATTCTTCATGCTGGCCGGGTTTTCGGGAATATTCTAGCACGAAGTCAGCCATTACCTGGCCTTTCATGGATAGCCTTGGTTGGAATTCAATTCCAAACTCGCTTAATTCGATGACCCATTGTAGCATTCTCCCGGTTAAATCTGGCTTGTGCAGAATGTTGCGAAGGGGTTGATCAGTCAACACGATCACCGGGTGAGCTTGAAAATAGGGCCGGAGCTTTTGGGCAGCGCTTCGAAGGGCTAAGGCTGTTAGCTCCATTTTTGAATATCTGGTTTCTACGTCTGCCAATGCCCTGCTGACATAGTAGACAGGTTTCTGCTCCTTTGGTGAAGGGCAGCGGAATAGAACGGCGCTGATTGCCCATTCTGAGACAGCCAAATACATGTATAGCTTCTCCTTTGGGATGGGGCTGCTCAAGATGGGTGGATGCATAAGACAACGTTTAATTCTTTCCAAAGCGTTTTGGCAATTGTCCGTCCACCTGTGCGTTCCAGCTTTTCGTATTGCCAAGAAGAAGGGTCGCAACTCATCAGTGA
This sequence comes from Vitis vinifera, assembly GCF_030704535.1. NCBI lineage: Eukaryota > Viridiplantae > Streptophyta > Magnoliopsida > Vitales > Vitaceae > Vitis > Vitis vinifera. Next base: position 21,508,603 of record NC_081819.1, on the reverse strand, counting down.
AGCGGGCTATGAAACGCCCTAACGCCACGAGTTTGCCTGTGAGGCGCTGTAACTCTTTCTTGTTCCTGGGAGGAGGTGTTTCAATGACCGCCTTGACTTGATCCGGGCTGACTTCTATGCCCTTTTGGCTGACCATAAATCCTAGAAATTTGCCAGCACTCACGCCAAAGGCGCATTTAGAAGGATTTAGCTTCATGCCATACCTTCGTAAGAGGTGAAAAACTTCTTGCAAATGAAGGATATGCTGTTCTCGAGTTTTGCTTTTAACCACGATATCGTCAATATATACCTCTACTGAGTGGCCTATCAGAGGTTTGAAGATTTTAGTCATCAATCTTTGATAAGTGGCGCCAGCATTTTTGAGTCCGAATGGCATGACTTTGTAGCAGTAGAGGCCATGTGGTGTTATGAATGCTGTCTTTTCTTCGTCATCCGGAGACATGGGAATCTGGTGATATCCGGAGAAGGCATCCAAGAAAGAGAGCATCCCTTGCCCGGAAGTGGAATCCACAATTTGATCTATTCGTGGTAATGGAAAACTGTTTTTTGGGCATGCGTTATTGAGATTGGTGTAATCAACACAGACTCGCCATTTGCCCTCTTTCTTTGGTACCACCACTACATTTGCCAACCAATCCGGATAAGATACTTCTCTGATGAATCCGGCTTCCAGCAATTTGTCAATTTCGTTTCGGATAACTTTTTGTCTATCCGGATGAAAGCGTCTAATCTTCTGTCGAACGGGTCTGGCTGCTGGAAAGACGTTAAGCTTGTGAGAGGCAATAGAGGGATGAATTCCCTTCATATCCGAATGTGTCCATGCGAAGATGTCATGGTTGCTTCGAAGGATATTTTGTATGCTCTGAGTTTCTTCTTGTGTCATGAGGGAACTGATGTTCGTGAGGTGATGATTCTCTTCTGAGATTTGGATTGTTTGTAAGGGATCTGCTGCCGGGGGATCCTTGTCCGCCGGGCCCAATAATTGTTATTGGTCATGCGTATGGCTGGATTCAGGGGGAGATGCATCCTCCTGGTTAGCGACTGCTTCACGTGCTATTTGATAGCACTGGCGAGCGGCTAATTGGCTGCCATACAAGTCAGTTTGCCATTCGTTGGTGAGGAAACTCACCATTTGATGATATGTGGAAGGGATGGCTTTCATGTAGTGAAGCCATGTGCGTCCCAAGATGACGTTGAAGGGTGACAACTCTTGTACCACCGAGAATTGCACGTTGAGAGTGACTGGGCCAGCTCGAACCGGCAGTATAATGTCTCCTAAGGATGTGGTTGATGACCCGTTGAATCCGGATAAGATTCGTCCGGGGTTTTCGAGACCCGCGAGACTATGTCCCATATGGCCAACGACTGATGCTTGCACCAGATCGGCTGAACTACCTGGGTCGACCAAGATACGTCTTACATCGAAATCTCCTATTTCTAGGGAGAGGATGAGGGCGTCGCGATGTGGCTGTAGCGTCCGGGTGGGATCTACTGGTGGGAAAATGATTGTCCCATCTATGGGGCGAGGGCCCTCCCCAGTGAGACCCGGCCAGATGGAATTAATGCGTTCGCGTATTGACGCGGCTCGCAGCAATTTCTGCCTTTTCCGCCTGGAATTGTATTCCTCGTCAGATGGGCCCCCGTTGATATAGTTTATGACAGCCTTGGGGGCGACTGGGGCCCTCGGGGCCCCAGAGTTATGATGTTGAGATGCGTCCCTTCCTCCAGTATCTGAGCGGAGGTATTGTTTTAAATGTCCTGCTTTGATGAGCCTTTCAACTAGATATTGGAGGGACCAACATGTCTCTGTTGTATGACCATGGTCTTTGTGGAAGGCGCATTTCTTGCTGCGGTCTCTCATGGATGGGTCCGTTTCGAGGGGTCTAGGCCACCTGAAGTCGGACAACCCTTGGATCATTGGGAGAAGTTTTTCGTACGATACGGATAGGGGTGTGATGGGTGGCCTATCCGGACGACTTGGCCCGTCCTGTCTCCGGTCAACTGGTTTTGGACGGTCCAGAGGTTTGGTATGTCTGTCCGCGTTATCTCTAGAAGCCCGTCCGGCAACCAAAACTTGCTGAGTGGCTGCACGCACGTCATCTTCGAGCATTGAATATTTGTTAGCACGTCTGAACAAATCGTCCATCGTTGTAGGAGGCTTTTTGGCCAGCGATTCGAAAAATGGAGTGCCTGGACAAATGCTTCTCTTGAAGATCTGTAGGACAGCATCCATGCTGCAAACCTCTATTTGAAGTACGGCTTGGCCAAATCGTTTCACAAATTCCCTCAAGGATTCGTTGTCTCTCATTTTTATATTCTGGAGGGTGCTGATATTCTGCTTGTGTCGAGCAGAGCATAAGTACTGTCCCACGAATGCTTCAGAGAGGTCCCTGAAATTGTCAATAGAGTTAGGAGGTAGGCGATGAAACCATGAGAGGGCTTGCCCTTGAAGGCTGGCGGGGAATACTTTGCATAGTAATGCATCGTTGCCAATATCGAGCGTCATAAGCTGTCGATAGTGCATGATGTGATCGAAGGGATCGTTGGTCCCATCGTATGTGGAAAACTTTGGTACGAGGAATCCCCTTGGGGGCTCGTAATGGGTGATATGAGAGCAAAAGGGCATGGAGAGCATGTCATCCAGCCTTTTGCTGATGGAGCCAATGAGTGGCTCATTTGGGAGGTTTCTCCCAGCTGGTCGCTCTGCTAGGTGTGAGCGAACGTTCCGCATCGCTGGGGTGACCATGGGGTCACGATGCGGAGGTACATTCTGCACCATGGGAACGATCATAGGATCGGGGCGTGGCGCCCGGGTTGTGGCTACTGGTGGCCTTGATCTCCCAGGCTCTTGTGGGCCTAGTTTTGCGCGCATAGAACTTGACAACTGTGATTTTCTATCACGTTGTCTTTTTGCTGAAAAATGAGTGGAATCTGAGCTTTCCTCACGGGGAGCTCGAGGCATGGGTGTGCGTGGCTCATGGGGCCTTGCGTTGTATGCTCCTGGGACAGCTCCTGTTGACCCAGGATATATTGATTCTGGCTCTGGCCTTGAGTTTGCCACCTGGCCTTTTGAGCGCTGACGACGAGGAGGACCTGACGTTGAGGCTTGAATGCGTAACACAGCGTTTTCTTCCCTTAACCTTTCCGTCTCCTGGAGGAGAGCTCTTAGCTGTTTTTCGCTTGCCAACTGTCTTTTTTCGATGGCTTGACGCCATTCGTGATTATCTTCCTCCCCTCTACCAGATGATCGACTTTGGGAAGGTGTGGCCATCTTTGCTAGTGACTGAATCAAAATAAAAAGTAAAGCCTTCCCACAGATGGCGCCAATGTTGTCGCCTCGCGTATCCGGCGCTCCACGTTGCTGCTAGATGGATGGACACGTGATTCTCAACACACAAGGGGTTCTTGATTCAGCGGTTGTACCTGCAAAAGGCATCCGGACAGGGTGTCCGGATGCACCCTCCGATGGTTTTGTTAGCCATGGTGAGAGAGATATATATAAATCAGTTGGCCTTTTACTAGGTATCAAGAGGTTACCAGGGGATCCCCTCCTTCTTCGTGTGAAGGCATATATATATAGCTTCAGGGGTACTGCTCCTTTCATTAATGGTGAAGAGATATTTTATGTTGTGATGATGATAATAGGTGTCAGTAGGAGCACTATCGTCCTACGAATGGTTGTCAGAGACCATGGTAGGTGATGCGGCTGTCAGAGATTGTGGGAAGTGATTATGTAGAATGATCGTGGGAAGTGACTTGCTGTCACTTCCTCTTGTCTTCTCATTCTGCAAGTGATGGGATGTGGGCCATGGCTGCTTGTTGTGATTGTGTGTAAGACTCGCTTTACTTTAATTGACCATCAGACGATTTATATCCGGATGGCTCATGCTGATTATCCGGATGTGTTGTAGAGGCTATCCGGATGTCTACGCTCTGCCAGCGTCGTTTGCTCTTCCTTGAGGCGGTCCGGGTAGGATAACTGCACCATGCATATCTTTAGGGGAATCCGGATGATGATGGTCCGGCTGATAACACATGCCACGCGTCACCATGAGCTGCTTGCCACGTGTTTTCCAAGGGGAGGGGTCCCTACAATACCCTAAAGTTAGAAGGTCACACTTACACCCTAAATCAAAACCTAAGAAAACTGGCCAAAAAGTTAAATCAAATTAAAGTGGGAAAATGGGTTGATTCTTAGTGTAAAAGTTGGTAATCATCCTAGAGTGGATTTATTCATCAAAAGTAAAAAAATTAATAAATTTCTAATGAAATATATATATAAAATTCTTCAATTTTCAAAACCCAAAAAAACCCATAACAAAAAAAAAAAAAATGGGAAGAGAGAGAGAGAGAGAGGGGGAGAGAGAGAGGGAGAGAGTGAGAGAGAGAGAGAGAGAGAGAGAGACAGAGGGATGCAGCTTTGGGAAATGAATGGTGTCCAGGCAAGAAGTGACCCAGCAATAAAAGCATTGGCGAAGGATACAGCTGTGATAACACCATCCATACACTGTTGGGATCAAAGGCATGTGCATGGGGACACTACCCCTTTGTCCCCTTCATACTTTCCATTTGCAAACAGAGAGCCAGAGAACAAAAGAGTTGGAGACCATTTGACATAGATTCTCTCCCCTGCTTCTAATGCTCATATCTCCCTTACTCTTTTATTTTTGTATACAATTTTGTCCTTTCATACACAAAAAATTATGGCCCATATTACACCAATAACCTTACTACCTTCATGTCCATATTTGCCCAAACAAGGTTACCAATGGTGATTCATTTATAACACATAAACGTGGTATCAAATTTTTAAAACTAGTCAATTAGGATAATATTTATATGAATTTTGTCACACGATGTTAATATGAGCAATGATGAGAATGTCATATGTGAATAAGATTAATTAAAATATAAGCTATGATTGAGAATGTTTATCGGAATGAGAGCGACTAAAACATGTTTTTTTAGGATATGTTCGAAATATTGGAATAAAGAATGGGAATATAGAATTATTTAGTCTTTCGAAGAAAATCAAATCTTATTTTTGTTAGGATTTTGATTATGAGATATATATTAATTATTCGATTAAATGCTATAACAAAATTTGGTAAGAGAAAAAGAGATTGGTAATTGATATACAATATTTATGCCTTAATTTATGTATTTTATTTTTTAAAATAATAAATTTAAAAAATAATAATGGAAGAACATCAATATGGTCCTTAATTCCGTTCATTTTCTTATAAATTACCAAAAAAAAAAAACTATAGAGTTTCCATTGAAAGAGAAGTATGCTATCCATTTTGAGATTTGGAAATTAAATGGGCCTCCAGAGAAAAATTTAATTTTCAGCCAGAGGCTTCAAAATGTGAATTTTTTTTTACGGAGGAAGTATGAAACTTTCTCTACCCATTTTCACACCAACCAAACAGAGCCCAACAAAAACCATCACTCATTGCCCCACGGTTTACACCCACACCTACAGAGAAATGAACTGACTGACATGTCCTTTTATAAACTCTTCTTTATTCCAAGTTACTCTCTCTTTTCAACTAATATTTAACGCACGTCCTGCTATAACTCTGTTTGGTAGCTCTGAAAACTCTGCAACTTTTCTCTCTCTTCTTCATTTTCTCTCTTTGATGGTGCAGGAAATGAGGTTTGAAATGAACCCATTTTCACTTCACCAGCACAACCACACATTTGTGAAGTGTGCTCTCTGTTTTGTGTTAATGGGTCTTGCTGTTCGCCTTTGGTTTTCTGATTCAATCAGATTTTCTAGTGCTGTGGATTCTGTAGAGACTCCTCCTGAAGGAAAAACAGAGTCTCTGGCTCCTGAAGAACAAAAGGCAGAGTCTCTGGAAGATTCTTTGCCCATTCAAACCCCAGTTTCAGTTGATTTTCCTGGAAATGATAACCAAACTTCCCAGAAAGGTGAGCCATTTTTCTCCCATTTTCTCTTTCTTTCTTCAAGTCATGCATGAATGAGAAAATTCGAATTGGTTTTTTTTTTTTTTTTTTTTTTTCATTTTGTCCATAAAGATCTTTGAGTATAACTTCTGATTCAAACCAAAAAATAAAATCATTTTAGTAAGTTATAAAATTGCCTGTTTTTAGATCAAAATTGGATATGTTTTTTCCTGTTTCCTTCTTTTTTTGATACCATGCGTGAATGAGGAGGCCTCGAATCACATGAAGTAAATGGGTGTTCTTTTTCTTAAAAAGGGGAAAAAAAAATCGATGGGCTAGTCCTTTTTTTTTTCCCAGACCTGTTCAATTTTTTTCTTTTTAATTTTCCCAACTTCCATGCTAAGAAACCAAACAGGATATGGATTTTCCATTCTTTAATTCATTTTTTTAAAATAATAAAGTAGATTAAACCTGCCTTCTGATTTTTCTGCTCGTTTTCCCATATTTAGCAACTCTGCTTTCCATTCCTGAGAGTACTTATGATTTCATTCATCCAATTTTCCCGAGAAAATGAAAGGAGTTCATGAATAACCCAATTGTCTAATGGTAGTTTCTATCATTGGGTATAGACAAATATGTCTACCATTAGATTGAATCTTTGTCTTTTCCCAGACTTCTATGTGTGCTATAATTCATATTTGGTGGGTTGTTTTTGAGTTTAATCTGTATGCCCTGCAACCTCACTGATAATGATTTCATTTCTGCAATCTAGATTCAGCAAAATGTGATATTTTCACTGGAGATTGGATCCCAGACCCATCAGGTCCAGTTTATACTAATGAGAGCTGCCATGCCATTGAAAATCATCAAAATTGTATGAGAAATGGCAGACCGGATTCCGGGTATTTATACTGGAGGTGGAATCCAAGAGACTGTGAGCTGCCCAGGTTCAATCCAGAGAGATTTCTCGATTTAATGAGGAATAAATCTTGGGCTTTTATCGGCGACTCCATTTCTCGCAATCATGTGCAGTCACTGCTTTGCATTCTATCACAGGTATCCTGAAAATCTCCCATCTCCCTTGTGTTGATTTCTCCTCTAAGAATTGTTTTATTTTTCAGTTGGTTTTGCATAATTTTCGGCATTGTTTGTTGGTTGATTACCCACCTACATTTCTTATTTCGTCAGAACGAGTAGAAGAAGCTCAGGATCATTACCAGAACTTGTCTGTGATTCATCGTTTCCTGTGTCATCTTGTGATTTAAGGCATTCCCTTCTATCTAAGGGTTCTATGGTGGATCTCCTTTGGACTGTTCCATCAACCTCTTACTCAGATGGAGCTGGGTCCTGGTCCCTGACTCCATGGTCAAATGTTGAGACATTAGGGCAAGGCTTGGTGGCTTGTGTGGTCTGTTTTTTTTCTCAATATTCCCTTTGATGCTGCTAAGTTATGTGAAGATTTTGATTTCATTGTGGATGACAGCTTCCAGTTTTCTTGTAAATTTCTCCTTTTAGAGGCTGAAAAGTCATTTTCCGAGCTGGGTATCCTACCAAATTACCATGTGGAATGATTTTCCTCGGTTTGATTCCGTTTCCATGCCCTCCTCTTGTCTTCTCTGGAACTTTAATGGTTGATGAACCATCCTTGTTGCTTGGGCTTTATTTGCAATCAATGCGATAAGAACTATAGATTGTTACTTCTAACCAACAAAGCTGCGTTCTACACCTACCCCACATGGTGTTTTGTTCTAAATGACATTAGTCTGCATCTTTTTGAGAATTGTTTTAGCTTTTTTAATGGCTATCGATCAAATTCTGGTTACTATATACTGCAGGTAGAAGAAGCCGTTGAGGTCTACCATGATGAGGAGTACAGATCCAAGAGATGGCACTTTCCCTCCCACAACTTCACCCTTTCAGTGATTTGGACCCCTTTTCTTATAGAAGCCGATATATTTGAAGACATCAATGGAGTTTCCTCATCTGATGTTATGCTTCATCTCGACAAACTCGACAAAAATTGGACTGAACAGTACAAGAGCTTTGACTATGTGGTAATTGCTGGTGGGAAATGGTTTCTCAAGACTGCTATCTACTATGTGAATGATACAGTCATGGGCTGCCATTACTGCCCTGGAAGGAACTTGACTGAGCTTGGGTTTGAGTTTGCATATCGGAAAGCACTCCAGATGATTCTCAACTTTGTCACAGGGTCCGATCACAAGGGCTTTGTATTCCTTAGAACTACCACACCAGATCACTTTGAGAATGGAGAGTGGTTCAGTGGAGGGACATGTAAAAGAATGGTACCCTTCAAAGAAGGTGAGATAGATATGCGAGATATAGACAGGATAATGCGTGATATCGAGCTGGAAGAATTTGAGAAGGTAGTTGCAGATGCAGGTACAGAAAGGGGTGTGATTCTGAAACTACTAGACACTACCCATCTTTCGTTGTTGAGGCCAGACGGGCACCCGGGGCCTTACAGGCAGTTCCATCCATTTGCAGAGGATAAAAATGCAACAGTGCAGAATGACTGTCTGCATTGGTGCTTGCCAGGGCCCATAGATTCTTGGAACGATTTGGTTATGGAAATGCTGGTTAATGGTTGAACAATTCAACTTCCTAAGCAGATTTTGTTTAACTCTGATTTTCATGATTTTTGAGATTCTTATAGCTTATAACACAGGTTCTCACCATGGGTGATCAGAACCAATGATCACCCAGCGATGCCCCGGCCCTTGGGAAGCTGTTGGCCTGCAAAAGTATTTATCCGATACCAAATTTTTTTACCATACTACCAAATTATACCCTGTCCATCCATATCCTTGTGTCATTTCTATATATATTAAAAAAAAAAAAAGAGGCCTGATTTTTGTTATACATTATTTGAGTAGTGTTAAGAGGGCATGGAGTCTGTTTCCATCCCTGGGCATTACCTCTCAATATTTCATAAAAAGATAAGACATTCTTGATGTTGATGCACCAGCGTGGATAGAAAAACAACCCATATGGCAAAACTACAACTCCAAACTTGTACCTGAATACTAGCCATTTAGGTTGCCTTTGATATGTAGTTTTCATAACAAGGAATTTTCCATTCCCTTTTTCATTCTAAAAAACAATCTAAATACATTAAAGAAAAGGAAATAAATTTGATTTTTCATTCTCTATTCCAACATTCCAAACATGGTCTCACTTGTTTTTCGGCATGCAAGACTCCTCCATCACAGGGAGCTGAACATAGTGATAAAATTAATGGAACCATGTTTAGGCTAGAAGCCTGGGTATGTTCATAACATTAATGGCTATAAAGCCCACATATATTGTCTTGGATTATCAGAAATTGATGCTAGAGAATGGACAGCTTCCTAATGACTACAGAGACTTAAACTATCAATTATCTTAGATGATAATAGTCTCATTTCTGGCACGAAGCAATAGACCAAAGTTTTGTGGCCGAAGCAGAGGATCGATAACTTGAACCCTTAATGCCTATCAAGGATGTTTCTATCTAGAGATCTCTGTCTCGATGATTGTTTCATGAATTCAAAACCCATGCTGGGTTGAATGAGCACAGCACAAATTAGCCATTGCCAAGCATGAAATGAGACAAGGCAACCATGGAGTGACTAACAGCAAAAGCCAATCACAAGAATCAGGGTTGAACAACCAAATCTATTGAACTTAGCTCAGAAGTTTTGGTTCAAACTGTCAACATTATTCAACAAAAATTCCATGCCCCAAACTGCAACTTAAACATAAGTTTGCGTATTAACATATCCAACACAAGCAGACCTCAAGTCCTTGACACAGGCTTAAACCAAATTTGAGATGAGAAGGCACCAAATCCCTTGTTTCTACTTGTTTGTTGATCCCTGGTCATTCTTCACCTTCTCCGGGCTAGGGAACAAATCCTGCAAACCAAAGATTACATGATGTTAGTCCAAGTGTCACTCCTGAAACAACCTGTGCAATAGTACTCCGAGTTCAGTAGCCGAAGCTACAAATACATTGCCATGACATTGAAGAAAGGTTAGATCTTATCACCAAAGGACTTATTATTCTTCTGTTACTATCATTTCCAAGAGCTAAATTTCCAAAAACACCAGAAGGAGCCTAAAAGATGTTTTCCTGCGTTGTTTCATAAATGCCACCAAACTTGAACACGGTATAAAGTGGTCACCATAAACCAATCCTCCGAATGTTGGGAATGGGCAAGTATTAGGCCTATGGGAGACCAAGAACTTGGATTGGATTTTCTTAAACAGTCGAGAATTTATGCAAATGACCTCAAGTACACAGAAATAAACCAAATCGAATGTTCAAGACTCAGTTTTGAATCAATTATAGCTACATTTTTTTAGGGTATTGCAAAATCAATTCAATTAATGAAGCAATCATCAAATTCTAGAATTTGGGACCAAATAGTATACTTGTTGTTGAATCACCAACTTAAATTACAGTCTCGATCAGAACCTAGGCGGGTAAACTCCAACACCCTAATCCTCCTCCGTTCGGTAGCCAAGAAAATGCTGGAAAATAAAAGAAATAAAGAATCTTATAATCCTAAATTTACGACATCCTTTTACTCCCCTCCATTCGAATAAACCCAATCGAACTACAGTGAACAAAACTTGTAATAACTAAACACAAGATCGAAAATCTGTTTTCTTTTCTTTTCCTTAGTTTTCCCAGCAACGAAACAGATCCACAAATTGAAATGGCCCAAATTTCCAAACCCTAATTTTTTTAACCAACCCAATTCCAAACCAGATCCATACTGACCCACCAAAAAATCTCCCGAAGGAAAAGAAAAAAAGAAAAAATATATTAACGCAATAAAAAGAAATCTAGGGTTTTGAATTTTGTTGGGAATGAGAAATGCTCACGTCTTTAACGATGATGTAGTTGATAATAGTGACAGGCACAGCTATCGCTGCCAATATGGCAACTGGGCCAGTTAGCAGACTCCATTTTCGGTATATCATCTTCTTCTCTTCCTTTTCTTCCTCTGCCACCTCTTTTTCTGTCGTGCCAAACACCGAAGAACACCATAGAAACGGTATTAATTGGTAGTGTTTTGGGCCTGGTCCTGGGCCTGGGTTAGCAGTTCGAGTTGTGCCCAAACCTTTACTCCTTTCTTCGGGGCCTATCTGCTTAGGCCCAGTACAGGTTTAGCCCAGTTTTATGGTTAGATTTTTTCTATGATGCACCCAACTTTGATCTAGTTTAAGGGCTTAAATTTACTTAAACCTTAATGTTTGATGTAAATACATCCAATCATTCAAATTTCGTGGATTAACACTCATATAAATTTATAAAATTAATTTTAGAAATATTTTAAATGAAAAAAAATTAGGTAGATGTATTTAATAATTCTTTTAAAAAATAAATTTATGTACGAAACACATCTATAGGAGTAACGAACAAAATTTGAAATTAACGGTGGCTTTTGATTGACAAAAGCACTTTTAGAAAGTATTTTTGAAGTAATCTTATACATTTGATAGAAATTATGAAACATTTTTAAAAAGTTGAAAAACACTTGCACTTTTTTTGGAAAAACATTTGATAAATGATTCTTTTAAAAACATTTTAAAAAAACACTTTCAAGAAAAAGACCACCAAATGTACTCTTATTGTGAATGAAATTAATCGTCTAAATAATTTTAATTAAAGCATTTTTAGTTTGGAGTGTTTTTCGAAAGTACTTTTGAAAAAAAAAATCACTTTATAAGTGGTTTTTTAAGAATCATTTCAAGTGATTCTCCACCATTATAAAAATGATACTAAAAAGTTTACCACACATCTAATTTTTACAAGAAAAGGCTTCAAAGCATTAAAAAAAATACTTATAATTCTCTCAAAATCACTTCCAAAAAGGCTCTAACTTATTAGATTTGAAAAAACAACTCTTTTTTTAGTTTTTCTTCTTTCATTCAAAATGTAATTTGATCGTAAATAAAAATAATGTCATTAGTGACTAGGAATGAAGTCACATAAGGCTTACATGAGCAAATGAACCCTCGAGAGTTTGGAAAACAAATCTTCATTAATGAGGATTTGATCATTTTCTTTTAAATTTACGACTATCACAAAATTATGTGGATAATGTTTTCTTTTTTATTATTTTTTAATCCCAAAATAAATTATTATTCTTATCATATCAACTTATTTTCTAACTCCCACACTAATTGTAATTTTTTTTCAGGTTCTCTATCAATTTTCATATCTATTCATAATATGACAAAATTTATTAATCTCTCGAATTATAGCCATTCGATTTAGTCAAGATCTGAAAAATACAGATGTTTTTTTTAAAAAAAAAAAGAAAAAAAAAAAGAGAAAGTAAAATTTTTGACACCCTAAGAGCCCTAAACCCCAAACTCAGTACAACTCTTCTGAGGACAGCCCAATAGCGGGGCCCAACCCAAAATTATTTTCCGCGTAGGTCCAAAAAGTAATAAACGCGGGGACCAATGGACCATATAACCTAGATTAAACACCTACATTATTATTATTACTTTTTTGGATTAAGTTAAGATACGGCATGACACGGAGAGATGTTGAAAATAAAATAATAAAAACAATTAAAAATATATATTTTTTCCAACATTTTTTAAGCACTTTATTACAAGTCATGCACTTATACGTGGACTCCATGAAGGGTCGTAGACTTTATTTGATAAAAGAAAAAAAAAATTGAAATATTTTATAGCATGGTAGCATCTAGGGGTCTCCAAAAAGCCCGCGGCCCGCTTTAGGCCCGGCCCGGCCCAGGCCCGCCGGGCCCGAGCCCGGCCGGAGCCCGTTTATGGGTGGGCCGGGCCGCGGGCCTAAAATTAGGCCCGGCCTATAGGCCCGCCCGTAGGCCCGCCCTTAGGCCCGCCCATTTAAAAAAAAAAACTACAAAAATAAAAAGTATTAAAAAAAATATTCATTTCAAAATTTTATTCATTGAATGTATAATTACATTTAAAAATGTGGGAAAATTTTACATCAGTACAAAATAAATACATCCCAACTAGGTTGGCACCTATTTATTTGTCAATCATTTGTATTTTTCAACCACAAAAAATAAAAATAAAAATATAATATACATTTAGTCATTATTTTCTGGCGGTGATGGCGAACTATCATGCATCCATGAAGATCTTGATAGTTTTAAAGATTCCATATCGACAAGCATCTCTGTTTCTCGAATGGAATCGTACATCCTTTTTTCTGCAATTTCCCAATCTTTTACACATATCCCTGCTTCAATAACGTCTGGCGCTAAGTTGCATCGTTTTTTACTAATAACTCTTCCACCTGCACTAAAAGCAGCTTCTGATGCAACTGTACTCACAGGAACTGTTAGTACATCACGAGCAATTATAGAAAGCACAGGATATTTGTGTTGATGTGATTTCCACCATATTAAAATATCAAAATCTTCTTGATCTTCAAATGGAATTATATCAGTATTAAGATATTTATCTAAATCAGATGTATTATTTGGAGAACTATTTGTTGTCTTTTTTCGACTTTTCAACATTTCTAGAGCTCCTTTATAAAAAGATGAGGAGTTTGTAGATGTAGGTGGTAATTTATTAGTATTAATATCATTACCATATTTTTCTTTATAATAGTTATATAAATTATATAATAATGAATTTATTTCATTTTTAATTTCTTCAATTTTTATTTGGTCATTAAAATAAATAATTGTTAACCATTCATCCAAAGCTTCAAATTTCAATCTAGGGTCCACAATTAAAGCAATATAAAAAATTAAAGGTATTTCTCCCCAATATTTTCTAAATTTTTCTATCATTGCAAATATTGTATCATTAAATATTTCAAAACTTAAATATTTTTGAAGTACAATAAAAATATTAGTTATTTGCATAATAACTCGATTTGAAGTTGGATAATATACACCACAAAAAATGTTTGTTGAAGTATCAAAAATTTCAAAAAGATCTCTTAAAAGATCCGCAACATGCCAATCATAATCACTTAATGCATCAATATCTGCATCACAATCATTGTTAAGTAATTGTATTTCATATAATTCGACTACTTTTCTATATTTTGTAATATTTTGTAAAAGTTTATATGTGGAATTCCATCTAATGGCCATATCCAAGTTTATATTTTTTCTTTTCATATTTAACATTTTGCAACAATCAAAAAATAATTCATGTTTTGCTTGAGAACTATTAATACTATATGCAATGCCTCTAATTTTTTCCAATGTATCATCAACATTTTTTAATCCATCCTTTACAATTAAATTTAAAATATGTGCACAACAACGCACATGAAATATTTTAGCATGATCATCTTTTACTTGCCAATATAGTTTTAGTCTATTTATTGCTGCATCATTATTAGCAGCATTATCTAATGTTACTGTCAATATTTTATCACGAAGGCCTAAATTTATAATTTCTTCATTTATTAAAGCTGCTATATTTTTACCACTATGTGGAGCATTTATTAATTTAAATGAAATTATTCTTTTATTTAATTTCCATTCATTATCAATGTAATGAGCAGTTATACATAAAAAACCAGTGTGAGTTAAAGATGTCCAAATATCAGATGTTAAACAAATATTTCCTTCAAAATTTGCAAAAAATTTTTTTAAAATTTCTTTTTGTGTATAAAATTTTTTCATAATATCTCTTTTAACTGTATTTCCAGACCAACCTTTAAATTGAGGATTAATACCTCGTTGAATTGTTCCTACAAAATCATGAGTTTCCATCATGTTGAAAGGTTGTTCTGCTCTTATTATATAATCAATCATTTCTTCACGACAGTTAGATTCATCATAAGAAAATGTTTTTAAATTTCCACTTTCATTTTTACCTAATTGCATATAATTTCTAATATCTACATTATTTTTAGTTTTACAATTTTCGTGATGTCTTTTTAAATGACTTGTGCCTGCATTTGAGCCACCAGTAAGAAATTTATTACAAATTTTACATTTTGCTTTTATTTCTTTTTTATTATTTTCTAAAATTATTTCTACTCTATCAAAAAAATTCCATATATTTGAAGTAAATTTTTTGTTTGATGATATTTCATCACATGGACTAGATGAAGAAGCACTTGTTGTCATATTATAATTATTGATAAAATATTATGCCAAAAATAATAAAGTAATAAATATAAAAAAAAATGTAACAAAAAAATAAAGTAGTAGGGGTGAAGTATGTTACTCAATTAGAGAACCGATGCAGAAATTCCTAGCAAATTTGAACTCTTGGAGCCACCAATGCTTGTTTTGCACCACCAACAATATTGTATAATTTGAGGGAAAAATAAAAAAAATTGAAATATTGTAGAATGTGAGAGAAATAGAGAGAGAAATAGAGAGAATTTGATGAAAAAATGAAAAGGGAGAAGATGTATTTATAGGAAGGTTTTTTTTTAAAAAAAAAAAAAAAAAAATTGGCCATGTGACCGTTGCCCAACGGTCACATGGCAGCTAGGAGCATGGGTTGGACTGTTGGAGCTCCAACGGTCACATGACCGTTGGAGCCTTTAATTTTTTTTAAAAAAATAATATACTTTATGTTATATATATATAACTAACTCTAACATTAAACACAAAAGTAATGTGGCTCAATTGGTTAGAGCCTTTACTTTGAACCATGAGGGGAGGGGTTCGAATCCCCCCCTCTCCATTCATTTCTAAAGCCTTTTGGCTTATTTAAAAAAGCCCAAGGCTTGGCCCGCCAGCCCGGCCCGCAGCCCAGCCCGCCCAGCCCGCGGGCTCATAGGCCGGGCCGCGGGCCGAAGATTTTTCCTTGGCCCGGCCCGGCCCGACCCGTTGACCAGTCAACGGGCCCATAGGCCCGGCCCGAGCTGGGCCGCGGGCCTCCTATTTACGGCCCGGCCCGCCCGTTGGAGACCCCTAACTAGCATCCAATCAATAAGACAACTAAATATTATCTTGTCTTGTCTTGTGGAAATTGGCGGTACGACTTCACATGCTTTTGACATTAATAAGACAAAAATAAATTATTATCGTGTTTCTAACACTACCAAATTTTTTGTGATAAATAATATTTATCGAACTACTATTTTTTCTAAAAATCTAAACGGATAAGATTTGAAATGCATTGAATTTGAATTCATATTCAATCCATAAAGGCAAAATTTGAAATCATATTAATCTCACAACAAACCTAACTTTAATATCATATTCAACTATCAATTTTAAATTTTAAGTTTGTAGAATTTGGACTCGAGTTCATATCATGTTTTTTAATAATATTATATCTTAATCACTAAAAGGATTATCAATATCATCGTTAATCATGATTATCATCATATTTAATTTAATTCTATTATTTTTATTATATTTAATATGATTTTTATTTTTATTGAGGGGTAAAAGTAAAAATCTTATCCTCAATTATTATTAGATTTATAAATAACAAGTTTAAATTTATAATTTTTATTAGATTTTTTTTGGAATTTATTAATTTTTATTTTTATAAGATAAAAATTTGGAAAATTTTCTAATTTATTTTTCCTTACCTTAAATTGTATTTAAATTTTAAAAAATGGAGTGATTCTATTATGTAGAAATTATGGATTTTTTTAAAAATAATTTATGAAAAATTATAAATTGTTTTTTCTATTTAGGGAAAAAAAATACAGATAATATTCTCTTTTGGGTGCTGGCATTATTTTTATAATTGGATTATCAAAGTAAAAAATGCACATTAGCTGGGGCCCTGAGAGCAGCAGAAAACCATGAAAGAAAATGATTTCCAGCAAAATCGAAATTTCCAGGCTTTTGACAAATTGGGAAGTGGGAAAAGGAATATCATCATAGATAATGGAAATGGGGTGTTTGACCGCTGAGAAAATTTGCAGAATGTTGTATGATAAGTTGAGAATTAGTGCAAAGTGAAAACAATTCATTGTCACTGAGACAACAAAAATAAAAAAATCAAAAAATCTCCAGTCCAGAAGTAATTATTCAACATTGAATATAAATTTAAACCAAAAAAAAAAAAAAAAGAAAAAAAACCATATTATAAAAATACAGTGGATACATCCCGTCCTATAGGATAGATAATACATATTATAAGATATGGATTACAGGTTTTAACCATATTTGATTTTATTTTGTATATTTTAAAATAAATTAAATATGAAAAAAATATTAATTGTGTACCCCTATTTTGGGGTGTATTTTTTTTGCAGATTATTTTGCCAGGTGGAGGGCTCTTAAAGAGCCACATGTTGCCTCAAGAGAGGCTGTTGGGGAATCACAATGGTGGGTGGAGGATGCAATGAGGGAAGGACACGTGTGATAGAATATTCTTGGGTGGTTTTTGAAGATTTGGAGGAGAGTATTTTGTTATAGAGAGAGTGAGACCATTAAGTAGAGGAGGGGTGAGATAGCTTGGAGAGAGAAAAAAATCAGCTAGCCAGAAACGAGTGAGGAGCTTTGGAGAGAACTAGAGAGGGAGGTGGAGGGTTTAGAGGGGTATTTTCTTTTGGAGAGCTGGGTTACAGAGGATCGTGTGGGTGGTTTGAGGGAAAAGAAAGCTCGAGCAGGAAGGATAGCTGGGAAAGGGAAGAGAGGAAAAAAATAAACTAGGAGAAGAAGAAGAAGGATGGCTTGCTGAGTTCTTGCCGACATTGCTGGAGATGATCATTGTCAAGTATGTTTATTGTGGATTTCCCATTCACTTCAACTGGTATGCTTTTCTTCTCTTTTCCTGCTGATTCTTGGATGATGTTTGATGGTTGGGAGTAAGCATGTTCATATCTCTTTTTTTAATGATTCTTGTTGAAGATCAGTTTGGCCCTATTTCAGTTTCCCCATAAGATATTTGCAACCATATTTTGATTTTTATTTGGTACTCATTTGATTTCACTCACCCTCATCTAAGCTTGTTGATTAAAATGTGAAGCACGACTTGTACGAGTTCATTTTTTGTCTCTACCCTTTGTGCTCTATTTTGTTGTCTTCCTCTGTTCTTGGTGTCCATCCATGGTGCGCATCAGTTTTCTCATCTCTGCTTGAGAGAGTAAGGAACTACGAAGTATGTATTCTCAGTCTGTGGGTATGAAGAGCTGTAACATGCTTGTCATGGCTAGGTGACTTTATACATGTATTTGTTAGGCATGTGAACAAGGAAATCTGGATCGGGTGGCCTTTTTCGGAGGCTGTATAAGAATTTTCAGTGGGCTTTCTAAGTTCATTCAACCTTTGGGTGCCTTTGCTATTGAGAATCCACAGTTCAGGGATGGTTCGGAGAGTAGTGTCCTGTGTTGGCTATTATATGAGCTAAGATCTATAGAGATTATAAAATCGGCTAATCTTCTTAGTCCTGAAGCTGAGAGTGCATTGATGAGACACATAAGAAGCCCTTTAGACAATGAGTTGGTTTCAATCTCTAAATTCTGAGACACTAAGAGAACTGTTTATGAACTTAGTAGTGTTTACAGAAGTCGCAATGATATATCAATTTTTTGGATCATTGAATGAAGCAAATTTGAATATTAAGGATCTTTTCGTTGAAGAACATCCCCTGGGCCAATGATGAGACTACTACTTCCACCTAGTGCCGCTCCTTACAAGAAGATGATCATGCTGTAATAAGACCACTGATACCATAGAAGCCATCATATGTCATGTCAGTCGAGTAGGCTTACCATGGGATGCTTTCTGTGGCGGAGATCACCAACAATGTCTTTAAGCTCTCATCCATGATGATCAAATGCAACTCATGCCATGGAAAATACATGTTTGTTGTTTGATGAACAAGGGTGACACGGTGCTCAAGGATGTGAATGTTGATGAAACCACTATCTCCCTCATTTTCCACGCAAAACCTTTGTAAAACCATGCTCACATCTCCCTACCTAGTCTACCTCTCATACTCATTTAGTCATTTCTCTCACTACCCATAGTTCCACTCAACACCCAACCTTATAAATCCATTTAATTTCACCACTCCCTTCATACCCACCAAACCCGTGCACTGCCCTCAACACTTCATCATCTCTCATGACGTTTCCGACTTGAAGAAGAACTACAAGTCCACACCGACGCTGCAGCGATTCTACACAGGCGATCTCTTCATCGTCGCCTTTGACGGCTCCTTCATTGTCTGTTGGACAAAAACAAGACAAAACAATAGCAAGGAAAAAAATAGAGCTCTTTAACTCTAAAAAACAGAGCTTCACCAGACCCAAGAAAATGCTTCTGGATATTTTATTGCAGTCATTAATTCCACTACAGCAAACATGTCTATTTATAAAAAAAAACAAAGAGGACACAATCTGCCCCACTACACCACTAACACTTGACCCACTACACCCACTAACTCGATTTTAGCAACAAGCTCCTTATTTGACTAACTCAACCATAAGAATAGGAATATGCCAACAGCCACTTTGAATCAGTCTTCAACACTCCCCCTTGATTCAAAGTTGCAAACTCCAAGCTTGCTTCTGAAGTAGACATGCTTGTCTCTAGATAAAGCTTTTGTCAGCACATCCGCTACCTGCTCATTGGTGTTACAATACTGCAAAACAACTTTACCTTCAACCACAAGATCTCTTATGAAATGAACCCGAATATTAACATGTTTTGTCCTTCCATGGTAGGCTGGATTCTTGGTCATTGCTATGGCAGCTTTGTTGTCACAGTAAATTACAGTTGGCTCCTCATGTTCTTGATTAATATCAGCAAGAATTCGCCTCAACCACACTGCCTGGCATGCGGATGAGGTTGCAGTTGTATATTCAGCTTCAGAAGAGGACAAGGCTGTCACTACTTGCTTCTTTGAACTCCAACAGACTGCACCTGACCCAAGAGAAAACATATAGCCTGAAATGCTTTTTCTATCCTCTAAGCACCCTGCCCAATCACTATCAGTGTAGCCAACCAATTTGAACTCTTGAACATGACCATACCATATCCCGAAATCATATGTTCCAGCAATGTATCGCAACAATCTCTTTGCAGCTCCAAGATGTTGCTTCGAAGGACAATGCATAAATCTGGAGATCACCCCAACTGCAAAAGCTATATCTGGTCGTGTATGTGTCAGATAAATGAGGCCTCCAACCAGACTTCTAAACCTTCTAGCATCAGCTCTTTCAGTGCCATCTTCAGCCTGCAACTTCTCATTTGAATTCATAGGAGTAGCTACTACTTTGCAATTTAACATATTGAAATTCTTAAGCAAATCAACAGCATACTTTCTTTGTGAAACAAAGACTCCATCCTCTACTTGTTTTACCTCTAAACCAAGAAAGAAATGCAACAGCTCTAGGTTTGACATCTCAAACTTCTTCTTCATACAGGCTTTAAACTCATTAATAAGAAAAGAGGATGAACCCATATAGATCATGTCATCTACATAAAGACAAATAATAAGAAGATCATTTTTACCTTGCCTTTTCAGGTAAAGATTTGGCTCACTCTTACTCCTTTCAAAGCCATTCTCAACAAAGTAAGAATCTATCTTACTGTACCATGCTTGTGGGGCTTGTTTCAACCCATAAAGGGCCTTCTTTAGTCTATACACGTGCTCTTCTTTACTAGGAACTATGAAGCCTTCAAGTTGAGATACATACACCTCCTCTACTAGCTCTCCATTAAGAAAAGCAGACTTGACATCAAACTGATAAATACACCAATGCATATGAGCAGCTAAGGCTAATAAGGTCCTTACTGTTTCAAACCGTGCAACTGGTGAGAAGGTGTCATCATAATCAACTCCATGTTGCTGTGCATAGCCCTTTGCCACTAACCGTGCCTTGTGCTTTTGTATACTACCATCTGCTAAGTACTTGGTTATGAAAACCCATTTAACACCTATCACATTCTTGTCTTCAGGAAGCTCCACCAGTTCCCAAGTCTCATTCTTCTCAATGGCAGCTATTTCTTCTTTCATAGCACTGCACCATTCTTCCTTCTCCACTGCTTCTTCAAAGGTTGTTGGATCAGCTACAAACAAGACTTGTGTAGTCTCATAGATGTCCCTTAAAGATCTGAATTTCCTTGGAGGGGTTTCCTCTGAAGATTGTGAAGAACTGCTGCTACTCAAATTTGGGGAACTGGGTGAATGAGAGGGAGTTGGACTTGCTGGAATCTGAATAGAAGGCTGCTGATCTTCACTCTGTGCCACTTCACTTTCACTTGAAATCTCCACAAGAGCACCGTCTTCACTTACACGCCAAGTCCAGCTAGCTTTTTCATCAAACACCACATTCCTGCTAACAATTATCTTACCACTAACAGGTTTATATAGCTTATATCCTTTTGATTGAGAGCAATAACCAATAAAGATGCACTTTACTGATTTTTCATCAAGCTTACTACGGTTATGTGAGTCAATCAACGTATAGGCAACACTACCAAAAACCTTTAAATGGCTTACCCAAGGTTTCCTCCCATACCAAGCTTCATATGGAGTTCTATTCAACACTGCCTTGGTTGGAGAAATATTCAACAAGTATACAGCTGTAGCAACTCCTTCTGCCCAAAAATGGTTTGAAAGGTTCTTGGCCTTCATCATGCTTCTAGCCATCTCAACCACCGTTCTATTCTTCCTCTCAGCCACACCGTTTTGCTATGGTGAATAAGGAGTAGTCAGCTCTTTATGCAAGCCTTCCTCTTCATAAAACACTTTAAAATCATTTGATAAGAACTCTCCACCTCTGTCAGTCCGCAGCACCTTAATGCACTTGCCACTCTGCTTCTCTACAAATGCTTTGAACTTCTTGAAGGTCTCAAAAGTCTCTGCCTTTGATTGAAGAAAATACACTCAACTCATCCTGCTATGATCATCTGTAAACAACAAAAAATATCTACTGCCACCAAATGAAGCAGTTTGCATAGGACCACATAGATCAGCATGTATAATCTCAAGACAACTAGATGCCCTCCTTGACCTTCCCTTAGGGAATGGTTTCTTGCTTTGTTTCCCATAAATACAGCCCTCACACACATTCACCGAGTCAATTTTAGGTAGTCCAAACACCATTTCCTTTTTACTTAGTAACTTCAACCCTTTGACATTTAGATGACCATACCTTAAGTGCCACAGATTAGACTCACTAGTCTCTTTAACAACAAGAGCATGCTTTTCTATACTTGACACTTCAAGAGGAAACAACTTGTTTGCGGCCATACGAACATCAACTATTATTTGATCAGACTTTTTATCTTTGATCACACAAGTAGCACCATCAAACAAAATGGAGTATCCACTAACCATAAGTTGCCCCACACTTAACAAGTTTTGAGTCAAACTAGGAATAAAGTACACATTGTAAAGGAGCTTTACATTACCATGACCATTGTTTACTGCCACGGTCCCCTTGCCTTCCACTTGCACTTGTTTGTCATCACCAAGTTTCACCTTCAACTTGTGTGATTCATCCAGCTCCTTAAAGAGTGACTTTATCCCTGTCATGTGGTTAGAACATCCACTATCCAAAAACCAAATATTGTTGGAAGATACTACCTCTTCATTATAGGCCATGAACAACTTGACTTGATCTTCCTCTTGCTCGACATAGTTAACTTGTTTTTCTTGCCTTTCTTTCTTCCAACATTCAGCTTGAACATGTCCAAACCGCTTGCAGTAGTAGCACTGGATATTACTCTTGTTTCTGCTCTTCTCAGTTGACTGCCTTTGGTCACCTTGTGCATCACCTCGGCCTCTGCCACGTCCACCTCTTCCATGAGCACCTCCTCTGCCACGTCCTCTACCAGTAGCTTCTCTGCCTCCATTCTTCTGATCTGATGTCTCCCCCTTCGTGTAAAATGTCTTTTCTTCATTCTTCTCCTCTGTTCTGGACAGCCTCACTTCATGAGATTGCAAGGATCCCATGAGCTCATCAAATGAATAGGTTGACAGATCCTTAGACTCCTCAATGGCTGCAACTACATGATCAAACTTAGGCGTTAAACTCCTTAACACCTTTGCTACGACAGTTTGATCAAGAATATCTTCACCATACGACCTCATTTGATTAACTATAGCAGCAACTCTTGACAAAAAATCTTGCACTGACTCTCCATTTTTCATGTGCAAGGTTTCAAAGTCACGACGCAAGGACTGGAGCTTCACCGTGATCACTTTAGAGGAACCTTGAAATGCAGTTTTCAAGGTTGTCCACGCCTCTTTTGCTGTGGTTGCTACTGCAATCTTTGAGAAGATTGATTCATGTACAGCCTGTTGAATAAAGAACAATGCCTTGGAGTCCTTCTTCGTATTTTCTTTCAACCTAGCTTCTTCGTCCGGATAAGGATAGCCATTTTCAACCAAGTCCCACAGATCTTGAGACTTGAATAAAGTCTTCATTTTGATGCTCCAAAACTCATAGCACTCACCTTTGAAAATGGGAATTGCTGGTTGAGACACACTCACCATACTGCCGTTGGTTGTTGCCATTATTCGCCCAGTTCAGAAGGAACCTGGTTGCTCTGATACCAAAAATTGTTGGACAAAAACAAGACAAAACAATAGCAAGGAAAAAAATAGAGCTCTTTAACTCTAAAAAACAGAGCTTCACCAGACCAAAGAAAATGCTTCTGGATATTTTATTGCAGTCATTAATTCCACTACAGAAAACATGTCTATTTATAAAAAAAACAAAGAGGACACAATCTGCCCCACTACACCACTAACACTTGACCCACTACACCCACTAACTCGATTTTAGCAACAAGCTCCTTATTTGACTAACTCAACCATAAGAATAGGAATATGCCAACAGCCACTTTGAATCAGTCTTCAACATTGTCTGCGCCTGTAACGATGCCATCAAAGTCATGGATTCCTCCAATATTTCAATCAGTTGCAGAGCGATAATGGCGAAACCCACTCTCACCAGCTTGGATTTTGCTTTTGTTCTCTTCATCCTCCATTTCTTTCTACTTTGCGCTTCTACGAGTTTTGATTTGGAAGCTTTGATGGCGTTCAAAGAAAGTGTCAATGTTGCTAACAAGCTTGCTACCTGGAATGTAACGGTTAATCTGTGTAGCTGATATGACGTTTCCTGTCTCCAGAACAAAGTGTCTCACCTCGTGCTCAAGGGTCTCGACCTGCAAGGCAGTTTCCGGCCCCTTGCATCTCTCACTCAACTTCGAGTGATGAGTCTCAAGTGAAACCGTCTCTCTGGCCCTATTTCGAATATCTCCAACCTCACTGCTCTAAAGCTGTTTTTTCTTTCTTACAATGAGTTCTCGGGGGAGTTTCTTGCTTCTGTCCGTCTCTTTTCCCGCTATAACGTCTCGATTTGTCTCACAACAACTTATCGGGCCAGATTCTAGTGACAGTCAACCACTTAGCATATTCTTACTCTACGTCTGGAAGAAAACCGATTTTTCGGCAAAGTTTGAATCTCCCGAATCTACAGGACTTCAACGTCTCTGGAAACTGCCTCGTCGGTGAAATACCAAAAACTCTTTCTGTGTTCCCTATGTCCGTCTTTGACCGAAATGCGGTTCTTTGTGGATCTCCCATGCCAACATGTAAGAACATTGTGGGCGACCCAACGAACCTGGATCCGATGGTGCAATCGCATCGTCGGTGATTTCTAGCGAAAATCTAACAATAGTTGTCTCCTCATCGAGCTCAATACCGATATCCACAACGCCAATCCAACCACAAAATACTCGGTGACATATTGGTGCCCAACAAGTCTCTCTTACCTTCATTGAATTGGGCATAGCAGACGTTTTGGGAGGAAAATGGTGGCAATCAACTTTGTGACCAGGTATAATGCGAAGAGGGTAGCTGCAGTCACCAACCTCCTAGTGCGACACCTGTTGCACTTCGGGCCCACATGCATAATTCCAAATTTGCATAGCCACCCTCTTATGTTCCTTTTCCAAACTCATATATTTCTTCATCCATCTTCATGCATGTCTTTAAAAATTGGTTTTCAAAAGAATCTTGTTTTGACTCCACATTTCTTCATCCTTAGAATTTTTAGGTCCCAAAAATCCCATTTTCAATAAAAATTTGCTGCGATTTCCTTCGGCAAGCAATTTTCACATTTTCCTTGATTTTAAAATTTTTTTAAAATAAGCATGAATTTAAAATTTATGAAGTTAATTTATACAAAAATAAATCGGGCTTTGGTGGGGGCCCAACATTGGTCATCTTTTCTCTAAAAAAATAAATTTGAGTGAAGAATGATATCTAATGATTTTTTACTCTGTTTAGCGATATATGCGATATATTTTATATTCATTATTGTGCACTAACCCCATTTCATGATAGTGCATTATTGCTTGCAGCTAAGGCACGGTAGCACTCTCACTTCGATTCTTCTCTATGCATGTTTTGGCTTCTAGTATTTAATCATTTTGGTATCCATTAACTTCCTTACCAATTGTCATACTTACTTCATCTCATTAGTAGAGACCCGTTTTTAGGGACTTAAAGGGGTGTTACGGTCTTTACCGTACATTCCCAATAAGTAACCTGACCCCCGAGCCCATATTTGGTATTTCGCATACCATATTTTCCAAATAAGAAGTTACATTTAGGGTTTCTTTCTTATTTTGTTTACCCTTTAAAAATAAAACAAAAATAAGTGGCGACTACAAGTCATTTTCTGAAAAATAAATCTTTTTCAAATAAAAAACGAGTTCGTCATTGAGTGGAAGTGCATGAGTAGAAATACGGGGTCCACATTAATATTTAACCATTTTTTTTCTTAAAATAACAAATAACTTTTACTTAATTAAGTAACAGTTCTTTTTTCTTTTTGCGCATTTAGGAACTAACCCCTAGCATAAAAAGGCCAGATCATATTTGTTTTAATAAAAGAAAATAGGTTAATGAAGCCTTATTGATGAGATGAGGTGATAACATAAGCCTTATGCTTCACCGACGTCACACCTTTAGATGTCCACATCAGAAAAAAAATAAAAAATAAAAATAAAAATAGACAATTGTACTTTTGACCCAATTAGACCTAAAATAATTTATGGGGAGGATATGAAATATGAAGAGACCAATATATCCTTCAAAATTGTTTTCTACTATAATATTTAACAAACTTTTTTATCTTAATTTTATTTAATAATTATTTTGAAAATTTATTAATTTTAGAAAACTAATTTTGTAAAAAAAATATATTCTAAAAATATATCAATTAAAAAAAATGAAATATTTTTAGTTATTTTTATATATACAATTTTAAAAATATGTATTTTCAAGTTGTTTGATTTTTAAATAATAATAATAATAATAATAATTTATTTTTATTTTTTTGGAGAATAGTGTATTTTTTTTTCCAAATCTCTAAATTATATTAAATTTTATTAAGGTTTACAAAAGGAATAAAATTTAAATTAATATTTTTTTTTTTTTATAGTGAGTAAAGGTTATTTTTAGAAATATATCAAATTCATATTCTTCTTCTCAATTTTCACGCTTATTTTAGGTTTTTGGCTTAAATGATGAAATCAAAGCTTAAATTTTAGGCCAATTTGATTCAAAACACAATTATCCCAAATAAAAATCCAATAATAATATTAATAAAATAAAATAAGGCAAAAATCGTGTTCCACACTCCTCTCCTCCACAGCCCTCCAACGAGGAAAACCAAACAAACCCTTACACTGTGAGCCCCACATGCTGCCATGCATAACCCCAAAATCCCCCAAAAAGGACCAACGACTACATTATCACCGCTACCCACTTCCTCTCCTACTCCAGCTCTCCTTTTCAATCATTTCTCCACCCAGCTTTTCTGGTTTTTCTTCTTCTTTTTTCCATCTTCAATGGCTGAAAAACCTCCCCACATAGCCATTGTCCCGACCCCTGGCATGGGTCACCTCATCCCTCTCATTGAACTAGCCAAACGCCTCGTCACCCACCATGGATTCACAGTCACTTTCATCATCGCCAACGAAAATTCTTTTCTCAAAGCCCCAAAGGCCGTGCTCCAGAGCCTCCCTCCCAGCATAGACTCCATTTTTCTTCCTCCGGTTAGTTTTGACGACTTGCCGGCGGATACGAAGATCGAGACTATGATTTCTCTCACTGTGCTTCGGTCACTTTCCCATCTCCGGAGCTCGCTGGAGTTGCTGGTTTCGAAGACTCGAGTGGTGGCGCTCGTCGTCGATCTCTTCGGAACCGACGCGTTCGACGTCGCGGCGGAGTTCGGGGTGGCGCCGTACATTTTCTTCACTTCGACGGCGATGGCTCTCTCGCTGTTTCTGTTCCTGCCGAAGCTGGATGAGATGGTGGCGTGCGAATTTCGGGACATGAATGAACCGGTGGCGATTCCTGGTTGCGTGCAGGTCCACGGCTCGGAGCTGCTCGACCCAGTTCAGGATAGGAGGAGCGACGCTTACAAGTGTGTTCTAAACCACACCAAGAGATATCGACTGGCTGAAGGGATAATGGTGAATAGCTTCATGGAGTTGGAGCCTGGACCGCTCAAGGCTCTGCAGACACTCGAACCGGGTAAACCGCCGGTCTACCCGGTCGGACCGCTGACAAGGAGGGAGCCGGAGGTGGGATCCGGTGAGAACGAGTGTTTGAAGTGGCTGGACGACCAGCCACTTGGCTCCGTCCTATTCGTCGCTTTTGGGAGCGGTGGGACCCTTCCCAGTGAGCAATTAAATGAGCTGGCCTTGGGCTTAGAGATGAGTGAGCAAAGATTTTTGTGGGTAGTGAGGAGCCCTAGTCGTGTGGCTGCTTCTCCATTCTTCAGTGTCCATTCTCAAGATGACCCTTTCTCTTTCTTACCTCAAGGGTTTGTAGATAGAACCAAAGGGCGGGGCCTCTTGGTGTCATCCTGGGCACCACAGGCTCAAATTCTTAGCCACGCATCCACCGGAGGGTTCTTGTCACATTGCGGGTGGAACTCCACTCTCGAGAGCGTTGCCTGCGGTGTCCCCATGATCGCTTGGCCGCTCTACGCCGAGCAAAAAATGAACGCAATAACATTAACCAACGGCTTAAAAGTGGCATTGAGGCCAAAAGTTAACGAAAATGGTCTAATCGATCGTAATGAAATTGCCCAAATTGTTAAGGGTCTGATGGAAGAGGAAGAAGGAAAGGATGTACGCAGTCGAATGAAGGACCTTAAGGACGCCGCCGCAAAAGTTTTGAGCCCTGATGGGTCTTCTACAAAGGCACTCGCAACCGTGGCTCAAAAATGGAAGGCTCACAAAAATTATTAGAAAATTTTTTTTTTTTCCTTGTGTAATTCTATTTATATGTCCTGATTTTTTAGGTACCTATACATTAGGTTTTGTTTGTATATCTTCTTGCTGTTTTAAATTATATGTATATTTTATTGAATTGTAGCAGGTGAGTTGAGTGGACCCAACTAGTAATTCAATTAATGAAGCAGTCATCAAATTCTAGAATTTGGGACGAAATAGTATACTTGCTGTTGAATCACCAACTTAAATTACAGCCTGGATCAGAACCTAGGCGGGTATTAATTGGAAGTGTTTTGGGCCAGGGCCTGGGTTAGCAGTTCGAGTTGTGCCCAAACCTTTACTCCTTTCTTCCTGGCCTATATGCTTAGGCCCAGTACAGGTTTAGCCCAGTTTGAGGGCTTAAATTTACTTAAACCCTAATGTTTGATGTAAATACATCCAATCATTCAAATTTCGTGGATTAACACTCATATAAATTTATAAAATTAATTTTAGAAATATTTTAAATGAAAAAAATTTAAGTAGATGTATTTAATAATTAAAAAAAAAAATTATGTACGAAACACATTTATAGGAGTAACTAACAAAATTTGAAATTAATGGTGGCTTTTGATTGACAAAAACACTTTTAGAAAGTATTTTTGAGGTAAACTTATACATTTGGTAGAAATTAGGAAACATTTTTAAAAAGTTGAAAAACATTTGTACTATTTTTTGGAGAAACATTTGATAGATGATTCTTTTAAAAACATTTTAAAAAACACTTTCAAGAAAAAGACCACCAAACGTACTCTTATTGTAAATGAAATTAACCTTTATTTTAATAGTCTAAATGATTTTAACTAAAGTATTTTTAGTTTGGAGTGTTTTTCAAAAGTACTTTTGAAATAAATCACTTGATAAGTGATTTTTAAAGAATCATTTCAAGTGATTCTTCATAATTATAAAAATGATATTAAAAAATTTATTACATATTTAAGAGTGCGTTTGATTGTGATTTTATGAAGTATTTTTAATCTTTATAACATTTGAAAATTTTCATACTTTAAGTATTAAAAATATTAGAAACACTTCATACGATCACTGTCAAACGCACTTTAATTTTCACAAGAAAAAACTTCAAAACATTAGAAAAATATTTCTCTCTCAAAATCACTTCCAAAAGGGCTATAACTTATTAGATTTGAGAAAACAACTCTTCTTCTAGCTTTTCTTCTTTCATTCAAAATTTAATTTGATCGTAAATAAAAATAACACCGTCAGTGACTAGAGTGAACTCACATAAGGCTTATGGGAGTAAATGAACCCCTCGAGATTTTGGAAAACAAATCTTCATTAATAAGGATTTGATTCTTTGCCTTTAGGTTTACGACTATCACAAAACTATGTAGTTGATTTTTGCTTTTTACCTTTTTTTATTCCAAAATAAATTATTATTCTTGTCATTTCAACTTATTTTCTAACTCCCACACCAATAGTAATTATGGGCAAATTTAATTATTAAAAGTAGTTGGTCCAACAATTAACTTACTCATATTAATTATCTATTCATAATGTGACAAATTTATTAATCTAAAAAATTATAGCCATTCGATTTAGTCAAGATCTGAAAAATACAAATATTTTCCAAAATAAAATATTTAAAAAAAAATTAAAAATTTTGACACCCTAAGACCCCTACACCCCAAACTCAGTACAACTCTTCTGAGGACAACCCAATAATGGGGCCCAACCCAAAATTATTTTCCGCGTAGGTCTAAAACGGAATAAACGCGGGGACCATATAACCTAGATTAAACACCTACATTAATATTATTATTACTTTTTTGGATTTAGTTAAGATATGGCATGATACGGAGAGATGTTTTTGAAAATAAAATAATAAAAACAATTAAAAATATTTTTTTTCCAACATTTTTTAAGCACTTTATTACAAGTTATGCTCTTATACGTGGACTCCATAAAGGGTCGTAGACTTTATTTGATAAAAGAAAAAAAAATTATTAATTGTCTAAAATATTTTGTAGCATGGTAGCATCCAATCAATAAGACAACTCAATATTATCTTGTCTTGTGGAAATTGGCGCTACGACTTCACATGCTTTTGACATTAATAAGACAAAAATAAATTATTATTAATTTATTTTTCATCGAAACCACGTTTTTTGTGATAAATAATATTTATCGAACTACTATGTGGACTCCCCTTTTTTTTAGATCATTGGATTATTTATTTATTTATTTATTTATTATCATTGTTTTATTACATTTTAATAGTTTTTTATTTTAATTTTTCCTGCCACCTTTAAGGAGCACCCGGGAGGAATTGGACATCATTTCGTTTTGGAGTGGGGGACGATTTCTAGAAAACGAGTTGCATGGGACATATGCCCACCTTGCCATAGTGGTGGTTGAAAATGGGGACTTGTTAAAGGGTCAGTAATGGAGCCGTTAGAAGCTCGCAAAGGAAGCTAGGAGAGGCGGATAAACAAAAAAAAAAAAAAAAGAGCAAGCGAGAGAAGAAGAAGGTTGTTCACAGGTGGGAGATTTTTCGAAGGTTTTGAGAGAAAAAAAGAGTTGTAAGGGGAAGGAGCTGGAGTAAGGAAATTTGGAACTGAAGAAGAAGTAGAGGAGGGGCTCACCGGTTTTGTCCAGGTATGATTACAACATGCTCCATATTTCTCTACTTCACATTGTTATGTCCTACCTCCTATTGATTTTGAGTTCATTTTGATGCTCGATTGTGGACACTATATGTTGTGCCTGTTTGTGGAATCTGCGATTTTTTTTTTTTACTTTTACTGTATTTTATGTCTAGTTTTGGCCCTCTTTCTTCGGCTCTGTTTTGGTTCTCCTTTGAGATGCCTAATCATGTTTTTATCTCCATTTAAAATGCATTTGGTGCTGAGGAAGTGAACCATACAATGCATCCCAAGGGGAAGGTTGATCAAGAGCTCCCTCTCATCCTCAATGTTGAAACACGTCAAGCTCATGCCCACATCCTCAAGACTAGACTCTTCAACGATACCCATCTCGCCACCAAATTTCTATCGCATTATGCTATTAACATGTGCTTTGCGGATGCAACTCTTGTTCTTGATTTGGTTCCTAAGCCCAATGTCTTCTCTTTCTCCACCCTTATTTATGCATTCTCAAAGTTTCATCAATTTCATCACACACTTGCTACTTTCTCTCGGATGCTCACCCGAGGCCTCAAGCCTAACAATTGTGCCTTCCCTAGCCGACAGGTTCATGGCATTGCCACGAATCCTAATTCCCTTAAGAGGTATATTGAAAGTCTATTATTAGTCCTAGAGTAAGACATAGTAGGACAAGATGAGTAAAAGGTAGAGGCGTAGCAGTAGCTGGGTTTGATTCAGATTATTTTGTTCAATCTTCTTTGGTTCACATGTATATTAAATGCATATGGTTAGTTAGAGTGCTTTGGTTGCGGCTTTTAAGAGGTTTTGAACCTGAAGGGTATCGACACAAGGGTCAACGAAAGTCAGGGGATTTGAACCCCAAACCTTTTGGTTTGGGTTCACCCACTTACCATATGGGCTAACTTGCCCTTTGATATATTATGTGCAATAAATTTATATATACTTAAATTCATTATATAAAAAAAATATTAAAAGAATATTTTAAAGAGCAAATTAATTATAATTATTTTATAATTAAATGCAAAATCTTTTAATTAATTACCAAAAATATAAAAATTATATTTCTTTTAATATTTTCTTTATATAATGAATTTAAGTATATATAAATTTATTGCACATAATATATCAAAGGGCAAGTTAGCCCAGATGGTAAGCGATCCCCTGACTTTCGTTGACCTGCGTGTGTCGATACCTTTCAGGTTCAAAACCTCTTAAAAGTCGCAACCAAAGCACTCTAACTAACCACATGCATTTAATATACATGTGAACTGCTATGCCTCTACCTTTTACTCATCTTGTCCTACTCTCTAAATAGAGTGCCTTACTCTAGGACTAATAATAGACTTTCAATATACCTCTTAAGGGAATTAGGATTCGTGGCAATGCCATGAACCTGTCGGCCAGGCTTCAGGGCAGATAGTCCAACACAGGCCTTAGCAACACTAGGGAAGGCACGATTGTTAGGCTTGAGGCCTCGGGTGAGCATCTGAGAGAAAGTAGCAAGTGTGTGATGAAATTGATGAAACTTTGAGAATGCATAAATAAGGGTGGTGAATATATATATCATAATTTATTTTATATTGTTTAATACAATTGAATTAAATGGATCATATTTTAATATTAATATATATTTTAAAATTAGACATATTATAATCAAATATCATAATATTAGGTGTAATTTAATAATAAATGTACATTTATAAAATTCACATTTTTATCGATGCATACGATATTATTATCAAATATGATAAATCATGTTATATATATATCAAAATTTTTAATAAAATAACTTTAAAATGTCTATTATACTTCTAATTATATTATTATGAGGTTTTCCTTACATTTTCATGAGTTTTTAACAATTTTAAGCTTACCGATATTTTTTTTCAAAATATTTGTTGATATATCTCCGATATATCCGTAAAATCGAAATACCGATATATCCGTGATTACCGATATTTTCATCCTTGGTTGTTAGAGATTAGGAGGATTTGGTTATGGGATACTAATTCATGGTTATGTGATAAAGCAAGGTCTTGTGTCAGATAAATGCGTCAGTAGCGCACTTGTTGATATGTACGGGAAGCGTTCTTGCACATCTGAGATGTCACAAGTGTTTGATCAAATGGATCACATGGATGTAGGATATTGCAATGCTTTCATTTTTGGATTATCTCGGAATGGGCAAGTTGAGAGTTCATTGAGGTTATTCATGCAATTGAAGGACCAAGGGCTGAAACAAGCAAAAAGAAGTCAACAAAGTGTATTTTTTATTATATATAACCTGTTATAAAAATCTTAAGCTTCTGCATACACAATTAACATTTGGTGGCCATCCTTGGAGCATACATGCCCATATTCCTTTTTGATCCTTTATGCTCACACGTTTTCACAAATTATTTTTTTAAAATAATTTTCAAAATTCCAAACTTTCAAATAATTTTTTTTTTCACTTCAATTTTTAAATAATTTTCCAAAATTTCATTCTCGAAATAATTTTCCAAAATTCCAAAATTAATTTTTGTTAAAAAATGCCATCTTCGAATAAATTTTCCAAAAATTTCAAAATTCCAAATTTAATTTTTAAAATACCATCTTCAAATAAATTTTCCAAAAATTTCAATTTTCAAATTTAATTTTTAAAATACCATATTCAAATAAATTTTCCAAAAATTTCATTTCCAAATTTAATTTATAAAATTCCATCTTCAAATAAATTTTCCAAATATTCAAATTTCCAAATTTAATTTATAAAATGCCATATGCAAATAAATTTTCCAAAAATTCCAATTTCCAAATTTAATTTTTAAAATGTCATCTTCCAATAAATTTTCCGAAATTCCAATTTCCAAATTTATTTATTTTTTAAATGCCATATTCAAATAAATTTTCCAAAATTCCAATTTTTGAATTTAGTTTTCAAAACTCTCATTTTCAATTTTTTTTAATGATTAAGTTTTTATAATTCCAAAATAATGGAATTTATGAGAATTAATTCATAACAATAGTGGGGCCAACAGTCGTAACATTTATTTCGAAAATAATTCAGGTAAATTGTATGGTTGATATTGTTTGATTTTGATTGGTTTTGTGTGAAATATTTTACACTTATCAATGTATACTAATATTGTTTTATGATAACGCTTTATTACCTGCTGTCAAGGTATGTTCTCATTCTCACTTTGTTTATTTATTTGTTATCATGAGTTGCTTTTGATATGTGATCATTTTGGTATTTATTAATTTTTTTATCAATTGTTACACTTGTTTCATTTTATTTAATAGAGACTCGTTTTTAAAGGCTTAGAGAGATGTTATGGTCTTTACAGTACCTTCCTAATAAATATGACCCCTAAACCCAAGTTTGGTTTTTCACGAATCGCATTTTCCAAATAAAGAGTTAGACTTAGGATTTTCTTTCTTATTTTGTTTTTTCTCTAAAAATAAAACGAAAATAAGTTACGACTCCAAGTCTTTTTCTAAAAATCATATTTTCACCAAATAAATAAAAAAATGAGTTGTATCATTGAGTGAGAACGCATCGTGAAAAATACGATGTCCATATACTAATTTTTTAAAAATCTAAATCGATAAGATTTGAATTACACATAATTTGAATTCATATTCAATAGAGACAGAATTTGGAATTATATTAACTTCCTTGTAAACCAAACTTTATATCATATTCAACTATCAATTTTAAGTTTTAAACTTATAGAATTTGGGTTCCGGTATCATGTTTTTTAATAATATTTGATCTTAATCATTAAAATGATTATCAACATCATTGATTATCATCATATTTTATTTTATTTTATTATTTTTATCGTATTTAATATGATTTTTATTTTTATTGAGGGGTAAAAGTAAAACATCAAATCCTCGATTATTGAGGGTTAGTCCCCACAAAGAGATAATTGTACATCTAAAAATTTCTTACCTCATGATTTCATCATCATAGCATCATTATTCATCATGTTCATCATCTTTTTCTTTTCCTTTTTTCTTACCATTATTGTGCATGGACTAGAACTTATATTTGGATATTTATTCCAACCATTTTTTTTCTAGTACAAAAGATCAAAGGCATGCTGTCAACTCTTAGAGCGCGTTTGGATATTCAATCAGAAGAGAATAATCCATTTTTTTTTATTCCATATGCATGGGGTTGCTGCTGCTTGTGGGGTGTGAGTCGCGTGACCCACTTTTCTTTCTAGAATGCTGACAGCATTGAAGATGGTGGTGGAATATCAAAATGGAAAATTCCAGACAAAGGTTAAAACTTTGAAGAAAATAATAAGTTTAAATTAATAATTTTTATTAGATTTTTTTTTTGGAATTTATTTATTTTTATTTTTATAAGGTAAAATTTTGGAAAATTTTCTAATTTATTTATTTTCTTAAATTGTATTTAAAATTTTAGAAATGGAGTGATTATATTATGTAGAAATTATGGATTTTTTTAAAAATAATTTAGAAAAAATTATAAATTGATTTTTCTATTTTGGGAAAAAAAAATACAGATAATATTCTCTTTTGGTGCTGGAATTATTTTTATAATTGGATTATCAAAGTCAAAAATGCACATTAGATGGGGGCGGGCAGGGCAGCAGAAAACCATGGAAGAAAATGATTTCCAGCAAAATCGAAATTTCCAGGCTTTTGACAAATTGGGAAGTGGGAAAAGGAATATCATCATAGATAGTGGAAATGGGGTGTTTGACCGCTGAGAAAATTGGCAGAATGGCGTATGATAAGCTGAGAATTAGTGCAAAGTGAAAACTCACTGTCACTGAGTTGTTGGGTTTCTGGAAGTCTTTGGTGCAGGTCATTACCCTTGAAAGAGACAATAAAAAATAAAAAAATAAAAAATAATAAAAAAATCCCCAGTCCAGAAGTAATTATTCAACATTGAATATAAATTTAAACAAAAAAAAAAGGAAAAAAAATACATATTATAAAAATACAGTGGATACATATTATAAGATATAGATAACAGGTTTTAACTATATTTGATTTGATTTTTTATATTTTAAAACAAATTAAATATGAAAAAAAAATTAATATTTAACCATTTTTTTCTTAAAATAAAAAATAAAAGTAACGGTTCTTTTTTCTTTTTGCCCATTTAGGAACTAACCCTTAGCCTAAAAAAGCCAGATCATATTTCTTTAAATAAAGAAAATAGGTGAATGAAGCCTCAATGATGAGATGAGGTGATAACATAAGCCTTACGCTTCGATGACGTCATATATTCAGATCTGTCCATATCAGGAAAAAAAAATCCAATAATAATATTAATAAAATAAAATAAGGCAAAAATCAAGTTCCACACTCCTTTCCTCCACAGCCCTCCAACGAGGAAAACCAAACAAACCCTTACACTGTGAGCCTCACATGCATAACCAGCACAATCCCCCAAAAAGGACCAACGACTATATATATACACCGTACCCACTTCCTCTCCTCCTACTCCAGCTCCCCTTTTCAATCATTTCTCCACCCAGCTTTTCTGGTATTTCTTCTTCTTTTTTCCATCTTCAATGGCTGAAAAACCTCCCCACATAGCCATTCTCCCGACCCCTGGCATGGGTCACCTCATCCCTCTCATTGAACTAGCCAAACGCCTCGTCACCCACCATGGATTCACAGTCACTTTCATCATCCCCAACGATAATTCTTCTCTCAAAGCCCAAAAGGCCGTGCTCCAGAGCCTCCCTCCCAGCATAGACTCCATTTTTCTTCCTCCGGTTAGTTTTGACGACTTGCCGGCGGAGACGAAGATCGAGACTATGATTTCTCTCACTGTGGTTCGGTCACTTTCCCATCTCCGGAGCTCGCTGGAGTTGCTGGTTTCGAAGACCCGAGTGGCGGCGCTCGTCGTCGATCTCTTCGGAACCGACGCGTTCGACGTCGCGGTGGAGTTCGGGGTGGCGCCGTACATTTTCTTCCCGTCGACGGCGATGGCTCTCTCGCTGTTTCTGTTCCTGCCGAAGCTGGATGAGATGGTGGCGTGCGAATTTCGGGACATGAATGAACCGGTGGCGATTCCTGGTTGCGTGCCGGTCCACGGCTCGCAGCTGCTCGACCCGGTTCAGGATAGGAGGAACGACGCTTACAAGTGGGTTCTACACCACACCAAGAGATATCGACTGGCTGAAGGGATAATGGTGAATAGCTTCATGGAGTTGGAGCCTGGACCGCTCAAGGCTCTGCAGACACCCGAACCGGGTAAACCGCCGGTCTACCCGGTCGGACCGCTGATAAAGAGGGAGTCGGAGATGGGATCCGGTGAGAACGAGTGTTTGAAGTGGCTGGACGACCAGCCACTTGGCTCCGTCCTATTCGTCGCTTTCGGGAGCGGTGGGACCCTCCCCAGTGAGCAATTAGATGAGCTGGCCTTGGGCTTAGAGATGAGTGAGCAAAGATTTTTGTGGGTAGTGAGGAGCCCTAGTCGTGTGGCTGATTCCTCATTCTTCAGTGTCCATTCTCAAAATGACCCTTTCTCTTTCTTACCTCAAGGGTTTGTAGATAGAACCAAAGGGCGGGGCCTCTTGGTGTCATCCTGGGCACCACAGGCTCAAATTATTAGCCACGCATCCACCGGAGGGTTCTTGTCTCATTGCGGGTGGAACTCCACTCTCGAGAGCGTTGCCTGCGGTGTCCCCATGATCGCTTGGCCGCTCTACGCCGAGCAAAAAATGAACGCAATAACATTAACCGACGACTTAAAAGTGGCATTGAGGCCAAAAGTTAACGAAAATGGTCTAATCGATCGTAATGAAATTGCTCGAATTGTTAAGGGTCTGATGGAAGGGGAAGAAGGAAAGGATGTACGCAGTCGAATGAAGGACCTTAAGGACGCCTCCGCAAAAGTTTTGAGCCATGATGGGTCTTCTACAAAGGCACTCGCAACCGTGGCTCAAAAATGGAAGGCTCACAAGAATTATTAGAACAATATTTTTTTTCCTTGTGTAATTCTATTTATATGTCCTTGTATTTTAGGTACCTATACATTAGGTTATGTTTGTATATCTATTTGCTGTTATAAATTATATGTATATTTTATTTTCTTGTGGCTCTATTATTGAATTGTAGTAGGTGAGTTGAGTGGACCCAACTAGCAAGAAAATTGGGGCATCAGGAAACAAAGTGGGGGGGCACTTGGCCCTTCAATGGAACTGGTGGTTGGCATTGACGATAGGGCAAAGCGGCAAACCCATGAAATTCAATTTTCATGGGTAAATTTTTAATTTGCTTTGTAGAAAATGAAGGATGATCAGAAGCGTGTGATCTGAATTAGATTTTATGAATTCAATACGTGTAGTGCTCTCTACCTAATCTTGTCCATTTCAAAGTAGTTGTTGTTGTTTTCTTATAAGTTACAAGCATGCAATTACGTTTTAAAAATAAAGTGTGTGGTGGAATTCACTTGCATGCAATTACGTGTTAAAAATAAAATGTTTGGTAGATTTCATTTATTTTATCTTACTTGTGGGTAAAAGTTTAGGGTATCGAACTGATACATATCGAAAATACAATCTCGATCATTGAAAGTATATGGTAAAATTTAGGTTATTAGATAATAATATCATATATAATATCTCATTGGATGAATGAAAAAGTTTTTGATAATACACTTGTATCGATATGTTTTCAAATTCTCTACTATATAGATATCGTTGTCATTAGGACTAAAAATATCCCTATAGTTTTAGAACAAGATACAAAAGTTTGTTAGAATTCATAAGAGAATCTACCGAAATAGATAATATTTACATGATTAAGACTATATGATATTTATATGATTGAAACGACATATAGAAACAGACAATACTTTCATAATTGAGAATGAATTGTCACACTTGACTTTTTTCGTCCTTAAACATAATTAACAAATATTTTAAAAAACCATTCGTCACTAAGTTAGTGGTTGAAAAGTCATAAACTTGATGGGTTGGAAAGGAAGACAATCAATAAATACCACTACTCCAAGCGTAATTAAATTAAAACTACCGAGAAAAAAAAAAAAAAAAAAAGAGAAGAAGAGAGTTAGAGAAAAAGTATTGAAGATAAGCCCAACCTACCTTCTCACCATTTAAATAAATG
Organism: Vitis vinifera; assembly: GCF_030704535.1. Taxonomy (NCBI): domain Eukaryota; kingdom Viridiplantae; phylum Streptophyta; class Magnoliopsida; order Vitales; family Vitaceae; genus Vitis; species Vitis vinifera. The sequence continues at coordinate 21,469,738 of NC_081819.1, read as the reverse complement.
ACTTTAAAAAAAAAAAAAAAAAGGATTGAAGTGTTTTTCAAAAGGAGAAAGGTCATAAATGAGTCACATTGTGACTAATATAATACAGAAGTGGATGAGCCATCGCACTTAGTGCTACCACATGATATTCATAGGCTTAGCAAAGCAATATGGTCAGCAGTGGCTGTATGGCTTTAAATATTTGAAAGCAACATATCAAAGTTGATGGGGGTATGGACATGTGGTGTATTTTTGCTTTATTATCTTTGATGGGCGACTCGGTCCACTTTGGCTGCACGCATTTTGTATTATATATCAATTTGACATTTGGGACAATATTTGAACTAGTCTAATGGGAAATAGACACATTTTTTTTTAAGTGATGTAGAGTAGAGGTAGATGGGAAATTGGAAATGTCTTATTGTTCCAAAATATGTACTTTGGGATACAAGAATTTTTTTTTTTTTTTTAGTAACTTGTAAATTTGAAATTTGTTGAACAACATATGAATTTAATATTTATAGGTCTATAGGTCTCGTGGTAGCAACTCTTTTAAAAAACAAATTTCTATTTTTTAAAGCAAAGAAAGAAAAAAAAACATATTTGATAATCAAAAAACGTGAAATAAATTTTTTGTTTTTAAAAATAAAAAATCTGATAACTTTAGAGAACATTTTTGAGTTATTTTAAGTCATTTTAGGAGGGTTATTTTCTAACCATGAAGAATAATTAAAAATAAAATATTATGGATAAAAGTTATTTTGACAATATATTTAAATACACAAAAAATATATTAAGAACTTTTCAATTTCTCAAATAAATTCTTGTTTTATATTAAAAAACAACTTTTAAAAATTGCTTTCAAAACTGTTTTTTAAAATACTTTCCAAACAAAACCATACTTTATGTTTTTCTTTTTCTTTTTTAATAATGATAATACTAAAACTTGATTAAAAAATTGAGATATTAAAAAAATTTATTATCTCAAATTTTAAATTTTTGAAAATATTTTTTAAGAAATAGAGTTTCTGTTTTTTATTTATTTATTATTATTATAAAAAAATCCCATTAAAGCTTACTCCTCATCTTTTCTCTTATATTGTAAATAATAAAATTTAAAATATTTATATTTTAAAATAATTCTTATTATATTTATCTTTGTTGTTTTTTTTGATAGTAAATACAATAAGAGACGTTCCTTCCTTTTTGTTATTTTTTATTTTACATTTTATTCCTTTTGTCCAGTCATTTCTTTTGAATCAAAAGTTTAATACTAATCTCCAAATTATGACTTCCTACCTACCACTTAGTGATTCCCACCTTTACATGATCAAATGGAAAAAAGTTCTTTGTTTTGTTTCTATTCCTAATCTCCCTTTCAATCAACTCTATTCCAAATGTCAATTTTTGGTTTGATTCTTAGGTTAGTACACTTTTAGCATAAAACCTATGATTCTTTGGTAATGTACCTTATACACCACCTAAATCATGACCACATTCCCATACGAAATAATAAACAAAAATTTGGGACATTAAAATTTTTTTTTTAAGTTCTAATTAATTATTAAAATTTGTTTACATTTTCTAAACACAAAATACAAAGTTTTTTAAAAATAGTACTTAGTCTTTGCTCGAGTTTGTTTAACATTGATTTTAGGAAATATTTTTAGTGAAATTAATTTTTTTTGAAAATATTTTTAGAAAAATCATCTATTATAATTTATCTAAAAAATACGATATGTGGTTTTTCAACACTAAAGGTGTTTAGTATGGGAGAAAGGTTGATGAGAATGAATATTTTGTTTCCATTCTTATTTATTGTAGAATTTAAAATGAATTTGTGATTCCATTTTTAGTATTTGGATAAATTTAGAAATTTATTTATATATATATATATATATATATATATATATATATATATATTGTCATTTTTAATAAATATTTTTCTTATTTCCAAAAGAGGAAATAAAAACTCAAACTTCATTCTAATTTTCAATAAATATTATATCCAATAAAATCCACAACCCTAAAATATGCAAATATCCATTTTTTAAAATAAAATTTTGAATAATTTATCATGCAAAAGAAGCTATAGAATTATATTTTATAAAAAAAAAAAATTAAATTTTTAAGAGTAAAATGATAATTTTAGGCTATTTTATATTATCTTATAGGATGAATGAATCAAAATATCATATGTCTAAGATAAATTAAATTTTCACCTATAAGTGAAATTTGATTTATACGATAATAATTTTTTTTTACATTTCTACTTTCATAAAATTTATCCAAACATGTAAAATATCGAGAAAAGGAATGATACTCCCAGTTCCTACATACCAAACACCCCTTTTGAGTTAAGAGACTCACACCCTTCATCATATTTGCTCATTAATTATAACCAACTTTCTCATTTATATGGAGTGACCCATTAAAAGTGGAAGGCCAAAATGTATAGAAAATAGTTACTTTAAAGATTCTTTAAAGTTGTCAATAGAAAATGATTTAAAAGCTAAACATCACATCATTTCATTTTATCTAGAAATGTATTTATATATGCTCCTTTCCTTTCCATTTTCTCACCCAATTACTACCATATAATTACAACAGTTGTTAGGGTTAAAAGTTGCCAATAATTGCCTTAACCCTTTAACTTTAATCATCCTCTTGCTCCTTGTCTACTTTCCTTTTTTTCCCCCTCTTCCTCTCAAATTTCTTAATAAACTTTTGAAGTCACCTTTGGAACTATTGAGTCATTATTTGAGGATACTAGTTTGTGGTTGGTATCATACATTTTTTCAAAAAATAATAAGAAATTAATTTTAAAAATTAATTTATTTTTTATTTTCTTACATTTTAATATATAATAATAAAAAAATAAATTATAAAAAAGTATAATATTTTTATTATTTATAAAATATATTTATTTACGGAGCGAGGCGAGCATGGAAAATTCATATACCCGCCTTGCCCTGTTTATTTATTTATTTTTTTAATGGGACGAGAATGAAAATTATTTTGAATAAATGGAAAGAGCTCGAGATGAAAGTGACCTATCCCAAACCTATCCCATTGTCAACTCTATCAACTTATTCACATTGTTGTATCTTATGTTTCATAAAAAATTGATTAACTCTTAATAATATTTTATCTCTATATAAAATTATCAATGAATTCTGCAATATAGATTGAATATCGTGTTATTCCTCATGTTTTATAGGAACCAACTAACTCATAGCTCAAGTGACATTTTTACCTCTACCTAAAATTCATCGATCAATTCTTAAATATCAATTTGTTCACATCTAATTGATCGATTAGAATTTAATTTTCTTTTGAGGCAATAATTGAAAAATAATAATAATAATAGAAGCACCATACCTTTGTAGTATTGCAACATGACCCTTTTATAATATCACTTATGAAAAGGCAAATAATTTTTGTAAAATTAGAATTTAGCTTTTTAATCCATTATCCTATCAAGCATCCCACAATGACTTTATGGAAGAGTGTATGATGACTACTAGAAAGGCATTGATTCATTGGGAGGATATGTACTTGAAATGGGAATGGGAATGCATGGAAAAAACAAAAAAAAAGAAAAAAGAAAAAAAGAAAAAAAAAGAAAAAGAAAAAAGAAAAGAAAAAGGAATGAAGTCATGACACGCCTGTCAACTTCCTGGCTGAAAAGCTGCCAACAAAGCTATCTAACAACATTGCACTCCATCCCTGAAAAAGGCACCCAATCTACTAAGCTCCCCACTTCAATAAAGATGTGATAACTTTTAGTTTTTTCATCGCCTTGCATTGGATTCTTCATGTACTCCTCCTCATTGTCGACAATGGACCCCCCAAAGCGCATCGTTTTAATCAGGTGAGTTGAGGGTGCACAATTGGGTGGACCAAGAAAATGACTTGGGCCGCAGGTCCATTAGGTGTGGATCAATGGGCTTTGACTGTAATACACAAGTTCTATTCTTTAGGTGGGTGGGCATGGGCCGGGTTGGATTGGATATTTGGGCCAGATCTTTTGTTGCCTACCCTACTACACCTGTAACAAAGTGCGGAAGCCCAAATTACACCTTGCACCTCCAATCAAGTAGAAAAATATTAAAAGAATTTTTTTCCCCTTATTTTCCTAGGAAAAGATTAAAAAATAAACAAAATACTTCCTAATTCTTTAATTTTTTTTCTCTTAATTTTTCCATCATATCATTTTTTTTTCTATTTTCTTTCCTTCATAATGTTGGGAAATCAAACATATCTTTAAATGTTTTCTATTTTTATTTATTCAATATTGAGATATAACATTTTTAAAATATTAAATTTGTCACTCTTTTAAATTTTGTATTATTTTTAAAATTTAAATTTATTTTGAATATTCAATTTTTTTATATTAAGGACAAATAGTCAGGGTGCAGTTGGACCATGGGCACAGGTGATTATACCAGTCAAATATATGCTTTGAAATGAGTTTGTCCAGGAAGCAACTCCTAATGCTATGTTTGATCATAAAAGTAGAAGGTAAGGGAAAAAAAAAAAGGTTATTCTTCTTGAAAATGGGGGGCTCTTAGGGTTTTGCAGGGATTTTGTTTGGGTTATTCCGGAGAAGAAGAAAAGGTTATAAATGGGGGGGTTCTCTCTCTCTCTCTCTCTCAGACGTAAATCTCTGGGCAGTGTTCAGAATGGTTTCTGAGAGATCGAGGGTTTCTGTTCTGCTAGGGTTTTAAGGCTCTTTCTAAAAGGAAAAGAAAAAAAGAAGAAAAAGATAAATTTTATTTTCTAAAAATTAGATTAATTATTACAATATTGGTGGCGGCAAAAAAAATAAATAAATAAATAAATAAAGGGTTAATTTCTTTCATTGAGATTTAACCAAAATGATAAATTTCATTTTCTAAAAATTTAACTTTACAAAGGTAATGTGTCAGTAAGGGGTTGATCGATAAAATTTGAAATCAATGAGGAAAAGTTGAGAAAAATCAATAAAAGAGATATTATTTTTAATTATATAAATTAATTTTAATAATGGAAACTTAGACCAAAGTTATCTTATATATTTTAAATATTTTCTCAAATATTTAGGGTGAATTTGGCATTAGGGTGATTTTTAGATATATTTTTTTATTATAACTTTGATGGAAGAAAAATCAATTATGGGAAAGATTTAAAAGTTTAAACTTTAATAAAAAAATTACATTTAATTAAAAATGTTGTTTATTATTTAAATTTTATTTCTTAGTATTTTTACCATTTTATTTTTAATTTTTTTTTCCTAGTTAACTAAATTCAAAGAAAATGATGAAAAAAAAAATGCAAAAATACATAAATCTATAGAGAGTAATATATATTTTAAAGCACTACAAGTTTTGATTAGGTTTGGGCCAGGCCTTCAAGCTCATTGATCAAAGCCCAAAGTTTGGCTACTCTAAAAACTAATCTTAAGGCCCATTAATTAAAGATTAAAATCAACATATGTGACACATTTGGGTTAAGTTCCAAGCTTGGATTCTTCTTTGGTAAAAAGCAGATAGTTTTGATATCCCAAGTTGATTTTTCATTTCTTTCCCCCCTGAAATTAATTTATCAACCAATTGTATTATGAATTATATCGTCTTGGAAAATAGAACTAATGATTGATGCTTTTATCTTTTGGTAAAATCAATATAGAAGGTTTGGAAAACCTCAAGTAAAGAAAACAAATGTTAAAAGAAAGTGATTTTTTTTTTATATTTTATTTTACCATAAGCAATATGAAAAGTTATAATTAAACTTCAATAAAAATTTATACATTATTTATTTATTTAATTTTTATATAGAAAGTAAAAAAATAAGTCAAATGAATTTGAAGTGGAATTTAAAAATAATTTATTAAGTTTAAATTTATTATTATTTTTTTCATTTTTCCCTCTAGCTTTCCTTCTTTTTTTTCATTCTCTTTAAAATTTTCTAGAATCAAATGCAACTTATAGAATTCAGTTTGATTACACGTCGGGGTCAATGCACAACTTCTCAAGGAACATAACTTTTTTGAGAGGAGTTTTTCTTGCGCTTCGTTCGGGACATTGGGGGTCGATCATAATTGAGAGGTGTTTTTCGATAAATTCATTATTGTAATTATTATTTTCTTTTGATTAGTGAATTGTTGAATATTGATACACTTTGTGGACGTAAGGATTACATTGATTATCAAATCATATTATTATTTATTTATTTATTTATTTATTTTTTGCTTATGTGTATGTGTGATTTAGTTAACAAGTATTAGTAGATCTTTTAAAACCCAAATTCATATATTTATTTATTTATTTTTAAAATATATTATTTATTTTATTGTTTAAGGCAATAATAATCTATACAACTTGAAACTATTTGTGACAATGATATTAACACAAATATTTTGAAATAATAATATTAAGATCTTGATGTGTTGAGAAAATATAGCCCAATCCCTTTCAATATTGAAAAATTTTGGTACCTTGTATCATATAAGATTAACAAATTTTGTTGTTACATGAAAATCATATGAGATTACAAGTTATCTTATTCCACTGGTCCCTCAAATTTTGTCATCAATGAAGATGCTAGAAATATTTTTTTGGAAATACATGAAAAATCCAAGTTGATCAACTGACTTATATAGAACAAGATATCATTATTTCTTTGTCAATTTTCTTTATTTGTTTTATTATTATTATTTTTTTCACATGAAGACAACTATATATTTCTTTTGGGCAAGGGAGATGTTTTGCCCATGGATGTGTTGGTGAATTTTTCAATAAAATTGTAATAAACCGTACCCAACCATGTGAATATTGTCAGTTCTGAATCCAAAGAGATTCTTATGGCTTTAAAATAGGTCTACATGATTAAGAAGAGTTTATATATATATATATATATATATATATATATATATATATATATATAGTTTTAATAACTTTCTTCTTTATCCGATATAAAATATCATAAACACCTCCCCATATGAACACATAATGAGGTAAAACAGATAAACAATCTTTATAAAGTCAAACAAAGTCTCACATTGAGGTCGATGATCGATTATGATACCACTCTATAACGACCCGCTCCTAACCAGTATTGTTTGCTCATAGCCTAAGAAGGTCATCAAGGCTTTAAAACACATTTACATAATATATGATATTCCACATCGGATAAGGGAGAAGGTTCCTGAAATTATATAAATATGAGTCTCTCTTAACCCTATAAACACGTTTTAAAGTTGTGAGAGTCTCTTTAAACCCAAAATAGACAATATTTATACAATTGGGTTCGAGTTGTTACAAAAATATTTACTTATGATTTGAAAATCAAGAGACCATATCATATTAAGTAAAATTAATCAAAATATAGTTAATTATTCATAAAATATTATTAACAACACTTATTTGTTTTTATAATGATTATCAAAATAGTAAAATTTTTAAAAATATTACAAAGAATTAAGAAATCTCATACTACAAAACTTAAAAAATCTAATACTACTCTTCTTAGGCGATAACGTTTAACATTGTTTCATTATCTTAATCATGGTCGGCAACTTGTTGCTCAATCAATTCCTAATATAATATTCTAATTTGAGTCTTAACATGGGTTTTTGGGATTTGGATTTATGGAGGGGACAAATCGAATTTTTTGATAATTATTTCTTTGATTTGTTATTAAATATTCTCTATGTTTGAACCTTTCTTTTGTCTATATGGCTCACAATCATTTATAGGTTATGACAAATATTAGTAATTTATCCCTTGGTTAACTCACCCCAACCTCCCACATATTTTAATGATCTCTTTTCTCTGTCCTTTTCTCTTCACACTCCTTAAATTATCCTACAATGTTTTTGACTTGTTCATGAGAAGGACAACCATAAGCACAACATTGTCGCCCGTCCCTTAAATTTTAAATTTTCATTGCCATAGTTTTATCAGGTAGTTAGGGATATCTTGATCATATCTTACTAAATTACTTAATATTTTCGTGGATATCAAGCTCATAGGATGTTTGAATATGTGAGAGTAAAGTAGCTTTAATGGGTTTTTGTCTTCTACTTGTTGGTTCATTTTGCAAATGAAAAATCTAACGCGGTGTATAACAATATGTCCTCCATAATTGTCTTGTTGAACTTCTTAGCTTAGCTACATTTAATTTTTGAAAAATTTAAGAGAAAATATAAGGGAAAGTATAATATCTTGTACATAATAATATATACTCTGGGCCTAAATAAGTGTATGTCTATTTGATTTCACAACCTCATAGAATATAACGAAGAAGTTATGTTTGCAAGATGAGCGATTATGATGTTTCACATCACATGAAGGAAAAGGTTCATAACACTATATAAGTATAAATTTTTCTTAATCATGTAAACATGGTTGTGTACAGGTTTTATTCGAAATGAAATAATAGAAAAAATAGAAGAAAAAAAGATTTAAAATTAATAAATTATTTAAAATGTTATTTCAAACTTATTTTACTTAGAATAAAAGAAAATAATTTTTCTTGACATTTTTTTATTTCTTTAATATTAAAACCTCTGAATTTATAGGGCTTTAATTTACTACCTTGATTTTCTTATATAGGCTGAATGAAAAAATCTATGTAAATACCGCCAAATTTAGGTTTACAAACTCCTATGATTCAAAAAAGGAGTAGGCATACCAAATGAGTTACCCAGCCAGAAACTTCTCCAATTTAAGTATATGTCATGACACATGATACTGTTAATCTTTGGTGAGTTACTCAAAGTTCATGACAGTATACAGAATGGCATTTAGTGGGGAAGTAGTCTTAGGGAACATTACATATATATATATAACTTACTTTTTTGGCCACTTAATTGTATAATAAGAGATACAGGAAATCAGAGGAGACTGAATCATGATTAGTGCTGCAAAACAAAGACTTGTAATGGAGAAAATGAGCTGCAAGGTTTGTGTTACAGGAGGCTCAGGCTACATTGGCTCTTACCTGGTCAAGAAGCTTTTGCAGAAGGGCTACACAGTCCATGCAACGCTCAGAAACATGGGTACTCTCCCTTTCTGATCCATCTCGATCCATCTCTCCCTATTTCTCTATATGTTCCTCTCTTGATTCTCTCAACAGATTTGCCATGGTGAATTGCAGAGGATCATGCCAAGGTGGGACTCCTCCAGAGCTTCCCTAACGCGGAGACGAGGCTGAAGCTGTTTCAGGCCGATATTTACAATCCTGATGAGTTCGAGGAGGCCATCAAAGGGTGTGAATTCGTATTCCATGTGGCCACCCCCATGCATCACAGTGAGGGCTTTCAGGCAATCAGATCAAATAGACTTGTTTATGGCCTTGAATTATTTTTATATGTATATTATTATAAGTAGTTTGATTGTTTCCATGAAAATTGACAGTATAAGAACACCACTGAAGCTGCAATTTCTGGGGCAAAGAGCATTGCCATGTCTTGCATTAAATCAGGATCAGTGAGGCGACTCATCTACACTGCCACCGTCATGGCTGCATCCCCCTTGACAGATGACGGGTCTAGTTTCAAGGACTCCATGGATGAATCTTGTTGGACCCCTCCGAACCTTTCACTTCCTTATACTAATTCTTTTGTCGAGGTAAGTTACTTAGGCAAGTAACCTTCTCTGGTAACTGTTTGTTAAAATAATTTTCGGTTTTCCAGAACAAAAAGATCAGAAAACTTTTACAGAAAAAATCCCGAGAAGAACTCAAATTTATGAGGCTAATTGGTGTGATGATATGTGAAATAGGACTACACAGATTCTAAGACACTGGCTGAGAAAGAAATCTTGAGCTTTGGCAACAATAATAATGGTGGGTTGGAGGTGGTGACCCTAGCTTGTGGGCTTGTGGGTGGGGACACTCTTCTGTCTTACACGCCTGCCAGCGTAGCTGTACTGATAGCTCAGCTCACAGACAACCCATACCACTACCAATTACTCAGGTTCTTGGAGGAGTCGCTGGGAAAGATTCCAATCATACACATAGATGATGTCTGTGAAGCCCATATCTTCTGTATGGAGAAACCTTCAATCCATGGCAGATTCTTATGCACAAACTCCTATATTTCTTCAGCAGAAATCACCGACTACTATCAAAAGAATCACCCTCAATTTGATATCAAACCAGAGTAAGAATTGAAGCTATCATATATATGCATGTGTCCTGTATAAAATTGAGTGCTTACTGTGTATTTAAATTTTGGTTTCAGATATTTGAATGGGCCAAAGAGAAAGATTAAGTGGGGATCAACTAAGCTAATTGAGGAAGGGTTTGAGTACAAATATGATACCAGTATGATACTGGATGATAGTATCAAGTGTGGAAGGAAGATGGGTGATCTTCAATAGTGACATTTGAAGTCTTTCAAAACATCCAATGACATTGGAAATATCAATAATCATGAGGTGGGAATGGATAGTTCAAGAACTCCTCACCTCTCTTTTTCCTTTTTGTTGTTCCCTTCATTCAACTTATCTCTTTTATACTTTAAATTTGCAGGCTCATAGTTTTATCTCTTTTATTTGTGGATGTCGAGGCCTAGGTGTTTGAATGTGAGAGTAAAAGAGCTTCAAATGGGGTGGTTTTTGTCTTCTTCTTGTTGGTTCATTCTATATGATTCACTTCCAACAAATGACTTATTCTAAAGATTCATTTTATCAAGGAGATAAGATATCATAAAATGAAAGTCTATGGATGTGAACTTTTTAATATGCTAGATAATATCTATACATTGGGTAGAGCACGTAATCGGGAAAAAAAAAATTGATTTTGAGATGTAGAAAATATGTTTGATAATTTTTTCAAAATGGATATCATTTTAAAAAATAATTATACAAATATAGTTAATTATTGAAAATAAAATATTATTAATAAAAGTTCATTTTAATAAACATCTAAAAACACAAAAAATAAGTTAACACTATAATAAAATTTATATTTTGCTACCACATTTTTAGATACAAATAAATTTTTATGAAAAAAAATTATAATAAAACATAAAATATTTTAGAAAAACATTCTAAAGTTTTAACATAAAGATTAAACAATTTACATAAAAATATAAAGAATTTTAATGTGGTTCGATCAATCATGTCTGTATCCACGAATAAGAGAATCTTTCCATTATATCATAAAAATATTATAAAAGATAAAACCAAACATAATTATTGACTCTTAAAACATTTCATGTTTCATTACCTTAAATCATAAGTTTTTTTTTTTTTTTTATCGGGTGTTTTTCATTCTTTCTTGCACCTCTATTGATATGGAAAGATTTTATCACCTGTGGAAGTAAGATGGAGTGATCTCCACCAGCCCTTTTTCCATGTTTATTATGTTTAGTTAGGTTTTTATTACATACAAGCACAAAAAAAGGCTGTACCAACGAAACCATTACCGAAATGGATTGTCTTATGCATATTTGATGTGATATGTAGTACAAGAAAAAACAATATTCATGAGCAGGACAAGGAGAGGAATAAAATTTGAGTTCAAAATTCGTTGTGGTATTGAATTCATAGGCCATGAACACTGAACAATCCCACACGACTAGTACTGAAAAGAAACCATGGCTTTTTCACTACGGCTTCCAATTTATAGGCTATATACTCTGAATCCCACATGAGTTTTTTTTCTGTGTCTTTGAAGAAGAACAATAAAGTCACCAGCACACGCAAAGGAAAATTAAAAGAAGAATTATACTACATCAGATGAAAATATCGGTTTCGGCGAATATATGATAATACAATTTTACGGATATATTATAATATATCAAAAAATATCGGTGAATATAAAAAATTGATAAAAATGTTATAAAAACACTTTAAAATAATAATAAAAGAAGTATCGATATACATATTAAAGTTATTTTTATTATAGAACTTAAAAACACAAAAATATCATTAAGTATCTATTGAACTTTTTAGAAATAATATCTAAATTCATCAAAACTCATAAAAGGAAAAAAAAAATATTGCTTTGATATATCAAAAAATATTGGTGAATATAAGAAGAATGAAAGAAGAGGAGGATTGGTTGGAGTTTTGGGGGGTTTTAAAAAATATGACCCTATTACTTTTGATCACGTGAAAAATACATGTGCTTTTGGTCCAAAAATATAACATCGTTATTTAAAAAATGTACATTATATGTAATTATATAATATGGAGGGTACATTACTTAATTTTGAATTCAAGGGGATAATGTGCAAAATACGGTATAGATGGGAGGTAAAGTGTAATAAATTTTATTTATAATATATATAAATCCATGTGCATATATGGCACAAAAAAAGATTAGGAAAGATTAGGTCACACGGTACAAGCCATCCATCCCTTCGATCAATTGTATTTATAATATAAATCTATGTGCACATATGGCACAAAAAAAAGATTAGGTCACAAGGTACAAGCCACCCATCCTAAGTCGAAGGGTTGCTTCGGGTGTAAGCTCTCCTATTCATGGATAGGGCGTTCCTCAACTAGTCACGTGAATTTGTGTTGGGTGTTGGGCTTCTGGCCATGTAAAATTGGGCTCGTTTGGCCCGTGCCTTCAATTGAGCATGAATTTTGTCATGGCGTAAAGGTCCTGGCACCCTGAAATATCGGCACAATTAAAAAGAGAAAACTCCTGAAAGTTTGGAACATCAACATATCTATGGCAAGTATAAAAATATTGATAATCATTAATATATCAATAGTTCGATTTTACGGATATATCGATGGATCAATTGACCTAAAATTGATTAAAACTTATGAAAATGTAAAATAAAACTCTTATAAGTAAAATTACAAGTATAATAGATATTTTAAAGTTGTTTTTATTAAATAAATTACTATATATATAATTTATCATATTTGATGATAATATTATATACGTCAATAAAAAATATAAATTTTATAAGTGTACGTTATTATTAAATTACATCAAATATTATTTGATAACAATATTGTGATATTTGATTATAATATACCTAATTTTAAAATATATTTAATATTAAAATTATGATATATTTAATTTAATTATATTAAATGATATAAAATAAATAATGATAAATATATAATTTTTTAATATTTAATTAATATACTAATGATATTAAAAGCTAATCAATTAAATGAAAATTTTTTATTTAATTATAAAATAATTTTAATTAATCCATTGTTTAAAGTATTGTTTCAATATTTTATGCATATGAAAACTTTTAAAATATATATATATTGGGTAAACACCCACCTTAGTATTGGGGCAAGTGTGCCGTGGTGCAATATAATTAATAAGGGGCACACTTCCCCCGAAACTAAGGTGGGCACCACATAATTAATAAGGGGCACACTTGGCCCGATTTTAAGGTGGGTGTTTGTCCAACCTTTTGTCAGGGGTTCAACTCCCGATAGAGAAATAACTCATTTTTTAGCTTTGATCCGATCAATGCTTGTGTTCACCAACATCCGTTGGTGGACAGCTCATTTTTAGCTTTGACCCAATCAACGCTTGCGTTGACCGATGAATTTTAATCAGTGACACCCAATTTATCAGTACCATCATCCATTTCTTTCTTATGGTTTTATCATGATGCTGCACTATAATGTGTACTACTACTACCTAGCAAACGAGAAAATGCAACAACTCATGTTATATATACAAATGTCACACATGTAAATGATCAGAAATCAACCACCATTCACCCCTTTTGAGTACTTGGTTTTTTTTTTTCTGAAAAACAACGACTAGTCGCAATGGAGAAAAGGAGCTGCAGGGTTTGTGTTACAGGAGGTGCCGGCTATATCGGATCTTCCCTTGTGAAGAAGCTTTTGCTGAAGGGCTACACAGTCCATGCAACACTCAGGAACTTGCGTATATACTCTCCCTTTCCTCATCTCTCCCTATTTCTCTATCAATTCCTCTCTTTCTCTCAGCAGATTTGCAATGGTGAATTGCAGATGATCATGCCAAGGTGGGACTCCTCCAGAGCTTGCCTAATGCTGACACGAGACTGAGGTTGTTTAAAGCCGACATTTACAATCCAGATGAGTTCGAGCAGGCCATTCAAGGGTGTGAGTTTGTTTTCCATGTTGCCACCCCCTTGCAACACATTGAGGGCTCTCAGGTTTGACCCAATTTCCCATCATTTTCATCTACATATACTTATATTTAATTATAAGTAATCCAATTTCTGTAAAACAGTACAAGGACACAGCAGAAGCTGCAGTGGCTGGGGCAAAGAGCATTGCAGTGTCTTGCATCAAATCAGCAACTGTGAGGCGACTAATCTACACTGCTTCCGTGGTGGCTGCAGCCCCATTGAAAGATGACGGGACTGGTTTCAAGGACTCCATGGATGAATCTTGTTGGACCCCTCTTAATCTTCCATTCTCTCATAGTAATTCTCATCTAAAGGCGAGTTTTTCCTTAACTCTAATGCTCAATAAAATAGGACTTGAAATCCAAACAGTTGAGAGAATATTAATTTGTCCTGATTACAGGACTATGCTCATTCAAAGACAGTGGCTGAAAAAGAAATCTTGAGCCATGGGGAGAATAAGACCGGCGGATTGGAGGTGGTTTCACTGGCTTGTGGGCTTGTGGGAGGGGAGACTCTTCTACCTTACACACCAGAAAGCGTAGGTTTGTTTATATCTCAGCTTACCGACCATGAAAACCGGTATCAAACCCTAAAGTTCCTAGAGGAGTTGCTCGGAAAAGTCCCAATCATACACATAGACGATGTCTGTGAAGCCCATATCTTCTGTATCGAGAAACCTTCCATCAATGGCAGATTCTTATGTGCAAGCTCGTGTATTTCTTCTGCAGAAATTACTAACTACTATCACGAAAATTATCCACAACTTCATATAAAAGCAGAGTAAGAAGCTATAATATTGTATGTAATTTGCTACAATTTTTGGAACTGATCATCAGTGCTTACATTTTGGTTTCAGGTATTTGAAAATTGGGCCAAAAAAAGAGATTAAGTGGGGATCAACAAAGCTAATTGAGGAGGGGTTTGAGTATAAATGTGATACCAATATGATATTGGAAGATTGTATCAGCTGTGGAAGGCAGATGGGTGATCTGCAGTAGTCTTTTTTCCATGTTGTTTGTTTATTTTTAGTTAGGGTGGAACTACAAGCACAAAAAAGGTTGTACACAGAGACCAGTACCATGAGGAAGTGTCATGCATATTTTGTAATATGTAGTACTATGAAAAATATCATGAAGAGGACAAATAACATTAGGTTATGTTAGGTTAGGTTCTGTTAGGTCGTGGGAAGCGCCAACAAAAGAAAAAAATATTAAGAAAAATGATTTTCTTGTATTTGATTATATCGTGAAAAATTCAAAAGAAAATAAAATATAATTTAAATTAGTTACAAACTTGTGTATTTTTAGACCATTTGATTTTCATATTAAAAAGTTAAAATAAGTTAAATGAATCTGAAATAGCATGTAAAAATAATTTATTAATTTTAATTAATTTTTTTTTCTTTCTACTTTCTTTTTATATTATTTTTGTTAAAAAAAACTTAGGTTAATCCAACCTAAAGAGGGGAATAAGGTGATGATCTCTTTTTGTAAATTTAAATTATGTGAATACAAGAAATAATTATATGCAAATATATAATAAAAAAAATATAAAGATAATTGCATATAAAGTAAAAGAGCTTCGAATGGGGTGGTTTTTGTCTTCTTCTTGTTGGTCCATTCTATATGATTCACTTCCAACAAATGACTTATTCTAAAGATTTATTTTATCAAGGAGATAAGATATCATAAGATGAAAGTCTATGGATGTCAACCTCTTAATATGCTAGATAATATCTATATATTGGGTAGAGCATGTAATCGGGAAAAAAATAATTGTTTTTCAGATGTAGAAAATATGTTTGATAATTTTTTCAAAATGGATATCGTTTTAAAATATAATTACACAAATTTAGATAATAATTGAAAATAAAATATTCTTAATAAAAGTTAATTTTAATAAATATCTAAAAACACAAAAAATAAGTTAACACTAATTAAATTTTCATTTTGCTATTACATTTTTAGACACAAATAAATTTTTATGAAAAAAAATTATAATAAACCATAAAATATTCTAAAGTTTTAAAATAAAGATAAAACCATTCGTATAAAAATATAAATAATTTTAACGTGGTTCGGTCAATCATGCTTATACTTACGAATGAGAGAATTTTTTTCTTTATACCATAAAGAATATTATAAAAGATAAAACCAAATATAACTACCGACTCTTAAAACATTTCATGTTTCACCACTTTAAATCATAAGTTTTTTTTTTATCAGGTGTTTTTCATTCTTTCTTGCACCTCTATTGATATGGAAAGATTTTATCACCTGTGGAAGTAAGATGGAGTGATCTTCACCAGCCCTTTTTCCATGTTTATCTATGTTTAGTTAGGTTTGAATTACGTACAAGCACAAAAAAGGCTCTGCCAACGAAACCATTACCGAAATGAATTGTGTTATGCATATTTGATGTGATATGTAGTACAAGAAAAAACAATATTCATGAGCAGGACAAGGAGAGGAATAAAATCTGAGTTCAAAATTCGTTGTGGTATTGAATTCATAGGCCATGAACACTGAACAATCCCACACGACTACTACTGCAAAGAAACCATGGTTTTTTCACTGCGGCTTCCAATTTATAGGCTATATACTCTGAATCCCACATATGAATTTTTTTTCTGTGTCTTTGAAGAAGAACAATAAAGTCACCAGCACACGCAAAGGAAAATTAAAAGAAGAATTATACTACATCAGTACTCAAAATATTGGTTTAGATGAATATATGATAATACAATTTTATGGATATATTATAATATATCAGAAAATATCGATAAATATTTATAAAAATTTATGAAAATATTAAAAAAAACTCAAAAATAATGAAAAAGAAGGATTGATATATATATATTAAAGTTATTTTCATTATAGAACTTAAAAACACAAAAATATCATTAAGTATCTATTGAATATTTTAGAAATAATATCTAAATTTATCAAAACTCATAAAAGGAAAAAAAAAATATTGATAATCATGGATATATTGATAGTTTGATTTTACAGATATATCGATGGATCAATTGACCTAAAATTTATTAAAACTTATGAAAAATGTAAAATAAAACTTTTAAAAATAAAATTACAACTATAATAGATATTTTAAAGTTGTTTTTATTAAAGAAATTAATATATATATATATATATATATATATATATAATTTATCATATTTGATGATAATATTATATGCGTCAATAAAAAATATAAATTTTATAAGTGTATGTTATTATTAATTACATCAAATATTATTTGATAATAATATTATGATATTTGATTATAATATAACTAATTTTAAAATATATTTAATATTAAAATTATGATATATTTAATTTAATTATATTAAATGATATAAAATAAATAATAATAAATATTTAATTTTTTAATATTTAATTAATATACTAATTATATTAAATACTTTTTACTAATCAATTAAATGAAAATTTTTCATTTAATTATAAAATAATTTTAATTAATCCATTATTTAAAATATTGTTTTAATATTTTGTGCATATAAAATTTTTTAATATATATATGTATATTGGGCAAACACGGGGCAAACGTGCCCCTTATCTACATAATTTGTAAGGGGCACACTTGCCCCGACACTAAGGTGGGTGCTTGCCCAACCTTTTGTCAGGGTTCAACTCTCGATAGAGAAATAATTCATTTTTTAGCTTTGACCCAGTCAATGCTTGCGTTCACCAACGGATGTTGATGGACAACTCATTTTTAGCTTTGACCCAATCAACGCTTGCGTTGACGGACAAATTTTAATCAGTGACACCCAATTTATCAGTACCATCATCCATTTCTTTCTTATGGTTGTATCATGATGGTGCACTATCATGTGTACTACCTAGAAAACAAGAAAATGGGACAACTCATGTTATATATACAAATGTCACACATGTAAATGATCAGAAATCAACCACCATTCACCCCTTTTGAGTGCTTGGTTTTTTTTTTCTTCTGAAAAACAACGAGTAGTCGCAATGGAGAACAGGAGCTGCAAGGTGGGACTCCTCCAGAGCTTGCCTAATGCTGACACGAGACTGAGGTTGTTTAAAGCCGACATTTACAATCCTGATGAGTTCGAGCAGGCCATTCAAGGGTGTGAGTTTGTTTTCCATGTTGCCACCCCCTTGCAACACATTGAGGACTCTCAGGTTTGTCCCAATTTCCCATCATTTTCATCCACATATACTTATATTTAATTATAAGTAATCCAATTTCTGTAAAACAGTACAAGAACACAGCAGAAGCTGCAGTGGCTGGGGCAAAGAGCATTGCAGTGTCTTGCATCAATTCAGCAACTGTGAGGCGAGTAATCTACACTGCTTCCGTGGTGGCTGCAGCCCCATTAAAAGATGACGAGACTGGTTTCAAGGACTCCATGGATGAATCTTGTTGGACCCCTCTTAATCTTCCATTCTCTCATGGTAATTCTCATCTAAAGGCAAGTTTTTCCTTAACTCTAATGCTCAATAAAATATTACTTGAAATCCAAACAGTTGAGAGAGAATATTAATTTGTCCTGATTACAGGACTACGCGCATTCAAAGACAGTGGCTGAAAAAGAAATTTTGAGCCATGGGGAGAATAAGACCGGCGGATTGGAGGTAGTTTCACTGGCTTATGGACTTGTGGGAGGGGAGACTCTTCTACCTTACACACCAGAAAGCGTAGATTTGTTTATATCTCAGCTTACCGACCATGAAAACCGGTATCAAGCCCTAAAGTTCCTAGAGGAGTTGCTCGGAAAAGTCCCAATCATACACATAGACGATGTCTGTGAAGCCCATATCTTCTGTATCGAGAAACCTTCCATCAATGGCAGATTCTTATGTGCAAGCTCATCTATTTCTTCGGCAAAAATTACTAACTACTAAGGTGATAGTCTCTTTTTGTAAATTTAAATTATATGAATGCAAGAAACAATTATATACAAATATATAATAAAATAATATAAAGATAATTGCATATAAAGTAAAATAGTAGGAAAGAAATAAAGGAGGAATAGGATAATGGTCTCTTTTTGTAAATTTAAATTATATGAATGCAAGAAATAATTATATGCAAATATATAATAAAACAATATAAAGATAATTGCATATAAAGTAAAAGACTAGGGAAAAAATAATGCAAACGCAAAATTTTTATAGTGGTTCGGCACAACCCGACCTACATCCACTCTTCTTTAGTTTCAATCCCAAACTTGAGGTTTCACTAATTTAAGGCTTCCAAACCAAGTCTTCAAGCAATACAATTGGATTATGGTTCAAATACATCATCTTGGACTTTTGGCTCTAAGCACATTTTACAATCTTTAAAAAATACCCCACTCTTGAATAACCCTTCAAGTGATACCCCGCACTTGAGAATCCTTAAGTGATATCTCACACGTAGACTTTTCTTCTCAAAGATTTACAAATGAGGATAATAAATATTTTCACAAAATCCTATTACAAAACTTTAGGTTCAAATGATACAAGAAAACTAGAATTGAAAGGTGTATTAATGATATGTAAGTTTTAGAATAATGGTGCATTAAAAAAACTCTCTCTCAAGGCTCAAATATATTCAAAAAATGTTTAGGAAGGTTAAACTCTTAAAACAATGAAGATTGAAATCTTTTTATAAAGGAAAAAAATG